>NC_052532.1:153688982-154326482 GCF_016699485.2 Gallus gallus | reverse complement strand
CCTTGAATACCTCATATGCACTATATAGAAAAAAAAATTGTCCAGGGAGCACATACCAGAATCATCATGAAATTATTCCTTTCAATCTTTCTTTCCTAATATTTTCCTAGCATTGGTATAGAGGAGATATTTGAAGGATAACCAGTTTAACAGTCTAACATTATCATCAGTTTTGCCACTGATACCTTTTTTCTGTTTGGCAGAAGGGGACTGGGAAATGATTTTTACAGAAGTACTCAAAGCCCAGCAGTCAGTAGTAGTAGTTCTCTTCTAGAATCATCCAGGAATCTGAGCTCAGGCACTAACTTTCCATTGCCCTGTACCTGCTAATGCTGTTGTAAAACTATCAAGTGATTTTAAGCACTTTCAAAGCCTAGTTGATGCCACATTTATTTCAAATATAAACAAGGAAGATGTTTTCTTCTAACATCTACTGATTCAGAACAAAATGGGACTCCTGTTACCTGCTTATTTTTAGAAATTAATAAAATATTATTTTCGTTAATATCTTTCTCTGGACAAAGAATGGCAATTGCTTAAGTGTCTATTAAGCCATGGAATATCTGGAATATAAGAGTGATCAAATGCTCCAAAAAGTGATGTTACATGAAAAGGTAAATAACTTTTTTGTTAGAATTGTTCCAGTTTGCATAGAAGAATTCTAAATGAACAGGCCTAAAATAAGTAATTATTTTAAAGTGAAGAACCTCTACGAAGAGCTTGAAAGTTACCTGCTTAAAATTAAACATGGAGATGGATACGGTCATTTGTGAAGAATATTAAATACTTGACTGTAATGTAGAAGGCTCAAACACAGAATAGAATATTTGTGGGAGTTTATGCCTTCTGTCTCACAGGCAATACTGTAAACACAGACCTAATACTGGGTATCCTTACATTCAACCAATGTATGTGAATAAATCTGCATTTAAACTAGTGCATCCCTACAGAAAGTTCTGTTGACAAACAAGCATCTCCAACAGAACTGCTTCACTTGAAATTTTTCCTTATAGATAGTGCTTGTGTCTTCAGTTCTTTCTTTTCCACAAAACTCAAAGCTTCTTAGATCTGAGAATGCAAGCTGGCAGTATATAAAATAATGATACATTAATTCTATTTATTTTTTGGAGGGGCAAGGAAATATCATTACTCTTCCAAATACAGTTGCCAACAACTTTTTGGTGTTTTTTTTTCCAAGAATTCAGAAATAGTTACAATACATGGAATGAATAAATTAATCTAGCTGACCTTAACAAAGAAAGCTGCCAAACAACACTGTTATGCCATTTCTGTACCTATTTATGTGTTTTGATGATTTTGCCCTGTATGAGTATGAGGCAGTTGCAAAAAACACTGAAGGAAACACTAATTCATTACTTTTTCATTACTTCAGTACTTGAATTTCACTGCCCTTGAGTAAACTTTGTCAGTAGATTTATAGCTTCTTAGGGAACTTGACGCTATGATGAAACACCCTGATATGAGATGGTGACTAAATGATTATTGGAGCTACAGTGATAATTGAATAACTTGCAGGTTACTTGATAATTTCAGGTCATGTTAATTAGGCAATAGAAGAGGCAGAGTTCTAATTAATGTCTGTGGTTACAACAAGAAATTACTCATAAGCTCCTTAACACTGTTTTTCCTGAATGTACTTGACCGTATTTCAACCTTTCTATCTGAATATTAAAAGCTACCGGTATAATGATATGTAATAGTGGAACTGTGGCTATCATATATATAAGTCCTCCTTTAAAACAAATTTCAATTCAAGTTTTTGTTCGTTTGTTTTTTGTTTTTAATTTTAGAGACCACTTATAATATGTGTTGGCATTAAAATCAGATTGCACACCTAAGGCCTACAATCTTACTGGCATTGACAGAGGACAGAGATGTCAGAATGTAATGACAGAGCTCTGTGCTTCAGTATTTGTCAAGGACATCAGACTCAGCAAAAGTGCCTTCCATAATCATTAAATATTCTTGATGCAATTAATGAACAGAAGGCAAGCAATTTGAATTTACTGTCACAGCTTACACAGATTTACATCTCATCAATGAAATAAATCATGCTTAAGAGAAACTACTATTTTATGTCAGTAAAATGAGTAAGATGTTATTTATTTCCCAGTATTTGTAACTGGTGGCTGAAAGGTAACTTCAGTTTTACAACATAAATCTCAAGTGGTAGTCTGTCATCCAATCAAAAGCACTTAACATTTTAAGACAGGTTAGAAGTGTTTAAGAATGTTTCCGATCTTTTTAAAACCTGTTTTTTATAAATGCAATATCTTTCATATCTTGTTTTGCAAATGTTTATTTTTCTTTTCTACATTATAGTGCAGTGCCTGGCATTACAGAAAGCCTCAGCTGTCTGTAACGTTCAAGCATTTGATGATGCTTTTTATACAGAGTACTTAGACTGAGTGAAATGGAAGTAGAGAAAAAACACCTTACAATTCATTCTGCTACTGATTTCTTCTTTTGGAGACTAGAAGAGTATAAAATGAGTGACAAAAACATAAGCAAAATTAGGATAATTGTCATTTTAAAAAATATGATTGAAAAAAACATACCTTTGTTATTTCCAAGGCCATAATCAAACCCTTGTCCATTACTACAGCTCGTCCCCTTACTGAAAGCTTGTATTGAAAATGGACTTGGGGGAGGAGTCTGAACATTTTGATCTAGAAGAACTTGCTCTGTAAAAAAAAACCCATATCACTTTAGAATTAGATCTTCTCATATTTTACACTGGAAAGATGAGTCACAAAGATTTTTTTTTTTTCCCCTCCAGAGAGCACTCTTTCATTCTACTCAATTCTCTTCAGAAAGAAAAGGACATCTTTCTTCCCTAGAGCTCAATCTCTAAAAATAAAAAGATTGAGGAGTTAATATCATGCAGACTGGTTTTACATTTGACAGAGTTGCTGCAACTTTTGCTGTCATGTGCCACTCAGGAATAGGCTCAAGAACTTATTTTCAGTAATATCACACCATTTGATAATTTATTTATTCTTTGGACAACAGCTGTTAAATTCATTTAATAGATGGCTTGAAGAAACTAACTCTTTAAGTGAGTTGAAACAAATCAGCCTCAGGAAATCACAACAAACTTTACAAACTCTTGTGGAAGAACAAGTATTCTCAGGGAGAAATATTTAATGAAATCATGCTAATGAAGATTTATATTAATTTTTACTAGAGATTTGAAAGGTAAGAGGCACTAGACAGCAGTATCCAATTTCAGGCTCCCCATTCAAATACAGACTAAAATGTATTCAGCAGAAGCCACCAAGACAGTCTGGGCACTACAGATCACACAACTACGGAGACGTTGAGAGTTCTAGGCTAGTTCAGTCTTGAAAAGCAAAAGCTAAGGAGAGATCTTACTGCTCCCTTCAATTACACAACTGGAAGGGTCAGAGAAGATGAAGCCTGACTTTTCTGGAAGGTTTACAGTGACAGGACAAGGGACAACGAATGTTGCCGTGTGTGAAATTGTATTATGATTTTTTTTTTTCACTGTGAAGGTAGGTAAATACTGGAACAGGTTATCCTGAGAGGTTGGAAGTATTTTCAATATTTTGACTTTAGTTACTAGACAAGGGCCTGAGCAGCAACTTGATGTAGCTGATTCTGCACCGTGAGTGAGGTTGGACTAGATGATCTTCTCCAGTACAAATAATATCAGATCACTCCTGTTTCATCTTTTGAGGGAACAATAGGTAGGCCATGATCTTGTACCTGAGAACTCAGTCAGATGGGTTAGTCTATCTATTAAGGAATGAACAATTTCAGGATGCATCAGAGTTTTCACGTGAAACATCTGAGATAAATGAAACATATTTTAGATCAGTAGTAATGACTAGTAATGTTTGGAGGATGATCAATAAGAAGCATGATCAAAATAAAATTACAAAAATGCAGTAGCAAACTTTGGGTACTAACCTTTTGCTTATGTTTTCTGTCATTTCTAGTTCTTACCCAGTCTGAACATAAATTTATCAGGACAGAAATTCTGCATTTTAAGAAAATGTAATCATTCACTGCTAACTAGAATAATGAGAAATGTGATGTTGTTGATTCTGTGTCTAAAAAAAATCTGTAATGGTTTTCTAATGGGATACAGTGTAGCAGAATTAAAACCAAAAGGGACATAAACAGTTCTGTTTGCTCTTCTTCTCATACAGACACAGAAAAAGGACAAAAGTCTGAAACAAGTACACAAACACTTATTTGAAAATCATCCCTATGGCTAAAAGGAAGGATAGAATTATGATCCATAACTGGTACAGAAGAAAATATGGGGGAATACTTTCACTGTTCTTTAAAAAAAAACAACAAAAAAAACCAAGCAGATAAAGAATGCTTGTAAACAACTTCAAAATTCAGCAACAAAGTAATTAAAAGGAAAAAAATATTGATTTACATTATACCTTTTAAAAACTCAGTTTCTTCTTTATTTATTTGTCCTATTTAGATTTCTTGTCATTTTTTTTCTAAGTTAATTAGAGAACAAAACGAAACAACTTGCCATCTTCATGTCGGAGGTACTGGTTTCCACCTCTGTCTCTAGCTAACGACCACGCCTCGCCTTCATCACTTTCACAGAACTCTACCATGCTGTTCTTATCCATTTGCACCCATGTACCTTCTGAATTAGTCACCTGTTGTACACATAAAAAAGCACAACATACTGACTTTTCAGATTATTCAGTAGTACAATTCAGCAACTTAATTCAGAATCTGAAAAGTACGTGCATTCCAATCTTTATATTACAACAAAAGCTTTAAAAAAAAAGTTTCTTAAATTAAGGCCACAGGCTGAGGCAGACTGAAGGACCAAAAACCACTTATGGCACATTTACAGTTAGGAATATTTCCAAAAATATTAAACCTGCTTATGTTTGGAAAAAGCGACACCAACACCACAACTTTAGAATGTTCAAACAAGCCTACGTAAAAACTTGAAGGAGATATTCAAGGTATGCCTTTTTACAGGTGGCTGAAACAACAGAATTGTAATAGTGAGTTATATATGAAATGCTTGCATAAGTACTAATTGTGTTCCTGACACTGTATTTAGGAAATAGCATGACACACTTCATCCTTAAGCCCTTCTTAACCATAAAACATCACAACTGGAAAACCGCACAGCAACAGTAGTTCAGAAACTGAACAAATGAGTCATAACAGAGTAGCAGAGTAACTTGTTAATTGGTTAGGTCCTAGAAAAAGTTTTGTTTTTCACTGAAACAAAATTCTTTCACAGCATGTGACAAAAACATAAAACACAAACATCATTTTGTAAGGAATAGTGCAACAAATATATAAGAAAGCATATGAAACCACTTTACAACTTTAACATTATTTCAATTGAAGCAAATCTCAATTTCAACACAGAAAGACAAAAATCATAATTACATTAGTATTTAATATAAACCAAGTTCAGAAAGTAGTATTTGTCATAAAGATTGGAAAAGCAAACCTGTACAGGAGCAGATTCTTTTGTTGAGTTTACTAGTTATATATTGGTATCTATGAAGACATGAACTGAAGCTACAAGGATCCATACCTCGCCCACTGCCTTGACTTTGTTTCCCAGAACTAACATTCCAATTGGGATACCTCTAAGGTTAGGGCAGCTTCTGATGTTGTGACCTGATGGGCCAGTCTTCACTACCTTGTACACTCCAGGACCACCTCGAAGTAATGACATATCTTGTTCTTGCATCACTGCTTCCTGTGGGCAGTGTGAATTTAGGTCTTTGAAAAAATCACCAGTACTAGACCTAGATTCCTGAGAAATTAAAAAACAAAAAACAGAACAGAATAAAATTCATCACTAATACTTTTCAACTCTTTGCATAAGAAATACTTATTTCAAGAACAAAATAATTAAATTCCAAAGTAAGAAGAGATAATAGTTTTAATGCTGATTTTAGCATGCAATAATAAACTGAACTACTAGTAAATCATCCACTGAAAAGTCACCCTGTTACTCCTGAATCAGAAGTGGCTTAAATGAAGGCAAATTATTTAAAAGGGAACTAGACACTATAAATATTTACCCTACCACTTTAACTAGAACTTGCTTCATACAGACATTTACTAAGATATACATTCATTCTTCCTGCTGTATTTGTGAAATAATCTAGCAAAAAGTATTGAGCTATAGAAAAGGACCTTAAATATAATCGCTTTCCAAATGACAAGCTTCTTTTTTGACTTTACTTTACATTGTTAATTTAGATTGAAGATAAAATGAAGACAAAGAATAATAGAAACATCATAGATTCTTATAAAAAGTAGTGCATATTTATTATTTTCACTCAGACAATAAAAAAGGCTTGCAATTTATTTCACCCAGTACCAATTATAGATTGAAAAATACACTCAAATTTGAAGTGAGAAAATACTTTGTGTTTCAAATTTATAAAAAATTGATAGTTACTGAAAATAGGAGAAATTCTGATTTTCAGTCAGTCGTAGATAAATTTAATGTCTAAGAAGTCTATTATATGATTATACTTGAAAATACAAAGGATTAGGGTAACATCAGAAGAAAGCAAGTGAGAAGCAGGAACAAGCTCTATTATGCTTAAAATACAAGTTATATGTACTTCTAAAAGAAGACCTGAAAGTTATGAATCTAAGTAATGCCCTACTGAAGGAAGCCAGTGGTTCATTTAGTCCATATGTCTTCAGTTATGGCAACACAAAATGCTATTCAAAAGTAGCATGCAAGCCACTACTAGTGGGCCATCACTTATATACCAGCATTTCTGAAGGCTGCTCTAAAAGTAATGCCTCCTATTTTATTATGTTGGCTCATGACATAAGAAGCTGATGTTGGTGGTATAATAGTACAGGCTTTATCTTCCTGCCAATTCATTCATTGATGCTTTGCTGAATGCTTATGGAGATCAAATAGTGAATGTGACCACAGTGAGGCAGCGGGTGGTGCATTTTGACAATGGCAGCAGTGATATGAAAGACAAGATATGTTCTGAATGGCCAAGTACAGCTGTCACATCACCAAATGATGACACCCACGCAAATCAGCTAATGAGAGTACTTTGTAGCTGAGAATTTGCTGTACCAAGTAATGTTATAGTTCTTTTTGTATCTGTTCTAGTTTCCATGGAAATAAATACGAGGCATTACTTTGGGAGCAACATACGTAAAATCTTTTTAATATGGATGTTAGAGGGCGTAATCCTATTTCATTTACTGTCTGTTTATGAATCTGATTCCTACATATTTTATTTCTTCCGAATGTGCTAATACTTTCTGCCTCCAAAATCTCCTGTAACACCTCCTGCTGTTAGAAGAATACTTCTAAAAATAAGTTTTAAACTGAAATTCTAGTTACGTTATTTCTTTTTTTTTCTTTTTTTTTTTTTTTTTTTAATTTAACATGATTTCCTGTAATCTCTAATTAACATATTTTTAGATTTTTTGTATTGGAGCCTGTGTATTATGACCAGAGTTATGCATTAGCCTTTCTAAGAAACCTTTGTAGAACATGAACTTTCAAAGCTTTCAAGCTGAAGTAAGTTGGTTCAAAGAGAAAACAAAAAAACAAACAAACAAACAAAAAAAACCAACAATGCATGCTCTAAAGATAGTCTTAACATTTTCTAGATATTGATGTAACAGTAAAAAACTGCTGTTTTGGGGAAGAAAATCCAGTGAAGAACACATTTTTATATCTCTAAACCAGTAGGCATGTCTACTGGCATTTTCTTTACAAGGTTCACATGCAAGTTTAATATGAAAACAACACTGATCTCAAAATCACCACAAGGCTGTAGAGAGATTTAGACAAAGAAAAAAGTAGATAGTTTAAACTTCTAAACTGCATGTAATGTAACATATTTCTACAATTCCATAATTTTAAGGTTAAGAATGGTTTATTTATTAATTTTTTGCAGTTTTACTCATATGAATGTCAACTTATTTGATTCTGCAACTTAAAGTGTAGCCTTTAATAACATTTTGCATCAAAATGAGAATGAAAGCCTTTATTATGTTACTAGGCCATCTCTCTGAATTTCTAATTTCGTTTTTAATATGAGAGTGCAACTTATAAATCAATGACAACTCAGCTATCTGCCCTAGTATTTTTATTTTAACATTATAAGAGAAGAGATACAGACACAGCATTCTAAGTAAACCTTCCAATTCCTGTAAAAACAATTCATGGTAAAACAGACTTCAAGGAATATTTAATGTAAAGTTGATTTATGAGGTACACTCTGAAAAAAAAGATTCAATGTGACTGTTCCTGTCACTTAACTCACCTTAGGGGGTAAAGCTTTGGAAGTCCATGAAAAAAAGTCCAAATCCCTTACTCCTTGGCTAGCATTAAAGACATTCTGAGCAACAAAGTTTTAAAAAAAAGACATATATCAAGAAGAAAATGGGAACAAAGAAACATCGGAGGAAGAAGTTAGAAGCACTGTAATGCAAACTTTCTGCACAAGTAATTTTACTGGTAGAATACTTTTCAAAAGGGAAAGCTTTGTTTTTCTGATCAAGTCACCTGAATCCATTGCCCCCTTGGCAAATTATCTATTGAACAAAAACCGTTTGGTATGTCAAAAGCTCTAAATGGATGGAGTGTGTCATGCCATTTACTGAAACTAAGAGCCAGACATTTCTTATAACGCTTGAGACTGTGCACACACAAATCCCACACTTCTGTTACGATGAAATAGTTTGTTCCATCACAAACTACAGTTTTATAGCAAGACAGTGTGCTGTTCTGAAAGAATTTCCATGATACCAGGTCTACTGCACATGGACTTCTGTCACCAATTCAGAACTGAAAAGATGCACAAGAGCTAAGATCACTCTTTTGGAGAGAAACTCAACTCATTCGTACAAAAGATTTTGCTAGCATGCACATAAAAATTGCACTCTGTACTGAAAGCAAAAATTTTGGAGTGTTGTAAGGAGAACAGTCACTAAGACCTCAATTGTTTTATAAGACATACAATACATTTAGTAGTTTATTACGGAAAATCATCAAATGGAGATACCAGAGAGAGTTTACTAAGTTTATAAGCAACAGATCATATTATAGAAACATGCACTGCTGTACTGTGTATTTTTTGCCTCCAAAGAACAGCTAGGACAGCATTTATTAGCTATTAGAAAACACTAAAAAGCAGACATCTTTTTTTCCATAAAATAATCTCTGTTCATGAACTTGTTTCTACTTATTTCAAAGAAATGGTCACTGCTCCTATGGAATGAAAGAATTAATAGTACATAGGCAGTAGTATCAATAATCAGTATGTCAGAAACCAGTTAGCAAAGCCATCATTTAATGTGTGTGAGCACATTTATCAAAACCTTATTTCCTATCTCCACCTTTACAGGGGAACCAACTAAAATCCCTGGACAGCATTCATATTAAAATTTAACAGTAATTAAAGAAAATTAATCACTGTAAGCAGAAATTGGCAAGTACAAAATACATTTTGCATGCTTAATCTATATTCCTTGAAAAAACACATCAACTTGTCAAAAAGAAGTAAATTTACTTCTACCATGAGATGGATTATCTAGCTATGTGCTGTTTGCAAAAATAATGCTTACATCATTTTTTAATAAAGACAATAATTTGTAACTTTGACAAAAATGGAGAAATTATCAAACACCATAATTTCATCAGAAAGTAGTACCTCCCTCCTCCTTTGTACCACCATTGGAAGTGGTACTAATAGACAAGTAAAAGATGCTTTGCAGAATCAGGGGAGACAGGGAGGGTCTAAGACGGGAAGATCACACAGTAGAGGCTTACCACTTTGACATAAATCTATGACAATTATGAAAAGGTTCTATTTGCATAATGATAGTTTGCTTCGTAGACATTCAATGCAGCTTAACAGACTGATGATTTTACTTTGCTGCATATTTCATATTTTGTGATGGACTTCTACTGTTTAGACAAACATGGATAATCCATATCCGAGATAACGAAGTATCATTTCAATAATCTCTGTTGACATGCTATAAAGCTACATGTGAAAAACACACAGAAGAAACCAACAGCAGTGAGGTGGGACCGTGCTGGCTCACCAACACACTGGAGATAAAGTCAGATTCTCTCCTATGCTCTTGGAACATTAGAGCTTTCTGGCTTCCAGGCTTTTAGCATGCCATGATCAATACATGCGGTATGTACTTGAGAATTAACTACTAATTCAGAAGAAACTACTACATGCAATTTTGTATATTTAGTTCTTATGCTATGATTGGTAGATTTCAGTTTATTTTATCCTTTCCTTACAAAAGTTAAAAATAATTTCAGGAATTGTTCCCAGAAAAACTTCGTACCTTTTTTTCTAATAAATTTAGGTTTCAGGAATCATAATGTTGAATATAAATTACTTCACCACTGAAAATTAGTAGATGTTAAAATAGTTAAAATCTCAGTATTATTTTTCAAAGCTGTCTTATTTTAAATAATCATCTAGACATTTTACCCAGCATACCCTCACTCTCCAATTGACTCCCATCATGCCTAAAATGATGGCAGAAATCTGTTATGAATGTCCTTCAGTGTTTTCATAGAACATCTGAAGGCTCTGCAATCAAACAAGATAACCTACATACTGATTTTGATTCTCTCTTCAACTACAATAATCATTGGAAAAATATGCAGTTTCTTAGTTCTGTCAGTCTACAGCGGTTGGGGAATGTAACAGTAAAATTGAGCAGAAGGGTATAGAATTTCCTAGAATTATACATTTGACATTTAAAATGGAGTAACAAAAATATTCAGAGTACAATATATATATATTTTTAAGTTTCAGAGTTTAACAAAAATATTACTTTCTATGACTTCCCATAAAACAAAACTGTTTTTCACTAGTTTGCACTGTTTCATATTAAACATATATATTTATTATATATGATTATAATTATATATTATATATATATAATTATATATAAATACATATTTATATATTGTTCACTGTTGAATGCAGCAAGAACAGTTAACTGAATCTGACAAAACAGAAGGAAAAGTAACTACCAGGACAATAAGAAGCCAATCCAAAATCGCAGTATACGAAGGTGGGTTAGATGTGCAATTTGAGATCAATGTCTATATAGTTGCTCCTCATGAAAGGAGAAGAGCAAATATAGGAAGAGATCAGACTACCAAACTTTTCTTAAGAATGTAGATGACCAAAACTAAGACAGAATCTCTATGTTCCCATGATCATTTCTCTTTAAATATAATACCTTTCATCACAATATACAGTGTACTGAGAAGATCTAAGATACTCAATATTTGTTTTATCTTAAGATAAACAGTTAATGTCTATTAAAAAAAGTTAATATATATGCAAAGAAGAGGAAATTAACACTGCAGAAAAAAATATTTTTCCTTTGTTCATTCTTGAATTAATACAGTGATGAAATGAAACAATTACAGCTTTCTTTAAAAAAAAAATCTTAAATATATTTTACAAGATGCGCTGTGAAATTTTACACACCTAACTTAGCATTACAAAAAACGTATATGTTTAAATTAACATAGTACCATAATCAGAGTAGCAAACTACACACGAGTTGAATAAAAATTAAGTTTAGTTAAAACAATGTGGGATTAATTTTTACAGGGAATGTCATGTCTAATCAGCCACTTGATTTTCCGTATGTATTTTTAGGCACATGTAAGACTTTTTCACTTACCCAATTAAACAGAAAAGGAAGGATAGACAGAAATTATTTCACATTTTTCATAAACAGAACTTCTAACATTTCTTAATGTGGCATCTTTTGCCACATGGGTCATTCACCTCTAGAAGACTGCATTTAGGATATTTGACAGTTGAAAAATACAGATGGATGTAGACAAAAGGTAGGCAACTAACACCTAGTTTTCAGTATTTTCATCTCACTGACCACCTCTAGAGAATTTATTTTAAAGCTTTCCCATGAGAAAGCGGTATATTTTTACTTGATCAAGATTTGGCAGGAAAGAGTTTAAAACTGACTTAGAAAAATCAGGAGCTTAAAAAAGTTTACAAAATTTCATCAAATGGTGTGCTTCCTAATGATATACTAGCATGCAGTAAAAAGTCTAAAATATTTAAAAGCCATAGAACCTTGATGTTTGTTTTGTGATTGTTAAGGAAGAAAAAATATTGATTTCCTTTCTGTTTATGATTACGAAACAAACACACTGATTTGAATGCTTAAATACAGTCATAATACAAGTAAATCATTTCAGGACATGCTTTGTCCTTCCAAATAATAATAATTAGGAGAAGAAGAAGAAGAAGAAGAAGAAGAAGAAGGAGAGAGATGCAAATAAACCTTCCAATCCTAAGTAGCTCAAAGTATTTGTTAATATGATAATCGTCTTAAATTAAAGTTACTTCCTTATAATTTTTGCTGTGTTCACCACTGGCTGCTTACTGATCAGAAGCTACAAAAGTGTGCCATTTTGCCATCGAGGATGTAATAGAACTGGTTAGTTGAAAGAAAATTAGTAATATCTACCAGATCTTAAGAGTTCAAATGGTATCAAAACTGTTCTGCAGAACTCTTTAATAAGAAAAAAAAACAATCTATAATATTCTATCTGAACTTTAAAGAAGCATTCACACAATAAACTGTACGATATGCTATTGTGCACATTTCATTGCATCTGGTCTACTTATTCAATTAAAATCTGATGTTATCAAAATTGAATATTGTCGATTATTTACTATTTGCTAAGAGAGCCATTTCTTTTAAGTTTGTCTGAGAGAGCTAAATTTTCCTCTAGAAATGCATGTGTACTGAAACCATTTGAAATTGACAAAGTAGTAAGCCCTTGCTAACCACTTATATGATTACTGAGCTCAAAAACATTCCCTATAGCAAATAAATAAAAAGTATTGGGAACAGAAAAAAAATCTGAAAAATATATAATTTATGTCCAGGCTTACAGATTTACTGAAGCTGATTACTTTGTCATGGGTGAATTCATTTTTATTATGGGTGAACTGCTGTATGAAAAACAGTAACGTCTGACAAGTGTACTAGAGAAACTGATACTCAGTAGAAAACTGACTTCAAAACTCAAGCAAGATTTTAAACAAAACTTACTTTTTCCATGTGTTCATATATTTTATAACAAGCTAGATAAATGTCTGTTGTCACTTGTTCAAGTGACTGATGGCTAAGTACAGAAATAATTTGCTTCCCAAATGCAGTACTAAAGCAGTTTCCAAAATAAAGATGCAATTGAATATGCTCTCCAAATAAAAAGATGTTAACAAATAAATTCTAGACAAAAAGGTGAGCAGGAAAATCTAGTCCCATCATGTAACACTGTCAGAACACGGGCTGTAGCCACTGGGGATTTATGAATGGCCGGATTTGGCTGCTTGCAAGCAGTCCAGTTTCACTAGAACTGAGGATATGTCAGTTCCTATATGACAGGAAAACAAATGGTGAAAGTACTGGCTGCAAGTCTTTAAATTTTTCGAGTATTTGCTAACTGTCTTCAGCTGCAAACAGCGGCTCACTCATATAAGAAGACAAATCCTATCTAAATAGCTGCATTAGCAATTAGATCTGGTTCTCACATCTCTGAAGAAATCAAGTTATTGCTCCCTTTGAAGAATGCACAATAACAGGTGATCCAGAAGAACTGTACTTTCATAAGTTTTAATGAGAAACATTGGTTTTGCTTATGTATGTATTTTTTAAAATCTGTATCTTGTTGCCAGAAAAGGTGTAACCACCTTTGAACTGTAGTGATGGTGTTCACTATTAAAGCTGTCCAGATAAATTACGCTTTGCTTGCTTTTACTATAAATTCTACTTTTTTAGTGAGCCTTGGTGCTCTGATTCTTTGATTAACTACTAATCTATTACGCAAGGATTCAAACAAAATTTATGAAAAATACCAATGAAAAATAATAAAGATGAAAGTATGTTTCAATTTTATAAAAAGAAGTCATAACAGCATTAACAACAGGCTAGAAGCCTCTCCAGAAATCATTATATTTGTGGGCCACTTTACAGACAGTGAAGTGTTGCACTGGAAACACCTGGTGCATAATCTAACGATTACACATTTTAAGACTACTGTAGTGGTCTTTCCACTTTTGCATCTCCTTTAGGATAAGAGTTCAACATAAAAAGCCTTGCACATTTCTACACTCCACCCTCATTACACAACAGCCCTCAAAAATGAAAACACGTATAAGACAGTCTTTAGTAATTAAAATATTCTTTTACCTCAGGACTCATTTGCAGCCTTAATTAAAGAAAGTCTTGTAATGAGGATAGAGTGTACTTTGGATATTTTTCAAAGGCACCTTTTACTTACGTCAACAGGTACCAGAAGGCTCTTGCCAAGATGCTGGTTAAAAGAGAGACACCAGGCTTCAGTGTAACCATTCATGTTAGGAACATACTTCTTTATTGTCTCATCATTCAGCCTCAGCCAAACACCATCATCATTGTGGATCTATGGGAAACAAGCAACAAAAACGAGCCATGCCCTCCTGTAACCATTCTGTGGCTAGTAAGGATTAACAGATATTAGACAAACAGCAGTAACAAGGAAGTAATGATCTTCATTGTATTGACAGAATATAAGAAGAGGCAGATAGGAATATTAAGCAAATCAGAATTTCAAAGTAATGAGAGACATATATTATTAGAAGGCAAGGTGCAAAGATAAACTTAAATCAGATAATGCAAAATAAGATTTGCTGTGAGAGAAAAGAGCAAAGAAAGCCAAGCCTTTATAAGCTTATTGCTTCCCACTTTCCACTTTTTTACTGATGAATTAACTTAGTAAATTGCAAAAATATTCCTTGTAAATGAAGTTACACAGGAAGTTATACATGCAGAGTAGTCTAATACACTACTGATGTTGTGAAAGTGTAAATGAAGAATGTAATGAAAATTATACCTATATCTTTCAATTTTTATGTAGAGCTGAAATAATAGGTCATGAACAAGTAAATACTTATATATTACTGTAAGATGAAGTCCAGGAATTTTGTTTCCTGGTATCACCACGACTGTTAAACAGATTTTCAAGTAAGTAAAAAGAAAATGACAGCTTGAAAAAACTAAATTGCTAAATATTTAGATTTTTGCAATTTATGCTCTTGTGTACTCATGTTGTACCTGCCAACATCTAAACATGAAAAAGAACAACATTATTTGCATGGATTAACTTTACATCTTAGCCCAATTTTCAACAGAAATTTCTTATTAATTACCTCGTCAATGAAAGTGATGGATCCATTGACTTTCACTATGCCTATTTGCTCACTCTGAAGGGAAGGGTGGCTACGGATACGAAGCCCTGCACTGTCCTTGGCCACAAATTTGCGAACCTAAGAGAAGCAAAGGAAGACAGTAAGGAAGAAAAAATTGGAACAGAGCTCTCAGAGTAAAAAGAAATAGGTTTAACAGATTCTGAAATGCTAGTGACAAGATGGCAGAGTTACAGTTTGTTGCTAGTTTCCCATGGCTGCTATGCATGATTTCACTTATTTTTTTTCTTTTTCAAACTATATATATATATATTTTTTTTTTTGAAAAAAGATCAACAAATATATTGACTCAATCACTGAAAGATTTGTTACATAAGACAATGGTAAGTACAAGCTTCTGATTCTTTTTACTGCTCATCTACAATTTATGCATTCACGTAAGTTTCAAAGGTCAGGCGTTTGTCTTAACAAATACAGTGTTTCCAGTAACTGAACAACCCAAGATTACCAGCTCTTATTTGACACTACCATAACATTGATTAGTCTTTTTGGCAAACACACGGATACTTGCCTTAGTAAATAGCTTAAATAGTTTTTTAAAAACAGCAAAAGAGCAGACATTTCTACTTATTTCAGAAATAGTGTTTCAATAATTTCTTTCCTATCCACATGAAAGTTAGATCAGACACTATGTTATTAGTTTGATTTACTACAGCCCACAAAATCTCCCATCTATTTGTTCGCTCTCTTCTTCTTTTTTTTTTTTTTTTGGCTTTCAAGCACATTATCAGGTAATTCTCCTGAAGAACAAAAAACTTAAAATCAGAAACCAAAAAGAAGGCTTAAGAAATGCATGTATGTGTCTCCGTTGTACAGAATCTTCCTTCCAAGGTTATTTTCAAACTCAACATTATAAAGCAGAAGTGTATTAACTGAAGTACAAACTCAATCTTTAAATTAGCATACAGCACAGAATGGTAAGGAAAGAATCAACCCAGAAAAAAAAGTAAACAAAGGTAATAGCTAAGTGCATTAGTTGTTTTTTTTTCTCTAAAGAAATTATTTAAGAATATTTACATATTGTATATATTTATATACATATTATATTGTGTATATTTATATATTGTAAGAGCTATTATTATTATTATTTATTTTTAAACAAAAATAATTTAAATGCTTTTACGTAGTTTGGAGAAAAAAGAGGCTGAGAGGTCATCTCATTGCTCTCTACAACTTCCTGAGGACGGGAAGCACAGAGACAGGAGCAAGCGTCATCTCAATGGTAACTGATGACATGACATCTATGAACAGCAGAGAGCTGTACCGGGGAGGTATCATTAGGAAAAACTTTAATGAGATGGTGGTCGAACACTGGAACAGGTTTCCTGGAGGGGTGTTTGATTTCCTCACACCTGTCAGTGTTAAAGAGGCATTTGGACAATGCCCTCAGTAATATGTTTTGGCTTTTGGTTAGCCCTAAAGGTGTCAGGCACTGGACTTGATGATCCCTGTAGGGGTTACTTCCAATTGAATTAAAGTAGAATACACTATTCTATTATATCCTATTATACAGAAAACTGCTTACAGCATTCTCAACATAGAGAAGCCTATAAACAAAGCCTTGCAAATTAGGGGAGCCTAATTTTTACATTATTACCCCTAAATGTCACATCAGAAAATTATATGATGGGCTAGCTAGAGCTTTGATTAAAAACTTTTATTTAGAAGAAGGAAAACTCACACACAGGTTTTGGACACAAACAGGCCCAGAAAGAGCATTTTTCCCTTTGAAGCAGCTGCTATTTAATAGAAAAATTCAAACTGTAACTGCAAGCACAGGGATCACATCCGTGGACAGGCAATATAGCAAAATCAGAAAAGTTATCTTATGCTTATTTCATACAAGAACAACAAACTTAATTGTATGAGTCTCATTTCTGATACAGCACCTGTCTGCTTGGAATATTTCCCTATAGCATAACAACTCAGTAACTTATCAGTGAAACACTGCCCAAGACACTTCTTCCACAGAGCATGCAGTAAGTTAGTGGGCTCTGACCAAAGGTGATTAATGCAGAAAGGCACAGCAACTGACAGAAAGGGACCTTGGTGTCCTGACAGTCAGCTGAATATGAGCCAGCAGTGTGCCCAGGTGGCCAAGAAGGCCAATGGCATCCTGGTTTGTATCAGGAATGGTGTAGTGAGCAGGACTAGGGAAGTCATCTTGCCCCTGTACTCTGCACTGGTGAGGCCTCATCTCAACTACTGTGTTTAGTTTTGGGCACCTCAGTACAGAAAGGACATTGAGCTGCTGGAGCAGGTCCAAAGAGGGGCACCAAAGCTTGTGAAGGCCTTGGAGAATATGCTCTATGAGGAGTGACTGAAGGAACTGGGGCTGTTTAGTCTGGGAAGAGGAGGCCGAAGGGAGACCTTATTGCTCTCTTCCAATATCTGAAAGGTGCTTACAGGGAGAGCGGGGTTGGTCTCTTCTCATTGGCGACAGGTGACAGGATGAGGGGAAATGGCCTCAAGTTGTGCCAGGGTAACTTTAGGTTGGATATCAGGAAACACTTCTTTACAGGAAGGGTTGCTAAGCACTGGAATAGGCTCCCCAGGGAGGTGGTTGAGTCACCATCCCTGGATGTGTTTAAAAACCATTTGGATGTGGTGCTCAGGGACATGATTTAGCGGAGGGTTTTTAGTTAGGGTAGTATGGTTAGGTCATGGTTGGACTCGATGATGTTTAAGGTCTTTTCCAACCTGAGCGATTCTGTGATTCTATGATTGTTTCCTACTGAGGGCAAACAGAAATAACCAGAAGTGGAGCCCTTTACATGTGCCCTAGCCAGAAGAATGAGGCCATATCTACTCGTTTTGATGGACAGGAAAGTCAGATTTTCATCTGACTTCAATTAACAAAGAAAGAACAAATCAGTACAAACTTATAGTATGGTGTACATTTGCAACTTGAGATTCAGTCAGGTCTGGTTCCAAAACTGGACCGCTCCACTGTTTCAATGAACACTGTTTTTTCACTCTGAGAACAGATTACTAATGAGAATTCACTGATACCACTGTTTGATTACAACTATCTGAAATGTAGGTCTGGGAAAAAGAAGCTTCTTGGGCCTACGTAACCCACCTGTCTCAGTGCAATGGAATTCACTATATTGGACTATTTCTGATAGACACGTCTAATCTGCATTCTTGTGTTCAGAAGCACGGAGCACAGTGCAATAATTATCTTTCTGAATTATTTGTAATACTACTGTTCACGTAGAAAGAGATATTCCACCCTGGTTTACTATGCAATTATGATGCAGAAGAAAAAGAATATAAAATTTAAAGACTGAAAAATCTAAGGTATTTCTGCAACACCAACAAACCCTAGCATGAACAAAGGCTGAACAGACACTATTTACGGGGCAGAAAGACAGCTCCTCTTTCAAAGAGGCTGCAACTTGGACAAGAAGAGAGTACCAATGCAGAGATGAGTAAACATGGACTACTGCCTTTTAACATCCGTGGCTTAACTTTTTGTTTCTTAGTTTTTAACTGTCATGACTACTGTTACTTGGTGAAATGTAGCTGTTATATATAAACCAGTCATCTCAACTGCCAGTATAATAACTGAAAAGAAAGGAAGACTGTAAATAGCATATAACTTAGGTAGAAATACTATTAAGTTCTGTGAGATGAACCTCACCCAAGAAGTTTTAATTAAGGTAATGAACAAGCAAGATAATAAATAAAATAACAAAATTACCAGAAACTCATGAGGAGCTATTCCTAAGGATGAAAAGGGAAGTACACTGGAAGTATCTTTTGAAAAAAGCCATGAAGAATACAACATTTTGTGGAAACTAAAAGTAAATATTTTTATTTTGAGATGGCAGTGCAGGAGAAAGAACCTCTTTAGTGGCTGAAGCAGACACTGCATTTTACAGACTCTGTGGCTGTATGACAAAAGGTACTGTCACTAGAATATCCAGGAAGCTGGAAAAAAAAATCTGGATGCACTAGAGATCAATGAAGGATCGTTTTTGTAATTCTTCTCCTCTAAGCAGAGGAGAAGAACCCACTTTTGCTCTTCTAGTAAGACAAGGAAGGGTAACTGTGTTATTTCAGTATTTTGTATCTTTCAATATAAGGTTATTCAATGAAAGTATGATTCAGCATCTTGCTTAAATTCTCCTTCTGAGCATCAAAGAGGAAGTGGAAGATATTTCCCTTATCAGGCACTTTCCCAGCAATACAACACCATCTTTAAGCTTTCCTGTGTTCTTTGTGTCTACTGTAGTCCTTTGAGGTAGAACAATAAGGTGAAATGGTAAAGTCAAATGCTACAGAAAGGATAACATTTAAAAAAAAAAAGACATTCTGATAAAGGAAGACAATACCAAGAAACTAATTTACAATTTTTATGTTGACTAACAAAATAACCTTATCAGAAAACAATCTTTGTAAAACCCTTTTTACATCCTGTATCTTAGCGTAGTATCAAATAAAAAGAACTAGTATTAGTCTAAAATGCAGTCTGCAATTTTCATAATGGTTGCACAATATTTTTTTGACAAACCAAGAGAAGGGCACTCTCTATACCGTTTCTAACCAGTTTAACCAGTGGATATACAGAAAGGAAATGGAATGAGCAACTTTCATTTTTTTTCAGTATATTCTATTCATTCCCTTCAGCACAGTAAGGTGATTTCAAATAGCCTATATCCTCCACCACTATATGTATTAAACAACAATAAAATACCACCCAAATACAAGTATTTGGGGGGGGGGGGGGTTATTTAGTTCTCCAAACCTTGTTTGGCTGAGGCTCTGCCTTTGGTTTAATAAGTTGGGTTCCAGGTGGTATCATTCCCTTTGGAGGATCTTTTACTTTCACTTCTAGCCCAGCATCTATAAACAAACAAAGACTAAGTTTCAAAAAATAAAACAGAATAAGGGAAATATCAGTCATACAGTAACTGCAGAGCATGCAAAATAACCAATCACCTGTTTCACAAATGGCACTTGCAGGTGCTTCATGATGTATTATTTTCGCAACATTTACACTGTCACATGAAAATTCACAGAGAACTTTATGTTCTTCTCAGGTATCTGTCACAGATTGCATCCATAGTGCTACTAGGTAATTTTGTATCCTAATAATGTCTTCAAGGACCAATGAAGATAGAGTTAAGTGTTTGAGGGGTGCCAAGTAAAAGCTCCTGGAGAGGCAATGCTTACGCATGTTGCATTGCTTGAGATGATAATTGTAAAATTTGAGAAGCAGGTAGTAGCCTTAGAAACCAAATTACACAAAAAGAAAAGCCTACATAAAAGACCTATATATATAAATAAATCAGCATATTTAGTTACCAGTACTTACAAAACCACAAGGTGCTGGAAAATATCTCAAAAGAGTAAAATTCTCAGATCATAAAGAAACATACATATAAAGAAACAGTTAGAACTTACTAATAGATGGATATAATCTTGACAAATAATATGTCCTTATTTCAATAAGAGAATAGCTATAGTCTTTTATTCTTTTGAGAAAGGAAGATTTCAACAGCAGGGTTTGAATCAAAAGTTGGTTACTTGCTTTTGCTATGAACTTTATATTAAATCTCATGAGCACCAAAATATGCCTTTTTTGGTATTCAAATTGGATATACAATTTATTTTTTCTTGAAGGTAGGGAAAATTAAATACCTATTTCAATGCCATCTATAGTAACATGAATGGTATAGAGACCAACAGCTCCGGGAGTCCAGTTTGCACAGTATGTACCATCATTATTGACTCTGATCAGCATGTTTTCACTGGGTCTAGGCATAAACAAAACAAATGAAATAATCATACAATTACTGTTATCTTGAAAAGCATCTGTAATACTTAGTTTGGAAACTATGCTTTTTTTTTTCTTTCAGATAACCTAACCTACCTGCTCAATGTAATAACCTAATATTATTTATTTTGAAGCCATAACCCTCTACAGTACTTTTTTTATAACAGATGATATAAAACCATATTCAGAGAGTAGCTAAAAATACTAGGTAAGATTTTAAGAAGTCCCTTAATTTAAGAAAATATGATAAATTCTACTCAGTAGTAAAGACTTGTAAGACTATGCATAAGAAAAAGAGACAGGACCACTTAATTTTAGTCTCTAATAAAAAGTAATTCTTTAGTGCTTACCTCTTTGGTGTTGGTGAAGCAAAGCGCAGTTCTTCAAAAGAATAATTTTCATATGCCTACAAACAAATGAAATTAAATGAATGTAAAATCATCAGTAACCAATTATTATGTTGAATAAAAGAAAGCAGAGTATTTCCTCAGCAAACAAAAAACTCTAACTTTACACTCACCAGAAGCACTGAACGGAAACCAGAAATCAACTACATATCACAGCGAGAGAAACAAACATGCATATAATGTATATACAAATGAAACAATTATATTTACATTTTCATTAACAAAAATACACATTGCTAACAAAAACTTTGTTCGCAGTTATATCTTTGAAGCTCTTCTACTCTAAGTTGAATGAAAAGCTTTTAAATTATTTTTAATTTACCTCTAAATTTCTATTAAATAAGTTTGATTTCAAGTTTGTTGTTGAACCCTTACAGTATCTAAAGGATACAGCACCATGACTATTTAAGTCAATCTAAGTCTTTGCTGTCATAATATCACCATATTGCTCTCACATGATGTTCCCTCTTTGTGTATATCATATAATTAAGTAATAATTTATATTGAAAGAGACGTCTGTGCGCAAATTGCATTCACCTCCTACACAAAACTGAGCAATCCTCACGGTAATTCTAACTTTTGGATTAGCTCAGCTTGTTCAAGAGCATAAACAGTTGAGTTTTGAGTACCTCAAGAGGCAGAGATTTCACAACCTCTCCAGGCAGATTGTTTCAGTGTTTGAGAACTGTCATTGCTTATTTTTTTTCCTCCTTCCTAATACGTAACCAATACTTTCCTTTTTACAAATAGTGTTCATTATTCCATATCCTTTCTCTGTGGTTGTGGTTGCACAAGAGTGACTCTGACTTCTCCAAAACCTCCCATGAGAATGCCAATATGTAGTGAGGGTGGTGAGGCACTGGAACACGTTACCTAGTGAAGTAGTTGATGCCCTGGCCCTGGAGACTTTATCAAGGCAAGGCTGAATAACTTAGTCTACAAGTCTAGAAGGCAACTTAATCTAGATGCGGTGTCCCGATTGACTGCAGGGGAGTTGGACTAGATGGCCCCTAGATGTCCCTTCCAACTCTAAGGATTCTATGATTCTATGATCTATTCTAAGACTACTAAGCCAGCAGAACACTAATCTAAAGTATATAAAAAAAAGTATAAAAAAGTAAAAAAAAAAAAAAAAAAAAAAAAAAAAAAAGTAAGCAGTGTAAATGACAGTTTAATTCCCCACAATAAACTAAGGGAAAAGTAATGATATGTCACAGAACAAAAAAATAAAGGAGATTTTTGAGTAACCACTGTAAAGCGAAATACAGTGTATGTTCTGAGTCTGTAGGGTAAGAATCCCAGACAAAAACACTACCAGATAATTAATTCAATTAAGTGAAATTTAGATAATATTGCTTTGAACAGCTGGGAAACATCTGTATGCCATTCAGAAAGCATGCCATATAAAAGCTACTAGTTATAAAGGCTAGATTTCACTCTTTTCCCAGCAGATGAAATTGGAGACATTTCAAACTGCAAACAGTTGCCTCATCTGACATAATCTGAGCTCTGCCCACCAATATGAAGAAATCCCTGAGATTCTGGAGTTTTTAGCTCAATCTGTTCATGACTCAGGACTTTGTTAACACTTTTGCAGCCTATCCCAGTATCTTTCAAAGTAGGCATTGAGCACAACTTTAGTTGCTTGTCAAGAGGAGTAAGACTGTGTCTCTATATTCACCAGTTCATGAGAAGGTAAGAAAGCAATTATGTTGCAGTTCAAAAACTGCAAAATAGTCCAGTGGATTTACCAATGGAATTTTGGACTCTCCTTCTCTCTACGCAAAATGAAGAAATTCCCCCTGTACTGAACAGGTAGCTCCATCGCTTCCCACTAGAAAAAAATCCCACTTTGTTCTACGTTCATGATTTCTTGTGTAATGACTGTACTAAAAAACTACATGAAAGCTGATAGAGTTTTCTAATTTTTTTTCTAGATAGTTTTCAAGACAAAACAAGAATTTTGTCAGATGCAATGGCTACTGAGATATCAGGTTCCCATCTCCCATCAAAAACTACCGGGAAAAGAAAGAGGAAAGATAATATACCTACAGATTAGTCATTTTGGGCCAGTGAGCCTACTTTTTTGGCAACTATGAATTGATAAACACATCATTTGCATGATCTTTCTTACTGTGCTGAGCTCTGATTTTTTTTTCTATGTTCAATAACTTTTAATATAAGTTCATTGCAATACTCCAGTCCTATACTCGTACATAGGTCCTATACTCGTACTCGTACATGACTTTTTTCCCCTTATTTCAACAGTTAATTTAATTTCTCCTCTGACTCAGGCTATTTTGTGGATCAGCATAATCACAATCAAAATACTTAACTTTTCTTCTTAAATTCTCATTCAGTTTATTTATGCTTTAGAGTTCAGGCAATTGGCCTCCTTGATGCACTTAGTTTTCCGCTGAGCTTAATAAATATAATTACAGTAATTTACAACTAGTGCATTTTTAGCCTGTGAACAAATGAATTCATACTTTTTCAATCCTCTTTGAATACTTCTACCCACTTTGAATACTGGATTTTCTAGTTATCTTGTTAAATTAACAGTAATTTACCTTCATCATTGTAATAGCAATATATCGAGCTTCTTTTACTATCATTGGCTCATAAGAAGAATCAAGCTTTGGTGAAGGAAGTCCTCCAAAAGTCATATCAGTGCAAGGGGAAGCAGCGGCAGCAGGACTCCCTGGTATCCGTTGTACCTTTTTAACTTGCTCTTGTTGCAAAGATGTTTTTTTCTGAGAAACAGGAATAGCTTTGACTTCTACCTGCAATCAGATATGGAATTTAGGAAATGAATTAGGGGGAAAAAAAAAAGCCCACACAATCTTGCAGATCTGATGAAAGTCCAATGACAGAGTTCTTAAAGCACTCACTACAAATCCTGCTATGCCAAAAAAGTATGCAGCTACACTTTGCAAAGCCAAGAACATCTCAGTGGAAAATCACAGTAGGTAACCATACAGAAGAGAAGCACCTAGTAACTACGTACGTGCTTGATAAAGTCCAGTATTACTTATGAGAGTTGCACCGTACTTCCCAAGCAGTAGAGTATATTCTGATACATTAGCTAAGTTTTCCCACAACAGAAAATGCTTTAAATGCCATACTTGCACAGGTTTCAGAGGGAATCATCATGGCCTGCTTAATCTGGATCAGTGAAAGTGAAATCGGATCTTGGCTAGATCTGCTACTGTCCTATATCAGCACAGGACATTTAACTGTGCCCTTCAACTCATATTTTTCCTGACTTTCTTTACCAGAGGTCAGACGACAGACTTCTACTAGTGCAGGTAACAAAGAGTCAGCTGAGTTCAGTTTTCTAGGGATGAAGAGACTATCTGGAGAGTAAATTCATGCATTATTCACCCTAGATCTGCAATAAAGTGTGTTTAATTGCTGCAGATTTCATATGCTATTTATCAAAATTTTACCTCATTTACTAGAAGTTTCATCAGTGTATTGAACACTGAGTTAGTCCAAAGGAAAGGTTAAGATTTCTGTTACTTTACATTACATTTGTGTTCAAAAATAGCAATTAAGTAACAAATACAGTAACTATTCTGATGTGTATATTTTCATAAGTCATTTTCCTGATTTACAGTAGAATCACTGGAAGTTTTCTGCTACCTTTGTCAAAAGTTTAAATTAGTAACTACACATTTCAATTATGTTTGTGTTTCTTACTAAGCTGATACTTGTGTTTCTGTTGAAAAAACAATATTTGTTAATGAGTTTACACTTCACTGAAAAATAACTCATATCATACACAAAGACTAAATTTGAGATTTCTTATAAAAGGGACTTCACTTTTTTAAGGTCATTTACTTCTAGGTTTGATAAAATCAAGACTTCAAAACATCTGTACTACTGTTGAAAAGTAGTGGGTTTAAAACCCACCAAGTACCAACCTAGTAGCAACCTAATTTATTGAAATTAGGTGAATAAAATCTTGTGTCCAATTTGTTTTCTTTACATGCTTCATTATCTAAAATATAATAGTCAACTTTTATGCATATCCTGTAGGTTTTAATCCAAAGACTGGTAGAGTTTATTTTATTGTATCTGTGGCCATTGTGAAAAGTTCTGTTAATTCAATAACAGAAAAAAAAAAAACAACTGAGGAAGAGGATGAAATAAAACTCAAGAATCTCAGATTTTTTTTATTACTATTATTTTCAAAAACTACAGGAACTACGAAATATTTGAGAGGGGGAAGTTCTGTTCTATATTAGAGCGACTATAAAATGGTTCAATTTGCTTCTGATTCATTTTTCCATCACATTTATTCATTTTATAATACTCTCTACTGGCTTGCAAACAAAAAGTGGACTCTTGTCACTCTGTACAACAGCAAAGTTCTACAACTGGGTATTTCCACTACTATACAGAATTTGATAATTTTGTGGATTTAGAGGTAAAAAAAAGCCTGATTCCACTGACTTGAATAGTATCAGTTTCTGCTGTGTGCAAGAGAATTTTGTCTCCAACAAATATTAAACAAAGTTATGTTGAAGTTTAAGAACAATCAAGATTTCAATAATTACCTTCATATTAGGAACATGAACAACATCCCCATACTGGTCTTTTGTTTGTACTGTAATAACAGTTGGCCAACCACAACGAATGTCATCCTTATTCAAAATCAGTGATGTCTTTTGAGGATCAGCATATGAATCTGGTTGGAGCCATCTACAGCAAAGACAAACATATTAAAATCTCTTCTAGCCCCTCAAAAGATAAATTCTTATTCTGCTCAAATATGACACCCAGCTATGAAATGCATGTATTTTACCGTATGTATGAATGAAAACATTACAAATACTTTTACTTAATATTGACGTAATAATTAAAGCTACATAGTTGTCTGTATATACACAAAGAATACTGCATTTTTTTTAATTTAACACATAACTAGAAAATTTCTAATTTGCTGCAAAAGTCATTACAACTTGGGTTTATTTACAGAAGCACAAACTGTTACCTGGCAAGTCGTCCACCACTTGATCCTGGTACACAAGCAATGAAATCCTCCAGAAAAGACTGCTCATTGCTTTGTACTTGCAGTGGAAGACTTCCTTCAAGAGCTTCCAATATCGTTGGTGAGTGAGACAGTGCCAACCCTTTTCCAAGAATTCCAGAATGAGATTTGCACACCTTTATTATTATTTTTTTGCAGGAATTGAGGTGGGGGTGAAAGGGTGGAGAGATAAGAAAGTGTCCTTTAGTATCTTACATGTAGACGCTTTTCCATAACATAGCACTATTGGCACAGATATTTGAGGGATTAAAAATCATTCAAGGAGAAGCTGAATGGATAAACTACTTCAATGAAAGTTAAAAAAAAATAATAATGGAAGTGAGTTCCTAGCACTTGTTTTACCCACTCAATCTAGAAAACACTAATAAATGGTGTCAAAAGTACTGTCTGCTCAGTCTAGAAAACATTAAGTCAGTAATTTATGTTGAAAGAGATTTAAATGAGCTTGAGTTGAGGGAGAATTTCTGGAAGAAAGATCATGGCAATATGAATTTTCATGCTAAGAGAATCCTTACCAGTTGAGTTATGGCCAGAAGAAGAATGAAGAAAGCCCTTTTGAAAATGTGACCCATTAGAATTTTCCAAAGAAAATAAAAGACTAGAGAAAATAGCTTACAGTAAGACATATCTTAAATACTTCTGGGTTTGATAAAATAAAGGAAATCCCTTCTTTGCAAGAAGGGGAAGAAGGTGGAAAGATGTGTAAAATATCAGAGTATTGGACAGCAAATGAAAATTAATCACCCTTTACTTGGATGCATACTCCTAGTTTGAATTAAAATACTGTGAATCCAAGAACAGACTGCTGTAAAAAATATTCCTTTCAAGAACACCCTTCTCAACACTTTCTGCCTGCTACTCTAAGGCCTATGGTATGGTGTCATTCTGTAGCACTGGTATGTTTTTCCAGCAAGTTCAGTAACAACTAAATTTCAGAATAGTTGCCCTTAAAATGATTAGGAGACAAAGAACATGAAAACTCCTTTTTTACTGTTCATTATCAGCTAGGGTCAAAAATAAAGAGCTATTGATGAGCAGCAACTGCTATCACGACCTCCAAAAGACATCATCAATCCAGAGTAACTACAGTCGTATTATTTGAGACTTCATAAATATTACCACTGAAGTAACTTTATTTCTGCCATTAAAATGACATGTGAAAGATTTATTTTGGTAACATTTAAAATTTATTAAACCACAAAACCTAACACACATCTATTTTTGAAATATCTAAGTTATCTTATTTCCTATATATTATGATATTTTATGCATTTTATCTAGGCAGGTTTACTCTAAGACTTAAAAGGAACAGTATACCTGTAAAGCAGCCTCCTCAAGAATCTCAAGGTCTTCTTCAAATTCATTACCTGCTGTAAAAATATAAACATATATTTTTCACAACAATAATACTGACATTTATCTACATATTATATAATCTGAAATGAAATTCTATCTAGTTTATGCTACAAAAGTTAAGTTTGCGGGAAGATGTGTAATATTGTTTAAACAGCTGCTTAAAGATTATTATGTTCTATAAGCTTAGTAAACATGCAATGCTGTGTAGTTCAGTGTACAAGCAAATAACCAATATACATTACACATAAAACAATCAAAACTAAAAACCGATAATTATAATTTCATCTCCAAGACAGTATGTATGGCAAATCTTTGGATGCAACTAGATACTTCTAGAAAAAGATTTTAGGAGGTCAAGCTGATTGCCAGGAAGCATTACTCAAAACTATGCACCAGCTGCTCCCTTATAAGAACTTACCCTAATAAAAATATTTAAAACCCTTATAAACTGTACAATTTGATAAATTATGAATACACCTAGAGCATTAAAATGAATTATATTCTACCACATAGTATTTCCTTCTCACATATGCCACTCAGAAATCTGATTCCATAGCGACCAGAATTGCCAAACATAGTCTTAACAGAAAAGTCAAACAGGTAAAGTTACCATATTTCTAGTCTTTCTCAAAAACATGTCAGGCAATTCTATTTGTAAGGAAAGAGAAAAGAGATGAATCAAGAGCTAAGATAATTTAAAAATTTTAAGAAATGAATATATATAGAAACTCTGCTCTCACAGATCACATCTAGAGAATTTCAAACAATTAACTAATAATGTTTAATAACTGAGTAACACATTGATCAATTCCCTATTACTGCTTAGGTTAGATCTCAGTCAGACTAGATCTCTCCTGGAAAGAGACGAAAATCTCTTAAATTCAAGTATCTTAAATTTACGTCTTGAAGAACTTGCAAGGAGGAAACATTACCTTGGGAACATAGTAACTCAATATTTGGGTATATTCATAATGATGACATTTTTTAATTGTTATAGAGAAATATCTACACACATATCTGGCCAACTGTATTCAGAATATACCCACAACAATCGTTAATAAAAAAACAAGATACCTTTTTGTGAAGGACATTCTCCCTCAGTAAAGTCTTTACAACATAATGCAGTCATGTAAATAATGCTAAAGATGGAAGGATCTATAAGGATGACAGCAACAACTATTAACTCAGATTCAAAGTCACTTCAGTGACCTTGTCTATCTTCCTTGATATACATTTTCTGGACATATTTTTATTTTACTTTTTTCTTACTCCCATGATGCCCTTCGCACCTCTCATAAATGTAGCTTTTGAGAACTTTCAACCATGTGTTTTCTGCTTCTTTTTAAAAATTCTGTCATGATATTCATGAAGTTTCCCAAATTTTAATTTTGTCAGGCTTTAATAGCACTTAGTTGGATTCAGAGGCCTAGGTATTATCAGGGAAATGGAGCAGGATTTACTTTTCCTACTTTTGTGCAGTGTAACATGAGATAATGAGCTTATACGTAGGTATTACAAGACATTTTTTTAGCAAACAGAAGAGAAACAGGCACCTGTTTTCAGTGATTCATTTCATTTTTTTTTCAGATACTCATCTTAGGATGACACGAACCATGACTATGTCTACATGATCTCTAGAAAGGTTAGAGCTACCATCTTAGACTCAGTTGAATTCTAACTTCTTAATGCTAAAATATAGGCATTTTAAGTTAAGTTGCTTATTCCCTTCTGGAATGAATCTTTTCCTTCAGTTAATTTCTTCAAACTGTGTAAACTCACATATGAAACAAAGGTAAAACTGTAGACATTTTTAAATGAAGTATGAAAATTAAAATACAAAGTTATTTCTTCTCGTATGCACAGCAATACATTATTTTATGATTACATAAGTTCTTAAAATTATACTCCTCTGCAAATGAGCAGTGGCAGTAATATATAATATATAGTATTTTTCAAGGCATCACTGACAGCAAAAGGTAGAAGATGCATTACTTACAAAAAAGCAGTCTGATATTAAGGCAGTTAAATGTTGCTTTAGAAAATCACATTTTAGCTCTGTTCCTGCAGAATTTATTCTGAGCCACTCAAAACACTTCCAACTAAAATTACAGACAACTGAAAATTGTCTTTAAAAAACTTCACAGTAATTTCCATCACAAACAACTACTCCTGCCTATAAGTTATCAGTTCTGTTTATTTGTAGAGTCCGGTGGTCTGGTAGAGAAACTCTCCACACTTATTTGTCACTACTTTTGCAGTACTGTCAGCCATACTAATAGACTTGACTGAAGTCCTTGAGCTGGTGTTATGTAAATGGTGAGATATATCATTTATAGTGCTACATCAATTACTTAAGTGACCAGAAAACCATCCTACATCTGCACCTGTCCTTCCTCTGCTGCAGCTCACAGACAATTCCATTCATAAGTCGGCTGAGTCTGCAGAACTGACTTGGCTGCATGTTATTTCATATTTGATTTCTATGCTTTCAGGAAGAACAATCTACACATCAACGACATTCAAATACTTCTAGGGAACCAAAATTAGAAACAAATAAAAACAAAAATTCTTATTTTGAAGTTAGAATGAAGTATTAAAAAACCTGGGAAGTGAAATTAGAAGCATTTCAAGTTCAGTCTCTTTGTCGTATAGAAGAAGAGAACAGCATAATAAATGGGTACTAGGGAAATCAACAAAAGTAAGGAGATAATGAAGCTAAAAACAGAAGAGGGCACTCTGTTTAATAAACTATAGAATTGCCTGTACTTTTGAGAGAGAAATACAGATTTACCAGTGCAGTTGAGGTGCTTACTTAAAATAAAGTAAGAAATTTGCACATTCAATACACAAGCAAAGTATTAGGTTAAAAAAAAAATTCAAATTAGGTTTTGTGGTTCAACTACACACCGAATAATGCCTTCCTGCTCATTAATAAATATTTTTCTCTGCCAGTCTGCTTAACAATATCTGAACTCTCATTTGCACTCCTAAATTAAAATGAAAGATATCTTATTACAGAAACTGTTTTTCCTAAATGGTAATGTTAATTGTGTTAAACGCTATTATACATAATATGGTTGTATCATCACAACATTCTAACTCAATTTCCACATCCATTCATTTTCATAAACTCTTATCCTTGTATTTTAAATTGCATTTGGATTATTGTACATTTTTGTTTACTGCATCTGCTGTGGAATATTTTTATAGCCGCAAAAAATATAGCAGTGATATTGTAGGCTGCAAGGTCTGCAGATACAATAGCCATTCTCAATTTAAAACAGATAATTTCCAATTTTACAATTGAATGCTGCAGATGTTGCTCTTTCAGAAAGGTGTGAAGTGCGGTGAGAAAAAAAAACAGTGAAAGGGAAATACAAATATGATACCTGCACATTTGTGAAGTACCACAAGAGAACTGTAGAACATAGCTCGTACACTGATACACTACACCTGTGAATGGGGTGAGTTGGTTTAGATTTAACCATTCTCTCCATTACAGCTTAAGCAGAAAACATTTTTTTTTTAAATCTTGGTTGATTAATTCAGCTTTAGAATCAATTTTATATGATCATCTTTAAGTAAAAGCAATATGTGGACTTACAGAGCGCATTTATGAATAAAACTTGAAACAACAATGAAATAAGTTCCTAGAGCCAGACTTACCAATAGGAAGAGCTAGATCTTTCTTCATCAAAGCTGCTGCACATGACCCTCCTAAATTGGCCAATTCTTTTTCCAGCTGAATAATACCCTTAAAATTTAAACAGATTTTTAAACAAAAATAGCGTTTCAGAAAATATGACAACAGATGTTTTTTCTTGATCCTACTTTATCCTAAGAAATATTATTTGTATGTTCCATTTCTAAATTTCTCTGATATTCTTCTTGTCTTACAGTTGGACTGGCATATTTTAGTATGGCATGGGACACAGCACCAACATTTTTAGAACCATTTCAGCTAGGTAAGAACATGATTCATTATAATTGTCTGATGCTAAACAGAAAGGGAACTCCCAAATAAAAAAAAAATTACTGTTAAATATTCAGATTACAAAGCAATCCCCCTTCTAAACTGTACAAATGTACACATATTATACCATACATTATACCAAAAACAGAAGAGAACAGAAAAAAAAGCCTTCCTTTCCAACCACCAATGCACAAATCTAAGACAATTTTTGCAAAATCCTAGGTCTAGGCAAAGTATAATAGTTCTAAATAAACCTGTTTCCTTGACACTGACATTCAGTGGCATCTTTCAATTTTTCTAGTGTCTTCCCTAACAAGGAATGACTTCTGATATATGATATAATGGTTGTAGCTTGTTCTTTGGAAAGACAGAATTGATGAGACAAAATGTACCACACTGATTCTAACCACACCTTATGGATACCTTGCTCTTTTAAACTAGAGAAAACACAGTGCTCACCACAATACACACTTTTCTACTGCTGGCAATGTCTCAGAAAGTTGTAATCACCAAGCTTTCAAAAGAACAGAAATTTACATTGCATGTCCAATTACTTAATGCAAGTTCCACTAATTAAAGTTAAGCTCTTATTCCACAAATGGAGCATCACACTTTTCTATGAAGATAAAACTCTTTTTAACATATTCACGGATGACACAGAACATTTAAAGTAAACAAACACCAAGCCCTAAACATAAACGGCAAGAACAGACATTGCTGTCATACAACTTTTATGGAAGCTTCAGTCCTGAGATGCTAGGGAGCTTAAAAACTGTAAAACTTGCTTTTCTATTACAGAATGTATTTGCAGTCTAACTGTTGTACTGAAAGACTGTGATGTGAACACTGCTCCTTCAGGTAGAGAACTCCTATGATGTCCATATTGTATTATGTGATTCATCTGGACAAAGAATTTTCAGAATTTTACAAAATTTCTTATTGATGTAAGATACAAAATCGTAACGCTATGTACGTGAAGAAAGTCGCAGTTACTAAAAATCCCCCACACAAAAAAAAACATGTCAACATATTCAGATTAAAGAATTCCAAAATTAATTGTGTTAGAAACAACACCTATTTAAAAATTATATGCAAATAATTGAAAAATATTTTGCTAGTGCTCTTTAGTCAGAAGTACAGATCAGTTACTTTTACCAAAAAACCTTCTGGCCATATAAGAGTGAATTAATAGGTTCACTTGAAGCATTTCTACTTTTTTCTTACCTCATCAGATCCTGGACTGAATTCATATCCAATTGCATAACATTTGAAACCATAAAAACAAGCTTTTTCATCTTTCACATAGTCTGATGCAGTCTCCAGAGAAAATAGAGCTTCATTTCCTTATAGGAAGTAAAATAATACAAAAAATAAATTAAGTGGAACTTTTAATATTTCTGCTCTTTGGGAATGTATCCATTACATGAACATAAGTGAAATGTAGACTTCATAAGTAATATGTGAAATAAAAACAAATAACATGCAGATGAACACTTCAAAAAAGAAACCGAATATAAACATAGTCCACAGATACACAGTTGATGGCTCATAACAGCTTCTTGCCATCTTGAATGGTGACACTTCATCAACTTTGTTTTCTAGAATGATTTTGCTGAAAAGTCAAACGTATCATTTCATTACTTTATTTTGACTTTAATTATGTTAACATTAAAATGTTAATTATTTCATGTTAACATTATTATGTTAATTATTTTAACAATCATAGAATGGTTTGGGTTGGAAGGGACCTTTAAGATCACCTGCTTCCAAACCCCCTGCTATAGGCAGGGACACCTCCCTCTAGGCGAGGTTGCTCAAAGCCCTATCCAGCCTGGCCTTGAATGCTTCCAGGGAGGGGGCATCCACAACCTCACTGAGAATGAACATTAATAAGAATTATTGTAAAATATATTTATTACCTGGCAATACTAATACCATTGTAGGCCATCCTGAAGATCCGGAGAATTTTTTCAGTTCTATCCATGAATTAAGATTTTCATGAACAGAAGCATGTTTTGGTCCAAATCCCAGACTCTGTGCAATTCTGACAGGAATTAGTAAACGAAGAACATCCTCTGATTGAGCAGTGCCACACTGAGTGTCAAATTCTATTGTTATCCATCTGACACACTCAGGAAAAGTTACCTAAAACAAAATAGGGGAGAAAAACCTAATTACATGCATGTTTTGTGGGATTTTTTTGTTTCACCTTTAAAGAAAAGCAAAACAAAACACCACTATTAGGTTTTGGGTTTTTTTTTGCCTTCTGTTTTTAACGCTTCAGGCTATGAAAGTGATTCAATTGTGTAATTTTGCACAGTTGTTTTAGCATGCTTTACATTAATCAAATTTATAATTGAAATTCAGACACACATGAAATGCTTTACACTGAGCTACGATCATGTGTTTTAACTTATGTCCAGATACCATTTGTGTTTGTTTCTGTGTTGAAGAACCCCCGTGAAAGACCATTAAAGAAACTGACAGACTAGTTTAAGTATTTCCCTCTGAAATACCTTTTAAAATGCAAACCTTAAAAGACACAGTCAGTGTCTGCTTTGCCCAACCCTAGAAAAGTGCATAGCAGCTGAAGCATTGTTATGAATGTAGTCTGCATTACAACAGCATACAGTTACAGTATTTTAAAAGTAGTAAGAGCTAGTTACTACCAGCTTCAGATAGGCTCCATGCATTTTCACAGCAACAATAAGAATCATCACTTCAGGAAGATCACATAACTGTAGTTATCTTGGATTCTTGGATTTACTGTTTTGAAATCAATACCACTACAGAACTCACTAGTTCTGGAAACAAAACACAGGATTTATATTTCAGGCAGGCAATTTATGCCTCTGCCCTTTACTCAGATGAATAAAATCACTCCCTCTCAACTCACATTCTGAAAATCTAATCAGTCACCTATGTAAGGCAGACTGCATCCCACTTATAGTGACTCAACACAAGAGAACATCAGAGACCTTTGCAAAGTGAAATCATAGTTTAAGTGCATCTAATTTGTGAATAATTTAAATAGCAGACCAAAATAGCAGTGTAAGGATCCCTATGTTACAAATACACATGAATTTGACTAGAACTGACGCTAAGTGTTTTCACAAAGCATTGCTTCAGTGTTAGATAAGAATGTCTAAGACATGATTAGATAATGTCTGTTGGATTAAGAATTCTAACTTCTACAGTCTATACAACTAGAGCAAATAAACTGTATGTGACAGAAGAAAAATCTAAGAATGAGCAAATTTAGGTGCTTTCACTAGACACCTGAATTGAAGGTTAAATTTACGCAGGCCCTCTACTCTTATCAAAGAAAGAACTTTATCCAGAAAACGGTACATTCATAATACACACAAAGCAGTTTCCTATATTAGACAATACGAGTTCTCAGACAGCAAATTCTGACAAAATGAAAATGTTATAAGTATTTAAGGAATAAAAAATTAAAATTTAAGATCTAGTGTTTACCTTGTAGTGTGTAACACAGGCAGGTTTATAGGGATGTTCACTTTCCACAACAGCATAGTGATTAGAGGTGGTACAAGCTGAAAGCCCTTGCTCTGGCTGGTTTCCTGTGGTGCTGTCTGTAGACTGATTGGGGTTAAAAGCTGGAGGAGCATATTTCTGATTCAGAACTGCCACAGAAGGAAGTAATTGTTGTACTAGGCCAAAGACCTCTACAGCAACCTGTAACATAATGCCAAATACACTAAATTATTACTTATGACTGGGTGAAAAAAAACCCCACAAACCAGAATTTCTTGCAACCATTGTAGAATGGCTGATTTGGATATTCTCAATAAATCACTATCACAATTCATTCAGTCACATTTTCCAACTTTGCACCTACAAAATCCTTGCAGACAAAGCACCATTTGGTTAATCTCAAATAAGAGACTTATCAAAAAACGGAATAAGAATCTGTGTTTGCAGCTGTGATATATGTACATTAAAACACTTTCTCCAACACCGGAAAGTCTTAACATGAATGAGCAATTATGAGTTGACAGAAAGGAAACACTGTCTACAAATCATACTCCAGCTGTAGTTTGTTTTCTGAGAAAACTGTTATTTTTCCAATATTGAACATTTTAAATACATGTATTGATAAACACTGCATTGTTCTCAGTAATCTTTATGAAATTTTCAAAGGAGAGGAATGCTTCTGAAGCAAAACACTTGTTGCGAACTACAGTTCATCACAGCAACAAGGTAATTTGAATTTCAAATAAATTTTAAAGAAATGAATATTTTAAGTAGCCAGTCCTCTTTCCTCCCCCTTTAAAGAGAAGTTAGAATGGAGTTTACAGTTCACAAAAAAGACATAAAAGACAGTAATGTCTAATAGCTAAGGATAAGTACATCTGTAATTTCAATAACGGCTTCCAAAATTTTCAGACATGTTTAAGTATGGTTTGCCACAGAAAAGTATTTTTATTCATAGGTGACACCTTCTCATTTGTAATTTTGATAGAAACAAACTTCATTTAATAAATAGCTACCATTTCTTTAGATATTCATTGTAAAATCTGATTTATATAATATAAAAAAAAAGTTCATCCATTAGTATTCATCAATAAGTAATATTCCTTCTAACTTTTTGTCTTTTCCTACTGTCAAAGCTGTACTCTTTTAATTTACTTCCTTAAGGTTGTTTTATTTATTTATTTAATGATTACTTCAACATAAACTGAAAATAAAATAAGTCATTAAAGAATGACATTTTAAAAATTCCTGTCTCTTGGAAATTTCACGATGAGTCAAGTGGTCAAAACACTAATTCATAAAATCATAAAAAAAATCATCATGCGAAGATTTTTCAGAGTAAACCTTTTTCTTACATAACGTTCTTAACTTTTTTCAGTAATTTCTATTGAGGAGCATACCTTGGGGATTGCTGCTGCAACTGGTCCTATGTAGGCTATTATGAGGGGAAGCAGCATTGAGAACAGACTGGAAGAGCTGAGTAGTTCTGGAATGTCTTCAGCTAAACAAAGATAATTACAACACAAGTATTGTAATATTCTTTATAATAAATGTATTATGGTTGAAAGTGCATCGTATTTTTCTTGTTTGATTCTTATTAGTTAATCTTCTAGCTTCTACATCAGTTTTTACCAAGAGCTGCTTTCATTATCTAGGCACTGTCACTCAAAATCAAATTATAAATGTGCAAAGTTCACCTGAGATAAGCAAGCCATTACATACAGTTTTGTATTTAAAAAATTCCTTGTTTTATAACATAATTTTATTGATTCTATGTCATTTTGTGTAACTGTGTTAATATTTTCTATGCTATAAAATCTAGTACAACACACCCATCCCAGCTCTCAAAATCAATTTCTGTAACAGTACTCAATATTACAGACTCCTTTGATACAGCTTAAAAGCGTTCAATTTTAAGATTAACATCTGAATTTCTCAAAAACAGATGTTTAAGTGCTTATAAATGCATTACATTCATCAGTTTTCCTGCTACCATCATTGTGCAAAACATGCAATAAATTTTGGAAGTGACCCATTAAAGCATATATTTTGGCAATACAGAATCTTACTGGCTTTAATGTTTGCTAAACTGATGAACAAGTTTATATGAAGTATATGCCTATGACAGCTCAAGTGCAACTCGAAGATTTAGAAAGTTACTCCCAGTTCAATATGTACAGCTGTGACAGATTAGAAAAATAATCTTTGAAGACAGAAGAGAAATATCACAATCATTCTTTGAAGACAGAAGAGAAATATCACAATTGCTTTATCACTGATTTTCTACTCTCAAATCCTTCTAACAAAGAAAGAAGTTTTGAAAAATCAATTTTGGAAGTCAATTATCAAAAATCTTACCATCTACAGCAAGAGCCCTGTGCAACAGGTCTTTGGCTGCTCGTACAACAGCACTCACAACAGAAAGAGCCCTGCTACAATTTTTGTCTTCTTCATTAGCTTTATTCAAAAGCTGTGATTGTAGATCTCCGTCATACTCACTCCTGGATGACAGATTAAAAGTAAGTTCATAAAATAGAAAATTACCTTAAACATGGCTGACTTATTTTTGGCATAGAATAATTAAAACAATTAATTTACAATAAAATAATAAAATAAACAACACAAGTCAACCACTGAGGATACCTTGGAGGCTACACCACAGTATTTGCCCTTTGCTATTGTTTTATTTTTCTCTGAGAGTAAATAAGAAAAGCATGTTTCTGAAATGTCTGCTTTGACTGGATGTCTTTCAAATCTTAGAAATGTATTGCTAAACACTTTACAGAAACCAGTAAAACACTTTCAATTAATATTTCTTTGCTATAACTGTTAAAAAGATTCTCACTCCACATTCCAAAGATTGATTTTGGTTTTGAAATGCAGTGTAAGGCTTACCCTCAACAAATAGTCTTCTCCTTGAAATCTACTCTATGTCAAAGTAGCTTCTACTAAAAAATATCATTTTCCTAAGACATATTAAATGTCTATTTTTATACTTTCAAAGCAGCCCAATCATGACTATACACCAATTCAAGTCTTCAAGAAGACAGCGAATCAGTTTTTGCATAGACAACTGAAATCACTCAGTCAACAGGCAAATTTCCCATTCTACTGAATTTCTTATGTTTAGAAAGTTTTCATCTTCCAAACAGCATTACAGAACACTAAGATTCCAGAACTAGCAGCTCCGCATGCTCAATGACTTGACTTTACATGGAATAGTTCAAAGTGCAACTAAATGAAACGTACAGCAGGGCAACTTCTCTATGACTTCAACAAAACACTCCTACAGAAAGGTATTTTTCTCCATTGTCTCCTAGAATTGTAATTTTGCTGTCAGTCTCATGGCCTTTAAATTTTTATTTATTAGTCTCTGACACTGTATGCAACTGAATATTTCCAGTGAATCCTCCCAACACACTTCTGCCCTAATCAGAAACACGTTAAATCCAAAGACTGAAATTACACTGAAAGAACACGTTAATTCTGCTAGAGAATTAACACACAAACACACTCCAGATGCATTTATTTCTATTATATCTCTTAAAAAAAAAAAATTGTATAGCAGCATGACTGCTCTCATTCACTTTTCTTAGAAACAGATCATGGTAACACACAAACCTGTAATACAGAATCTGTGGAATCTGTCCCCGTGTTTGGTTTGTGCCATTACTGCTCAGACTGCACGTACTAAAAGTAAATGTTACACCATCTGGACACTGAACTGTGGTCATTCCTCCATCTCCATTGGCAGTTCGGCTTCCATAATTCCTCAAGCGAACTGCATATTTCACATTTTCCTTAAAAAGGAGAGGCAAAAATAATAAGCAGCACAAAACAAGCACATAAGTTAGGCTTCATAGTTTAATGAGAGCTACTATAGTTATTTTACATTAATACTAGAAAGCATGAAAAGTTCTTCAAAGGACTCTACAAATGTAACTGACTGAAAAAAAATATTTAACAGAAGTCAAAGTTGCTTCATGCTCCCAAGCTATGGAATAAAACTTAAGTATTACTTTAGTATCGGGACCAGCGCTACTTAACATCCTTGTTGGTGATGCAGGGAATGGTATTGAGTGCACCCTCAGTAAGTCTGTGGGTAACATCAAGCTGTGTGGTGCGATCAACACACTGGAGGGATAGGATGCCCTACAGAGGAACCTGGACAGGCTTGAGAGTTTCCCATTTGCGAACTTCATGAAGTTCAATAAGGCCAGGTGCAAGGTCCTTCTTGTAGGTAATTCCAAGCATAAATACAGGTTGGGCAGAGAATAGATTGAGAGCAGTGCAGAGGAAATGACTTTGGGGTACTGGTTAATGGAAAACAATATGAGCCAACACTGTCTGCTTGTAGCCCAGAAAGCCAGTCACTTCTTAGGCTGCAACAAAAGAAACAAGGCCAGCAAGTCGAGGGAGATGATTCCAACTCAAGTCATTCTCCTGCTCTGCTTGGCATTTACAAGGCCCCACCTGGAATGTCCAGGTCTTGAGCAACACCAACAAAGGACATGGACCTGTTGGATCTGTTGGAACTAGTCCAAAGGACTGTCTTATGAAGACAGGCTGAGAGTTGAGGTTGTTCAGCCTGGAGAAAAGAAGGCTCTGGGAAGATCCTACAGCAGCCTTCCAGTACCTAAAGGGGGTCTCCAGGAAAGATGAGGAAGAACTCTATGAAGGAATGTAATGACAGAGGTAATGGCTTTAAACTAAAAGATCTAATCTAAATCTGCCCTCTAAAGAAGAAATTCTTTGCTGTGAGGGTGGTGAGGCACTGGAACAGGCTCCCCAGAGAAGTTGCGAACGCCTCATCCCTGGAGGTGTTCAAAGGCCAGGTTAGATGGGTCATTGAGTAATCCATTCTAGTGTCCCTCTTCATGAAAGAGGAGTTGGAACTAGAAGATCTTTAAGGTCCCTTCAAACACAAACTATTCTATGATTCCTTCTAATTGCCTGCAAAGAGTCAAGGTACCAAACTGCACACAAGAAAGCTGTACACTCAAGATGTGTAACTGCTTAGGAATTACAAACCAGTTTATACCATTTTAAAAGTTGAGTTCAAATTTCTTTTTACTTCTAGGATTTGCACTCTTCAGTGCAAAACTGACAATTCATAAAGCAAAGATATCAAGATCAATTGTAAATGTGTAAACAAAAAAAATTACACTGAATATTCCAGTTTTTGTTTTCTACAAGTCATGAGAGCTGTTTCAAAAGAAACCTACAGACATGTACTTCTTTTACTTACCTTCAGTGGCACAACTTTGTCAAGTCTAATTTCAGCTATGTCACTGGGAGAATCATCTGTGGTGTAAGTTCCTTTAACCAACTCTAATGATGTCCATCTATGAGAGTGAGTTGAATCTCCAGTATGATCACTCTGAATCAAAGAAACAATGTCATTTTAATATGTTTACATTATAAATACATAGCACATATGCAAATATGTGTCTTCAAATATGCAAATATGTAACGCTTTCCTGCAAAATTTGTTACACAAATCATTATAAATAAAACAAAACAAACAAACTCTTTATAGAGTCAATAGTGAAGCTTTTCAGTTAACAAGGAAATTACTGGACAGGAAATCTTCCATAGCAACCTATGCTTGCCCTTTGAAAGAGATTAGAATAGTCACTTGAAATATGTATGTTACAGTTGAGTACTTTAAAAGCAAAAAAAACATTTTCAGCCTGACCACGCTGGCAGGCTATTCTTTTTTTTTTTTTTCTTTCATAATTATTGGTGTAAAATGTTTTAAATTGGAGTACTTCTTTTTCTTATTTTCCTTAGCAGTACATAGAGAGAGATACCTGTTGCTAATTTACATTCAGAAGTGAAAAGCCTAATACAAACATTATCTATAATTAGATTTCAAGGTCATAATTGACTTAAGGAACCTACTGGATGTTTTATGTAGTTTGAAACACCACAAAAAACACTACCACAAGCAAAGCAAAACACCTTACAGCTGCACTGGTAGCTTAGACTGCAAAAGCATGTTACAGTATTTCATTGCGGAATATATTATGGAAAAATATTTTGTTCAGTTTCTTTTCAAATGTAGTACTTACATCATCAACTAATACTTCCAGCTCATATTCATGAATTCCCCCTCCACCATAAACAGAAAATCCTACTACAACAACACCAGCTTTGTCCACAGAGAAACATATTGCATCAGGAGATCCGTTCCCAGTATTCCAGCTTCTTCCCTGACTTGTTTTAGTGAATCTGTTTGGTGTGGACTTGACAGAATGAAGAGAGTTCAGTCCGTCAACCTGTAAAAAAATAAATAAAAGTAGAGAAAGTTAACTGCTAAACATCAGACAACTTTAAAAAAATAATAAAAAAAAAACACAACCAAAATTAAGTGAATTAAAATTAAAATTAAAGAAGATTTTGAACTGGATAAATTTTAAGTCAACTCATACATAAAAACATAAAAGATGTCACTATACCAGCTTCTTTTTAATATTACACCACAAAATAAATTATTTTTTTAGAATTATGCAATAGCAAGAGACAACTAAGAATCTTATTCCTAAATTTTTCACGTATTTAAACATATATAATACGAATCATCAAAAAAGATAAAATTTAGGCATGCTTCAAGAAGAGTTGCATATTTCTGCCTTAGATATGGTCAAGACCAAGAGAACAAAGAGATAATGAAAACATCTTAACCAATGCTATCAAAAATTAAGTACATTCTATTAAACAAAAAAAAAGCTCATAGTAGACAAACTGGGATGTGAGTTTAATAAAATTGAATAAATTCCTATCATTTAACAATATAGCTTTATACATATGCATCTTTGGATTTCAACAGTTTAGACTCATTACCATTCTCAATTTTCTAATACAAAACAAACTAACTGGAGACAGTCTAGTGACAGAATACATATACACAGTAATTTGAAAATTTTATTATTTAATATTGAATATGCAAAGGACAATAATACTAAGGAAGATCAAGTGTATACAAGAGAAAGTTACACAACCCAAAAACCAAATTCTGACCTGCAGTCAAAAGCAGACAGAACACATGGAGGACCCTATGATAAAATGAGAGGCACAGAAACACTCAAGAGATGTGGCACTGCCTCCCATGCGCTCTAAATCAATATATTTTGAGTGTCTACTTGCATGGGTGTGCATGCAAAAAGAAAATACATCTGTACTAACCAATGACTTCTAGGAATGAACTTACAGAAACTTTACCTCAGATCCTAATGCTGATGCTGTAAGCTCACTCACAATACTAGCAAGCAACCCACAGGTATTAGAAACCAGATGTGAAGAGAAAAGTTCATTTTCTCGCCTAAGGCTGTTCCGGACTGGTAAAACAACAATGACCAACATCTTTTCCAGCACTTCCCGAAAGCTCGTCATTCCTGAAACATTTTCTTCACTCTGCATGATGAGGACAAAAATGGCACATGATATTGTTTATTCTTTTAAAATTTGCTTTTAGTATATTACAAACATTAGGTAATTGAAGATTCAGTGACATAAAGAAAAAGAAATGTCTAATAGGTTAAAAAAAAAAAAGAAAATTCTCAAGCATGTACTCCTTTTTCAAAACAAAATACTAAATATTCTTAATTTCCAGAATGAGCTGGTGTTCACATTGTTTATTATATAGGAAAGATATCTAGGTGCCTTATCAGGAAGTAGTATTTCTTACAGCCCTCCCTGACATGTGGATTTTAAGCATAATATAGATTACAGCTACCTACTGAGCTCTTCACACCATTATCTTCTCCACTGCCTAAAAAGAACTTCAGAAGCTTTTTGGCTTTGATGTTAGTAAAGAAAATTTCTGTGCAAACAAAAAAGATGAAGTCAGTGACAGGAAGCTTACAAAAACTGGTCTTCCTTCCTGAACTAAGAATGTAAAATCTACTATGTCTTCTATCTAACAGTGGTATCTACTGCTTTTCAAATCAGTTAACCGTGAAAGTCATTCCCAATAAGGAAAAATAAAGCTAGCTCTACTGATTGGAAACAAAGGTTTGTCTTTCTTACTATTTTGTCTCCCATGAATATCCAACGCTATGCACAGAGAAGTCAACAATTACATCATGCAAACCTGTACTGATAAAGAACGCTTGCTCTTTAGACGTTAAGAAAGAGCTGTATCCAAGATGGTAATACTATCTTAGCATTTAAAAGTTTTGGATGGATATTTTTCTCATTAACTTATGCAGCTGCTGTCTATGTCCATGAAAACTCTAAGCATAAAAACGGTCTGCAGAGAGATGTTACATGTTAGAGACACGTTCTCAGAAAAACAGCTCTGTTTTGAACTTATCTTTAGCTAAAGTCTCTATTTGCTCCACAGTTTTGTTATTAGCACACTCAACTTTTATCTAATATTTATCTTTCATCTATTAGTCACAGTTTTGTAAGACCTTAATTGTTCTTGTCCTCTAAATTGAATAATATTATCAAGCAGTCCCAGATCTTTTACATCTTTACCCTTTATATTCCTGTTTATCTTTTCTGAAATAGAAGATACTAGAACTGCAAAAAAAAAAAAAAAAAAGTGTTGTACACTTCTTTTGATCAGGATAATGTTGAGAACTGTATGAACTGGACTTTCCTTGTCTAAACTGCTCATTGACTCACTTAAAAATTCCAGTTTTTGAGACATGACTTCTTATCAAAGATGTGTCCTCTTATTCCTTCTCAAAGCACTGAATCTATCCACATACGCGCTCCTGTGACCATGTGCACAAGCTGAGAAATTTGCAGGAAAGACTATGCAATAGAAGACAATTCTGAACTATATTTCTCCTAGTTTAACATTCAAAAATAAACAAGAAATATTTTTTTCTGAAACAAGAAAGAACTGTATGGAGTACTTCCGACCAAAAGATAAAAATTCACTAAAATACTGAGAGTTCCTGAAAACAGTCTTATAAAAATGGAAGCACTTAGGCAAATACAGTTTCATCCTTATTTAGTCAAAATTTGAATATACATAACTTTTCTTTGTTGCAAAGTAAAACACATTTTGAGATTTTTAGCACATATCCTGACCTGACTCAGTTTTTCCATATGTGAAACCAAAAGGGGGAAACGATGGGCCAGGGCAGAGTCATTCTCAGTGCTGACTTGTTTGACCACTGATCGCAGCAATGCTTCTCCATCATAAGCAATTGGAAAGATAGAGGTCAGTTTTACTGAAGTGTGGCAGAGAGCAGACATAACAGCAGCAAGAAGCCGACTACTGGAGGTTTTGAAATTTGCTTCCTGGATATCCTGAAAGCATAAAAAGAAATTATTAGAAAGGTACTGCTGCATTTTACATAATTTTACACTAACTACTCCTAATGAACTTTCATTTAGATCTTTCATATTCAAATAATTAAAATTCATTGTCTACGATATTTTAAAATAATAAACCCATGAAAACTACTTCTGAAATTAAGAGACCCCTCAAAGAGTTCTTATAATTAATCAAAACTTACCTCTTAAATTTTAATATAATAAATGGATTTTCAAGCCAAGAAACAAACTGTTTATATATAATTGCAATCTATGCAAACAAATAGAATGCTTAGACATAGGATGACCGTTCATAATTAGCAAGACAGTCAGAAAGCACTTGCTGTACACAGGATAATACTGCTAGTGTCTCATCCCCTTTGCTGGATCAGAGCACAGTTGCAAAATTTAACAATGAGAAATTACCTGAGAAATTATTCAATTATTACCGATAAAGTTGTCATAAATATGCTTTAAAGCAACGTGCAGCAACAGAAATCATATAGTAAGTGTGGACAATGCACTGAAGAAGCAGCTGCTAATAGCTACAGTAGATATTCTTCACTAGTTGATGTCCCAGAGAAAGAATCTTTCTGCTATAGGGGATGTAAGTTTCCAATTGCTGAATCTGTGATTTTTTTATTATTATTATTTGTTTTATTTTTAAACCATAGCAGAATTCAAACTGCAATTCACGATAAACACACAAAAGCAATAAAGAATTTAAAAACTGCTTAGATCCTTTGAGTAGAAGAGCAATCTAAGTTGTAATATTCACTTGTGACATTTTAAAATACCTGGTCCAAACAATTCAGCAAGTCACAAAGACATGCCCACTGGAGAGATGGTGTTGGATAAAAAGAATGAAAGCAAGCTGTAAAAGTATTATGGCATTCTTGAAGAACAGCTTCTAAAAGACTCAGGGGCTGACTGAGATATCCTTGGGGATCATTGTCCAACTTGACCATGCAGTGATCAACTCCTTCAGATAGAATTTTTCTCAGCAAGGTCCTAGTTTTTCCAATGCAATCTGCTAGTTTACTGGTTTCTTCTACAACTGCTTTAGCTGTAGCTAGGTTACAAAAAGAAGAGCATTAATGTACGGCAAAGGAACCATTTTCATATAAGATGCACATTATACAAGCAAATATTATAGCTAGAACTTAGCAACACTGATGAATATGTATTTAAAGAAGTTAATTTCACAAAGCAAAACAGCAAAGGGTGTTAAGGTACATCAAAGAAATTGGAACATCAGAAACTTCCAATTTTACAGTTTTCGCAATACATACTGCATTTTAACATATGTACTGTTAAACTACAGTCATGAAAAACATTTAAAATTTAAATTGTGTTCATTACTAAAGCAGCTACTATGCAGAGAAATGCAAAAAAAAATGAAGATATGAAATAGACTAAAAGAACCTGACTGTCAATTGTAACCAAAAATGGAAATACATCTGAATTTTAATGCAAACATATGATGATGGACAATTGTTATGCAGCTAATTGCAAATATCCCATTTCTGACTGCAAACCTCTTAATTGCTCCAATAAAAATATTTATACAAGCAGTTTCATACTACAGCAAACTCTACAAGAATACTTTCATCAATTTTTCAATGCCCAACACATTATTACTTGCTAATAAGTAGGAAGCAAGTAAACTAAAGTACCTGATATTGGATATATTTCACAGGTGTAGACCCTCAGCAACCTCAGACAGCAAGTACCCACAAAACGCAACCTTTCTAGATCCAAAAGAGTAGCAGTGTATTGAAATCCTTTCAGTCCACGAAGTTCTTCAACTCCTAGCACCAGTGTTGTCCAGCTCCAGTGAAGAATACTCAATAATGACTCAAAGCATTCCTATACAAGGATATGGTAGAAAGACAGGTTTTGTATTAAAAATATAACAACAAAAAGTGAACTTTCTGCAGCATAATAAGATGAAAAGCAAAAGTTATCTATATACATGTTTGTGACTATAAATATCTACCATACCAGTGTTATGGTTTTATGATTTTTGGTTATCGGTATTCCACATCATAACATCATGTAATGTACTGGGAGTTAAAGAGTTAATGCTCCAGTTCGGGACACCTGTCTGGAAAAGAAGAATTACATACCGCAGGGGGCTTTGCGGTCAGAAAGGAGATATAACCTCTGGCAAGGTCACCTGATGTCCCTCTTTTCCTTTGGCTCTCCTCTCCTCAACCCGACCACACGTCTCACCTCAGCAGTATGGTGAGGCCTTCAGTTCTCAAACACTCTTTCATTATATTTGATTTAATAGCTTCAATTCTAATTATATTGTATTATAATGTGTTATTTTGCATTACAAAATTAGTTTGTTTCTCCTCAGATCGTTGCCACCATTTTTAATTATTTTGGGGTCCCCTGTTTCCCTCTTCTGAAGGAGCAGATTTTGTGAAATCCCTCCACGCTGCTAGTCACGGAACCAAACTGAACCAGCCTGTAAACTGTCGACATTCTTGGTGGAGAATGCGAGCAAAAGCTACTTTTTAGCCTTTAGAACTAATCTCTCTCTGCTCTCGGAGAGCTTCGTTAGCTTCCTTAGGAAAGTTTATCTCTTTCGCAGGTGCTCACTGAAAACTTGACCTTGAAAGTCCAGGCGGACTGTCAACATTCTGGGATATCTGTAAACTTTGAGCACTGCTATCTTACTTCTGTAAGAAGAAGAAAAAAAAAAGATTCCACTTTCTTTTTTACACCTGTTTGCAGAGGGAGGTGCTAATTTTACAGAACTTGTGGTTTTTAAGCAGGCTCCCAGTCTCTCCTTTGAATCGTTCATACATTTTTTGACTGCTCATCTAATCACGTTGTTAATCTCCCTGAATGTATTCTTCATCATTTCACTCAGTATTTGTATTTATCATATTTTGAAGAAGCCTTCCCCAGAACCAGAGAATACTGAGTGGCAGGGAGTGTGGAGAGGCTTGGGAGAGTCTTTAGAGAGATGGACATCTTTGGTGTCATGGAACTTTACTCCTGAACACCTGAAAGACCCTGAGAGCCTAAACAGATATTAGAGACAGGAATGCTAATCCTTATTCAATACTATCCCAGAGTGAGAGAGAGTTTCTGAAATTGAGAGAGTCTCTGTGCTAAGAGAGTCTCAGAGCCGAGAGGAACAATCTCCAGGTCCAGAAACAGAGTCTCCAAGCTGAAAGAGACAGTCTCCAATCTGATAGAGAGAATCTCCTAGTCAAGAGAAAAGTCCTCCAATCCGAGCGGGACTCCCTCTGATCCGAGAGAGATGCCCTCCGAATTGAGAGAGACTCCCTGCAATCCAAACTTGACAGTCTCCAATTCCAACAAGACACCCTCTGGTCCAAGCAAGACGCCCTCCGGTCTGAGCGAGATGCCTGCCAGTCTGAGCGAGACACCCTCCAGTCCGAGAGGGACATCTTCAAGTCTGAATGGGACACACTTCGAACTGAGCGAGATAGCTTCCAGTTCACAATATTCAGTCTCCAAATTGAATTTAAGAGAATTCAGTCTCATCAAGTCACGCACGAATCTGAACTAAATATCCTCATAATCGAATGAGACAGACTCTGAGCCGAGGTGGAGAGTGAGAGCATCAGAACTGACCAACCTGATCAACCACAGGAGGCACAATTGCTGTCAGCTCCCCCTGTAGCAGGATGGAAAACGAAACAAATCTCAACTCAGTTAGAACAGAAGAAAGAAGAGGAGGAGAAAGAAGAGGAAGCATACACTACAAGAGAAGAGGAGGAAAGACATCCAGAGGAGCAGCTCCCAGATTCAGAGGAACTGCCTTTAGAGTCCAGGGGAGGGGCCCTCAGTAAGATCGCAGTCACCAACACCCAGGAGAACAAGAAGTCTGGAAAGAGTAGGAGGTGAGCAAGACACCGTTATCAATACTGATCGATCTCTGAAAGTGAATGAAATTCGAGGTCTGAGAAAAGAATTTGCACACCACCCAAATGAGCTTATTGTCACCTGATTACTTTGATGTTGGGACAATGGGGCCAACAGTGTGTGGCTAGATAGTAGAGAAGCTCGCCAACTGGGTGGCATTGCTAGGGATTCAGCCATTGACTGAGTATTAGTCAGTATCAGGTATTAGTACATGCTGGAATGGGTCCTTCACCCTCTGGAAGCGGATGCTGTTAGCCATAAAAGAAAAATACCCCTTCAAAGACGATTTGATGCCTGAGAAAAAGAAATGGACTGACACGGAAAAAGGCATCCATTATTTGAGAGAATATGCTGTAGTGGAAATGTTACAAAGCCCCATTTTCATTCCTGATGAGCCAGACCAAGAGCATGATCCTGAGAGAGTCAGGCATACACCAAATCTGTGGCGTATTTTCACAAAGACTGCACCAGGAAGGTATGCCAGTACATTTGCAGCAATCTGTGGCAGAGGGGAAAGAAGACCCCTTATAAATGAAGTGATTAATAAACTTCAAGACTTTGAGTTACACTTAACACCTTTACGAGCTTGTGTTTCAGCCATTACAAAAGTAGCTGAAAAACTGGACAGAATGGGGAGAGAACAAAAAAGATATAACAGATGAACTGTCTACTGTGCTTAATGCTGATGGATGCATGGTGGTATCAGATACATCTGATGGGGACCAGGATTCCCAAAACAGCCTACTAGAGGGGCTGATCAAACTCGTTTCCTCAAAGCCTTCATCATCCAACATCGCAGCTATCAAAAGAAGACGTCCTCCTGCTCGAGCAAGTGACAACAGTAAGACTTTGTCATGTATGCACTTGGCCTTACTGAAACTCATTAGGTTTTCATGGGCTTACTTCTCCAGCCTGTCCAGGTCCCTCTGGACAGTTATAAGTGCTAAGCTCCCTCCTGTATGGCAAAGTGCCCCGCCCTGCCTGCTTGCTGATTCACTCAGGGTTTGCCCTGAAAATCACTCACTTCACAGTGAGATAACAACCCTCCTCCCTGTGTAGTCTTGTGAATGGGTGGCTTACGGTTTCTCCTCCTCAACAGCCCATGGTGATTCACACACCCTGATTCCTCCTCTCTGTCCCCAAGGCTTTTTCTAGGCAGGGGCTGTGGATGCAGAGATGTTACCCTGTCAACGCCCACTTCACGTCAGCCGCTCTCGTGAGAGCTGCTGGGCTGCTCTGTGATCTCAGGGTTCCCTGGGTAAAGAAACCAACCGAAACCATCTGTAGCTCGCAATTACTTGCTGCTGTTCTGCCTGGGACAGCTGTGAAGCAGCAAACTTCGGCAATCAAGCCGAATGCTTCCAAGGAGGGGTCATTCATAACCTCACTGGGCAGCCTGTTCCAGGGTCTCACCACCCTCACAGTAAAGAACTTCTTCCTAACATCTAGTCTAAATCTATCCTCTTCCAGTTTACATTCATTTCCCCTTGTCCCATCGCTAGCTGCCCTATAAAGAGTCCCTCCCCAGCTTTCCTGTAGGCCCCCTTCAGGTACTGGAAGGCCACTATAAGGTCTCTCCAGGGCCTTCTCCTCCAGGCTGAAGAGTCCCAGCCCTCTCAGCCTGTCTTCACAGGGGAGATGTTCCAGCCCTCTGATTATCTTTGTGGCCCCACCTCTGGACCTGCTTCAGAGGAATAATAGCTTTAGTGTAACAGTATGCTAAAGCCAATTTATATGTTAGAATACTGTGCGTGTGATGCCTCACAATTATTTAAGAGCTATAAACAGTTTGTATTCATCTGTAACACAGATTTTACAGTAAACTTTACTTGCTTAATCAGTCAGTACCTACCTTAGCTTAAACTTAAAGTTAAGTCTGAAATTTTCAGAAAAAGTAAAAGCAAATCAACAAATGAACAGAAATGAAACACCAAAGTTCTTTACATCAGTGTAACCATATCTGTCTTGGTAAGTAGATAGAAGAAAAAAATCATAAATTACTTCCACATGTACACCTTTCAGTTTTGTTAAGTATGAAGGAACATGCAGGAAATGTAGATAATAATTGATAATACTCACCATTGAGACAGTTCTGGCAAAAGATCTCTTTAAAATATGAACAGGTTCACTGGTTTGCTGTTTTCCTTTGGATGCACTGCCATCACTTGTTGGTAGCCTGGAAGAACAATTTGCAGAGTGACCCAAAATATGCACCAAGCCTTATTCTTTGCACTGCTGAAGTAGAATAATAGTGGAAGAGAATTTTAAAAGAATTATCTAGAAATCTTCAATTTCAGTGTAATCTCCACTAGACCTTAACAAAAAGAACAAAAATCAACTATCTGTTCAACTAGAAACACTGTGACAACTGAGAATCAAGTTGAAGACCCATGTGAAATTTATGCAATTATATATTGTACTTCTTCAGATAACATTTTTAGAACCAGAAATGCCATTTCTCACAGAATGTTAGGTTTAAGTACATGTAGGCTGATGTTGCTATAATAATGGACTTACTACTTAAAAACTAAGTTTCCCCTAGATTTTTGAGATACTTAATTCCTTAACTGTACACAATAATAATGTAATGAAACATGCTTAACAAGGCCTCTGTTTAAAAAACTTGTTGATAAATTATTCTAAATAGAGGTTAAAACATTACCTGTACAGTAACTGCGGGATCTGCCCTGCATTAACATCTGTACCATTATTTGATTTCTTGGAACTTTTAAACTGAAAGACAACACTGAAAGAGAAAATAACAAACAGAAAAAACAATCACTCAAGTAATATGAAATGTCCTCTTCTGCATTAAGAAATACAGAAAAAAAAAAAAATACCCATCATCTGTAGTAATAGAGGCCTGTCCATGAGATCCACAGTCACTGCTAGGTCCTGACACTCTTGCCCAGGCTACATACCACCAGCCAGCTTGTAGGAGTACTGGTTCATCAAACATCATTGCGTATTTCTCTCTAAGAGAAGTAAATTTAAAGAAAAGGTGTATCTGAATTAGTTTATATTAATCTTTAATAAATTATATTCTGTTTATAAGAGAAAATTGAAAATCAGCAAGAAGTTTTTAATCTTAAGTATCTGTTTAGACATTTAAAAATATTTTGTTGAAAAACATAGTGAAATTTATTTTTATTTGTTTAAAATTCAGAGGGACTTGCAAATTCTTAAGTCTGGCATACTCTTGCATTTTTACACAGTTATTAAACGTCCAATTCAGTTGGAAAGATAAGGTTAACTTAAAATGTACAATAACCTAATTACATTTATTACATAATACTGTAGGTAATATATTCATTATAACTTTAAATTCATTTTCAGAAAATTACATGCATATTTTTTGTTAAATGACAAGAATTTACACATAGATATTACTCGGGTATTACTCATGAACACTTAAGAAAGCATTAAAACACCTATTAAGGGGATCTTGATTCATAAGAATTGAAAAAATTAGTTATGGATGATTTCAGTGGTAAATTCTTTCATATCAGGGAATGTAAATGCAGGCTAAACAAAAGGCAACCCATTCCATAAGCACAAAAACTTTAAAACAACAACTGCTTCTTTCCAAATGAGATGAAGCACAATAACGTCTCTTTTGGTTATGGTAATTTTATATTGCAGAAAATGTAATGATAAGTTGTTTAATACAAATACCCATTTGTATACTTTTAATATGAGTATGTAAAAGAGCTGCTGCAACTTTTTATCTCAGTGAGGTATTTGGCATTTTGCTAGTTATAATTAAGCAAAAAAAAGTGTGTTGGTTAAAGTTTTAGTTTCCAGGCTACAAGTGCTAATAAAGTTGATCATCTCAGCCAACATTTAAATGATTTTAAAAAGTGTATGAAGGAAAAACAAGTAATCAAATAGGTAAAAGTAAGTAAAGAAGCATCTTACCTAGCAGCACAATCATATGCTAAAACATCTGTTTCAGCAAGAAGGTCGCCATCAGTCTCATGGTCTCCCCCATCTGGACCCAATTCAAACAACTGGTAGAGTAACAAAACAAACAAACAAACAAACAAACAAACAAACAAATAAATTAATTAATGTATATGTCTCACCTGTTAGAAAGATAATAATAAGCCATTTACTTCTTGTCTGTTTTTCTGTAAACTGTCTACTACTACACTTTTCCCTTCCCAAAAGCAATTGATAGTTTCTATCACTGACAGGCAAATTCGCAACTGGAACTCATGATTTTGTAATGACATGAACTATTAAAAAATAGCAATTTACACTGTCTTCCCAGCCTTATGCCCATATATATACTGATTTTAAGTGTAGAAGATCCCTAAAAAACACAGTTTTTTTTTTTAAATCATATATCTCCTTCCGCCGCGATTATTTTTCTAGTTATACAACCTGTAAAATACCAACCTAACCATGCCACTCTGCTAATTGTATATCTGTTGATTGTACAGGTAGGTTGACTATTATTAAGTCAATAATGCCATAAACAGACCATGGATATGACAAAAAGACGACTTTTTTGGCCTTTCTTTGCTTTCCTTAGTCATTTGCAATTTTCAGTAATTGTATTAGAATAAACACAGATTAGAATTAGTTACTATTATTTATTTCAGACCTCCAGTTGTCTTATGCACATTACTGCTAACCACACACCAACAATTAATTTCCCTATAACAAACTGTAACTATTAGCAGCCCTATCATCTGAAACATAAAAAGGCAACAATCCACTAAATGACAAATAAATGATAACAGCAACATATTTCTTATACACAGACTTTACATGAATATCATACAGCTATTAGCTCTTTCCTTTAAAACATTTCTCAAGGCATTTCTGAAATTCCTATTAAATGCAGGAACATTTATCAGAAATAAGACTCCTGTACTAGTCACACTGTCCTTACATGAATTTCTTTATTCAAAGCCAGATTTACTTAGTTATTTAAATCAGTACACGTGCTCCAGTCCTAACCATCTTTGTATGGGGCAAATAAACATAAATTAAGCATGCTTGGTGCCACTTCAATTTCCTCTCAACTGAAAAATTCCAGCGAGAAGACATCCTGAGATCAGTCTGAGAAGGAAACGGCAAAGAAATGGAGAGAAGCAACACTTCAGCTGGTACCGAAAGAATTCCAGCTACTAAAAAAGCATAGTTTTGCTTTTGAGAGGCAGAATCCATGCAACCTGACACAGGATGAGTTTCTAATCAGACAACACAAAATTTCTGCAAGTCTTCTGAGCTTTGTGCACATAGATCACAGAACTGTATAGCCGTATCAGCTCCTGATACCAATAAGACGGCATAGCATTTAATGAAGGCAAGAACAAGCCAAATCTTGACAACTAAAAATAGTAATTCTCAGTTCTCTACCTCATCCACCTGACCCGTATAAATTTCATTACTTCTCACTAAGAAGCCTGATTCCAGTTGTATAACTAATGCTTTTAATATACAGTAAAGCAATAATTTATCAAGAAATAAAACGGATGATGTTTTCAGGTGGCATTTCAAAAGTTATGAGACAAAAAAAATTGTTAAAAAAAAACCAAAAAAACATAACCTTACCTTTATTTTAGCAGTGTATTCACCCCTCCCTCCAAAAAGACCAAGACCACCTAACAAAATATCTGTATCAGCACAGAAACGGATAGCTTCTACTGAGTGGGCTGAATAACCCCAGCCACCTCCATGACCTAAAGAAAAAAAACACAAGAAAAAAGGATTAAACATACAGTTAACCTGTCCATAGGCTTGATTAATTTATGCTATAAAATGCTATTGCATACATACTTTCAAATCTGTTAACAACACTGTAGTCCTCTTTAGAATAAACTTTCATTACTGCTTGAGTCTCTTCTTCTGTATTTGCTATACCCATTTTTAAGTCCTGCATAGCAGCCAAAGTATCAAGACAACCTACAAGAAAGCAAAACCGAGAAATGCTCAAAACTTATTACTGTTGATTGCAATCAGTGAAATGGAAATTAACACCAGTTAAAAAAAATATATCAAAGCAACCTAACTACTTTATCCCTAAACACACAGAGGCTACTACGGCATATGGTTTTCATTTTCATTAGGTTAGCAGTCAGTGCTACCGAATCTAAAAATATTGTGTAAGATTGATTTCATTTATTTTTTTCTTTTTTTTTTTTTAGAATAATCAAGAAACATGAATGTAGTTGTAAGTATATTGCCAACAACACTCTCATTTTTTAATTACTTGTTTTACTTTTGCTTCCCATATTACCCAGGTAGAGTTGATGTAGCAACTCAGTAACAGGCAGATTTGAGAGCCCTCATAAAAAGCTTATTTTACATGGCTACCTAAGAGAGCTTATTCTGACTTGAACACAAATAATATTGTTCTAACACAATTCACTACAACCACTGAGCAAGTCATGTAAAATCATTTTCAAAGCTATGCTTTGAAGCACCGCATAAGTTGCAGGTGGCCAACTTATACATGAACACTGCAGGATTATTTTTCATTTTGGTAAGCTTTTTTAGACTATAAAAAGAAATTGTTACTTATCAATTATAAATGTGTACCTAGAATGTGCAAAGCTGCATGAGATCTGGTGGTTAGAGCTTTGGAACCTGTTGGCAGAGCAAGTTCTGGACTCAAAATACTGCATCGGGATTGCATGTCTGGAGCTGAGGGAAGTCTGGAATCTGCAACTACGGCATTGTAACTCCACAGTTCCCTAGCATTTGGTCGAAACCTGGAATAAGACAGAACAGAGTAAAACCTACTTAAAAACTGATAATTAAATTTTATAACCTGTTGAACGTGAAATGCAGATCTGCTTGCACAAACTCTTAAAAGTGAACATCAATACATCAAATACATACAAACTTTACTAGCTTAACACACTAGTAAATGGAGAGACACAAAATTCTTACTGTACTTTTAGACAAACAATCATATTATGTGTTTACAGATATCAGCATATAGACATTTTTCAATCCTCATAAATGTTAAAATGGTATAATCTATTAAACAGCATGAATTAATTAGCAAAGAACTTCAGACAGAGTGGCAGATGTGCCCAAGAATGATAAACGTAACAACTACAGAAGTACTCTCTTTAAGTTTAAAAATATCTTGAGAAATTCAACATACTTTGGACTGTTTAAATGGATAACATCACACTGCAAGTTCTTACAGGATTATTGAAAATGGCAGTATAAACAAGGGAATACAAAGACCTTTCATGCTATAGATTTACATGCAGAAAATGACATCTTTGATATCAGTATGTAAAAGGAAAAAACAGGAGTATGTATGAAAGGAAAATACATTTTGACTTGTTACATTGCAGCTAAAATGCAAAAAGGAACTAAGATAGTATAAGCAACCAAGAAGGAAATAGTTTTAAAGATGTTACAGGATACCATATGTACTCTTGCTCCTGGGTTGAGGCAACCCTCACTACCAATACAAACTGAGGGATGAAAGGATTGAGCGCAGCCCTGCCAAAAAAGACCTGAGGCTACTGGTGGATGAGAAGTTGGATATGAACCAGCAATGTGCTGTTGCAGCCCAGAAAGTCAACTGTATCTGGGGCTACATCATAAGAAGCATGGCCAGCAGGTTGAGGGAGGTGATCCTGCCCCTCTACTCTGTTCTAGTGAGGCCTCACCTGGAGTACTACATCCAGATGTGGAGTCTTCAGTACAAGAGAGAAATAGACCTGCTGGAGCATGTCCACAGGAGGACCACAAAAATGATCTATGGAATGGAACACCTCTCCTATGAGGACAGACTGAAAGAACTGGAGCTTTTCAGCCGGGAGAAGTCTGTGAGGTGACCTAATAGAGGCCTTTCAGTATCTAAAGGGAAACTACAGAAAAGAAGGGGACAGACTCTTTAGCAGGGTCTGTGGTGACTGAGCAAGGGTAAATGGTTTCAAGCTCAAAGAGAGTAGATTTAGGTTAGATATAAGGAAAAACATCTTTTAAAGCGAGGGTGGTGAGGCACTGGAACAGGTTGCCTAGTGTTGCAAGACAATAGAACAACACCTCAATCCACATTTACCCATTATTTCATCTTTAAGTTACTTCCTTATAACGTGAAATGTGAATTTGAGCTTCATCCAGCTGAACAACCAGTATCATTTTACATCAAGTTGAGTGGTATCACCTGCTTTTTTCTCCCCTGAAACTTCCTGGCTTTCCCATCGCCAGCATTCACAAACCAATCTTTCATTCCATGACCAAGAGTTGTTATGGAAGGTGGGTGCTACTCTTCCTTATTTCAAATCTGAGCATAATTTAAGTGAGAATGGATGCCTAGATCACAAATCTCAGACTATCCTGGGGATGTGCATGATGCAGGACTGTAGTCATTTGGAGAATTTCACAGGTCTTGAAGAATTATGCCTAGCAAATATGCATGCTTCAATGTTAAGTGGCAATTAAATTCTCATGTCTTGATCTTGGATGAAGACATCCAAGGCAGAGTGCAGGTAGCTTACTGACCCAACAATCTTTTAATGACATACGTTTGCATTACAGTTTCTTCTCCAGACAGTGCAGACTAGCTGGTTCCCTGCTTCCCTCCAACTTTAAGAGACTATTCTGTCTTGCCCAAGTTTTCCAGTGAGTCTAAACATAATCCATGACTTGCACACAGATAACAGTTCAACTTTATCTCCCAAATTCTGGCTAACATAGTTTTATAGAAGTATTTGAGATTATGATTACGTTTTGGAACACGTGTTTATGATCTACACCCGCAGAAAGAGTCCACTGAATGCAACCACTCCCAAAGACAACCATAACTTGAATGCCTAAGCTATCTATGTAAGTATCTTTATTCTGACCTCTCAAAATGTCAGAGGTAAAAAGAATACCATTAGTCTACCCTTTCTCCCATTTAAATATTAATCGCTAACACTTGAGATGAAAGGTAAGATGAAATATTGTGGAAGCTGTGATGTCAAGAAATAGTCAATGAAGAGTTAAACAGATGGAGGAAAGCCAGGGAAGAATAAAAAACAGAAAATGAGTAGATTGGGGTCCCCACGATACTTGAATGAAAATGATGCAAAAAAGAACAGAAATCAAAAAATTCAAATAAGAATTTCCTTTGGACTTAGTTGAACATATAATCCAAAAAAAGTTAAATAAGATGCATGAAGGAATAAAAATTGCTTTTTGTTTACTAGGTAAATGAACATCACCAAATCTCCAGCCTTCCAGAAAACTTTTTAAAGCACTTTTGTATTATGACTTTTAGAGCTATAATGCACACTTGCCTCCAAATAACATCATAGACAGGATCCAGACACACACCAGAACCTTGAAGGTCTTCCTGCTCAGAATCATTGAATGTTTTGCAACTGCCATCTACTTTGTTTATCAGAAGACACTTAAAAGGTGGAGGTTCTGATATTGAAGCTGGTACCAAACCTAGATCAGGGAGCAAAAGGAGAAAAAAGAAAAAAAGACTCCACTAACTGCATGTCATATTCTGTGCACGAAGCATTAACACACATAGTAGTGAAGAAGAAATACTGCTAACAGCAAAAAATGAAACCACAGTAAGATTGCAAGAAAATCCATGAAGCGCAAAAAAATCCAGACTTTTACATTCTTCTTTCTAATAAAATTAGTTATCTAAAGGAGCTAGCATCACCATTTGCATTATAAGTAGACAGTAAAAATATTTAAATTCCCTTCATTCACTTCTTCAGCTTGTTACTCCTCTATTGTTCGCATGACTGAAAATGATCTTTCTCCAAAAATTCTGTAAGCGTAATAAAATGCTCTAGGAGAGTTCTTGCCTATTATATGCCTGCTTGCAAATATCTCTGATGTAGCAAGCACGTGAGAATTAATGAGAGCTTCATCAATCCGTAGGAAAGTCTGGTCTCCACTTGCTCCAATCCATGTTGCTTTGCGTCCATATTTAGAACCAATATTAGGCATAGGTGCTGGTTTCGCATTCCAGTAGGGCATATCCAGAATTGGTCTACCAAGCTGACCTTTCTATAGAGATAAAGCAAAAATTAGTACTTAATAGTGAGTCTCAAAGATGAACAAGTTAGACAGCTTCAGCAAAAAATTGTAAACAATCTGGAAGAGAGAGCTTACTGAAAAAGTACCTTCAGAAAATAATGACTACTCTAAAAAAAGCTCTATACATTTAAATAGAAGGTTCTGACAAACGCTTTTATCCCTTTTCAGTTTTTCAGTTATTTAATGAGAAGATAATCAACTAAGACCAGAAGTTTTGTCCACTTTTTAAAAATTACATGCGTTATTTTTGAAGAGAATGTACCTAAGAAACATCAGAAATTTGTCAAAGTCAAACAAAAAATGAAAAACAATTGTGTTTGTTATACTAAACGTATGTAATGCAGTTTGTAGTCATAGAATGGCTTGGGTTGGAAGGAACAATAAAGATCATCCAGCTCCATTGTCCTGTTGTAGGCAAGGATGCCACAAACTAGATCAGGCTGCCCAGGGCCCCATCCAGTCTGGCATTAAGCGAGCGATGGGGTATCCGCAGCTCCTCTGAGCAACCTGTTCCAGCACCTCACCACTCTCTAATGAATATATATGCTTTGACACATATTACTCATGCTCTTCTTTCTCCTTATTTACATGTCAAATGAACACAGTCTTAACTAGTAAGTTCATTTTCAATGAAGTATTTCTATAATAAAATGAATGTAGTAATACTATTGTTGATCCTTCTAAGTAGGTGTACTTGTACAGCCCAACTTTTTAACCTGTACATGTCTTATTTCTACTGCTGCTTACCATTCAGTCATAACTAAAACCAAATTAATAAATAAAACATTGAGACATACATGATTATTTTCAAAACCATTTCTTGAAAATCTCACTGTTGAAAAAAATTATCTTTTGCTTCCATTTTTCTCAATTTTTGCCTATTTAGAAACTGTTTTTCAATTTTTCATTTGAAACAGGAACTGCGTGCTGTAAGAGAATACATCAATCTATATATAAGCAAAATTCGTGAAGACATTTACAAGTAATGTGCTTGAGCTTCCCTGACTTCATAAGGCTTGAAAGTGAACTTTCAAGTATTGCAGCAGAAAGAGCAGACATAGAACAAGTAGTATAAATATGGCCTCAAAGCTTTTTTGTTTGTTTGTTTCTGGGTGACTATTTATTAACAGACAGGTCTTTAAATTCTATTTCTCAAAGTGAATTTGGCTTCTCAGGAGTAGCCAAAGCTTAAATTTCTTAAGTGCCCAAGTCACTTCTGACAAAGACAAAAGCTATAATGCAGAGACTGAAAACCAAGAAACATTAACCAATTTTAGTGCCATTTTAAAGCACAGTTTTAATTAAAAATGGTATTTTCAACTCTAAAATTTAAGTCTCCACTTTTTTTCTGATTTTCTGTAAAACAACAGATTTCAATATATGACATTTCTGCTACTTTTGGCAGTAGAGAGTTCAAAAAAAAAAAATTCAATGTCTATACTCTAGTTGTTATCAAAAGGACATTAGGAGGAAAGCACCAACAACAATTACCCTAGAGAGACTGTAGTGAGGGAACATTTGCAAGGACAAGGAGACAAAGATCTGAAGTCAAGATGAAGGGGAATTAGACAAAGTTAAAGTGCTTTTTCAGTGAATATATACAATGATTCCAATGGACATGAGGAGTACTTGCTAGGTGCATATGAAAGCAAAGTACAAGAGTTATGCCGTGTCATACTGACCTATAACTTTCTCCAGAAATGAAACTCATTGTCATTTCTGTGGAAGAAAAGATGACCCTGATATTTTTCTAACTAATGCAGGTAATAAAATATGCAAAATACTTTTATTTGCAATGGACCTTGTAACAATAAAAAGTTTGAGAAAACAGGTCCATCTTATGAAGCAATTCAACTTTAAATAACAACATTCTAAAGAATATAAAAATATCAGTAATAAATGGCACCATGCTCTTCCAACCACATCAACATTAGAGGCCCCATTTTCAAACATGAGACATAAATAAAAAAAAACATGCAGCATCCATGAGTTGTTCTATGTTTGCAAGTAAAAGCAAACAGTTTTGAAAGATCTTTGAACAATACATTCATAAGCTTATTTCCATAAGTAAACATTATTATTTCCTTACTGAGAAACTTCCAAATGTGAAAACCTGGCCATCCATTAAGAGAATAGCTGTATGGTTGCTTCCAGCAGTAACTTGCGTACTAGGACCTGGTAATGCTTGCACCAAAGTAGGACATCCCCTATATCAAAATAAATTGATTTTGTTTCAGTACATATTACTCAACATTCAGTATATTGGTATTACTAGGATTTCACTAACTAAAATATATTCACTATGTTCATACACCATATGGTACCAAAATCAAGGAACAAATTACTTATTAAATGAACAGGATCTCAAAAAAGTGTACCAGATATTTAAGTTTATGCCCTCTTCATACAAGGAACCAGATCAGGTACCCTTTTTAATTAAACATAGGAATAAAAATAGTTAATCTATATTATTGCAGGATTATATTAATGTTACTGCAGTCACAGTAATAGGTATGTGCGTACAAGCATATAAAATATACAGCAATTAATTGTAGCATTAAAAAAATTCTGTAGTGAGGATATGATACTTGTTAAGCACTTCACAAAACTGTTTGATTTATGAAACAATCAAAGCCAAATGTGGCTGGTACTCTAGTACAATTACCAGAAGCAATACTGATATGGCCCTCCTGAGACAGAGAATTATAAAACAAAGAGAAAGTCTACCCACCTCCGGCAACTTTTTAATGGAGAGTAAGTCATTAAAAAACTGCTCTTCATCAAATTCATAGACTTGAGAAAGAACAATTCTCTCCAAACTGTTTTGCAGAAGAAAGATCTGGACAAGTCTACTATTTGTGCCTCTCAAATATGGACAGGTATAAGAAAATCAGTTTCCCATTTCAATAAAATGAAGGGAAAAAAAAATCAGTAGTACAAGCAAGAAGCAAAAAAGAAAAATAGCAGTGATTACTCAGAATAGAAATAGAAGAGAAGACAAAAGAATGAATTATGAGATACAACTACAATTTTTATCTAAGCCAAAATAAAATGGATGCAAAGGAGCCTGGAAGAATTGTATCAAAATTTGAATCCCATAATGGACGTCTACCTATACACTAGAAGTACTTTAGACTTAGAGTGAATGTGAGTTTAACAAACAAGTGACTCTGGAACAACTCCATGTTTGGGAATCTTGGCCCTAGAGAAAAGCAGTACTATACAAACTTACTTCTAAGCACAAACTTTCCAAAGCAAGTTTAGCTAAAATAAGAGCAGGTTGTCCTTTTCTAGAATAAAAAAAATAATCAGCCCACCTTTACCTAGCAATCGTTTAGCAGCTGATGTGTAAGATGGGTTATCTGTGTGTTCTGCTTTTGGCTAAGGTGCAGGCAAAACCATAGTCAAGTAAGTAGGATGAAGGAGAGACATTGTGAATTCTAAGAGAAAGGAAGATGAAGACACATGGAAATGCAGAAAGAGTGTAAAGAATGGATAATGACCTGAGAGAATGTACATGTAACAGAAATAAGTAATTTATTTGTGGAAAACATTGCTTGTAGTGGATGGAGATGAAGAAAATGAAAAGCAGCATAGAATCTGATAGAGGATGTACAACACAACATTTGTAAATTTAGAAAACTTTGTCGGCCTAAAAGCGTGAGAGTCTGGACATCAGTAAGACAATACACAAATACAGGGAGCTAAGTTTAGCAGCAGTAATGACAAAATACTTTAAAATCTTTAAGAAAGCTCAAAAAGGCACCAAACCAGAAAACAATAATCTAATTAAGAACAAATGCAAAAGCATTCCTGTTAGAAGGAAAAATTCCCACAGAAGATTTTTTTTAACTTCCAAAAATGTGGATGCATTTTTTTCTCCCCTTAGCACCGTGAAAGCTGTAGGTATGGAACTATAAATGTGGACATAAAAGATTCAAGGGCCAGAAGCTACAAGTTTCCTTCAGCTTTCTTGCAGTATGAACCCCATGATGACTTTAAGACTCTCAGAGGGCTACAGGGAGACTGTATGGGAGACATGAAAAATTTCAAGGAATAAGTCTCACTTCAAGTGCTTGTTTCTGTGAATCCCATTGTACAGATGGCCAGAAGGCAGTTTTTGGCTTTCTAATTCACAATATCATATCTATTCCAATAACTAAATCCAGTAATTTGCTTAGTTGCAGCAGAGCAAAAGTAAAGAAGCACTTAACATAGGCACATTTAGCACACTATTCCTATATAGCCCTTTTATTAAGACAACTCAGCTTTTGAAATTGTGTATCTACAACAGAAATGAACAGGAACATTCTAAGGCACTTAACTACACCAAAAATACAGTAAAACTGCAGAACAATAATATTTTTCACATCATAGAAGGAGGAAAAAAATTAGTAAAATACAATAACCCGGTTTTAGTCACTTACATGTAGTTTAAAGTCTGTGATACAACTGAGTATTTTCCTATCCCATGGAAACTCAACACAGAAAACCTGCATGTAGACAATTAGGACTCTGGGAGACCCTTTGGCAAAAGTTCTGACAAGTAGGCTTTCTGCATTTGAGAATTATTCTTCTCAAATGGTGCTGAAAGATGTAGTTCTGGATACGATGCAGGCACTTGACATAGGCAAGGTCAGCTATATACACTGCAACCTGAGGGAGATATCTTGGGGTAACTTCAGATTGCTGAGTGAGAAAACAACAGATACCCATACATCAGGTAACTCAAGACCTCACAGAATGTCCAAATATAATTCCAGCTACCCACACTGAAACCCTCCTCTGTCCTGAAGGGTAAGCATTTCTGGCAGCAGATTTGGTCTTTGAAAATACACCTCACAGTAGTTGTTTGAACGATCGCTGTCCACGGTACTTGCCCAGACAGAGCTGGCTGTGAAGTGCAATAGAATTTCATATGGGGCCGCTGACCGTGGTGCTGTAAATTCAGGTTCTCCGTGGGCTGTTACTGCGCAGTGTCAAAGGAAAACAGAAAAACTCAATTACAGGCAGAGTTGAACAGTGCAGGGGTAAGAAGGTGAAGATTTCTAGATTTTAGATGTAACTGAGAGTTCAGTGGAAATATGTAAATAAGACCTGCACACCACCACTGAAGCAAATTAATCAGACAAGGCACCTAGAAATAGAGCCTTACGCAGCATGTTTTGTTCTGGAAATATTAATAGGGCATAATCTTAACACTTTGTCTACAAATAGAACATAGATGGCTGTCCATGGAAGGTATGCTCAATTAATTCTGTCTTGTTATTGTTGACCCTTTGGAAACACAGATATATGAGTACTGTCCTACTTCAGTGGTCTCATTACTGGACCTTCACTTCCATGTCAGGTGCTTGTTAAAGTAGTGCTGAAATCAACAGCTGGAATAAGAAATGTGGGCAAAGTTTGAACAGTAATGAAAAGATCCTGAAGCTTTAAGTCAGAGCTCCTTGAGAGAAGCATCAGCAAGAAACAGCCCCTTGGCTTACCCAAATACAAGATGCACTATTTTTTACCCAGAGTAGATATCGCAGTGTTTCTTGCTTCCAGTGAGTTTCTATTCACCCATTTAGTAACTACTTTGAAGAGGGAATAAGAAGAGGCTGTTAAATTCTTCATAGAGTGATCTCATCAACACCTACTGCTCAGGACTTTACAACAGAAAGTCTACTCAGATTAGTTTAATAACCCTAGCATGCTGATATGGAAAAAACGGTCTCCCAGGAACCAGATCATTTGCATCTGTAAGTGATCCATCTGTGAGTGACTCAAGTTTTAGTTGGAGAAAAAAACTAACACTACCTTGTGCATCTGCTTACTCCTCCATACTATTTCAGTTCTAGTAATAAAGTTTATTGAGAATCACGTCATCCCGCTCATCTGCTGTTTTCTTGGCTTGTGAACATACAAAGTTGTCTGAAATCTTTCTAGGGCATGTAATATGCCTCATTCTTACTGAAGTGGCAGGAAGAATTTGTAGTGTTCACCACAGTCTAAAGCAGGAGTTCAGAATCCTCTTAATAAGGAGAAGGATATGTCTGGACAAGTGTGCAGAATTCAAAACAGTTAAACGTTTACAAGACTCACTACTTCATCTTTATGCTGCAAGACAGAAGTTTCTGAAAGGATACATCATCAGTTGCTGCCCAGAAACTTACACCATTACATTATCTGGTAATGAAGATGGCTGACTCAGATGAAAATGACAATTGCTGCACATGTCCTGTCAGTTCTTGTTTTCAGGGGCCCCACATATTAGCTAGGCTATCTATATTGTATGTCCTCATTTTTTTTTTTCCCTCTCCTGGAAACACAGTAGATCATCAGTTCTTTGATTAAGAAGACGATGGTCTTCCTGAGGTCAATACAGGCAATGTGACACACTGCATGACTGACATAACACTGACCTGGCTGGAGCTGGCCATCTGAGCACCAGTGCGTCCCAACTGAGGTGGAACTCTGCATAAGGATTCCCTGTTTCCTTTTCTGAGTCCCTTACTGTGAGGACAGAGGAGTGATCTCTACTTAAAAGCTGGAAAAAGAAGTACATCAATGAGGAAATCATCATCTGAATGATGGTGCTAAACAGCAATATAGTACTTATAGCCAGTTCTCATGCACAGGACATATGCCCAGTTTCTTCAAGGCTTTTTTCAGACAGTGTCTGGGATATCCTGTAGAATGATACAAAGGTCAGTGCCAAGCTGCTTGTACCTCCTCAGCTTCTAGAACTGGTAGCTTCTAGAACTGGTTCTATATAGAACATACTATACTATCTATAGTATGATAGAACATACTATCTACTGACATAGGATGTTTCATGTTCTCTTCTAGGATTTCATCTAGAAATACATTCAGTTTCCATCTAGTTTCTGCCTAAACAAGCAACAAATGTGTTGTTTACTGCCTGGAATTCTGACAAACAGGGCAGATAGTCTGGATATCCTCAAAAAAGCCAAGTGATTTCATCAAAGTTGGAAATGGGACATAGTTACCAGTAGAAATGCCACTTATTATTGTATCTCTTTGTCTTTAAAAGAACATCTAACCTTATTCTAGTAGTGACTTGAAGTGCTTACTAAAGTAGCTGTAGCTTCAAGTATGCATGAATTTCCAGGGACTAAAAGGAGTATTTATCTGTGATATGGCTCTACCACAGTCAGAAACAGACTGCAAAAAGGTAACAGTTTAAAGAATACCATCAGGCACAGCAACCAATGCAAAGTAATGTTTCCCATAAACCTTCATCCTTCCTTCCCTCTTTCCTTTTGTTTAGCAAATACAATTAAAATTTTAAGATGAAGATGATTTCTCCAGAAACTTGACAAAAGAAATTATTTGGAAGTCTTAAAAGAGATTAGGAGGACAGATGTACAAGCAATTTCATCTCACTACTTCAAGAGAAACAAGAGAACTGAAGACAGATCATGGATGCTGCACTCTATATGCCTTTTTCATAAGGATACTGGGCACTACTGAACAGAAACAAATCCTCAATGATTCCTGCTATTCAAAATCCCATCTACAGTATGTGTGCATGCCCAAAGAACAACACTACTGAATTTCTTTTTACAGTAGTACACTGACTGTCAACTTGAGTGAGCAGATGAGATATTAAGGGTGAAAATTCAGCTTCCCCTTATCGCCACCTGTATGTAGTTGCCTGTGCTCTCACTGTAGTCAATGGAGATCAAGTCAGTATATTTTACAGTTACTGAGCATATCTGAAGTAGATAAGCAGCATCTGGTTAGTCAAATAGCTCTCCAGACTCTTAGCTGAAAGAAATAAAAGAAGTTGACTTCTTTTATTTCCACTGACCACAAAAACCCACAAGTCACTTTCATGCTATAAGCATATACAAATGCAACTGAGACTCATACACACAGACTTACTTTTGAAGATTAATTATATACACAAAGGAGTTTTATTATTATTATTAATTACAAACAAAAAGACTAATATGTGAATTACTGTTAGTAATGTAGGAGAAGCATATTAATCTAAGTTTACAACTTCACACTATTTGAATTATTGCGTATGTAATATTTTCCAGAGATAATGAAACCTTAAAGATATTTCAGTGTAATTCTCTCCTGTATGCACAGAGATGTGAAGAGAAAGAAGCATTTTAAAACCCAATTATCAAAGCTACGCATACAAGCCCTCACGTATTCAACACATTACCTACACAGAATAACAGCATGGTTACTGTCAACAGTCTATCTACCCAGAAAGATTATGGAGAATAAATGCAAAATGAGAGTTCATAAACCTAATTTGGACAATATATGCGTTTTCCCACTTCCTAGCTAGAGAACAACAGTAAAACTTAGCCACTTTTAAAACAGCAGCACAGCAATATGCAATTTTGTCTTGTGATCACCAGCTTACCTGGAATTAACATCACCATGTCCAAGTTGCCCATGCTGTCCATATCCAAATGTGTAAACATCACCATTCTCCATCAAAATCACTGAAAATAAAGGAAAAAAAAACAATATTTTTCAGAGATATCTGCATGTATCACTGTCAGTTAGTCTTTCTGAGCAGCACAGTTAACAATCTCTACTAAACACAATCTTCCACAATCCATCACAGCTAGTATCCCTACAGAGGTATGCAGATGTGCCATGCAGATGCTATAAAATGGCTCAAAAATTCCTTAAAAGCTTATATATTATTCTATATATGATATTTCTAGTCCCTTGCGCTATCGGAGGACAGCATATTAAGCTAGAAAATGATACTGCAACCTTTTTCAACCCTTCCATGTATATCCTTATTGAACATTAAACACAAGGTAGTGAAAACGTGTATCAGAACATAAAAACCAAAACAAACAAACAAACCAACCCACAAAACCCAAGAAATTTATACTGCAGTTAAAATTTATTTATTTTTACCTGAATGGTGAAATCCACAACTGACTTGTACAGCCCGCAGCTCACAGTCAAAGCGAACGGCCCCTGGTGGATAGGTTGTAATTTTGCTTGCATCCTTCTCACCTCTTTCTCCACTTCCGTCTATAAACAAAACTTGTAATTATATCCCGTGTCTTGTAAAAACGTTATGTTAGAAGAAAGAATGAGAATAGTAAGCAACCCCCCACCCGCCATTTGTAAGGTAGAAGAAGGAACTCACAGAATATTGAGAGAAACAGCTCAAGACAACGGATCAAAGTAGACGTGAAAGATGACAGAAACTCTACTCCTAAACAATCTGCTGCATCAAAGTTACACACATAAAATGAAAATAACACATTCTCTAAAGCAGAAACTTCCAAAGAGCAGACAAGAACAATGAGAAAAATAGGACACTGAAATAACTTTAGAATTTTTGTTTAATAACCGTCATTTTTGTTCTTCAAGGAAATAATATTGTCAGTTAATGGAAAGCACTGTAATTAAACATGGTAAGCATAGCCTAGTCTGGTTTATTCAGTATTTGTTAATAATTTTACTTGACTCCAACCTGGCCATGTGCCCCTTGTTTTACATAACTAACTCACTAATACTATGTGATGAGTATGCCTAACAACACTGACATGCCCACTACTATTATGTCTGATGCATTTCTAGACATTCTGTAGTTTCTTTCATAAAGAAGGAAGTGTGTTATTGGTTCCTAAAGTCAAACAGTCCCTGCATCAGATAAAAGTATAGAAGTGACAAATAACTGTTTTGTTTACGAGCATCTTGAAAGCCACTCTCCTTCAGAAAACAATATTAAAGTCTGCTATTAATTAGACACAGGGTCACAAAGGAAACTGGTTTCATAATACTAGCAGAAAAAAACATGACAGAGAGCACATTCATCACCATTAAAACATCTATATCTGCAAAAAAAGCTGGCAAAAAAACTCTACAGAAAGTGCGTTTTCATAATGAAAAATATCATATGACTGCAGTATACATGCACACATTACTGAAGTGAGATAGTAAACACCTGTAACTACTGTTCTCTTGCATTTTAAATTAAAATCATTTTAAATTTAAAAAGTTTCTCCGGAAAGAGGGAAAAAGTGAATGAGCATGTATAACAACCACATCCGAGAAATTCTACTATTGATTCTGAAATAATTCTGACCAGTTACTGCTCCATTAGAATTTTGATACAGGGAAACAACTGCTGCTAAAGGCATTCAGGGCCCAGTTAATTTATAATTCCCAAACAGTTTCCTGAAGAATTATTAGTAGAAATGTAAACACTGAGCATTCACTGTGCGCTACACTACCTAAAAACTTGCACATATTTTACTTAAAATATACCCCGTTTTTATATATATTGCCCAATGATTCTTCCAAAGTAATTTCAGCATATTAAAAAAAAAAGTTTTAACAAATCCTACTATCCTTAAAGAAAAAAAAGCTATTTTCAAGTCATGAATGTGTACAGAAGATAAATGAATCTACACGTATTTTGCATCTGTAAAGAAACTGCACACATAGGTATTATGTAATACTTGTAAGGAAATAGTTCTAATAGTGTAGTAGTAACTTTTTATGCCTATTTTTGTGTTAAACGTTATATGCCTATAAATCCAGGGATGATTTTAAGGACTAATACTGCCACCAGAAATATCTCTTCAGTAAGCAACCTACTTACTGCTTTCTTGTTTCATACCAGCTTTTCAAACAGGAACAGTGCAAAGTGAAATGTTCTTGGAGTTTACCTGTGGCACCTTCTCTCTTCTCCCTCTATCGTTGATGACAATACTAACAAATATAAGCTCCTGTGCAAATGCACTTGAACAGTTATTTGCTAGGAATGCACATAACCAATAAGCATGTGATGGGGCAGCACGTCCTTCCTTCAATGAAACTGTCTTGACACACTGCATGCTTCCTTATGCATAATATGGTAATATTAAATACTGTTGTGCAAGACGTAGAGAAAATAACATTCATATGAAACATATTTTGAATCTTCTTATCAAAGAAAATGTATTTTAAAGGAAAAAGATACACTGAGTTAGCATTTTTGAGTTTCAAAGGAGAATCTTCTCCACTATGAAACCTTCTCAAAAGTTCTCTTGGCTAATATTACTACCACGAAACAAAAAAAATGCATAACCTCCCACTATTTTCCAGGAATTAAGAAAAGTCATCCCTCCAACACGGATAGAAAAATAGTAACTAAGTCCACTGAATTCTTTAGAGGTAGCTACAAAGGTTGAGTGAAAACCGGTATGAAGAATCTCAAGTGCATGACACTTAGGAAACTGTGTTAATAAAGTTGCATTCTAATTACAAATTAAATAAAAATTCTATTCTGCATTTTTGTACCACTATTGGCACATGGATTTTGTTAGGTGTTTCTCACCAGTAAGTGTTTCAAGCTACTATCCTTATCCCTAAACTGTTAAAAAGTAAATTACAGTGAAATTTTCTGGAACAATTTTGTATCAGCATTTACAAAATCATTTATACACAACTTGTTCCATTCATGCAACTTTAGCTCCTTCCAGCCTACCCTTTTGAGAGTATTTGTTTTTCTTTTCATATATCTTTAGAGTTGTATATATATACATATATAAATACGTTACATGTATATATATGTGTGTGTGTGTATACATTATATAAATACTTAAATATATATATTATACATGTTATATTATATATATATTATATATAATTTATATGTGTATTTATGTATAATATTTATACATAATTACCTATATAACATATGTATTATATATAATGTAACATATAATATATAAAAATATATCATAATGTATAACACATATAATATAATACATAAATATATGGTTTTATATATATAATACATAATACATGTAATTTATGTATTTATATATATATTATATTATATATATGATACTACATGTGTGTGTACATATATACATATGTATATATATATACACATACATATTTCAGTATCACTGCTCCCAAGTACAGGAAAAAGGCAGAATTTGCTACAAAACCTTAACTGACTCAAGAAGCTCACTTTGTTTTTAACTTCCGTCCAACACACAGACTTCTGCAAACTATAATTAATCTTACTACTTAAGATACCCAAAGATGAAGTCTCCAGTCTAGAGATACAGAGTGGGAAGTATTGTGGTTTAACCACAGTGCTCAGAGCCACACAACCGTTCGCTTACCCCTTCCTTAACAGGTGGGGTAAGACAGAGAACTGTCAACAAAATAGATCTTATAGGTTGAGATAAAAACTATTTACTAAGACAGAAGAGGAACAAGGAAATGCCCACCAACGGATGCCCTGCCAGCAATGCAACATCTCACTCTCTACCTATTGACATCCAGCCAATCCCTGACAGCCAACTCTGGCCAACAGTCCACATCTTTATGGCAGTCCACATGGTGTCCTGTGGTATGGAACAACCCTTGGCCTAATTCATGCATCTGTCCTGGCTCCACGCTATCCCCTGCCCTGCGCCATCATGGCAGCAGTTCTTCCCTGCCAACTGGCCCATTGCTCCTATCACTCAACAACTGAATATTGGCAAGCTATCAGTACTGTTTCAGCTGAAACAAGGACAAGAAGTCACTACCTTGTTGAAAAATGAGAATGAAGGACAAGCAGATTCTTTCTTAGTTTCAAAGCACTCCATGATTACCAAGGAATACAGTATCTACTCTTTTCCACCTGAATTTGTGATGGAGATGCAGATATAGATCAGAAAGTTTATGATGATGCTTAATATGCAGTTTTCGTAATAAGAAAGATCTTGATATGTATACTCTAAAAATGTGATGGCAAAGTAGATGGCACTGGCAAGTTTTCCATAAAATAGGTGAATTCATGATGAATCAGAGAATCACAGAATCATAGAATGGCTTGAGTTGGAAGGGATCATCAAGTCCAAATCCCCCTGCCACAGGCAGGGCTACCAACCTCCAGATCTAGTACTAAATCAGGTTGTCCAGGGCCCCATCCAACCTGGTCTTGAACACCTCCAGAGATGAGGCATCCACAGCCTCTCTGGGCAGCCTTTTCCAGCATCCCACCACTCCCTCTGTGAAGAACTTCTCCCTAACATCCAATCTAAACCTTCACTCCTTGAGCTTAAAACCATTCCTCCTTGTCCTATCACTATCTCCCCAAGTAAAAAGTTGATTCCCCTCCTTTTTAATACTGGAAAGCTGCAATTAGGTCTCACAGCCTTCTCTTCTCTGGGCTGAACAAGCCCAGATCTGTCAGCCTGTCTTTGTAGGGGAGGTGCTCCAGACCTCTGATCATCCTCGTGGCCCTCCTCTGGACCCTCTCCAACAACTCCACATCTTTCCTGTATTGGGAACCCCAGACCTGGACGCAGTACTCCAGATGGTGCCTCACGAGGGCAGAGTAGAGAAAGACAATCACCTCCCTGTCCCTGCTGGCCACCTCTCTCTGATGGAGCCCAAGATACCATTCGGCCTCCCAAGCTGCAAGAGCACACTGCTGGCTCACATTCAGCTTTCCACAGGACAACGAAACTAAATAAATTTTTAAGCAAACATTTCAAAAGAGTTCCCCAAACAAAAGCCATTTAGATTTGGTAATATACCAATGTGCAAGATTCAAATTAGGCCACAATTGTCAGCCCTGAAGCAGCTGTTCACATTCAAGTTTAAATAAATATAATTAAGGAAAAGTTCTACAGCTGCAGACTGAGAAGCTCTGAGAACATGTATAGGCAAGTCTAGTATTTGCTCTTCAGTGCTACCAGTTGAAATGATTTCTCCCTGTCAGAAAATCTTTAAGGTCTGGTTGATGTGAATTGTTGGAAGATCACTTTAAAAGAAATGTCTGAAGTTAAAATGCTGGCTTGAAAAATATCACATTCAAAAGTAAGATGAAAGAACATACTGATTGCAATGTCATAATGTCCTTTCCCTGAAATTAACATCCCTGACTCAGATTGCTTGAGATTATTGATTTTATCTTGAGTATAGTAAGAGAAGCAAATGAGAAATGTCTTTTAAGATGAGGTATGTCTCTTACGCTTTTCACAATTCCATTATTTTGATAGCAACTTACTTCACAAGGTTTTCATTTTCCCTTGAGAGGTCCTCTAGAAGTTAGGGATATTTCTAGTTTCTAGTGGAACTGATGATCTTCTTTAGGGGAGCCATCTTCCGATGGCTCTCAGTGTTTACTTGTAAAGACATTACATGAGACAAATCTTCCTTACCTGTTTAGCATGAGATGGAAAGAACTAAATGGTCAATTCTATGAAGCACATCTGTCAGAATGTTTCAGCACAATACAGGCATATGCATTGTGCATTGTGCTAACAAGCTCCAAGAAATAATGCCAACCTCAAACTGAGACTAATGCACAAACCTCTCGTAAGGAAATAAGTGAGGTAATACCCAGAGCTAAAAGGAGCTCCAATTAATAAAATATGCCAAAAAAGAACAGACATAGGTAGGACAAATACATGCACTTCCCTACAGGGTCAAGGTTTTGCAAGCAATACAACTAGCAGAAGTACCTAGTTCAAGGAAAGTGGTTATCTGTCAACTGTCAGTGACAGCAGGTTCTGTGTGTTTCATTTTTCAGCAAGAAATATCTACTGGGGGAATTAAGATAGATATTTTTAAATTAAGAAAATAGTTGATGTTCAGAGTATATATAGTAGACTGAAAAGACATGCAAAAAAACAAAGGATCAGATTCTGCTTTCATTTCCTGAAAGTAGACTTGAGATAATTTCCTGATCTGGTACCTTCATAATTAGATAGGCCTACCACCCTTATTCACTAAGAAGTCATATCCAGAAAGGCTTCAAACTGTCATACAATTTCTTTGCATACATGCAAATAACTAATTTCCATTAATTCAATTGAGAAGTCATTCTAACAATTTAGCTGTTCTTTAAAAAAAAAAACTGTAACATTCTGGACCCCACCATTTTAGAACTTTCTGTTCACTTAAGATCAGGTCTGTAATCTAGACTTTACATAAATATTCTTTGTCTATAAATACACACGCATTTATATGTAGATACAGATACATACAGACACTTGAATACAGTCCATGTTTCAAAATTAGTTTCAATGAGTTGGCCTTCCAGACATATGAAAATGCCATCAATGCCAAAAACATCTCCTTACTTAAATTCTGGAAAAAAAGTGCAATCTATACTATTTCAAATATCTTGTTTCATTAAAGAAGGCTTGTTAATAGATGGCTTAACAGTGAAAAACTCTAGGCTAGAATTAAATACTCTTGAGTTGATATGTTACAGGAATCACCCCAGCTATACCACACAAGTTCAAAAACAAAAAATACCAACCACAGTGCGAATGTGATAGTTGAGACATGGGAAGGCGTTAAAGTTTCCTACAGCAAACTCTAAGAACTTCAGGAATGAGGTAGCTTCAGAAATGAGAGAGAAGACCCAGAAAAACAACATTTTTTTTCAGTAAAAAAAGAGAAAAAGGAAAGGAAAACAAAGATGCAGACTACCAAACATTCACAATTTAAAAAAAAAAAAAAAAAAAAAAAAGGTCAACATAGAAGTGTGTTCTCTTTCTCCTCAGGTAACAAAATACTAACAAGAAGAAAGGCAGAAGCCATTTTGTGCATTTCTTTGAAAAGAGAGATTGAGTGCATGAAAGAGGTAAGGTGGAAGTATCAGCTTTTTCCACCCTAGCCAATAAGGAAGACCAAATACCTTTGTGCTTGTCCCGCTTATGCTTTAGCTGTGCTGGATGGGGTCTGATTCTGGCTAGAGCCTGTTCTCGATGGTTCATAAAAATAGGACCAGGAAATACAAGGGGGCCTGAGGAGAAACATTTTGCACATGCATAGGAAAGCTCACAAAATGAAAACAGTGTGTTAAACAAAATTTAAATTAAAATCAATAGAAAAAAAATTATATAGTAAACTTGTTTATCTAAATTCAGAAGGTCCTAATGAAAAGAAAATAATTATTTCTTGACAATGAAACCATTGAAAGAAACACTGAATATCCCACAGTGACAGCTTAACCTGAGTTTGTAAGTATGCAACTGTACTCCAAGTAATAAAAAGGCAGATTCATAATGATAATAAATACACACTGCTGTCTTTAATAGGTTAGAAGATAAATTATCATGCCTTAAATTCTAAAATATTACTTTTAAAACTCCTAATTTGGAATAATATCAACCTATCAATTGTAAATTTAAAATAAACAGCACAACCATATAACTATTTGTCATTATCATTAAATTTAACCATTAAATTTCAGTTATCATCACAAAGGAAATAGCAATCCAAAAATATCTGTTCCATGAAGAAAATTATTCAAATCATATGATCTTTTCTGATCTTCTTATCAATTTCATAATCCATTTAATTTAGTCTTCGAATGTTTCCCATCTATGTAAAGGTCACACTTCAAGAGAAGATTCACATTTGAAGAAAGCAGTAATGTATTTATTTAACATTTTCTCCAAATTTAAAAATCTATATGTAAGCACTGCTGAAGATGATTCTATGTGCATCACAGGAAAGCAATTTGTTGTTTCAATTTTTATTTTCTGGTCTAATTTAAAGGTTAAATTAATCTGCCATCAGGAACTTCTTTGGAAGCATCTCCCACTTCTGGTAATCTGAAATTCAGTGGAAATCATAAATCATGGGCAACTAATACGTCTGCCACTATTCCACAAGTCTCCAAAGCCAGTCCATAAAAAGAATTTATAAAAATTATTTATATTTATATAAATATATATTTATATTATTTATATATTTATATAAATATATATTTATATAATATATATTTATATAAATATATATTTATATTATTTATAAAATAATTATTTATTTTATAAATTTATAAAAATTTATAAAAGAATTTTTATTCTTTTAAAAGAATAAAAAATAAAATAATAATAAAAAAAAAAACAAAATCCCAAATCAGGCTTTGCGGCACATTTTGAATGTCTTATGTGAAACTTCAAAAAATAAGTGCACATTCTTCTTCCCCAAGATCATCAATACTCTGTTTTCTTAGCTAATCTTTATTGGCAAATTAATTTAGGCTAACTTTCCATTAATGTCCATTGTCTCAAGTCTCCTGCTGTTCCCTTTAATCCATCAGATCTATAAGTATCTTATAAGTACCTTAAAAATCAAATACTGCCTTTCCTCCTAGCTTTAAGTTTCCTACATGTGCTAGCTAATATAAAAAAAAATCTCAGTATTTGTGTATGTTTTTACATATAGCATAGATTTTTGTTTAAAATTCTACCATGCTTACCTGGAGTCTCTTTATCGTAGTTCAATTAGAACAGGTTCACTTGTTAATTAAGAACTAACTTCTGATGACCAAGGATCATCATTTGATTTACCACCATCACACAGATTGCTTTTTTTTTTTTTACTACTTTTCACAGTTTCCTTTCAATCAGAGCCTCTGTTTAACACATACATAATACTACCCCATATTCTCAGTTAATATTTTTTGTAAAGATTACCTTCTGTGAGGCCACCTGCTGTGCTTAGCATCTCACTTCCTAGTGCTTAGATTCACATAAAAATGTTATCATTTTTCTTCTTTCCAAGTTGGAGGGGAGATGCAGATGAGGAAAAGTCAAGGAAGGGGAAAGAGAAATGACGGGCAGGTTATGAAAGCTAGGAAAGTTTGGAGGACAAAAGATACAGAGCTAAACTTGAATAGTAGGAAAAACTAGACCGGAGTTTTAAAATGATGGCAATAGAAGACTGGGAGTTGCTTAATACTCAGTTACCAATGAAATGAAAAGTTAATGAAATAGAGAATGGATCTAATAGAATGACAAAAATAAAACTCAGATTAGAAAACATTTGTATAATATACATATATTTTATATATATATACACACATATATATACACACATACATATATGGATGCATATACATATATGTAGTACAGATGAAGTACATATATATATATATCCAAGAAATACAAAGAGCATGAGTTGAAGCACTTAAGTCTTACGATCTTTGCAGATAATCAAACAGAAAACATGATGTCCAGATGATTTAGGCAAAAAATTCCACAGTACCAGAAAACACCTGTATAACATACAGCCCAGGGGACAATATGTAGCTCTGAAGGCAATCTTGGGCATTGTGGTGTTAAGAGCAAATATGGAAAAAAAAGGAGAGAATTATAGAAGGTCAGAAGGAAGTGAAGTATGCTAGTGTGACTAAAGCAATTACAGGAAAGAAGGGACATAGAGAATATTGGGAATGCATTAAATAACGGCAGCTCCCACATAGATATAGCTACCACACTGCTGTCTACAGTTGCCAAGCCATGTTCCCCTAATCAATATGGCTCTGTAACAGTGTCTGATATCTGACAAAAGCAGAATTTATCTTTGCTTCTGGATATTCCTATATCCTCCACATTCCCATCTGTCAGTTGATAAACTCAAGTCTAAAATAAAGTTAAATGCAGTATTTCTTCATTTCTTAACAATCTATATCAAACCCATGTAAGAAAATGTTAGATCTGTAACCTGAGAACAAGAATATAATAGGAAACACCTATTTATTGATTACATTATGAAGCCTGCATGTTGAGTCGCATGCTGTGAAGGACCTCCTCCCCTCCAAACTAATATGGGAAACAAACCACAAGAACTATTCACAAAGCTCCTATCCGCTCTCTACTTATAAACAATGTTGTCTGTATAAGGGGAGCAAAGTGTAGGTACTATTAACTACTCTGGTGTAACATTTCAGCCATACATCAGACGCCTCCTTTGTTTTGTTAAAAATGCAGAACAAAGTCTCTAATGTAGATCTACAAGAGGAATAATAACATATTATTCAATTATTTTTAGTAGCTCACATTACAAACATAAGGGGAGTCGCTAGCAGACTGCAGTACTGCTATTTTATATCAGTTGCTATTTGATGTAAATGATATTCACTTACTCCCTTTAGTTTCTATAGAAAGGTTTTCTACAGCTGTCAAATCAAACATCCCAAACTAGAAACATCAAAATTAGCTCTTCCCCCTCCCCCCCCCCCTCCATGTATTCTACAGGATCCAGGCCTTTCAAAATGAACTTTGGCCCTGAATTAAAATCATTCACACACGTATGTGCTTCTGCATTCCAGTCCATCTTAGCACTTAGGCAGACTTCCACAGAGTTTTCTGTTCGAATTTGTCTTATGCATACTTAATATTTTCTAGTATCTCTCCCTATACACCTGCTCTTTGGCTGTCTGATTACAAAAGGCTGAAATCAATGATTTCAAATGGCCATATGATGTAGATCACCGCAGTGAATGTAACAGGTTACCTGAAAACACAGTACGCAATTATGTAATTAGAAGTTGCATCAAAAAGTATTTAAAAATTAAGACTGCAGAGGCAATCTCCATTCTGCTGCTCCCTAACTCATCAGTGTTCAATTTCACAATTTATGTTCTTTTAAACACAGTAGCTCTTCTGTACATAGTTAGTAGCTGATTCCTAGCTTGGATGGTACTTTCCACTGTAAAACTTTATTTTTGGCTGCTTGAATACTTGTAAGAGAAGAAACAGGTAATTAAAATATATTGAGACAAATTATTAATATAGAAAAAAAAAAAAAAAACAGCTCTACAGCAGGCAAATTTCAAAGGTGATAAAAAAACAACACAGGCTACATGCTTTAAGGAAAAAAAACCAAAACAAACATGGTCACCACATGGCGGTGAGCTGCTGCTAAATGGGGACTCAGACTGAAAGCATGAATGTCCATGCTGCAGTTCAGATCTCAGGCTGTGGAGAATGCCTGGCCCTGTCACTGGACGTTGGTGAAAGTCCATCCGTGCAGGAGAGGTTGCCCAAGGCTAGTCAGTCTGCTCCCCGTTTCGCTACATCAGTCAAGGAAAAAAAGAGAAGGGCTGTCGTCATAGGGGACTCCCTTCTGAGGGGAACTGAGGGCCTGATATGCCTTTTGGATCCATCTCACAGGGAGGTGTGTTGCCTGCCTGGTGCCTGGGTGAGAGATGTTGCTAGGAACATCACTTGCCTGGTTAAGCCCTCCGATTATTATCCATTAATGCTTTTCCACATTGGAAATGAAGAGGTAGGCAAAAGAAGTTCTCAGGCAATCAAAAGGGACTTCAGGGCTCTGGGAAGACTTCTGAAGGGATCGGGGGCGCAAGTTGTGTTCTCCTCCGCCCTCTCAGTTGGTGACTGGGATTTGCAGAAAAGGAGGAGGGTGGGCATGCTGAATAAATGGCTTTGTGAATGGTGTCCTGCTCAAGGCTTTGGGTACTATGGCTTAGAACGTAGCCCTGAGAAAGGGGGAATGCTGATGGCAGACAGGAGCCGACTGACTAGAAGGGCCACAAATATTCTTGGGAGCAAGCTGGCTGGGCTGGTTAGCAGGGCTTTAAACTAGATGTGATGGGGGAAAGGGGTGTACTGGGTGACAGAGAAGTGCGTGGGAATGCTGTCACCTTGTGAGGTGGTAAGGGAAAACCCCAGACTTGTCCTGGAGGTATTAGGGAGGGCTCCTCTGAGAAGGCAATGAGGCCAATAGCCAAGCTGAAGTGCCTCTATACCAATGCGAGCAGCATGGGAAATAAACAGGAGGAGCTAGAAACCATGGTGCAATTGGGAAGTATGACCGAATTGCTGTCATGGAAACATGGTGGGAGGAATACCACGATTGGAATGCCCTGATGGAGGACTACAGGCTTTTCAGAAGGGATAGACAGGGTAGGAGGGGTGGTGGAGTTGCCCTCTATGTTAGGAACTGGGTAGATTGCGAAGAGCTGTGTCTGAGGAACAGCCACAATCAGGTCGAGAGCTTATGGGTAAAAATCAAGGATCAGTCCAGTAAAGGGCATGTAATGGTTGGGGTCTGCTACAGGCCACCTGATCAGGAGGAAGCTGTTGACGAGGCCTTCTTACTTCAGCTGCAGGAGGTGTCGCACTTGCAGGCTCTTGTCCTGATGGGGACTTTCAACCACCCAGATATCTGCTGGGATAGTGGCATGGCAGGTGACAGACAATCCACAAGATTCCTGGAGTCTGTTGAGAACAAATTCCTGGTCCAGATAATAAACAGACCAACCTGAGGTGAAGCCTTACTGGACCTGGTGTTCAATAATGTAGAGGAGAGCAGTAGAGAGGTTAAGATTGGAGGCAGCTTGGGCTGTAGTGACCATGCCTTGGTGGAGTTTGTGATCTGGAAGAATGCAGGCCTCGCAAAAAGCAGAGCTAGGACCCTGTGCTTTAGGAGAGCAAACTTCCAGCTGCTCAAGGAATTGTTGGGTGGGATCCCCTGGGAAACTGTCCTTAAGGGCATAGGTACAAAACAAAGCTGGCAGTTCTTTAACGACACTGTTCTGAGAGCGCAATGGCTCTCCATCCCCCAGCAGAAGAAGCTGAGCAAGCAAGGCAGGTGACCGTCATGACTGTGCAAGGACCTGCAGTTTAAACTAAGAGAAAAGAGGGAAATGTACAGGAAGTGGAAGCAGGGTTGCCTAGCCTGTGAGGAGTACAGAGCTACACACACAGGTCTGTGTGGGTAGAGATAGGATAAGGACAGCCAAGGTGCAGATGGAGCTGAACTTGGCAAGGGATGTGAAAGATAACAAGAAGGGGTTCTACAGGTACATACGCAGGAGGAGACAGGCCAAGGAGAGTGTTCCCCCTCTGATGAAAGGTAATGGGGACTTGGCTTCCTCAGGCATAGAAAAAGCTAAGGTACTCAATGAGTGCTTTGCCTCAGTCTTCACGGGTGGTCAGGCTTCCCATGTCTGCCAGGACCATGAGCCTCTAGGTGAGGGTGTGGGGACTGGTTTCTGTCCCACTGTAACAGTGGAACAAGTCTGAGTCCTCCTCATGATATTGAACATGTAGAAGTCCATGGGGCCGGATGATATCCATCCTAGGGTTCTGAAAGAGATGGCTGATGTGGTTGCCGAGCTGCTCTCCATCATATTTGAAAATTCATGGCTTTCTGGTGAAGTCCCCGGTGACTGGAAAAGGGAAACATTCCTCCCATTTTTAAGAACGGGAGAAAGGAAGACCCGGGGAACTACAGGCCGGTGAGCCTCACCTCTGTGCCTGGGAAGATCATGGAGCAGATCCTCCTAGAAGCTATGTTAAGGCACATATGAGATAAAGAGGTGATTCGAGACAGCCAGCATGGCTTCAGCAAGGGCAGATCGTGCCTGACCAATCTGGTGGCCTTCTATGATGGAGTGATGGCTTCAGTGGATGGGGGAAGGGTGGTGGATGTCATCTACCTGAAATTCTGCAAGGCCTTTGACATGGTCCGTCACCACATACTTCTCTCTAAATTGGAGAGGTGTGGATTTGAAGGATGGACTGTTGGATGGATTAGGAATTGGATGGCTGGACACAGCCAAAGTGTTGTGATCAATGGTTCTGTGTCAGAGTGGAGGCTGGTCTCAAGCAGTGTTCCTCAGGGGTTGGTCTTGGGACAGGTTCTTTTCAACATCTTCATCAATGACATAGATGATGGCATCAAGCGCACCCTCAGCAGGTTTGCGGATGACACCAAGCTGAGTGGTGCAGAGGATACACTGGAAGGAAGGGAAGCCATCCAGAGGGACGTGGACAGGCTGGAGAAGTGGGCCCATGAAAACCTAATGAGGTTCAATAAAGCCAAGTGCAGGGTGCTGCACTTGGGTTGGGGCAATCCCAGGTATTTATACAAACTGGGGGAAGATCTCCTTGAGAGCAGCCCTGCGGAGAAGGACTTGAGGGTCCTGGTAGACGAGAAGCTGGACAGGAGCCAGCAGTGTGCACTTGCAGCCCAGAAGGCCAACTGTGTTCCAGGCTGCATTAGAAAAGGGGTGGCCAGCAGGGAGAGGGATGTGATTGTCCCCCTCTACTCGGCTCTTGTGAGGCCCCATCTGAAGTACTGTGTCCAGGCCTGGGGGCCCCCAGTACAGGAAGGAAGCGGAGCTCTTGGAGTGGGTCCAGAGGAGGGTCACTAAGATGATCAGAGGGCTGGAGCACCTTTCCTATGAGGCAAGGTTGAGGGAACTGGGCTTATTTAGCTTGGAGAAGAGAAGGCTCTGGGGAGACCTCATTGCGGCCTTCCAGTACTTGAAGGGAGTGTATAAACAGGAGGGGGAACGGCTGTTTACAAGGGTGGATAGTGATAGGACAAGGGGGAATGATCTTAAACTGAGACAGGGGAGGTTTAAGTTAGATATTAGGAGGAAGTTTTTCACGCAGAGGGTGGTGACACACTGGAACAGGTTGCCCAAGGAGGTTGTGGATGCCCTGTCACTGGAAGCATTCAAGGCCAGGCTGGATGTGGCTCTGGGCAGCCTGGTCTAGTGGTTGGCATCCCTGCACATAGCAGTGGGGTTGAAACTAGATGATCACTGTGGTCCTTTTCAACTCAGGCCATTCTATGATTCTATGAACAGGAAAAAGAAATGCAGACAGGGTAATATGTGTATACAGGACAATTCGACAAGTGGTAAAAATTCAACGCAAGTTGTATTAATAGTATTAATTTAGGCACTTCCTTTCTTCTGAATACTTCATCGTTTACATATTGTTAAAGAAATATGAAAGATGCGTTTCTGTATATATACACAGAAGTTAAACTAAAAAAACGTTCTCATCAAGTCTGAGGCAAATCTGAGTTCTGAAACTACGTTTGTTAAGCAGAAAAATTTTATATTTTTGTCTTTATTATCATCATCCCTTTCAGATAGAAGTCACCAACTCAAGTATACTAATTTAATTTTCAGATCCATATCTTCTGGTAATTGAGGACTAACATACACAACTTCCTCTTGAAAGCTTTCTTAAAAACTAAGTCATGAATGAGTTTGATATAACTTTAAGTAAAAAGTTTTTAAGAAACTCAGTAACAAATATGACTTCTGGGTCTTGAAAGCATCGGCATAATTGTTTAATTAAAACTATGGAAAGAAGCTGCACTAATTTTAGGTAAAAAATACTGCATATGAATAAGACAGCTCTTGTATATTTAAGTGCATGTTTGGCAATGAACAAAGAATGCCATTGCTGATGAATGCATTTTAAGTAATAGTATTTAAATACTTGGGCTACCAAAGTAAAACTGATTACTGAAATAGCTGAATTAGCTACACTTCGGAATAATTCGGAATAGTTCAAATGCAGGCAGCCTCAGTTAATATTGTCTCAATACACAACAGCTTTAACTAAAATTAATGAATTTTTTTATTATTATTATTCCAAGTAGAATAAGATAGAAAGAAAATATTTTCTCCTTTCTGTATTGGCATCAAAAGCTAAAACCTTGGTTAATTACACACAGAATTTGCGTCTTAACAATGATAATCTACAGATGTTCAGGTTGTAAAACCTTTTGCATATCTAAATCAATATCTGATAAACATTTAAATGTTCCCGGTGTCTCTCAAGAAAGAGAGGAATGACATAAGAGTTCTCAAGAATAGCACTACTCTTTCCCCCAACTCATTGAAAACTACAGCATCTGGATGAAGAATTAACAGAACTCCAAATTTTTTTATCTGGTAATACCTGACTGTATAAATCAGGATTTCTCCTAAGTATTTGTGATAAAATTTTCTCAGCTTTAGAACATCAGCCATTCTGAAAAGGAGATTGATCTGCACTCTTTGAGCTAGACATATCCACCACCTCCAATATCTACAGAGGTACGGAATTACAGTGCTCTTTCACACATATAATATACTTGTATGCAACTAGCTGGCCAGCAATATCACCTTATGTACAGTCCCTCTACACCCAGTCCAACTGACAGTAAAAATACATGGATCATCGGAAACATAGTTAGATCCAGAATATCTTTGTTTAAGAGATAGCACGCAAAGTGGACAAGCTGTGCTGGTTCTATTTCCAACCACAGAAATGGAAACACAATGACATGTTCTTCTGCTCTGTTTCTTTGTTCCAACCTTCCTCCTTCAGGTGAAAATTTTCTTGCCAGCTCTGTCATCAAGACCTTTCTAAGACACTTCAGTATTGTTAGCTGTCCCTAGTATTAACACAGCAGTATGCAGACAGAAGAATAAAAGCTTCCCTTCCTACCCCTCAAAGCTAAAATCAATTGCCAAGATTCAAAGAAAAATAAATATTCTGCCTTTCTCTACATCCATAGTTTCTATCTTCTCCATTGCTCCTTACTAATGATAAAGCTAGTAGTTTCTTGAAGGCAAATGAAATAAAGTCAAAAGTTGTCCCACAGAGTTTGGTGGCTTGGACTCTAGGAAACAAATTCAATCACAGTGCAGACTTGATATCTCAGGGGGAAAAAAAAACAGTAGCAAATTCTGAAAAGGCATTATTTTTAAAAATTTAGATCAGACATGAGTGACATAATCAAAACGGTATTAGCTAAAACAGCAGAAAGCTTATACAGCACAAAATTTCAACACTACTGCTCCTCCTCTCAACAGACAAGAATGTCACCAACCACATCAGCACGTTTCACTAAAATATCAGTTCTATCAGTCTAAAGTCTCTCAACTTTAATTATTTACCAGATTAAGACTCTGAAATATTTAGAACTAGAGCAGCACTGAAGGCTTGTTAGAACACAGTCTGTATAGAATACCAACAATCATTCCTGACATAGATAATACACAAAACAAGCAAATTTTGAAATGCTCCAGTGTTTTTCATCTGTTTTAATTCAGTCAACATGCTGGATTGCTTTGGGCTACTTAAGTATAGAGAATTTCATTTTGTAAAACAAAATTTTGCTTACTATTATACTGTAGAAATTCATTAATGAATTATAATGATTTATAATAAATAATTCATACTATAGATAATGAGGAAAGTACAATCTTGCATGCATTTTAACTTTCTACAGAAAGTCAGTTTAAGCATTTACATTAAAAATAAAAGCTACTATTTAATTGCAAATCAGCAAAAAATTAAAATTGACAATAGTAAAGTAATTTAAAAGCACTGGAACAGGTTGCCCAGAGAGGTTGTAGAGTCTCCTCCTATGGAGATATTCAAGACCCATCCAGACGCCTACCTGTGCGACCTATTGTACGTAGCCTGCTTTAGCAGGGGGGTTGAACTTGATACCTTCAGATACCTTCAAACCCCTGCAAATCCGTGATTCTGCGATTCATATAAAAAACTGCTTTTCCCCAATGAAGTTCTACTCAATGTTGAAAAACATAGGTTTTCACAATTTTTCAAAAGCAGGCTATTAAACAAACTAGTTTTTTAGGTTCTGATTTTTGTTTGGTTAATGTACTCATCTACTTAAGCAAATTCAGTTAATTCCCATTCTTAGAACATAGGCTAAGTTTGCTTAAACAGTTCAAGCCTCTCATCAAGTCACTTACCCCTTCCCTCTTCCAGTCTATGTCTCCTATTTACACGCTGCCGCTTTTCTTCTTGCCGCAACTGTAGGTGTTCTTCAATATTAACTCCAGGAACTGGGACAGCTACATTGGTTAAGAAAACAATACACTTTAAAAAATTAAAGAATTGTTATGATAGCAATAAACCTTAGAAGAATTATAGTAAATGGAAACCAAAGCCTACTTACTACTAGTCCGTTATATAGTTCTTGCACAATATTTAGAGAAGAACAAAGGAAATGAGCAAATTTTCTTAAGAGTTTTAAGCCTTACTGTTAAATTTTCTGATTTCCACAAATCTGCCACAGTTCCAACTTCACTGAATAGCAGTTAGTACTTTCTCTCTATAAATACTGCAGATTATCATGGAGCTCAGTTTTTCCCCAGAAAGTTTCAGAAAGGATTATTAATAAACCATAAACACAAAACAGTAGTAAACAAACATAAAATATAATGTAAGCAATATTTTAAAATATAACTGAGTTACATATTAAAAACATTTTAAATACATACTTAAGTACTTTACCATCATATGCTATGTGCTTAGTAAAAAACATTCAATTACTTTAATATACTCATACATCTTTACATAAATCCTGCAATTTATCCAACTAGGTGTATATACATATCCTGCTCCTGATATCAAATAAAAAACTGCACCTTGAAGCACTCTCACTTTTCCCCAGGAAAATATTGTTCAATTAATTCAATGTCCTCCCCTCAAACTATGGCAGGCACAACATAGGGCCAAGAGGTGTCTATCCTGCTAAGAAAGGAGTTAGCAAAGCAGAAGAAAGTACAAAAAACTTAACTCCTTGGCTTAGTTTCAGCTGGGATTGAATTGTTTTCCTTAGAGTGCCTGGTATGATGCTAAGTTTTTAGTTCCAGGAGAAAAACAATGTTGATAACACACTGATATTTAAGGTTGCTGCTAAACAGTGTTAGATAGAGCCAAGGCCATTCGCAGTGAACGGCCCAAGGAGCTGGGAAGGAACAGAATTAGGACAGTTGACCTAAACTGGCCAAAGGTATATTCCATACCAATGCAAAAGGAGTTTTGAAGGGAGTGGGAGTTCATCTCTCCCTTCTGCTGCTCAGGGAAACTAGCTGGTCACTGGCTGGGGGGTTGTGAGCAATTGCTTGTGCATCACTTGTTACATACATTTGTGTATACATACACACACACACACACACACACATACACACACACACACACTCACCTTTATATATATAGTCACAACTAATATCCTTTTCCTTTTCTCTAGCTCAAATAGCCGTATTTGAACCCACGAGTTCTACTTTGCTCTTCTTGATTATCTTCCCCCGCCCCACTGGGAAATGATTGGAGTGAGCAAACAACTGTGTGGTGTTGAGCCTCCAGCTAGGTTAAACCACAATAGTCAATTTGGTGCCCAACATTGAGGGCCAACATTTGAGCCCAACTGGGGCTCAAAGGGTTGAGATAACAGCAGATCAGGCCAGAGCGTGTTAAAACACTGTGTTGTGGTAGTTTGATAATTGCTGGTTACGATGTTGATTTTTTCCCTACTTATGGAGCTCTTTGGGAGACTTCTGATGGAACTATATTTTGAAACACCTCACTTGCTGCTTATTTCCCTTGCTGTGCTGTGTTGGACTAAGGTTTTTATTTTGCTAGGCTGTGTGGTCTTGGCTTATATCATTCTAAAATTGGCAGCAGAGAAACTAACGCTTTGCACATATTCGACACTGCAGTCATCTTTGGGTTTTGGGAGCCATAATGTTGATACTATTAGTAATTACACTCTCTGATTTGTCTCCTCAGGGAGCCCAGCTATGGAAGAGATAAGGGAGGACACTTTCCAGCAGTTCCTCAGCCTCCCTTTCACTTCTCCTTCTTTCTGTAGAGCTCGAGAGCTAATTACAATAGCTCTTGAGAATTTTGAATATCCATGGTATGTTCAAACCAGTGTGCCCCTATTACAATGTGTTAGGAATGTGTTTCAGATTATGTTTCAGATTAAACAATTATTTAAGAATATCACCCAGAGATGCGCCCTAAGGCAGGATGAGATGGGCAGGTGCCTAGAGCAGTGGGCATCCCCAGTTATTTGCAACTGCACCTCTGAACAATTCAGAATACTGAAGAACTACTAGAATATTTGGAAAAAGTCTGCTGTCGCCCTGGCAGTCCTAAAGAGACACAAATCACTGCAGCATGCCAGGGCCTGGCATATGCCTATCAAGCTCCATTCAAAACTATTCAGCATCCTCAAGGGGAGGAGAATACTTCTGGATCTGATGACAATACAACAGACTCTCCAACTCCTGTGAAACCCTGCAGCAGCTCCAATTTCTGCAACAGACTCTGCAGCTGTTCTGAGCATTGCGACAGACACTGACGTCACTCCAACCCTCGCAGTGTGCACTGTGGTTGCTCCTGCTACAGGTCCTGTGGCTGTTCCACATACTGCATGGAACATTCCTAGGCCATGCATGAGAACAGAGCTAGTAAGCAGCGCTGCTGCTTTCACATTCACTGTCAGTGCAATACAGCATAAATGTACTTCTGTAACCTCAAGGGGTCCTTAGAATTAGAATAACTCATCATGAGGATCACTTCCAGTTTCTATTTATCTTTTACATGGAAAAAAAAAATCCCACATTCAAAGTATAGTGTAGGATTTTCTATGCCTAGTTTTCAGGGGAAAAAAAAAATTAAAAATAGTTGAGATGAAAAAATATTTTAACTCAACCATGTGATTGCCTTATGGTCCTTTTCTGTATCAGATACTACTTCCATGAAGCATTATGACCTGTACATAAATTTAACTATAAAAAAAATAAGGAAGGGAAGTTGGGCCTAACAAAGTCTCCCCAAAACTCTAACTGTCCAGCTCTAAGTACAGAGAACGCAATATTAAACTCTTGTGATAACAGATTTCAGAAAAATGTGAGACTTCAGGTGGTGTTCAACAGGTTGCCCAGAGATATAGTGGAAGCCCCATCCCTGGTGACATTCAAGGCCAGTCTGGATTAGGCTCTGAGCCACCTGATGTAGCTGTAAATACACCTCTTCATGGCAGGACCATTACAGGTCCCTTCCAACTCTAAGGATTCTATGTGTTTTGTCTATATATGTCTATATTCTATGTATATATATGACATATATATGAATACATGTCTATATTCTTTGTGTGCAGGTCTGAAGTGATTTCCACAATCCTGGCAAAATATTTTATCCAGAAATTTCTGACAGAAAAAGAAAAAAAATTCCCAAGAAAGAGTATTTCCCATCTTTTCTTTGTTTGCAAAAACACTGAAATACTGTCGGGCGATCAAAAACAGGCAAGTGAAACAGCATCCTAACCACACAGGTCAAAATGGCACACTCATACCTGCAGTAATACAAAGTTAAAAATGCTTCACTTACCAAAATAATCCCACTTTTCCACATTACCAATAAATAAATAAATCTGCCTGATGAGCTATATTTATATATTTTAACACTAACATATTAGGACTATCATGTAAGTCCAGAAGTTCAATAATTTGCTTCCAAGAAAGGAACCGGATTAGTTAAGATACAAAGTTTTATCATAGAACACAGAAAAATGAAAATGCCAAACAAGTCTTAACTGAAAGAACAAACATATTTCTACATTAGCCTGTTACTCCAACTCAAGTTTCAGAAGACTGTAGTAGGACTACTTTTATTTAAAAATTTCAAACAGAAGTATCAAAAGAAAAAAACCCACAAAAATAATAAAAAATAAAAATACCTCAACTGGAAATGAAAAATGTACTAAGAAAGAAAATTAAAAGTCATCTTAATAACTATGTATCACTTACCTAGTAAGAGATCTAAAGGTATCATCTCTTTTACAGCGTCAAGGATTCCTCTTTGCCTTGCCTCCTGGCCATCCAGTTCTCTAGCACATGCCTTGCAGCAGCCACATACAGCACAGCCTGACTCACCTGAGCCACAGCCACAGATTCTGCATCAAACAGAGTTGCTTTATCAATACTTTTTATTTTCATGCGTCACTAATGCCTTGGTAATTAAAACATACATGCCCACAGATAGAGCAAACCTATAACATAATTCTTCCCGTGATAAACAGATAGCATAGCTACTTTAAATTCTAGATGCTGTTGCATGGTGCCTGTGAGCATACTGACAATACACATCCAAACTGACTTCTCAGCATTAATTTTCTTCAATTAATTAAATGCACACTATGGGAAAATACATACAAGGAAATGGCGAGCACATGCAATGCAAAGCAGTGGCTCTTTATGCAGCTCAACTCTTTAGTAATTGATAAAAGCAAACAGAATAGAAAGATAAAAAATTCTACTGTAGGACAGAAAGGTTATCCCAAAGCCCTGTCAGCATAATAGAACATGTTGAGTTGGAAGGGACCTATGAAGATCAAGTCCAATGCCTGATCACTCCAGGGCTAACCAAAAGTTAGACTTATTAAGAGTGTTGCCCAAATGCCTCTTGAACACTGACAGGCGTGAAGCATCAACCACCTTGCTAGGAAGCCTGTTTCACTGTTTGACCACTCACACAGTAAAGAATTTTCCCTGATGTCCAGCCTGAATCCCCTCTAGCACAACTTTGTGCCATTTCTCTCACATTCTATCACTGGTTACCATGGAGAAGAGCTTGGCTCTCTGCTAAGGAAGATGTAGAGAGCAGTGAGGTCACCTCTTGGCTTCATCTCCAAAATGGACAATCCAAGTGTTCTCAGGCTCAGGACATGCTTTCCAGACCTTTTACGAGCTTTGTTGCTCTCCTCTTGACACACTCAAGTATCTTAACATCCTTTTGATACTGTGCCCAGATCTGTACGCAATACTCAAATTGAGGCCACAAAAATGCTAAGTACAACAAGAGAAATCTCTCTTCTGACCACCTGGCTATGAGGTTTGCCTTCTTGGATGTCCAGGCACACATATTGAGCCTGCAGTCAAGGAGCACTCCAAGAACCTTTCTGCAAGACCCCTCTAATCACTCTTCTCCCAGTCTGCACCTGTGTCTGGCATTATCCTCTCCTAGGTGCAGTAACCAGAATTTACCTGTGTTGAATTTCATATCGTTGTTGATTTTCCAATACTCCACTCTATGTAGGTCTTTCTAACTCCTCCAGAGAATCAACAGCACTTCCGAGTTTTGTATCATCAGCAAACATGCTAGGGATGCAATCAAACTCCTGCATCCAAAATCACTGATAGAAATGTTGAACAGAACTGGCCAGAGAACTGAGCCCTGTGGAACACTGCTGGTGACTGGCTGTCAACCAGATGCAGCCTCATTCACTAAAAACCTCTGAGCTTTGCAGTTCAGCTAGTTCACCACAAAGCGTGAACCTATTAAACTCCAACTATCCAAGAAGATGCTACAAGGAACCGTTATCAAAAGCCTTACCAAAATCTGGAAAGGTTATGTTCACTGCCTACCCTTCAATCACTAAACCACTGACCTTATCATAGAAGATGAAATTACTAAGACAGGCCTTCCCCTTCATGAATTCACATTGATTGTGCCTGATAATAGCTCTGTTCTATAAATGCCGTTCAAGAGACATGTCTGTCACAAGAAAGACTGTCATTACCCATATTCAACAGCTTTCAGTAAAACAAAATATATCCTATAGAATTTACAAAATGCATTTAGAATTAAATAACGTATAACCACTACAAGCTGTTTACAAATTAATAATTTTGTATGTGCTTTCTGTTTTTGAATGCATCTACCCATCTTCAGATATAATGTTATCTTAGATTTAAGAAAACATCGGTTCAGTTTGAATTCAACACATTTTGCCTGTTCAACCAACTATAGCAAGTATACTTCCACTAAATTTGCTTACCCTCCAGGAACTCTGTCTGGACGCCCACTACTAACACAACTAGCTCCATAGCCTGTGCAGTCTCCACATACAGTGCACACCATGCACTGCTCCAGCTTCCATTTATGCATGCCTGGAGGGCACATCATGGATTTCTCATCCTTTTCATCCAGTTCCTCTTCCAGATCTTCATCCATTGCTGTTGCCATGTTCTCAACTCCAAAGCCTAACGAAGACAGTGAAACAAGAAACAGCTGTTTTCCAAGCTCAATAGTGTCTAATGAAGATGATTTGAAGAACACTCACAAATCAGATTTTAAAAGGAATGATTAGCAATGCCTGATTCACATCCTTATTTGGCACAATTAAATTTCTGAAATCTATCCAATCTTGGGCTGGGGCTCATACTTAGGCTTCACAACTAAAAAGGAAATTAAACATTTTTATTCTGTATGCAAGTAACAGGTCATTTACTTGCCATTTATAAAATATTCCAATTCTGCAAAGGTTAAGGACAAATTTTTCATATCTGTATTTTGGAGCAAGGGATACATTCAGATGTATGCAGAAAGATGTAGACTTGAATTCATGCACTGTTTATGCAAACAAAACAGACACTAGATGAAATGAGAGTAATGGTAGAACGCTTTTTGTTACTAGGACAAATGAACATAGTAAGAGAAAGAGTCATAAGGTCTTGTTTTATTAATTTGTTTTAAAGAAAAGCTTTTCCACCAGTAAAATAGAAGTAATTATTTTACACAGCTAAGTTTACTAGTATGTGCAAAATGTCAAATGTTCAAGAGCTGAAGTAAAAGCATTCACACGTGCCTATTTTTTTATTGTTGTTTTGTTGGTTTTTCTTCTTTTTTTGAAAGCATACTGTATTAAGCTTTAGATTCAGAACTACATTTTAGATAAAATACTTAAGAGTTATGCTTTTGCTTGTAATATATTTTTCAGCACACAAAACAAAATGAAAAACCTACATTCCTTACCTTTTCCTCCCTGGCTCATGGAGCCCGTGTCTCGTCCACATTGTCCTTTATTGTTAACACCAAATGTCCAAACTTCTCCATTCTTCATTAGCACACAGGTGTGAGCTTTCCCCATGGCTACTTGAGTCACAAAATGGCCTTTCAAATCTGTTACTAAACCTATGTAACATAGATCAGTTGAGTGGTAGATTGCACTTTCTACCTGAGATGAAAACTTCCACAATGTAACATAATTGCTAATAAACACTGACTATTTTTAAACTAATGGTAAGGTAGAAGAATAACTGATAGACAAAACAAGTGCCTAGATTAAGAAGTGAAAAGAGAATTAGCCCTAGATTGTGTGTCCTGCAAAACGAGAAAAGTTAAAAACAATTCATAAAAATTCTAAAAGAGTCATAATAATCACACTGGACTTTATTTCTTTAGAAAATTTATTTAAATTGATATGTACTGGACCACAAGCAAATTTCTCTGCAGAGTTGAGTAAAGAAACTTGTAAGGCCTGGTTTCCTGCATGCTTTGTTCATAATATGTCTCATTTCTGACTTTCCTGTGTGGCTGTCTAATGTGCAACTGATATACATATACAATTGATACATGAAGTATACAACGAATGTATTTTTTTTTCCCTTTGTGCAAGCATTCTCCAGTGCTGCTATATACACTTTTTTATGTAACTTAAGGAAACTGTCTTGTCTTTCTATCCTTCTGTCATATCTGGCTGAATCAGCAGAAATTCAGAAATCTATTAGGAGAGTAAGAAATACAAACATAATTTTCACAGGCTTAAGCTTTCCAGACTAATTTAAATTACTCTATTTGAGAAATCACTTAAAACAAATATTAGCTTACTTGTACTATCAGAGTAAATGGCATCTTTTCCAAACATGTAGAGTTCTCCATCTTTTGAAATTACAGAACTGCTTCCATTATTGCAAGCTGTAGATATCACAATCTTTCCTTCCATTTTGATGATTTTTTTAGGCTTATATGGTTTTGACTGCCGTCTGCTTTTTGCTTTAAATAAATAAATCACAAGTTATTCCCCCCCCAAAAAACCTCTGCGGACACAATAGCATTTGTTTTATAACTATCAACTAAAAAAAATAATAAAAGCGTTGATTGTCTGCATTCTATCCTTAAACAAAACAGTAAAAAGACAGCTGAAGAACAGAACAAACAACTAACAGCTATTACTGACTGTCAAATTTGCATCCAGATCAGACAACTGTAACCTTTAAATGCTGAGTTACCAACTATCTACAGAAAACAGGCACATACACTCTGCAGACAGAAACACAATCTCCTTTCCCAGCTTTAAAAGAAATTAGAAAAAATTGTACAGTTTGTGCACTTCATTCTGAGCCAACTTAGAGAGTGATAGAGAACCAGATCAGTATGAACAGAGTTGAACTTTTAAAAGAATTGAGAGAGACTTTGATCAAGATCCTGATCTTACATTCTAGTACAAAGTTCTAATGCTAAGATCCAGTTCAACTTCCCTAATATAAAGAAAAACAGCATTAGCAATTTACTCCAAAGTACTTAACTACTGTTTCATCTGAAATTGAATGTTAATTTTTATATGTAAGAAAAAGATACAAGTAAATTTCATTACAGATAACTTCCAAACAACTGCTCAAAGAAATCTTGAAATTTCTGCTTGTAAATATTTTTTTTCTGAAATCTTCTTGCCTAAAATGATTAGATCACTTAAATTTACTCTAAGTTTACTGAAGAAGTATGATTTTGTCCTGCACATTTTTCAGCAGGTTTGCATTTAAGACTCTTCAGGTTTACAGTGGATGATATTAAGTTTGACATCCATAGACAAGAGCAATACAACCAACATCCTATACTCTGAGCACATTAATGGGGTAAACTGCAAACTCAACAACATTTAAGGTAACTGGAAAGCATTATTGAAAGACAATATCCATTTTTTGCTTGAAAGTGTAAAAGGACTCCTCAGTGGAGGAGAGACATAGACCTGTTTGAGCACGTCCAGAGGAGAGCCACAAAAACTATCTAAGGAATTGAACACCTCTCCTATGAGGACAGGCTGAGAGCTGGGGCTGTTCAGCCTGGAGAAGGGAAGGCCCGAGGTGACCTGATAGCAGCCTTTCAGTATCTAAAGGGGAGCCACAGGAAAAAGGGTCTGTTGTGATAGAACGAGGGGAAATGGTTTCAAGCTTAAAGAGGATAGATTTATGTTATATGAGGAAAAAGGGTTTTCTGCAATAATGGTGGTGGAGGCATTGGAACAGGTTGCCCAGAGATGTGGTGGAAGCCCCATCCTTGGAGACATTCAAGGTCAGGCTGGATGGGGCTTTAAGCAACCTGATCTCGTGTTGGCTGTCCCTGTTCACTGCAGGGGAGTTGAACTACATTACCTTTGAGGGACCCTTCCAACTCAAATGATTCTATGATTCACAAAATCAGCTCTTGTGCTCGCACCTTAGATCTTTTTAATATGCGGTAATTACTTTGATAGGAATGCTTTTTTGAAAAATGCATTAATCATTTATCTATTACACAAGATACTTCTACCAACAGCTTGCTTCCATGTTCTTGGAAAGTTTCAACATCATTCCTTTCAAATGAAGAAGTGGTTAGTAAGTTTTTATCATCTACTAATCAAGAAAACATTGCACATACTTGATTCGCCATCCTCTCCTTTACTAGCAGAACCTGTGAAGAATATACTTCCATCATCTGCAACAAGTAAGGCATGTGAACCATCGTGTCCAACGGAGAACTGAATAATCTTTGGAGATTTTGTGATGGGTAGTTCAACCCATTTTCCTGCTGAAGGACCACCTTGTTTGATTCCAAGACTCTGATATTTACCAGTATAATAAATCTAGGAAAAAAATGGTATATCATTTTCAGTTATGCCACAATACTTCACTGTACATCATTTTTAAAGCTGCACTGTTCTTAAAGCCTGACATTTCAAAGTGCACAGAACTTTTCCTGATATTCTAGACCTATGAAATTTTATTTAATGGAGGAAGCATTCTGATCAGATTTTACTTCCTTTGAAGTGTGCTATCTATTGTGCTATAGTTATTTTTCATATTTGTTTGGTTTGATAATTTAGATACAGAAAAAGAAAATGCTTAACATGTTTTTTAAAGCTTCTTTTCAATGAAGTGAGTACATGAACAGTAATATAACACAATATTTCACTTGAACAAACATAAAACCAGTGATATGAACAAAAACAAGGTTCCCCTAGAACTATGTCACTCAACAGTACTTATGAAATGAGTGTGTTAACCTATGAGAACACTTACAAACATCTTTCATTAGGTCTTATTATTAGGTCATGCTTAAACAGCCAACTTAAACAGATGAAAACCAGGAAGTACATTTTCAGTACCTTTCCACTAGCAGTTTTCATAAGTGCAAATTCTCTTCCAGCACCAAGGACAGCTGACTCCTCATCAAACCCTGTACCTGTGCAAGGAAGATTGCAGTTAACCAGTTTTATCAGGCAGTTTCACAGAATAGTTTATGGACCTAACTCCACCAGGGAGCATTTATCAAAACAGAGGTTCTAAACAAAGTTACAAGAGTAACAAACTTTTGCTGCCACAACAAGGCTTACTGGGCTAGCTGCAATGCAGCTGTGCAAAGAGAAAAAAGCACAGCCATAAGAGCAACTGCGCCTGGTCAGACAAAAGGTTGATATGGCCAAACATTCTTTTGTTCTGTCAAATGCAGACAGCTTAATTAGAAAAAAGACTAAGCAAATGTCAAGTAATTTCTCTAAACAACCTTCTTGGACACCAGGTGTTCTGCATCTCAAAAATTCTGATGGTGATTTGGTTTCCAGATATGTTAGTATCTTTGCATTTGTTCCAATGAATCCAGACAGCAGTCCTTATAACTTCTACAAACTTTGACCCAGAGCAAGGAGTTCTGTAGCTTACCTACAGTTATATGAGCCCTATGATCAAGTCTAAGCTTCAAATAATGTTATTATAAACTAAAGGGAAATGGAAAATTGCAGATAGCACTGTAGACCAAAAGACTGTGGTTCAAAATGAGTATATGGCTTACTATGAGCGAGTGTTTAAGCTGCTTCAAGAATTTATGCTTCTCCACATTTATGGAGTAATATTTTCCTTCACATAATAAAGAGAAACAAAGGGAAGGGGCAGGGTTTCAGTCTTCTTATTTTAATTATTAGCTTATAATTAACCTTCAAAGAAAAGAACTTACTGATAATGTGCAAGTCTTTCTCCAGATCAAACAATGAGATGCCACAGGCATGTAAGCATTTTCTTGCAAGCTTAAGCTGCAGTTCTTGTTGCAGCACTGGCTCAGTACTTGTTGCAAATATTCGCACTACAAAGCCATCCTGCAATAAATAAAATACCCACTTTACATTGAATTATAAATACAGTGACTTACTCTTCACAGCCTAAGTCCATCAGTATAATAATATATCAGATTTAATTATCAGAAGATACACAGATAAAATAACATTTAGTATAGAGGAAAAAGAAAAGAAGAAAGGCAAATAGGATGAGCTGAAGAGAAGTATCTGACATGATAAAATATTTGATTAATTTACTATGAAAACAGTGATTTGCCACAGAAATAATTAGCTCTGAACCTTATCACAGAAATTTTGCTTTTACAATTATGTACGTATTTATGCACACATCTTTAAAGCCCTCAGCTTCTCCTGATTTACAACTCAAATTTGTAACTGCAGTTTTAAGGGAGACTTTTTCAAATAGAATCTAAAATAAGTTTGTGGTGGGATTTTTGTAATAAACAAATAAATAAATAACAAGTACAAAGAAAATATGTTAAACTGGTCATGTTAAAAACAAGTTGTCTTAACAGGAAAATTGGCCAGTATGGTTTTCCTTGTAGGAGCATGACCCATATCTCTTGCCTGCCCTTCCCCATTCATGCATTACAGCCCCAGGCAAAAATCAGTGACTGGTCCAGAATTATTCATGTAATAACGACCTGATACACAAAACATACAACAGCTAAAACTGATTTGCCTCTCACATAAGCACATATCTGGGTTTGTACAGCTTTGGCCAACAGTCAATTTCATTTAAAATAGTATCTTTGCTACTTCTTCTATTAAATTTGGCTGAAATTCTCCAACGAGTAAAGAAAATTAATTTAAAAGAAAAAGTGCACTAGGCAGTTTATCCCACAGTGCCCCAGTAGAATACGTTAAAAAGATATTATTCCATGTATAAGAGTTTTTTTTTTCCAAAAACAGCAATTAAATTGTTCTTAAAATTTATCTGAAAAGTCATGTTCCATCTCAAATCAAAATTGTGTGAATATAAAAATCATAAATGGCAGCTTCTCGTGACTTCTAGCTACATAGATTTCTTCCTTAGTTGAGTTAGCCAAGAAAAAGCCAAATATTAAACAAAAAGGAAATTGTACACATTTTATGAAATAAAGGAGTAAGGTGAGAAGTAAAAATTGTTTGCCCACTGTATGTAACACTTACATCTCTAGATGCTGCTATTTGATTAACATATTCTCCATCAGTGAAGAGGATATTCTGCCCTTCAGTATGACAATCTGTGAAAGATGAAGTGCATTGCATTAGTTTGTATTAACCTACAGACACTGTTCTCTCCTTCTGTCTAATTCACTCTCACTATAACTTGACTATAAGAATTTTAGTTTGTACAGAGAGAAATCATACTGCTCAGACAAAGTTTTATTTTATACTAAGATCTCCTCTCTCTAACCTGTATATTAAATACATTACTCATTTCTCTCTTTACAAGCAACTGAAGTTCCTTCCATTGTATGAAATGTAAGGGTTTCCCTAATATTTAACTTCAGAAGATTTCAGTATTTACATTTAAGGGATAATCTAAATTTTTTAACAGAGCTACATTTCAGCCTTGCTGAGCGTTGGTCTTTCGTTAGTCATTCCCATGCCCCAAATACTTCTTTTTTCTTAAGTATGGATCATTATCTTTAAGAAAAGTTTACTCAGGCCAACATATGGAACCTGCTGAAATAAATGAAACAGAGAGAATCAAGTTTCTCACCATTTATCTCATTTTTCCATTGTTTGTAGCTTTTGCCAAACTCTTAGCAGAAAATCTAGTGTTTTTTTGAAAAACTGTAAGATGTATACTTGCATATAACGTACATTTATTTAAAACAGGTCAACCATTTTCAAGGAAAAAAAAAGGTAAGGAAAGAATTCTGCCCATATTAAAAGGTAAAAAAAAAAGTTCACTTTCCCTACAAGTTTAAAAGTATACCTTTATACCATCTCTTCTTCTCTTCCTATTCTGCTGATGGAGCTACTAACAAAGATAGTGTGACTGCATGACTTGTAAGGTGTTTCCTACACTGATTACACACAGAAAAGAGGCCTCTTCCAAAAATACCTTTTAACAGCTATTTAATGTTCTACATACCTGCATCATAACTAAAATTTTTGTTACAGGTTATTTACTACTTCCTGCTATACTGCCTAGTCTAATAGGATATCTTACAAGGAATATGTGTTAGATGACATACTCTAATTCTCATATCTTGAAGCAACAGACCTAAAGCAGAACACACACAGATATGAAATGCATGTAAGTAGTGAGCAAGACTGAAAATGGCAACTGCGCTGAAGTTTGAAATATTGCAGCCTCAAAACCAAGCTCAGATTTAACAACTAATCACATTATTAATTCTCTATGCTGCAATGTGATATTAGTGATATAATAAAGAAAGCTGTCAATAACTTGAAGAGGAGTTCCAAAAATAATCTAAGTGACATTTCTGAAAAGCTATTGGATATCTTAAAGGTGAGCATTAAGATTTCTTGAGTGCATAATTGTCAAGGAAATGCGATATTCTGGCCATTGCTGGTTTCATACTACATTTTTTGGAATAATTTTTGAGTCATTTCAAGAAGAGACAAGCCACCCAAAAAAACTTTTGAGGGCTGTCTGTCTGTTTGGCAGGTGGCTTTGAAGAGTAAACTGGGAACAACTGTGCCTTATTTTCTTATTTTATTTAATAGATTCTTCAGAAAACTTCCTACATATTAGCACCTAATTAGATAATCCAGGCACATCATTAAATACCAAATTAACAGGAAGAGGAGAAAATGAAAGGTGAGTATATGAAAAAAATAGAATAAAATAAAATTTTTCAGATAGCAATGAGCTCTTATGATCATTTGTAATCTTAATACAAACTTGGAAATTATTCTGGGGACTAAGAAAACTATTAAAGGTTTCTATCTGAAAGTCACTGTAACAAAATTATTCTTTTACCTAAATAATTTAACCACAGTCACCTGATAACTGCAGCCTCCTCAAAGGTTCCAAGAGAAGTAACTGTCAAGCATCACCTTCCATATTCACATACTGTACTGTGAATGTAGTGTTTGCTAATGAACACATTAAGTACTATTGAGCTTGCCTGTTCTGGGTTCCACGATTGAAGTAGATAAAAAACACTGGAACATCTTCAAAGGATAGTAACAAAGAGGGTAAAAAGACTACAGGGCAAGACATATGAGGAACAGCTGAGGTCAGCTGGTTTAGTTCAGCCTAGAGAAGAGAATGAAGGTTGACCTCATTGCTGTCTACTGCTTCCTCATGAGTAGGACCAGAGAGGGAGGTGCTGTTCTCTCTAGTGTCAGGAGGGAATGCCTATGGTTTAACACATTGTCCTGTGTGGAGCTGGGAGGTAAGATCAATACTTCTCATGGGTCCCTTCAAACTCCAGATACTCTATGATTCTGTCTTCAGTGAGTCTCTTTAGACCAAGTGAAAGCACTTGAGGGTCCTGATAGACAAGAAGCTGGACGTGAGCCGGCAACGTGCGTTTACAGCCTGGAAGGCCAACTGTTTTCTGGGCTGCATTAAAAAAGGGGTGGCCAGGAGGGAGAGGGATGTGATTGTCCCCCTCTACTCAGCTCTTGTGAGACCCCATCTGGAGTACTGCGTCTAGGCCTGGGGCCCCCAGTACAGGAAGGAAGCAGAGCTCTTGGAGTGGGTCCAGAGGAGGGTCACTAAGATGATCAGAGGGCTGGAGCACCTCTCCTATGAGGAAAGGTTGAGGGAACTGGGCATGTTTAGCTTGGAAAAGAGAAAGCTCTGGGGAGTCCTCATTGTGGCCTTCCAGTACTTGAAGGGAGTGTATAAACAGGAGGGGGAACAGCTGTTTACAAGGGTGGATAGCGATGGGACAAGGGGGAATGGTCTTAAACTGAGACAGGGAAGGTTTAAGTTAGATATTAGGAGGAAGTTTTTCACTCAGAGGGTGGTGATGCATCGGAACACATTGCCCAAGGAGGTTGTGAATGCCCCATTCCTGGAGGCATTGAAGGCCAGGCTGGATGTGCCTCTGGGCAGCCTGATCTAGTGGTTAGCGACCCTGCACATAGCAGTGGGGTTGAAACTAGATGATTGTGATCCTTTTAAACCCAGGCCATTCTATGATTCTTAGCTCCAAGATATTCCTGTGCAACTTTAACAATGAAAACATATAATGTATAACTTCTTCTTCAGCTGAACACAGCAACCTTTCTCTCAGGTATGTAGTAAGTGTTGCTATTGATGAAACAGTCAAGATGAAAGCCTCCTTTGTAAATTTAAGTCTAATTACCAAGCAATTCGTAGAATTAGGGGATTCTTGTACGGTATTTCTATTGGAAAGACAAATTGCTAGCTCAGGGAAAGCATACAAAGTTTGGCAAAGCATTTATTACATGTAAGAATGTTGAGACACAGTCTGATAGTTCCAGATATACAGATTTGCTAGATCATCTGTTAGAATGGAAACACTAGCCTTTAAAAGAGCCCATAGTTTCAAGAAACTTGTGGATCCTACCATCTGTGAAAAGAGATCACATTTCATAGTTAACAGAATTTTTTAAGGCCACATGACTTGAAGATAAGATCAAGTCCTAATAGCATTTCCTAATCTCCTACGTATTTTTTTACAAATAAATGTGAATACCTTATTTAAATGTACTATAACCAGTCAGGGTACTTGAAAGAGATTAACTCCAGATGGAACAACATCCAAATAATGTACCGACTTGGAGGAAATATTTGGATTCCTATCAGCATTCAGCTGTTAGCAGGGTAAATGCCCTCTAGTTCTATCTGGTGTGATTTTTCAAAGCTACAGAACATGCTAAAAGTCATTAATATAGCTAGAGTGAGACAGCAATAAACACTGAGTTATGTATATACTCGGGTTTCAGAACAGATTACATACCCAACAACACCTCCGTTTCCTGCATTTTGGTCACAACAACCCCCGGCAACCCTACAGGCTTGGGGAGGTGTGGCTGGAAAGCTGCCTGATGGAAAGGGACCTTGGTGTACTGATGAACAGTCAACTGAATATGAGCCAGCAGTTTGCCCAGGTGGCCAAGAAGGTCAATGGCATCCTGGCTTGTATCAGGAATGGTGTGGTGAGCAGGACTAGGGAAGTCATCCTGCCCCTGTACTCGGCATTGGTGAGGCCTCACCTCGAGTACTGTGTTCAGTTTTGGGCACCTCAGTACAGAAAGGACTTTGAGATGCTGGAGTAGGTCCAAAGAAGGGCAACAAGGCTTGTGAAGGGCTTGGAGAATATGCTCTATGAGGAGAGGCTGAGGGAACTGGGGCTGTTTAGTCTGGGGAAAAGGAGGCTGAGGGGAGACCTTATTGCTCTCTTCCACTATCTGAAAGGTACTTACAGGGAGAGTGGGGTTGGTCTCTTCTCATTGGTGACAGGTGACAGGACTAGGGGAAATGGCCTTAAGTTGTGGCAGGGTAACTTTAGGTTGGATATCAGGAAAAACTTCTTTACAGAAAGGGTTGTTAAGCACTGGAATAGGCTCCCCAGGGAGGTAGTTGAGTCACCATCCCTGGATGTGTTTAAAAACTGTTTGGATGTGGTGCTCAGGGACATGATTTAGCGGAGGGTTGTTAGTTAGGGTAGTATGGTTAGGTCATGGTTGGACACGATGATCTTGAAGGCCTTTTCCAACCTGAGCAGTTCTATGATTCTATGATTGTTTCCTACTGAGGGCAAACAGAAATAACTAGAAGTGGAGCCCTTTACATTTGCCCTAGCCAGAAGAACAAGGCCATATCTGCTCATAAGAAATAAATGTGAGGTAATTGTGCATAAGTGCAGAAGGCAAGACAATAAAGTTCGAGGGCTGAAGTACAAAGGGTAGCAGTTACAAAATCTAGCATTCATTTCAAAACTAACATAAACCACACAAAACACAACTGCGTAACAATTTTTGAGGGATTTTTGAATAGGTGTTTCCACAGCTTTAAGATTTATTTTGCACTGAAAGATTAATATATTTTATTTCATTTGTCTCTTTCTGAAGCATAAACAGGCTTTCTTGTAGAATGACGCTAGTTTCCACCATGATTTGCAAAAGGAAGCAAACAGCTTTGAGGTATAGACTTTACAAGCGTTGAAGTGTTCAACCCTCCACATAGCAGGGGGTTGAAACTAGATGATCACTGTGGTCCTTTTCAACCCAGGCTACTGTATGAAACTAAGAGTCTTGCAAGACCTGCATGAAGAATGCCACTTTGCTTATCAGTGGCAACACAGTTAAGGACCTCAAAAACCCTGAAGGTTCAAAATATCCTTCAAGTGAAGAAAGTGGAAATACAGTCCTATAAGGTAATTTGTCAGGTCCCTGAATGTCACTCACTCAAGTTTCCTATACAGCTCCAAAAAGATTGTGTTGCATGGACTACATTCTACATTCATTCTTTGTTTGAAAGATTATTGGGTTGTTTTTAGTTTGTTTTTTTTTTTTTAAATACAAAAGATCAGAGACATTTTCTGAGTTTCCAATCAGTGCTTTCTTATATACAGCAGGATGCACCACAAAATCCTTCTGACCTCTAAGAATAAACCTGTTATTTGATACTCTTGTGTCCCATCTGTTTGCATGGGCGGCTAACAGATGAGTTTCACCAGGAAGTCTAGGGAAAAGCAAACAAAAGAAAAACAAAACAAAATAGAAATACTACCAATTGAAATATTAGAAGCATGCTTCATCAGTGTTCTTTACTGTCCTTCAGTTTTTGGGACCTATTTCTGCCTATATATAAAACAAATGGCTTCCCTCAGTTTGGGCTACCTCCAGATAAAATATACTAAAAACAAAGCTGCACCTATATCAGATGCTCAAAAGTTCAACCAGAAACAAGTAAAAATTCTTTAAGCAGGAACTGAGCTCTTAGTCTTTCAAGTAAGATAACTACACATTCTTTAAAGACACAATATTCTTCCTTTAGCATCTTGAGTAGATGCAACATCTCTAAATGAAATACTACAACTGGTCACTGCAGAAAATCTAAGGCATAAAAAGCAGCTTCTCTCCATTCTCAAAATCTATCTTGATTTCTCTTCTGCTTACTTGAAAATACATAACATATAAACAGTAAACCAAAACCATCTTCTCATATCTGGAGGCTCATACCTGGTAAAGCAACTGTACCGTCCTGCTCCAAAGTTTCAGGATTTATTCTTATGGCTGTCATACTGTGATTGTTCGCATCTCTATATAATAAATAGCCCTAGTAAAAGTAAGAATACATATTGGTATGAAAATATGCTCAAATACATCAAAAGGTATTGTCAAAAAAATAAAATATGTTTTGTTTTGATATTCAACTTTTTTTCACTAGTAAAATTATAGGATAAAAACTAGAAATTTGGCACTCTCCATACTCTCTGCACACTTCAATCAGCATGCTTATAACTCATACACAGCTTCTGTAAGTGTATTAAAAGACTAGAGAATTTTTCAAAAATGTTAATTAAGTACCTCGACTCTCACTAGAGAAAGCTTTTTAAGCTCTCCATGAAAGAGATCCTCCGAAGTACATGATGATTTTGGTGACAGCAGCCACGATACAGAATTTTACATACAGTGAGTTATTATATTGTTTACCTCCCAACCAAACCTAGGGGAAGGGATGTGTTCAGGGCTAATGATTTCCTCTTCCAGTTCCTCTACAGGTGGAATATCTTCACCACCTCAAAATTTTCTGTCTGGTCAGCAGTCCACTCAATGTTTGCTATATCAAAATATTATCTTCTCTGTGTTCATACGTGGGTTTTTTAGTTTTCTTTTGCCTTTCTCAGTCACCAGCTCAGCTGGCTTCTCATTAAAAAAGATTTAACTATCGGAAGCTCACATTTAGTTGTTGGGTTTTTTTTAATTTATAACTTCACATGAGCATATGAACACAGTCAAATACATTGTGGATGTAGTCTACCTAGATGTTAATAAAGCCTATGACACTGTTTCCCAAATCATTCTCCTGGAGAAACTGGCAGCTTATCATGGTTTAGACAAGCATATGCTTCACAGGTAAAAAACTAGCTGGATGGCCAGGCCCAGAGACTGGTGGTGAATGGAGTTAAATCCAGCTGGTGCCAACCCCCAGGGGTTGGCATTTCAGACTGTCCTGTTTAATACCTTTATTGTTGAACTAAACTCTAGAGGACTGAGTGCACCCTCATTAAGTTTGCAGATGACACCAAGTGGGAAGAAGTGTTGATCTGCGTGAGGATAGGAAGATCCAACAGAAGGATCTGGACAGTTTGGATTGATGGGCTAAGGCCAGTGGGATACAGTTCAATGAAACCAAGTGCCAGGTCCTGCATTTTGGTTACAATTACCCCATACAATGCTACAGGCTTCAGGCAGAGTGGCTGGAAAGCTGTATGGAGGAAATGGATCTGTGAATGTTGGTTGACAGCCAGCTAAGCAAGAGGCAGCAGCGTGCCTATGCATGCCAATTGCATCCTGACTGGTATCAGAAATAGTGTAGCCAGCAGGACCAGTAGACCAGGAAAGTGATCATCCCCTTATACTTGGCACTGGTGAGGCCACACCTTGAGCACTGTGTTGAGTTTTGAGCCTCTCACTACAAGAAGGACATTGAGGCCCTGGAGTGTGTCCAAAGAAGGACAATGAAGTTGGTGAAGGGCCTGGAATGCAAGTCTTATGAGGAGCTGAGATTGTTTAGTCTGAAGGAGACTCAGGGGAGACCTTATCAGTCTCTACAACTATCCGAAAGAAGGTCATAGCAAGGTTGGGGTTGGCCTCTTTTCTCAGGTAACTAGCAATAGGACAAATAGTAATTGCCTCAAGTTGTGCCAGGAAAGGTTTAGGTCGGATATTAAAAAAAAGTTCTTCTCTGAAAGCGTTCAGAGGACCAGGGAAGTGGAGTCATCATCCCTAAAGGTGTTCAAGAAACTTGTTCATGTGACATTTAGAGACATGGTTTAGCAGACACAGCGGTGATGGTTGATCACTGGACTAGATGATCTTAGAGGTCTTTTCCACCATTAATGATTCTATGTTTTGCTTCACTTTAATTTGCTTTAGATAGCCTGCATAAGCCCACAGTTCTGTATAAGAAGCACAGGAACCATTTGCATATTAGGGGTATCTGGCCACTTTGTTCTATCTTTTTAGAACTTGCAATGCCTAGGAACCTTTCAAAGGCGTTAAAGGCAGGGTAGGAACACTTGGGGAAACCACATTTAGAAAATATTTCTGCTATAAAAGCAGCTGCAGGAAAAGAAAAAGATTACTTAATGGCACTTACAAACTTATTCATTAAATGCAACTGAGGCCAAGCAAATTAGAATCCACCTGGAGGTTTCCAGAGGCCAATCTGAATAATGACTAAATGACGATTCTGATAATGACAGTGTCATATTAAGAGCTTACAATGGCTTACATTTGCTTGAAGCATGACTGGTCTCAGGTGGGGATTCTATGAACCTAAAAATGGATGCATTTCACAGGCTAGTCACTAAGGCCTAACCTCAAAATATCTTTGCCATACTCAGAGACTACAACTACAATCACCTAACTTATACAGAAAGATAGATAGATCCAACTCACTCTCTTTCTTCCTTCTAAAGTATTTAAATTTTTCTGGATAAATCAACCTGAGATGAGGCGAAAAAAACTACACAGACTAGGAAAAAGTGAACAGCATTAATACAGCTAGTAAAGCTTTAGTTTAAAATAATTTGCATAATGAAATAAGAAAAATCACTTGAACTTGAGTTGACTTGACCAAGTACCTGAAAGGAAATGAGACTGAGGACACTCTTTTGTCATTTGAAGTAAATTAAACCTGTGCAGCTTCACATACACATAACCTCCCTGACTGACTTTTTAACAACTAGCAGTGCCTTTGCCCAGGCACAGTTGCTGTGTGACTGCATACAGCTGTAAAAGCATGCAAAGAATAACATGTAATATATTTATAGGTATGTACAGACTGCGCAAATGTGTAATCATATACAGAGAAACTGTATGGATCCTAATCCTTTCTAGAGTGATAAAAAAAGGCTCCTGAATGAATGCATCATCATGCATTTGTATTGCGCCGGTGTACCTCTAGATAATATATCAATTTATATACTTAAAAAAAAATGAAAAAATCAACATTCATACACACACACACATATGATAACTGTGATAATAACAGTAATTTTTGACATTAAGGATATAAGTTAAGGCAAGGATATATACAGTTTCACACAAGGATAATGAGATCACTTGGTTAATAGTAAATATACAACAAAAATTTAGTTCAAAAACACAGAAAACTCAGAGTTCTCTCAATGTATTTATTTTCTGAAAACATCCAGCGCTAATAACAGGATTCTCAAATTAAAACAAACAAACAAAAAACACATCAAAACTACTTCTATAATGAATTGCAATGGTCTAAGAAAAGTTTCTTGATTCTCCATAAACTGACCCTAAATAAACCAAAGCATACAAACATAGCTAACATTTCCTGAAGTTAAGATCAACAATATGTCTCCTTATGGTTTTTGCACCCCTCAATCCTCAGTCGATCAAAACAATACTTCTGTGTTTTGCTGTAAATGTATTAAAAACAATTCATTTTTGCGAATAGGTATTATAAGCATTTCTTATTGTTGCAATGGAGTTTGCTGTCCACCAACTTAATTGATGTGTACTTCTTAAATAATGAAGTGTGACTGCACAATTCATAAATTAAAAATGTTAAATCATCATGTTTGAGAAGTGAGAAGTGAGAAATGACAATGTAAATAAATGCCACTTTTCATTACTCCCTTCAAGGAATATCTTATAGATGAGCATAATCTTCCACAGTAATTTAGAAGTCAGTACCAAACAAAGAATAAGTAAAGCCAAAGGAGCAATACAATTTCTTTGTAAGCTTATTACTCTAGGTCACGCTAATACTTAAATTACTCTATAGAGAGTGGAGAGCATATGTGTTATGTTTCAAGTATTCACCTACCTGAGCATAGCCTAACCAAGACTTTTTTTCCTTTCTGTTTTTGATGCGAGATGTAGAATTGTATATATGGCCCTGGAAAGCAGAAAATTCAAATTGTTAAGCAAATCTCAGAATGACAATTCTATAAATAATCATTTATAATCTAAACAACATATTGAGAAAAGTGAACTGTAAGAAAATGCTGTAAAACTCACAAAATCACCAGAAAAAAAATAGACAAACTGTAGAACTGTAAACTACAAAAGATTCTCAATTGAATTGGGTCATCTTAAAAACATGTATTTTAACTATTATTCACCGTACGAGAAACATTACCCTCACTGTCCCGCTATATCCAGAGCCAATCTTGTAAAGTCCATCTTTACATAAGAGATAAAGGAAGAAACCATCACTCTGAAGTAGGCACTGGTCATCTTCATCTACAGATATTTCCTTCAGTGGCCATTTGTGCATCAAGGCTGCCTTCTTTATCCCATTACTGAACCAGTCTTGGATTTGGATTTTGCCCACCAGAACTGCCTGCACGCTCCGCTGAAGAGAGTTTAAAATTGTTGGCACCTAAAAACAGTGAAAGAAATAGTGAAAAAACATGCCTATTTTTAAATGTTCTATTTTCAGTTCTATCTCCAACTCAAGAGGCAAAAAGAAATATCTACTTCTACCTCAAAAAAAAAAAAAAGCAAAAAAATACAACTGAATTTTCACATTAGGTGTCAGAATTCATATACACAAAATTTCCAGATACGAAGAAGTTGTAGTGTACAACCTGAATAGTTTGACATGCGTGGCTGCCATTATTGGTGAGGATAGCAGAGATCGCTTGCAATGTTCTTCCTGTCTCTCCCCATGCAGCTACCAAACTGAAGAGGCAAGCGCAGGAAAGTGCTGTTAAGGACTGTCCTGTACTGTCGTTCATTCCCGTGCTACGGACAGTTATCTCCAGAAGAAGCTGAAACAGGGATTCTGCAGAAAAAGTATAGCAATTCAACAGACATGTCACAAAACTATACTAAGCAATTAGCCAATCAACAGGAAATTAATTTGAACCTAGAAAATACATGGTATCTTTCCTCAGTCATTAAGTTTAGCCTTACTTTCAGAGAGAAAAGAAAACACCCTGTTTAGTTAAGCCTAAAGTAATCATCCTTAACTTGACTCTTTTTCACCCAGAAAAAAGTAAGCCTAGAAATCACAAGGAAGAACAAGAAGAAAAAAAACCTCAAGTCTTTCTGATATAACTGGACACAACAGTAAGCGATGTTGTTGTTACTCTACCTGCCTTTCACTCTACCTCATCACTGAGATGATGTGTAGGTTTCCACAGGTCTTGCCTAAACTTTATGATCATTACACCCATATTGGAACACACCCCATTCTTCAGAAATAAGCATTTGAAGTTACAGCTTGAAAATTATTTTGGATCATAAGCCATTTTTCAAGTACTGTTCACAATGCCTGAAAGGCTGAATATCTGTAAGAATCAAGGTGCGATCAGAAATCTTCTTCAATTTTTGTGTGCACTGAAATTATGTGGCAAAGTTTTCATAGTGGAGGGCTGCATGGGTGCCCTCTGTCATCAGAGACAGCTCCAATTGCTCTAAAAGGGACCCACATCTGGCCAGAGCAGAGCCATGAGCAATTCTGCATGTGCCTCTGGGAAAGTAGATTCAACTAAGGGAACAGCACAGTGACAGCAACTGGGAGAGAAGAGCAGAAACGTGAGACAAAAAGCCTTGCAATTCAGAAAGAGGGCAGCCAGCACTGCAGGTACAAGAGGAGAAGTTCCCTGCAGCCCATGGGGAAGCTCATGGTAGAGCAGTCCATACTCCTGCAGCACATGGAGGACAGTACTGTGGCAGGTGGATGTGGACAGAAGGAAGCTGCAGCCTGTGAAGAACCCATACAGGAGCAGGTTGTTGGCAAGAATTACAGCCTGTGGAGAGGAGCACACACTGGAGCAGGTTTTCTGGCTGCAACTGCAGCCCTGTGTGAGATTCATGCTCGTACTGTCTATTCTAGAAAGACTACAGTATGCCACAGGAACAGATTCATGCAGGTTCTTAAGGAACCGTGGCCATGGCTCCATGCTGGAGCAATCTGTGAGGACTTGTATCCTGTGGGAAGGACTCCATGCTGGAGCAGTGGAAGAATGTGAGCAAGAAGAAGTAGCAGAGAGGAAGCATGCTCTGGATCCAGCTGGGACAGAGTTGATTTTTTCTTCATAGCATCTAGTATGAGGCTATGTTTTGGCTTTGGGGAAAAAAAAACAATGTTGATAACACACCAAAGTATTAGTTGCTGCAGAGCAGCACTGAACAAAGCTTTGAAACAAGCACTTTGAACAAAGCACTGAACAAAGACATTTCAGCTTCTTGTACTGTTCTGGCAGCAAGGAGAACTCAGGGGGCACAAGGAGCTGAGAGGAGACAGAAACAGGACAGTTGACCTAACCTGGCCAAAGTGATATCACATACCACATGACATCATGTGAGGAAACCACAAAATGGAATAGTTGGCCAGGAGGGCTGAGACTGCTCAGGGACTGGGTAGGCATTGGTTGGCAGGTGGTAAGCAGTTTCACAGAATCATAGAGTTACAGAATCCTTAGAGTTGGAAGATACCATTAAAGGTCATCTAATCCAACCGCTCTGCAATGAGCAGGGACATGCACAGATAAATCAGGTTGCCTAGGGCTTATCCAGCCTCACCTTGAAACTCTCCAGGGATGGGGCACCAACCACATCAGTGGGCAACCATGCCTCACCACCTGCACTGTAAAAGACTTTTTCCCTTATATTTAACCTCAATCTACCCTCTTTAAGCTTGAAACCATTTAACTTTGTTCTATCACAACAGATTCTGCTGAAGAGTTTGTCCCCTTCTTTCCTGTAGCTTCCCTTTAAATACTGAAAGGCCACTATCAGGCCACTGTCTTCTTGGAACCTTCTCTTCTCCAGGCTGAACAGTCCCAACTCTTTCAGCTTGTCCTCACAGGAGAGGTGTTCCATTCCATGGATCATTTTGTGGCCCTCTTCTGGACATGCTCCAACAGGTCTATGTCTCTCATATACTCAGGACTCTACATCTGGACACAGTACTCCAGGTGAGGCCTCACCAGCACAGAGTAGAGGAGCAGGATCACCTCCCTCGACCTGCTGGCCACAGTTCTTTTGATGCAGCCCAGGATACGATTGGCTTTCTGGGCTGCAAGGGTGCATTGCTGGTTCATCTCCAGCTTGCCATCCACCAGTACCCCCAGGTCTTTTTTGGGAGGGCTGCACTCAATCCTTTCATTTCCCAGTTTGTATCGGTAGTGGATGTTGCCTCAACCCAGATGCAAGATCTTTCATTTGGATTTGTTGAAGCTCATGAGATTCACCTGGGCCCACTGCTCAAGCCTGTCTAAGTCCCTCTGAATGGCATCCTTTCCCTCTGGTGTGTTGACCACATCCCACAGCTTGGCATCATCAGCAAACATGCTGAGACTGCACTCAATCCCACTGTCAATGTCTTTGATGAAGATACTGAAGAGTATCGTTCCCAGCATTGACCCCTGGCGGACACCACTCGTCACCAATCTCCATCCAGCCCCTGAGACACTTTCTGGACTCAATCCTGCAGCCAGTTCTTTGTCCACTGAATAGTCCATCCATCAAATTCACATCTTTCCAATTTGAAGAGAAAGATGTTGCAGGGTACTGTGTCAAGGGCCAGACAGATGACATCAATGGCTCTTCCCTTGCCCATTGATGCAGTGACACCATTATAGAAGGCCACTAGGTTGGTCAAGCAGGATTTTCCCTTGGTGAAGCCATGTTGGTTCTCCCATATCACCTCCCTCTTAGATGTGCCTCAGCATAGCTTACAAGAGGATCTGCTCCATGATCTTACCAGGCACAGAGACTGACAGGTTGGTTAGTTCCCAGGGTCATCCCTTTCACTCTTTAAAAACGGGTGCTATGTTGCCTTTTTCCCAGGGACTTCATCTGATTGCCGTGACTTTTCAAATATCATTGAGAGTGGCTTGGCAATTACGTCAGCTAATTCCCTCAGGACTCCAGGATGCATCTCATTGGAACCCATACACTTGTGGATGCTCAAGCTCCTCAAGTGGTCAGGAACTTGATTTTGCTTACAGCAAGAGGGATGTTCTTCCCCAGTCCTCTCTTACCAAATCAAACGTTTGAGGGCTCTGTGATGAGCAGTTATCAGAGAAGACTGAGGCAAAAAAGTTAAGTACCTCAGCTTTCTCCTTGTCTGTTGTTATTTGTTTATTTATTTACATCTCAACCCAGGAGTTCTACTTTGGCTTTCCCAGTTGTTTCAGCCATCTCACTGGGAAGGAGGAGAGAGTGAATAGCTATGTAGTACTGAGCTGTCAGTTGGGTTAAACCACAACAAAGGGTTAGAAATTAACCACAACCTCCATTCCTCAGCACTGCTCAAAATTGCAGAAGAAGGTAGAAGAACTGAGACTGAAGTTGAGCCCAGGAAGAAGAGGAGCTGAAGGGGAAGGGATTTTAGTTTGCTCTCATTATCCTGCTCTACTTGTTTAGCAGCTTTATGTAAATTACATTAAACAGCTAAGCTATGGAATACAACAGTAGATTGCAACAGAAGTTCACTACAGAATCTTTATTTTCCCAGTAAGACCAAGCATTTTGTAGGTTCAGTAAGGCAAGTGAATCATAAGATTGTCAAGGTCTATGTTTCAATTAAACTCTATGTTACACAATAAAATATGTCATTTTACCAAATTTTCTGTTCTACAGAAGATTAATGCTGAGAAATACTAGTTACATATGTCATAGTGAAATTCACACTCCAGAATAAAGTTAGTCACTCAGGAGAAGAAAACAAGCATTAACAACCATGTTAAATAAAGAAAAAATCTTAGCATATCAGAAAAACTTGTTAGACACTACTTGTTTTCTATTGAACACAGCAACAGATAGGGTGGTGGGGAAGAATGAGACATTACCTAGTACTTCAGGAGGCTCTGACTGCAGGCCTTCTGGTTGCTGTCCCTGGAGCACATTAAGTAGGGCTTGTAGGCTCCTGAGACACAAGGATGGATGAGAAAATCTGGTCTCCTTTATCAGTTCAAAAACTTCACATAATCCAACTTCAATGATCTAAAAAAAAAAAGTACAGACATTTTACAATATCTGCTAATACGATCATTTTGGATCTTCATCAATATCAACATCTGTAAAAGTGCTGTTACAGCCCCTCTTAGCCTTACCTTTCAGCATTCCTGAATATTCTGAGATTATGCTTATGTTTCGTTCTACTGACTGTTCCATTAACTGTCTTCTCAAAGTCAGTACTTTTAATAATTATGAAGACGAAGGAAAAGTGAGCATTACAAGTAAGTAAGCGTATCTACAGAAGTTGAGTATGCGTTTCTGTTACAAAAATAACATTAAGGCTAAGATGTCAGCAGAAGAGTCTTAAAGTCTAGAGCATCTGATTCACCCTTGACTAAAAGCTAAAGAAGAGTTAAATGTGAAAACAAAATTGTTAATGGAACTGCCATTCAACAAAACAGATCTGTTTGATAGCCAGAGATAACACATACTGGAAGCCTTGCAATTATCTTCTCTGTCATTCAGTTTATTTCAAATCCTATCTTTCAGAAGTTATTATTTTAGATCCTGCTTGATTTTTGGAGGAAGAAAAGAGAAGACAATCAAGTCTTTAACAGCAATTTTCCTGCAAGTTACACCTTATATTTCATACAATCAAAAGAACAGGGGAAAACATGCATGGAATCTGCAGGGAACAAAAATCTGATCATGCAGGCTAAAGGACATGTGGGATATTTTTAGAAATATTATCACTGAAAAGAAAGCATATCTGAAATAAACTGAGAAGCTTATTCTGTTATTCCCAGACAGAAGACCAACAGCTGGAGAAAGCAGTGAACCTAACACGTGAAAAACAGCAGAGGAAGTGATCTGGTAAGCTTCCATTATAGTAACTAACTTGTTATCAACTATACATAGTAATCTCTTAACTTTAATGAGTTTTCATACCTTTTCTTTTCCTAACTCATCTTTTTTTGAAACTACACTATTCCATGTCTCTTACTGATATATTCTCTAACACATATAATAACATTATCCTTTTAGATTCCTCTCGCAAGTATGCTGCCCATCCCACTGGTAAGTCCCCAACAACATAACCTAACGACTTCAGACTACACACATGGTACACTTTAAAGAGTTACTTGCCTTTGGAAGTTTAATAGGTGGCTCTTTGGATTCCTCTTCTTCATCACTGTCCGAATCCCCACTCTGTACACTGTTCTTTGAAGTCAAAGAGACAGATGCTTCCTTTTTTTGCCACTCCAATACACAATGCCGGATATTGCAGTAAACATTAAAAGCTGAAGGGTTGCTATGTAATCTGATATCTGGTACGGTTATTGTACTCTCTAGGTTTTCCGTCTGAAAAAAAAAAACAAGACTGAATTTTAACAAAAAGAAAAATTCTGACTTGTGGTTTATTTGAAGTTTCAAACTTTGCTAAACTTGTAATCTCAACAAACACTCAGCAATTTTTGCTGACCAAGTGGTTTTCAAACTAGTGACTGAACTTTCCTGTAGAGATACGAATCATATTTCAGGCAGAGAAGAAAGGAGAAAGAGGGAGAAACTTCAGTATATTCCCTTTGGCTTTAGTCCCTACCTCTCATGATGTGATGAGGACACTGAGATGGAAAATGATAAGAGCCAAAGGTAGTGCAGACTACAGAAAGGTCCAAATCTGTGCCACAGACAAATGACTAGTAGGTCTTTGAATTTATCTTCGTATCAGTTTTAGTACTATTAATGAATTTAAAAATGCATTATTTACTGTAGTTGTTAATCTATTAGTAAATAAAGATATAAGCTGTTTGCTAAATGTATGTTAAAACTTTAAAATTACATTAATTGTTTTGTCATTAAATAAAACAAATGGCAGGAGCTGTGGATAATAACTTTACATAGATAGAAAATTAATGAAAACCTAATGGACAAACTACTGAACAAAAGAAAACTGTAGAGACCTATGAAGTAACAGGACACCACCTTGTCCTCAGAAGCTCTGAACCACCAAGAGTTGGGAAACTGTTCAGAGAAGCTACCATTAGTTACACCCTGCCCTATGCTTTTTATCTACTCTTGGTGTATTACTGCCAGCTACTGCTGAGAACCATAGGGCTCTCATTAAACTTGAAAAAATATTCGGAAAAAAACATTTTAAGTTCTGCTGCTTACTATCCCTTTCTGCAATAGTAAAATAAGACAGGATAAAAGGAAGACTTTAAAACCACCAAAATCCTCAACCAGAACAGTCAGGGTTATACTTTCTCTTAGGCTGAAAACTTCCAAAGACTAGGCTGGCATAAAAAACAAAACAACAAACAAGAGACTTAAGGTATATGGTGTGTATGTAAGGAATTCTCTATAACATCTTGGTGTAGACAAAAGATACAAACTAAGGGGGGAAAAACCTAGGTTAAGAATGTAGGATAACCTTGCTTGAATAAGTTTGGAAAAATCTGGGAGATGATTAGACTAGTCAGGGTCATGATTATCTACATACAGTTATTTTGTTTTGTTTGTTGTATTCTTTAGAGGTGGTGAACATGGAGGGTGTTTGCCTTTTCATTTCTCTCTCTCTAAATGAGGACAAATATTGTGAACAAAAGCATTCATTAGGCATGGGAGTACACAGCAGATTTTATTACAGTGACTTGAAAAAGATTACAGTGGAAATACACACAGAGAGCAACGGTTGGAAAAAAGGACTATAAACTAGTAGAGACTAAGGGGAAAGATGTTTGAGAACCGGTGAATAAGAAAGTATTTGAAAGGGATAGTTTATTTTTCTGTGGTAGCCACAGCTTTGAACATCGAAACTCAGTAATGAATAATTTTTTTTCCTTCACATCTGTTTTAATTATTAGCAGAAACGACGCAGGCTTCTAAATCAGAGCATTTAATACCATATGTTGAAAAACTTAAAAGAAAATACAGAACAACTTCATAATATTTTATCATTTACACAATTTCCTTTTATTTTTTACTTAAGTATTATTTGAACCACACTGGTATATATTTGCATAACCTTTCTTTTCATAACTACTACAAAATTATTACAAGCTGAGACATTAAGAAGCAATGGTTTACACCATTTTATCCAATGCAGCATGCTCATTTTTCTTACTTAAGTCAGCATTATCAGTAATGAACAAAAACATGAAGACAAAATAAAAAATGAAAAGATAAAAAGTTATCTAAAGAAAAAATACAGATTTTTAAGCACAACAGATTTTCTGCCATTAAAGACTGAAAGGCAACAAGTTTTTCTTGAACATAAGTATCCTTAAATTATTAAAGATGCTATTAAAAAAAAGATATTGCACAGTGCAGTAACTCAAGATACAGCCTGTTGTGTTACTCCAATTTCAAACAGTGCACAAATAGATTTACACTGGTATCAATGATAATGACTATTACATTCCTTAGAATTCATTTGGCATCAGAAAATTAAAAGGTTATAATGTATGTGAATGTTTGACAGGGAAAAGAGTTGTCATACATGTCCCAAGATTTTTGCAAGTACTGATAAAACAAATACACAATACTAGCTCTGAGCTTTAATGCTAACTCAGTTGAATTTCCCTAGTTAAAAAAAATAGGGAATTTACTAGACATTTTCCTATTTTACTGGTAAACAATTACAGGAAAAGAAAAATATCAGGGTCATATCAAATACCTCTATCTGAAGTTCACTCATCTAATTAGTATCACGTATCACGATTGCAACTTCAGTGATGAGTTTCCAGCTCCTTCTTGCCAGGAGTTCAGCTTAGTTTTTATTCCAGAACAGTTTAAGTTCTGGAGCAGTTCTGAGTTCTGTAGCTCACAGGCACTTCTTCTGAAATAGGTTGGCCAAATCATCTCACCAGCACAGATAATTTTAGACATTACAGTGCTAGATAAAATATCAATGCCTGTTCTCTTGCCTATTAATAATAAGCTGACTAATTTTCAAAAATAAACTCATTCCTTGTTCTCAATACTTCACTATTAAAAAGTTCCTTACTTAATACAGTAAAAAAAAAAAATAGCTTTAGCTTTTAAACAGTAATTACTCCAATCATTCTGTTTAATGTCACGCTCTTCTGTATAAGTACACTACAGACAAAAACCCCCCATACAGACTTCACTACAGGCAATCTCAAAACAGACAGTATAGCACAAGAATGACTCAGAACTAGAATTACATAGCTATGATACAGACCCACTGTTAACATTTGTTTTACTTCATATTTCCATTTCTCCTCCCACAATACCTCGTTTCTGAAAATTATAAATTCGTTGAAGCTAGGAGCATCCTCTACTCCATTTGTTACACACTTGACAAATGTAGCTGCAATTGTAATAATTCAAGAATTATCTTGAAATACACTACCTCTTATTGGCAGTTTAAAACCACTGGCCTTCTGACTCCACTAAATAAATCCTATTTTGAACAATAAGCTGCTTGGTTGATTAGAATAGGTTAGAACTGAAGGATAAGTGTAAATTTAATTGTTCGCTGTCTTTTATTTAGAGGAAAAAATTCAACTAAAATATAAGTAAACGTATACCAATGTTTATCAAGGCAAAAGAAAGGTGCTCAGTAAAAACAAGACACGTCATTCCACAATGGGGAGTAGGAAGGGCACCTGTGATCCTCACATTCTTCTTTCTCTCTGCAAACTTTATCATAAGATAAAAACCACTGATAATTTATTGGTAATCGATTTGCTTAAGTCTTTCAGTGGCTTTAATTTAGGCGATTATAGTTATCAGAATATTTGTAGTTTCCTGTCACAAAACTATCTGTTCAAAAGATAGGTTATATAAGAAACATTTTCTTTGATTTCTTTTACTAACTCAGAGACAGAAGTGATACATAAAAAAACAACAGAATGATTTTCTGCTTTCCTAGTTCAAATGTTCATTCAGCAAGTTCTTTTTTTCCTTGTCTTTTCATTTTCTTACTTGTTCCCCCAATCCCTACCTTGAAGTTCAGGAACACAAGAGATCTGAGAAGCCTATCAGTGAAGACTGAAGCAAAGAACTTGTTGAGTACCTCATCTTTCTCCATGTCTGTTGAAGCCAGTTCTCTCTTTTCATTTATCAGAAGGGGTACACTCTCTTTGCCTATGTCACTTTGGACAAGTGTACCTGTAGAATCCCTTCTTGTTATTTTTCATAAATTTTGCCAAGTTCAGTTCCATCTGTACTTTGGCTTTCCTGATCACATCTCTGCACATCCAGACAGCATCCCTGTATTCTTCCTAGGCCACATATCCCTGCTTCCACTGCCTGTACATTTCCTTCCTACTCTTAATTTGACCATCAGGTCCTTGCTCAGCCATGTTGCCTCTGCTTTATTTCTTATGCAGGGGGATGGAGAGAGCTCTTGTGCTCTCAGAAAGGTGTCCTTAAAGTCCTGCCAGCTCACTCTCCTTCTATGTCCTAAAGAAAGCTTCCCAGGGGATCTCATCCAATAGCTCCTTAAACAGCTGGAAGTTGGCTCTTCTGAAGTTCAGGGTCCTGACTCTACTCTTTGCCAGGCCCCCATTCCTCAAGACCACAAACTCATCCCAGACTCCCTTCAATCTCCTTTGCATTGCTGCGCACCAGATCCAGCAAGGCTTCATCTCTGGTTGCTTTATCCAATACCTGGACTAGGAAGTTACCCTCAATAGATTTCCAGAATTCCGGGATTGTTTGAAGCCTCCCATGTTGTTTTCCCAGCAGATGTGGGGGTGTTCAAAATATCCTGCTAGGATGAGAGCCTGTGAGTGTGATGCCTGTTGTAGCTGAAGAAAGAAGGCCTCATCCACAGGCTCCCATTGATCAGGTGGCCTGTAGCAGTTCCTGACCAAGAGATGTCCTTTATTGGTGAGGTCCCAGATTTTAACGCACAAGCCCTCAAAGCCATGAGCAGGTTCTCAGAGGCAGCTCTTCACAATCTATCCACTTCTTAACATAGAAGGCAAATCTCTCACCCCTCCTGCTTTGCTTATTCATTCTAAAAGTCTTGTAGCCATCAACAGAAGTTTCACATTCCACTTGAAATGGTTTTCCTCATAAAATGGAGCAACTAGACTTAATAGCACTCTTCTCAGTTAGCCTTCTGTAATGTTCTAATACATGCAAGGAAAGAAGTGGGAAAAACAGAACCCTCTGGTCTTTTTTAAAACTTATTTCCCACTCAAACAACCCCATTTACCAAAAGATGAAATCCCAACATAGCCTATTTTCTGACTAATTTATTCCCTTCCTCTTCAACCAGTTAACTGCAAGAATGGCTTACTCTAACATGTGACAGAAATAGATATCTAACAGAGGAAAGCTAATCTGTTGTTAAAGATGGTAAACCTAGAATAAAGACCTGATCTAACCTGTGTGCAGCACAGAATATAAATACTATCTAAATTCTTTGAACACTTCAAACATCGTTTAAAAAGGGGCTGAGGTCAAAATATCAAGTAAAACAGAAGCCATTGAGAACATTGCCAAATTATTATTGTATTTTTAAAGAGAAAAATACTTATCTCATGATTTATTTTTTACATCCAATCATCAGCTTACAGTATTTTTTTTCTGCTATGTGAACAGTGCTCTCCCAAAATTTTATTCCTTACATTTGTATTAAGCTCAATAAATAACAGCTTAGAACTTCTGCATAAACTAAACATGAATGCATCTCATTGGAAGTACATTCTCCTCCTTAGGCAGACTCAAATTTTTCAAAGTAGTGCTAAATTCAGGTCTCATATTCACATATTCATTTTCTGTGTAAAAGGCGTTTTATTGCTAAAGCCATAACACACCAAATTCACATTTGGTGTGAAAACTTAATTATACCTTAATTTTTTTAAAAAATATATTAAACTCCAAAATCAGAAGTTAAAAGTGGCTCATATACAAGTGATTATAGCACGACTACAGCTTCATAACAGAACAAGGTCCAAACCACTGGGCTGTAGAAGACATCAATTAATTTTTACCCTTAAAATGTTACAACGTGAATGCTTAAATGGTACAACTCATTTCCAATTTCTCAACAATGATTTTTTTTCTCCCCTCTTCAATTACTCAGTCTTCTCTTACTCAACTGTCATTTTCAGGAAGTGCAGCGCATAGATAAAATTTTGCAAGGTTCCTTCAGCTTATTCTTAATTTAAGGCCCTCCCCACCCCCTAATTGCAAAGTAAGAGAAAGCTGCCATGTATATTTAAACTCCAGTTAACGTAAAATAAACTGATCTCTGAAATTTCTCCTCTTCAGAATGAAAAGCACATCACTACAGAACGATCTGCTCCACTATAAGACTTTAAACCCAGGTTTTCCTAAAGCAACACGTCTGTTGTCAGACATTCCCATGCAGAAATGATCATAAAGTTTATTCTGCACTAGTAAACATGGGATACACTGAAAACCATGATGGGGATGAAAGAAAACAAAACAAAACCACCACCAAAAACAACAAATCACTTTGTCCATAAATGAAGTTTAACAGTCTAAAGAGATTAAATCAATTTTATTTTTCAGGAAATACTCAATTTCCTGCTACCAAGCAGGAGTAAGCTGGAGTGCTTTTCTACACCTCTGTATCTGAGGACAAATACAACTGTTTTGTCCATCTTAAAGATGGCAAAGAATAGAGGCATCCAAAACAAAGCATAGAAAAAACCCATTATGACTTTCCAAGAGCGGAAAAATCCCACCTAGCATTTCACACAGAAGCTGTTTTAAATCCAAGAAAAATCTTGGAAACAACACTTCCTAGTCACAACATGCAAGATGATCATTTAGTGCCATATTTATAACTACTGACAAGAGCCAGGCATTAATACATTAATGTCTCCTCTGGCCATTCAGAAAGGATAAATCCATTTATCCAAGGCAAACGAATCCGAGAAATATATTGGACTATGAAGCTTGTGGGGAATAGCAATTCTAGATTAAGCTTCCTAATTAGTAGTCCAACTAGGGCACAACTGTGCAGAAAGCCAAGTTTCCCTTCGTACAGTAACCATAAGTTAACTCTTCAATTATTTTAAAAGCACAAATTTCTGTCACAAGACAACATACAAGACAAATGACATCCTGCACTGTTTGCTCTAATTTCTAATTTGGTTTTCTGTGTTGACAGTGGGTCTAATAAAAAGGATGAAGAAAACATGACTAAAAACTTTAATTTCTCAATGACTGAAAAAAAGAGTTAAAAATTTTGTTTGAACTAGAAGTACTTAACTGTCCAGCACTAAAAAGAGAAGTTCTGAAGATAAGATTCTTCTATGCTCTACTCTGGAGCTGCATTACTTGAGATAAGCAGAACAATCCAGTAAGTATCCAAAAAGGCAATACTAAATTAAGAGATTAAGAAGGTTTGCTTCACCCTCCCATTTGTCTTGAGATAGAGTAACTACAGGACATATGGCAAATACGGATAAGATGGCCAAAGGAACCTACAGCTTATTATAGTGATATTCAACTGACTAGAAAGTGTTTTCACTGGTAATTTCAGTGGTACCGTCCTGCAAAACCATTCTACAGATGAGCTTCTTTCTCCTTATGACCAAAACCTAGGAAGAATCTTCCAGGCCTAGAGTAAGCCTTCATGAAAATCCCTCCAAAACTCTACTTTGAACAGAGGAATAATAGGTCTGTAATAGAGAAAGATTACCTCAAAGCAGTAATTTAAAATACTGTCACTTTCACCTAGACTTTAGAAACCGTTAAGTTTCTATTCCACTATGGAGGAATTTTCTAGGATTACTATTAATTCCTTAGACATAGAGTGCTCCCTTTCTCCTTTAACCAACATGGACATAACTGCAGCAGCAGCCTCCAGCTCTGGGCTAGATGTGCATCTCTTAAAATTTAACTATAAATTAATACTGTTTTAGCTACATTTTCACTCCAGGCATTGGAGAAACAAAAACACTGCTCATATCCCATTATGTTTGCTACTAATGCTCAGCATAAAATAAAAAGGTTAACATTGTTAACAGTGACATAAAGAAAGCAGTACACAAAAACTGCTGGATATATACCCAGAACAACAAAATCGCTACTTACACATTTTTTTCTCACATCTCACAATTGAAATTATTTCATTCTTTCAGTCAGAACTTTTTAAGGTTAGTTACAGACGTACCTTGTTGCGCGTTTTTACTTTTAATTTAGTCTTCTGTTTCCTTTTCAATTTTTTCTTGCTAAAAAGTTTCTTACTCCTGAAAAAAAGAGCAAAAAAACCATGAGAATAAAATAATTAAAATTCCTTCCTCACTTCATGGTAAACAGAAACATTAGAGAAAAAATATTGTTGTAAGTCCTCTAAAACTTTTTTCCTAAGGTGGAGAACCAGTAAAGTCACAATTTCAGAGTATAAATCAGAGGTTGTTAACATGATGCTTTTCTAATGAATCGAAGATTTTTACTTTTAATATTTAAAGAGGAATATTAGCTAGCGCAGGGGAAGAAAGAAAAAAAAAACCATCTCCCTTTTCTATTTTTACCCTACTTGTTTCTATTACTAGTCCATTAACATCATACCGATGCTAGAAGTGAGAAGACACATTTTGTGAAGTCTTTATTCAGCCTTCCAACACAGAAAGATAGCTTTAAAAAAAAGCATCATTTGACAGAGAATTCAGGTGATGGAAGACACTGCAACTTGTTAAAGTGCATGTTTTTAAACTTCTAAGTGTTCTTCTTCCACCCTCAACTTACAGACTTTTTATTTCCATCCCTTCACACTACATCCCAGCTAATCCATGCTCCTCTAATTCTCTTCCGCCCACGCCTCATTCCTATCACATTCTTTTTCTCCAATTTATTACCCAGTTTTTATCAACAGTCAAAAAAATACACAAAGACAATACACAAAGAATAAAAGACACCATACACATATACCATCAGCAAGGTTATTCTGCTTGAGACACATGCATTTTAACATACTTTACATTTCTCTACTCTGTTCAGACTATGAGCCCTCTGCTAAAACAAGCTATTGTTACCCACACAGCATACAGCTCATTCTAGACTAGAAAGCTACTAACATTCCTCTGTGCCACTCAAATATTACTCAAATGGTTTACAGTTCAGATTAGTTAGAAAAATAGAAGTATGGAAGCTGAAAATCACAGATACCAAACTGGAAAGAGACTGAGAACTGAAACGATCTAGTACTTTATTTCAACAACTTTGTTCTAAACAAAAACGTTGATGGACTAGAAACATACTGCTTATGACTTTCTCAGCATTCACATTTGAAGAGGATACAAGTCTCATGGTCCAGCAGTCAAAGGCTAGAAACTAAAGTTCTATCGACACTGACCAGCCAGGAAAAAAATAATAATAATAATTAAAAAAAAAAATGAAAGAATCCCTGCAAGAAGTTGTCCAGTAGAAACCTCATCTATTAACACTAAAATCAGGAGAGGGAGACAATTCTTCTTCAAGACACTTCCTGCAAGAACCTATCGCCTCATCACTTTTCTTGTAAATTTTAAGTCCTGAATATAAAAAGGAACAACAATTATCCTGGAGTTCAGAGAAGCATTTCAGTGATCAGAAAAAAAATCACAGTAAATTAAAACTTATAAAGAAAACCTAGATGACCTCCTAAGATCATTTCAACTATAAAGGAAAATACATCAAAGTCTGTTCAATCTATTTAAGAAGAGAAGGGGAGAAGTGGTAAAAATCCACACAATCTCTCATGTCCGAATTTCTAGAATCACCCTCCATAGTCTGTTTCACTATTCAGTTATTCTTACACTGAGCAATTTTTAATTCCTTATTACAGTTTAATGCAATCAATGCTTACTCTGTTGTCAAACATAAAGAACACTGTAGTCCCTTCCATTCTGCAGCCACTCAATCTACTCTGGACCAAATACCATTTTATAAAATTCTCATCCTAAATTCAGGTGTAGAGTCCATGGTAAATCAGGATTTCTATCTCTTCATATCAAATGCAAAGTACATTAACCAAAACCAAAGCAGTACTTATTATTCACTGTTGAGCAGAGGAGGAAAAATTGCCCCATATGCTCCCCTAAGGTCACACTTAACTGTATGCCAGGTTTTACTTTCCCAGCCCAGAATAACTTGAAAATATTTTCCTGCAAACCTGCAAACTGAGCTTGTACTATTCTTTACCTAGCTCTGCCGTTATGCCTTTTAGTACAGGACAGTGAAGCACAATCTTCATTTATCAGAGACAGTTTTACAAGGGAGTTCTTCTCTCTTTTTTTTTTTTTTAAAGAACACTAACCCCTCGTCAAGACATTTGAAACTGAATCCTGCTTGCCAAAATCCCTACAAACTCTTCAAACTTATTCCTCTCTGCAAACATTATAAGCATTTCTTCCTTTCTAGCTTGCAAATATTTCACAGAATAATATTCATATTTTGCTAAGTATTTTTCTGTACAGACGTGTACAGCACAGAATCCCAGAATTGCAGGGATTGGAAGGGACTTCAAAAGATTATCAAGTCCAACTCCTCTATCAAAGTAGGTACCCTACAACAGGTCTCAAAGGTAGGCATCCAGAAGTGTCTTTAATATCTCCATAGAAGGAGACTCCACAGTCTCTCTGGGAAACCTGTTCCAGTGCTCCATCACCCTTACCATAAAGAAGTTCTTCTGCATGTTAGTACAGAACTTCCTATGTTCAAGTTTTAGGTCACTGCTCATTGTCCTGTCGCTACACATCACATTCGCCTCCCACCTCCCTTCAGATATAAACATCGATCACATCCCCTCTCAGTCTTCCTTTCTCCAGGCTAAACAGATGCAGGTTACTCAGCCTTTCCCAATGTGGGAGATGCTCCAGGCCCTTTATCATCTTTGTGGCCCTCCGCTGGACTCCTTCCAGGAGATCCCTGTCTTTTTTGAACTGGGTAGCCAGAACTGGACACAGTAATATAAAAGTGGCCTCATCAGGGCAGAGTAGAGGGGGATGATCACCTCCCTCGACCTGCTGGCCATGATCTTTTTAATGAGTCCCAGGATACCATTGGCCTTCTTGGCCACAAGGGCACACTTCTGGCTCATGGCCAACCTGCCATCTACCAGAACACCCAGGTCCTTCTCCGCAAAACTCCTCTCAGCAGGTCATCCCCTAACCTGTATGGTTACTCCTCCCCAGGTGCAAGACTCTACACATGCTCTAGTTAAACTTCATAAGGTTCATCCCTGCCCAACTCTCCAGCCTGTCCAGGTCTTGTTGAGTGGTAGCACAGCTTTCTAGCATGTCTGCCGCTCCTCCCAGCTTTGTATCATCAGCAAACTTCTGAGGGTGAACTCTACCCATTTATCCAGGTGGTTGATGAAGACATTGAACAAGACTGGATCCAGCACTGACCCCTGGGAAATGCTGCTTATTTAATAAAAATCCCCCAAAATAAATCTTATTTTTATCCTCTCTAAGACTCATTTCCAAAAGAAACTTCAGAACTAGTAAGCAATTGATCATGAAAAAAAACAAAACCACTCAACTCTAACTTTATAAAAAAGTTCTGAGCAACCTATCATCTGTTTACAACGTATCTTCAAATAAAAAAAAGATAAGATATATATGATTTCCACAGGATTACTGTAACGTATCGTTACATCATGAGATTTTAATATTCAGATAGTGAAGATAATACATGGGCAGGTCTACTCAAGAAAAATAATGTTAGGAAGATTATGAGTCATTTCCTGTTTAAAACCAGAACTGCTAATTACAAGCCCATCTCTTCTACTGCCTGAAGATTAAGAACACCTGATAAGGATAGGTTGGATTTTCTCACTACATTATCAGGTTGTTTTGGCTAAGAATTGTAAAGTGCTATGAACTGTCAGTTGTAAAGGTCCTGGAAACTCTATGCTGACAATTTAATTCCAGTGACAGAAGATCTTAACTTTCAAGTCAGATGTTGATACTACTCAGTCTAACAAACCAACTTTCAATTATCAGCAAGTTTTAGGCAAGTTTCTGAAATGGTTTCAAGCCTTTGTAGTATTTGAGACTGAATTCATAATTTTGAATCGGGACACAAAGGAAATCAAATTAGAACAGAACATGAGGAGACCCTGACAATAAAATACTTGGGTCAAGTGGACCTAAAGAATGAGCACATGGTTCTACTACAGCCTACTCAGAAAAATCACAGAAAATAAAAGCAAAGACAGAAAACATTCAATTCTTAAATGTTTAACAATCATCTCAAAAAAAGAAAACCAACAACTGATTGCTGGGCAATTTAAAACAGATTTTAAATAACATTATTGGAACTTCTACTCATCTTTCTAGTATCTTTAGAGAATATCAATAAGAGCATGCTTAGTGCTAGCTAGCATTTGCAATATTTGCTGTATTGCAAGTGGGACGCTCCTCAATCACCTCAAAAGCATTGCTTTTACTGCTTGGAAAATCTGAGGAAATGCAACCAGAACTCCTCCCCCAAGGCTGAACAGCCCTCATTTACAATTCATGAAATTAAATTTGAGAAGGAAGGTAAGTTTTGTGTGTTGAGCGCCCAGTGTTGTTACTGAATTAGTCAGTATAGGTTAACCTTGCATTAACACTGTGTTCACATCTGCATAAGTTCTTCTAGGTTATAAGTTGCACTAAAAGAATCACTGCTTAGTGGAAAAAAAAAAATACTGTACCTGCTGCTGAGTCAAAACAAGAGCAACACAAGTTACACTAAAGTTCTGTTGGCCCTTAAACTTGTACTCATATCTGAAATTTGTTACCAAAGGTCACAGCAACAAGTGCAACACAAGATTTAGTCATTCTACTGCTGATAAAAACCTTCATTTTGGGGGAAAAAAAAGTGTGAATTCAGAAACTTACTTGCTTACATGCTAAAATTTTTTAAGCTGATTTTGAATCAGTGTATTTGATGGCTTCAATTCAATAATTATCTTAGGGAAGGGGTATACGTTTGACAGGAGAGGTGCAATTGTCAGGCTGCATCCAGTTAAACATACTATTATTTTGTTTCCATAGGCGTTTAGGCAGTTAGCTTAGTTAGCATTCAAGGAATGATAGAGATGTTCTTAAGAGGCAGCAACCACTCAATGAAACAGAAGTGAAACAATCAAATTGGAGACATCAAACAATACTTGTGAATTGTTGCCTCTGGTGGTAGATTTGGCTGTACAAAAAGCAGCATTTGTTTCTGAACAACCCAAGGTGAAATCCCAACTCAAAACTCTCAAGTAGCCTGCACCTGCAAGTTACTATCACCACAGCCCTAAGAGTCACTTAGTCACCTTGATGTCTCAGGGTCTGTCATCACAGTATGAAATTACTTAAAAAACTGAAAATCTACCAACATGTTTTACACAAGGACAACGAAATATGAGTACCAACATACAGGCAATGCTTGAAAAGTAATGACCTGACATTTCTTCCACCATATTTCTCAGCTACTCCCATATTCAGTAACAGTGCAAGATCAATACTTGTATTTTTGTGCAGAAATCACATAAAAACTAGTGCTGCTTGGCAGCTTTCTTTGTACTGTCACAAAAAAAATCTACAAATTGCAAAATAACATTTTCCATAGGCAGCCACTGTAAGATGGAATATCACGTTAGCTAAAAAGGAAGTGGCAATGCAGTAAGACAAACTGGTCCAAAACAGTTAAAATATAACCACAATGAACAATCCACCTTACTTTCTATCTTGAAGCTCTCAGAATGGTACCGGACTTGTAAGAAGCCCAGATGACCGTGATTTCCTTTTTTAAACAAGCATGTTACATCTGACTGCCAAGAGGTTTTTCCAAAGACAAAGTATCTTCACAGACACCCAGTAACCCAGAGAAGCTTCAGTGCTCCTCAAGTGACCACTGGAGAACTGAAATACTATAAGAGAAATGAGGAAGAAATTATTTTGAGAAACCAAGCTGCATCAACACAAAATGACTGCCCACAAAAGGCAATTACTTAATTACTCTCTTCTTTTAGTTTCTGTGAGGTATAAATGATACCTCAAGAAAGTTGTTAACACAGTCATTTTCATATTTCTATTGTGTAGCTTGATGGTTTTTCTTTATCTTCCCTCATTAAAACTTCACCACAACATCAATCACAGTTCTTGCATAATGCAACATAATGTCCTTTTCATGATCTAGACAAAAAATGAAACAACTGACAATGAGCCAGTTGAGAGTTTACGGGTTAGACTTAGGGCAGACCAATATAACATCATGTGTTGCCTCTCACAACCTACACAGGAAGAAGTTGATGAGACTACAAGAGACATTCACAGGCCTTGATCCTTATGGGGGATGTTAACCATCTGCTGAAAGAGCAACAGAGCAGGGCACAAGCAAAGCACAAAGTTTCTGGAGTGCATGGATGCATGACACAGATGATTGGGGAGTCAATTAGGGAAGGCACTCTGCTGGACTTGGCATTTAAACAAGGAAGAACCAGTTGGATGCATATGTGGCTGCAGCAACAATGAGAGTGTTATTCAGCATCCTGAGACAAGGGAACAAGGCAAAATCAGAATCACAATCCTTAACACCAAAAGAACAGACTCTGGCTTATTCAGAGACTTGCTTTGAAGAACCTTATGAGGGTACACTCCCCCAGAGAAAGGGGTGCAGGAGAATTCATTTTCAAGGACCACTTTCAAGCTCAATAACAGTTTGTTAACACATGCAGGAAGTCAAGGAAGGGTGACAGGAGGCATACATCAATGTACAAAGAGCCCCCTGAAAAAAGGAAGCATACAAGAGATGGAAGCAGCATCAAGTCATTTAGGAGGAATACAAGGACAAAGTCTGAGTCTTCAGGGATGGGTTTATAGATGATTCTGGCACGAGATATGAAAGACAAGGAGAACAAGTAGCAGAAGGAAGAGTAGAAAAAACATGAGCCCAGTGTCAAACAAGGTCAAGATCCAAGTCGCAAAGAACTTTGATCACCTCCATTACTAATGATAAGATTAGTCTTCAGCAGTCAGATGTCCACAGGAAAAGTCTGAGTAAGGACGATGTATTCTCAGTGGAGAAAGATCAGGTTAGGAGCAATTTAAATAAATTACATGTATGTCACTGCAAATGCTGAGGAACCTAGCTGATGACTGCAACACCATTGTAAACAATTTTCTGAAAGGTCACGGCAATTGGCATAGTATTCTGAGAAGAAAACAAACACTCCTCCTGTCTTTACTGAGGAAAAGACAGAGGACCTAGGAAACTTCAGGTTTATCAGCCTCATCACCTGGAAAGGTGATGGAGCAAATAATCTTGGAAATTAACACAAAAAGGACAAGAAAGTGACAGAGCAGTCAGCTTGGACTTATGAAGAGGAAATCACACTTGACCAATCGGTAGCACTGAAATGACTGGCTTGGCAGGTAACAGGAAAGCAATGGGTATCTCAACATCAGTAAGGCTTTTGGGATTCTCAGTCACAACATCCTTATGCAAAGTGGTAAAGTACAAGCAAGATAAATGTGGACTGAACACTGGCTAAATTGCTGGGGTCAATGCTGTGAATGACAGGACTGAATCTACCTTCAAGCTAGTTTACAGATAACACAACATTTGGAGAAGTATTATACATTAAACGATTGTGCCACCATTCAGAAAGACCTCACCCAGGCCAAAGAAATGGGACAACAGGAATGTTACTCAATTTAACAAAGGCAAATGTAAAATCCTGTGTGGGGTTATTATTCAGACACATCTGTACACACTGTCAAATGACTGGAAGGTATCTTTACACAAAAATACTACTTTGAACAGAAACACTGAATTAGTCTGCAGAAGTCCCTTCCAAATTCAAGTATACTGTGATTCTCATTGTTTACACACTAAAGTAAAATTTGACCACAGAGAAAGAGGCAACTGTGCTTATACATTACAGGAGTATGCTTTTTCTAATCTGGTGTTTATCATTTTCCTGGTGCTTTGCCACGTTTCTGATTATGCTTCCAAGTAGAGACATACTGAGCTTTTCATCTGTTCACCATCTGGATCAGCAAACAGCAAATTTAGGCAAAAAAAAAGAAACAGATCTGTATGGAAATAAGCGTAATAAAAACTACAATACTACACAAAGCTAATAAGAATGTATGGTCCTATTAAGGCAAGACAACTATTTGAATCAATCCACGCACTCTTTTGACTATAACCAACACCCAAGTGTATACTTAGTAATGCCTGCCAAAAATGCTTACACACAACAAACATAAGCTGCTTGGTACAAATGGATCAATGTGAACAATGTGTCTAGCAACTCTAACAAGACTTTTCCAAACTTCAATGGTGTAGGCAACCTAAAACATCATTGTTGGAAAGTACTCTAGAATCATTAAAAAACACCGTTTTTAATGAACCAAAAAGGTTAATTACACCATTCCCTTGTCCAGCACAGGAATATTCAAATTCCACTTCATTCCTGTAGTGGGTGTGGTTAGGATGAAGTAAATTCTCCTCATAGCAGCTCACATGGAGCTGCGTTTTAGATTTGGAACCAAAACAATGCTGCTAACACACTAACAGTAGCTGAATGTTGTAACCTGAATTATGCAGCAAGGCTTTGACAGTGGGGAGCAGCAGGGGTGGCACCTGTGAGCAGAGGGGCAGCTCAGCAGCTGTCCCATATCAGATAACAGCCATCTCCAGCCAGCTTAAAAAAGGACCCACTGCTGGCCAGAGTGACAGCTGGCACATCTTTGGGTGATCACAGTTAAGAAAGGGGAGAGATGCTATACAACAGAAGCTGAAACAGGGGGGTGAGAAAATGAAAGAGAGAGCCCTGCAGACCCCAAAGTTAGTGCAGAAGGAGGGTAGGACATACTCTTGGCACAAAGCAGAAGTTCCAGGAGGCCAATGGTTGAGCATATCATCTCCTAGCAGTTTATGGTGCCCCATGTAGGAACATACACCCACATCACAGCCAACAGAGGAGTAGACTCTTGGTCAGAACTGCAGCCTGTGGGAAGCCAACACAGAATCACTTTAAGAAGGACAGCGTCCTGTGAGAGGGGCCCCATGCGGGAGCAAGGGAAGAGAGTAAAGGTGAAGGTGCAGCAGAGATGAACCATAATGGATTAAACACAGCCCCATTCCACTGTGCAGTTCAGGAGGAGAAAGCAGAAAAAGGGTAGGAAGGCATTTTAAGTTTTAGTTCTCATTGCTCTCTACTGTTATCAACTAGCAATAAATTAAATTAATATCCCCTTCACTAAGTGTGTTTTATCTCTGACAGAAATTGTAATACTGTCATTAGCTCAACCCACAAGTTATTTCCGTTATATTTTGTCCTTCTATTCTGTTGAGGAAAGGGAGTGATATAGTAACTGTGGTACTTACTGGGGTTAAATCACAACAAATCTAGCTGAACAGTGTTTGCACATCACAAAATCACAGAATTGTAGGGGATGAAAGGGATCTCTAGGGAACATCGAGTCCAATCCCCCTGCCAAAGCAGGCTCCCTAGAGCAGGTTGCACAGGTAGGCGTCCAGGCGGGTCTTGAACGTCTCCAGAGAAGACAACTGCACAACCTCTCTGGCCAGCCTGTTCCAGTGCTCTGTCACCCTTACTGTGAAGAAGCTCCTATGCATATCTGCGCGGAACTTCCTATGCTTCAGTTTGTAGCTGTTTCCTCTTGTCCTATTGCTGTGCATCACTGAAAAGGGTCTAGCCTCATCCCTTTGCATCCCACACCTTAGATATCTATAGACACTGACATTTATGGACACATAATTAAGGCGTTTCTTGCTCTACATGCTCAAACCCCCACAAAAAAGATAAAGTGTATGGGAACTGCTGAATCACAGCCTGAACCTCTGATTGACCACCTGAGGTGAGCAGTGAGTCTGCTGTGGGAGCACAGGTGAAGGCAATTCACCAGGAGCCAGGCTCCACCCCTCCTAGACATCGTTTAAAGGCTGACTGGCACTAGGGAAAGATCTCTGGAGATTGTTCCTCTTGGAGTCTTTTTTGGCCAGCCCAGGACACGGGTAAGCTTTCCATTCATTTCCAATTATCCCCCTCTAACACAATAATCTTTCCAGCCTAACTTCTCTGTATACTTATTGATTATACATCTATATACTCATTGACTATACACTTGGTGAGCCAGGCAGACCAAATATACTAAAATATATAATGTCTTTTCTGTGGAATTTCTATGAATGGGTTAGGGGGGAGAACACTACCCCCCTAGACAAAATGATTCCAGGACAGATCCTGGGATTTCTGGGATTTCCCTATTATGAACTAGTAACCATCATTTACAAGTGGGGTTCCCTATGAGTTATGGGAAATATCTCCCCATATTGCATGGCAGACTATTTTCAGGGGCTAAGCAAAGATACACTAATTACAAAAGAATGACAGCTGCCTCTACAGTGACATGGCTACTGTTAAATGCTTTAAACCAGGCTGAAGTAAGAGCCAATACTCTAGAAAATTAAAACCAGCTTCTGAGACACTGCACTGAAAAGTTAGAACAAGAACTGAGTATATTAACAGGAAAAAAAAAAACAATTCTGCATTTTTCAATAGGACAGGTTCATTTGTAATATTTCAATAGACAACAGCCAAACTTCTGAATCAATGGACCTTGTTGATCAGGAAAATAAAAATTTCAAATTAAATCTTAAAGCTCTGCTTGTGACAGATCCCCTGGAGATCCATCCTATTATAATTCAAAAAATAGGGAAGATACAGGATAGACTCGCAGGTGTGCCGCCTGATCAGTGGGTCCCTGGCCAAACTCACTTGCACGTAACAGCCCGGCCATACAGAGCAACTGATTTAATGGACCTGGTACAATGGTTCTGGCAAAAACCTAGAAAAAGTGTACCAACCTGGCTATTGAGAATGTGGGACTCAGGTGCAGAAGGCGTTATGGTTAACGGGCCAGAAATATCTAAATTGGCCACCATGACTCTGCACCTTGCCCTTAGGCAGAGATTATATGTGGGTGTCCAATATGCTAATGAAAACCATTCTATAATAGATTGGTTAATGGTGGCATGCTATATAGTATAGATGAATAAATCAGACATTCCGTTACATACAGGGTTGAGGTCCTCCATGGAGAACCTTCAAAATTACATCCGTGAATTACGCGTAAGGGAAGCAATTTATGAATATTTGTTTGACAGCCCTGAGATGGTCAGATTTTCAGCAGGGATGAGACTTGATTTTACATCAGGCCCCTTCCCATCTATATGGCACATTAGTTTTTATACTGAATCCCCTGGTGGCCTCAGAAGTGGTAGTCCAGAAGGCTGCCCAACTAGTGGCTTACCTGGGAGAAACAGAACACCTGCAGACTACATGCACCATTCAGACACTAGAAGAAGCCGAAGTCCTGCCACTAATTAAAACTAGGAGGCCAGCTATATGAACTCCTCAATCAGGACCCATTAAGGTTTTCTGGAAGCAAATATCTATTGATCTAATTTGGGCTGGGGTCCAATTTGCCAAAATTGACCACCAGCCCAATCATGTTCTCCTCCAGCTATGGAAACAATAAAAGGACAATCAAAAATTTCAGAATTTACCCCAAAAAAACCTAGGTTAAGAGTTATAGATAAATTATCAACAACAACGTGGAACTTAGAGGACTTTATAGTCCCTAATAGGAAAAAGAAGCCTCCTCAGGTGTCTTGGGCCACAATGCCTGAGCCACCAGAGACAAAAGACTTGGCCATAGCATAGTTCATGGCATGACAAGGGATGTTAGTCCCCCTAGGGCCTCCAGACAGGATCGGAGACCCTATATAGAACTAATGATTTTTTTGGTCCTGAAAGAATATTCAGAGAGCTATGGTGTTGGTTGACACAGGAACATCAATAATCTACGGAGATCTGACTTGATTTGATGGTGACAGAGTGATGATTGGAGGTTTTGGGGGACAGACCATTCTGGTCACCCAAACACAGTTGAAACTGGGAGTTGGGTGTCTCCCATCCCGGGAGTATAAAGTGTCTTTTGCCCCAGTCCAAGAATACATTCTGGGCATAGGTATTTTATGGGGTCTGGCTCTCCAGACAACTGTGGGAGAGTTCAGACTGACAAAGGTGCATTAGTGTCTGGGCAGTGCAGGCAATATTGAGAGGCTATGTGAAGCATGAGCCTATTTGCCTGCCAAAACTGTGCCGGACTACTAATGTAAGACAGTATAGGCTCCCAGGTGGGCAAGATGAAAAATCTTCCACACCATTCTCAAGGTGGGCGAATTAGAAGAAGATGGCATAATAAGACCTGCACATAGCCCATATAATTCCCCCATATGGCCAGTGCAAAAGTCAGATGGAACATAGAGAGTGATGGTGTATTACAGAGAATTAAATAAGGTCACACTGCCTCTTCATGCAGCCATACCCAATATTTCTTCCCTAATGGACACATTGAGTAGGGAAATAAAAAAAACCTACCATTGTGTCCTAGATTTAGCAAATGCGTTCTTCAGTATTCCCATTGCTGAAGAATTCAAGATTAGTTTGCGTTTACATAGGGAGGCAGGCAGTGGACCTTTCAGATCCTGCCACGGGTACGTGCATTCGCCAACATATTGCCATGATCTAGTGGTGCATGACCTGGCTAATTGGAGAAAACCTGATAATGTTAACTTACATCATTACACTGACGATCTCCTGTTGACATCCGACTCACTGGAGGTGGTAGGACAAGCAGCAGATTCATTAACTACTTATCTGCAGGAAAGAGGGTGGGCTATACATCCTCAGAAGGTGCAAGGTCTGGGCCTGTCTGTAAAATCCCTGGGGACAGTTTGGTCAGGAAAGACCAAAGTACTACCCAGTACTGTCATAGATAAGGTTCAGGCATTCCCAGTCTCTGCAACACCAAAGCAGCTACATGAGTTTCTAGGTATATTGGGATAGTGGTTCTCCTTTATACCTCATTTAGTGTAGCTGCTGAGGCCACTCTATGGACCCGTGAAAAAGGGGCAACTATGGGACTGGGGGAAAATACAACAGGACGCTTTCCAACAAGCAAAACTGGCAGTTAAACAAGTCTAGGCATTGGGCATATTTGATCCTACCCTCCTAGTCCAGTTGGAAGTTCATGTCACTCAGGATGGCTGTGGCTGGGGCCTGTGGCAATGCCAGAGTTCTGTTCAGACCCCCACTGGATTCTGGTCTCAGGTCTGGCACAGGGTGGAAGAAAGATACAGTATAATTGAAAAGCAGTTATTGTCTGCCTATTCCGTATTACAGGCAGTTGGGGCAGTCTGGGGCAAAGACGTGCTTAGACATATGGAATGCAGTTAAACACAGGACTGTACATGTCTACCATATCTCTGGTCACCAACTCCTACAGTCACTGGGAAATCACAAAGCTGACACTGGCCGGAGTTCATTGGATTAAGAAATTCACCATCTGAGAACACTGCCTGCTGGTTACATCAGAAGCTATGGCATGCTGGACAAAAGACAATGTGGGCAGCTGCTAAAGCATGGGGGCTGCCCATGCAACTGTCTGACATAACTCAAGCATGCCAAGACTGCGACTCTTGCTCCAAGATGAGACCGAGATCGCTGTCCAAAACAACAGCCCATCCTGCTAGAGAAAACAATCCTCTTCAGCAATGGCAGGTTGATTACGTTGGGCCCCTCCCTCGGTCTGAGGGGACAAGATATGCCCTGACCTGCACTGATACCATAAGTGGGCTACTGCAGGCCTATCCAGTACCAAAAGCAAACCAGGCGTATACCATCAAGGCACTTACTACACTGATGTCTGCCTATAGGACACCTCAAGTCATTGAGAGTGACCAAAGGACTCGTTTTTATTGTTACAATGATACAACACTAGGCAGAAGAAAAGAACATCAAATGGTGATTCCACCTGCCATATAATCCAATGGGGCAGGCCTCATTGAATATTATAACAGTATTCTTAAGGCTGCCTTGAAGACAGACTCTCAATCCCTACAGGGGTGGACAAAGAGATTCTATGAAACCCTGTGCGACCTGAATGAAAGACCTCAAGATGGCAGATCCAATGCCCTGAAAATGCTACAGACAACATGGGCCTCCCCAGTTAGGATCCAAATTATGGGCACTGATCATCAGGTAAGACACCGGATTGTCAATGAAAATAATCTTCTGTTCCCTACCCCTGAGAATTTAGATCCAGCTACCCATAAAATAAAATGGCCTTGGAAGGTGCAGGTAGGACCTAAGTGGTGTGGCCTACTTGCACCTTGGGGGAGATTATTGGAGGTGGGAGGCTCAGTAGTCCTGCCAGTAATAGGTACGTGGCCTACTGGTATTGTGGTCAACACTCCAATCTTCATTACTAAAGGGACCCCCATCATGTCCCTGTGGCAGATCAGGACTCCCCCTTTGGTGCCTGATAGTTATGCAGCTGCAGACATCTGGCCAGCAAGTATGGTACAGGCAGCCAGGGCATGCTCCAGTACAAGCTGAAGTGTTGACCCAGGATAAAAATATGGCCTGTATCTTGCCCTGGAGGGCAGGACTTCTTTATTTTTGAAATTTTTTTGACTTCTTTATTTTTGAAAAGAAATCAGTTCATTTTCCTGTTTTTCCAGGGCTAGCCTGAACTTACTTCAACTCCGAAGAGAAACAAGTCATCTGCCAATTTAAGTCAGATTCTTCAGCCTAAACCACATCATTTACACCACTGACATGTAATTTCACTATTCTCTTATATTCATAACTACTTTTTCCTGTTGGGAAGAGACAATGATGCCTCCCCCCATCCTCCATCACAATGAAGTGCAAAGAAAGGGTCAAATACTTCAGGTTTCCTACAGAATATAATTTGTCATATTTTTTTTTTGGGGGGGGGGGGGGGGAAGAAACCCAAGAACAATCCTACAGCATGACACTTCTAAATTAACTTCACTTTATAATTTTATGCAATAGGTAGAAGTCATCATGAAGATCTTCTACGTTGGCTTTCGCTGATTTTTATTTCTCCATTTGTATGTATTTATTTTTTTCCCCCTTGGAATAAAGCACTTGCTGATGTTATTATCTCCAGTAATACTTGTAATCTTTTCCAGCTTTGTATCACCTACAAACTTTTTCACCTACAACCTTAATTCCAGCACTGAAAACCCCACTGTAGAGATTGCACGGTTCAGGACCAAGGACAGAGCCCGAAGCACAACCACTGCTACTGCTCCCCTCACTTGTCCTTTCCTCCAATACCTAGCAGGGCTGTTCAGCAGCACCTATTCACAGTGGGCCTTTTTTTTTTTTTTAGCAGTTTTTCTCCTCTCATCTTTTCTTACCTATTTAACTGTCTTATCTCAACCCATATGTTTCACTTGTTTTTCTGATTCTCTCCTTCATCCCTCTTAGGTGGGAGTGAGCAAATAGCTGTGTGGTGCTTAGCTGTCTGCTGATCTAAACTACAGTACCCAGACAGGGTTCATCATAAATCCACTTTGTCTAATTTATCACTTTCATTTATATTACAGTTTTTTACTGTATTTCTAGAAATATATATTCCAGACTACATTGAATCATCTTCATCCCTTTTTTATTCAAGAACTCAATCCATTTGTTTTATTTTGTTCTTTCAGAACCTCATATATCTATGAAGTTTCAAGGTAATTCCTAATAGATATCTGTATGGGAACTGTTGAATCATGGTCTGAACCTCTGATTGACCACCTGAGGCAGGCGCTGAGTCAGCCATGGGAGCACAGGTGGAAGCAACTCCTCCACCTGTGTGACCAGAAGGGGTGGAGCCTGGCTCCACCTCTCCTAGACCCCATTTAAGGGCTGACTCCCACAGAGGAAGGATCTCTCTCTGGAGATCACTCCTCTTGGAGCCTTTTTGGCGAGCCCAGGACACAGGTAAGCTCCCTATTCATCTCTGATTATTCCTTTTCAAATGTGATCTTATATAAAGTTTCTTATATCTGTATACTTATTTGCTCTACAATATCCCAGCCACCAGGCAGAGGAATTTCATCGGGCTTGTGAAAATACCCAAACATACTCAAGCCCGAATTTGCACATCTTTTTAATTATGACTTGTTTCATAATTCTAAGACATTTCTCAACCTTATGTCATCACCATACTGTATTAGTATTATTATCATATGATTTTTTAGAACAATTAGATTTTTGTTTGAAAACCAAATTTTTGGAGGCCTAAGGAAGAACGATTTTATTCAGACTACTGGAATATCCTTCCTAAACTTCACCATTATAGTCTGAAAATTAGATACCACATGTACTAGAAATGAAATTAACACCAAATACAAAATTGATCTGACTTGTATTTAAGTAAAAGAGAACTGCAGAAGTGCAAAGTAGTATCTAGAAAATTCTCTTTTATAAATCAAAACATTTGATATATTTAAGTTGCTTTGGAAGCGAAGGACAGACAAGGAAGCACCTCTACCTACTATTCTCTGCACAAAGAAAATGGTTCCTCAATACAACCACTGGCAGGTGTAATTTCTTTCCTGTAATTATGTAGTTTTTCACTTAATAGCTGCAACTAATTTTACTTAGTAGATGCAAGGTAGATATTCTACCTCGAGTTCTTCAGTGCAGAGGAAGACATTCTGTATCTCTCACCTCTACAATTTTAGGACTGTTTTTCATTTGCTCTGGTGAAAATAAAAAGTAAATCAGCCATAGCAAGAACAACATCTGCACTCTTAGCCACTAGTCTATCTAAATGCAACCACAACAACTGCAGTGTGTACAATGCCACTTTTTTTTTTATAATCATACCAGGAAAAATTTAATTTGGAGAACAGGCTCCATGAAATTTAGTAAAAACTGCACTTATTAATAAGGTGAACACAAATTGCAGATAATGACATGCCATCTTCACTGAATGGCACAACACAGCTCCCTAGTGCATACTACTGAAAGCCCACCAGTCTGCAGTTGCCAATGGTCAACATTCTCTGGCAGAACATTATAGTAATAAAATGCAACAGAGACTCCATTGGTTTGAAGAGAAACAGAAGAGATATGATCACTTTGAGTACACACAAGCGTAATGAAGACATAGTATCCTTTCTAACAGATGTGTTCCTATATTGTCTTGCAGGAAAAAAAAACGAAATCAAAAAAAAAAAAGGTCAGCCATGAATTACAATAAATCATGGTGAGAGAATCAAATAGAGAGATGAGACTGTAACACTGAAAACTGGAGAATAAGTTTTTTATTTGAGAATTATGGTAACTGTTGAGTTGAACTGTTGAACCACTAATTGAGAACCTGGGAAAAGGACCCAGTCAGCCCTAGGAGCACAGGTGAAGGCAATTCACCTGTGCAACCCGAAGACATGGAGCCTGGCTGCACCTCTCCCAGACCTCATTAAGAGCTGACTGCCACCAGAGAAGGATCTCTGGTTGGAGATCCCTCCTCTGCGAGCCTGGATCTTTGGAGATGGGTGAGCAGATCCTTTTCCTTTCCATATAACATCTTTCTATTGTGTTAGTCCCTACTGTATCACCTTTCCCTCATGTTCATCTTTCTGACTATTACAAAGGACAAGCTCACCTCAATCAAATGCAAATGATTGGCTGCAGATCTGTATAAAAATGATCACTGGATTAAAGATAAGTAATATCAAAAAGACCAAGACTAATGGAGAAGCAAAAGAAAGAGTTCAGAATTTGACTGACACTTAACAGGGGTCTTACCTAAATATTTTCATAGACTGACAGAGCCCATGGTCAAAATAATCTAAATGCTATGACACTGTAGCACAAGCTGTATAAGAGACTCCCAATTATTTTTGCTTGCAGACCTATAAAATTCTGGGAGCAGTTTGGATCATCCCAGTGAATCTAAAATTACCAACAAAAGGCTTATTCATTCATGGGAGAGTAAGACCTGCTCTTACTCTCCCTCCCAGAAAATCTATAAAACTGTTCAAAAACCATTATCTTAGACAATTATGCTTAGGGATATGAGTAAAGTCATGGGAAGAAAAAGAAAAACAAGGAATGGCACTAATCTAAACAAAGGCCTCCAGATTTATGCAGGGACAAAAAACTGATTTTTGTTTCTTTTCGAGGCTATGCAACTGGTACAGCTTTAGACTCTTTAAATTAGTAGAAGAAAAACACCCACAGTTTTCATAGACTGAAGTAGTCACAGCTAAATCACATGCAAAGAAAGAAGTATCATTCAGTTGTAACAAAAACAAGAAAGCCTTAATCCAACACATTTATCAGTCCCAAAGAGCTATGACAAATCATTTACTAAGATATACTGGTTATTAAAAAAAAAACAAACAACAACAAAAAACAACCTATCAACTCAAAGCATAATAAACATAAACATACAAAAACCATATAACCTTAACATAGCCATTTACAGTATAAGTGGCCCATTCTGCTTCACTGATTTCTAGTATTCATCCTTTGGAGCAGTACAATGGAAGGAATTGGCTATGAAAGACTACTTAGCAAAAGTATATTTGAAATGTAAGAGCTTTAATTATAAGACTACAATTCCAATAAAAGTCTCAGTCTGAAGCACTGTTCCTGGCAAGAAAAAGAAATGCAATGGTGTATTTGAAAAACGCTGTGAGGAGTCACGTCTCCAGTGTAAACAAAGGACATAGAAAACAGCTTGCAAGAATGTCTCATCGTGAACTGTGTTATTGATATATGTGCTCTCTACGAAGACGCAAGTAGTCATAGGTGAAGAATTACTAAAGCATCTTCAAAATATTGTGGCCAGGAGAAAGACTACAACACAGCAGGGGGCAGGGAGTGGAAGAAGTGCTAAATAAAAATGCAGTCAGCAGTGAGCAGTGGTGACTTCTTAAATTACTCCAACAACCACCTAACTTTAACTCCTTATGTTGGCCACTTAACATGTCCATCAACCCATCAACACGTCAGCAATTAGCATAACTGGAACTGAAACATTAACGGAGATTTTCTTCCAGTTTAACAATGCAACAGAATCACAAAAGAACTCCCACCCACAAACTAACAGCATAAAAAAGAAATAATAAATAAGTGATGACTGGAACACATAAATATATGGACTTAAATCAGTAGGTGGAAGAATCCTAGGGACACACATATTAGTCTGAAGATTACTGAGAACCGAATATCAGACCTAATAGTAAACCACCAACAGAACTGGTACGCCTTTAAAAAATGGAAGTACAATTCCAATCAAGTAAAATTAATTGTAATTATTTCTTAATCTATAAAGCTGTGGACCATCTTGAAATAAATTAAGAAAAAAACAAGTCACTAGTTAAAATATTAAGGAAACAGAGTAAGCCACAATTGCTGGAAATCATACCATATAATCATAGAGTGCCATCAGTTGGAGGGGACCTTAAAGATCACCTAGTTCCAAGCCCCCTGCTCTAGGCAGGGCTGCCCCCCACTAGACCAAGCTGCCCAGGGCCCTATCCAACCTTGGTTTGAACACCTCCAGGGATGGCATATTCACAGCTTTTCTGGGCAGCCTTGCTAGTGCCTCACCACCTTATGAGTGAAGAATTTCCTCCCAACATCTAAGCTAAATCTCCCCTGTTTTAGTTTAAAGCCACTCCCCCATTGTCCTATCACTATTAGTCTGCACAAAAATTTAGTCCCCCTCCTTCCTATAAGCTTCAGTACCCTTCAGTACTGAAAGGGCAAAACAAAGCTGCCCCAGAGCCTTCTCATCTCCAGGCTGAACAAAGTCTGCTCCCTCAACCTTTCCTTGTAGGAGACACGCTCCAGCCCTCTGATCATCCTCATGACCCTCCTCTGGACCCATTCCAACAGCTCCACATCCTTCTTGTGCTGGGGGTCCCAGGTCTATGCGCTGTACTCCAGATAGGGCCTCACAAGGACAGAGTAGAGGGAGCAATCCCCTCCCTTGCTCTGCTGGCCACCTCTCCCTTGATGCAGTCCAGGACACCATTGGCCTTCTGTGCTGCAAGCACATGTCACTGGCTCATGTCCAGCTTTTCATCCACCAGGACCCCCAAGTCCTTCTCTGTGGGGTTGCTATCAATTAGTTATTTTCTGTACATGTATCCAGGACTACCTCAACACAGGTGCAAGACCTTACCTTGCAGATGGCCTTGTTGAACCTCACTAGGTTCACAGGGGCCCACTTTCCATGTCCATCCAGGTCCTCCTGGAAGGTGTCCCTTCTTTCCACTGTTAACAACTGCACCACTCAGCTTGGTGTCATCAGCAAACCTGTTGAGGGGACACTCAACCCACTACCTATGTCATCAATAAAGACATTGAAAAGCACTGGTCCCAAGATGGACTGCTGGGGGCATCACACATGACTGGCCTTCACCTGGACACAGAGCCATTGATCACAACCCTTTGGCTGTGACCAACCAATTCTTCATCCACCAAGTTGCAACAGTTGAGAGCTTTGCCATTGCGAGAAATCAACACCTCCAATCACATTTACACAAATATTCTCATCAATAATCCACAACTTGATATTCAGGAAGGATAAACTATTTTAAAAGTTTAAAACACATTAAACACATTGCTTTAGAGCACACTGAGCAGTAAAATCCTCAAAGTTGGCAACAATACCAAGAGATCATTGAACATCAAGAATCTAACAAAGGAAAATTATAAAATGCCTCATCTAAGTTTAAAAAATTCCTGTAACAATGCTGAAGCTGAAACTAAACAGTCAACAATGGGAAAAAGAAACTTCTTGAGACAATTACCATACAAATACTAAAAAATCTTAAGTAACAATGACCAAATATTGCAGCTGAACAGTACCAAATGACAAGTTCTCCACATAACTGTCTTCCTTATCCACGAGTACACATTCAGAATGTCACTAATTAAGAGCTCACACAGTAGCTCCTGTTACTGGACACACTCTTCTACAAGCACAGTTCCAGAGCTGGAAAACCTAGTTCCAGGTTTTCTGAAACTTCTGTTGTATTCCAGCTGGCCTATAATTGAAATAGTGACAGGGAAACAAGAGTTCCCATATAGTATTATTTTGTAGCCCAAAATAAATAACAAAACCAGACAATGTGATTCTATTACATGCATTATTTCTTTTCCAAGCTAAACACTTTCCTTGTAAGAAACAGAAGGATGCACGGCTACGAACAGGACAAAGATGTCTAGCGGTGCTACAAGACTTCTGAATAAATTTTCATGTTCATTATTGCAGAAATGGATATTTGTTTCTAGCGATTCACAAAAACTGAATATTTGCCTTGCGGGTTTCACACCATCCTTTTAAAGGCACTCAAATTTTAGTCTATTTGGCACAGTGGTTTCACTCTGAAATTTTTTTTAATCAAGGTGATATATTAGTAGTTCTGTAACTTTCTTTTCAGAAGCAAGTACTCCTTCCTTCTTTTCATTATGCCTTCCATGCTAACACTGCAGAAATACAAACCATGTTAGACTAAGCATCTTCTACAGCATCTCAAAAACAACTACTCTGTAAAACAATTTTCATTATCACAACATAAGAGATGCATAAAATACATGGATTTAGTTGATAGTTAATCCCTATTAACCAATAGTACAATACATCACAGAATATCCTGAGTTGAAAAGGATCCAATGGAACATTGAGTCCAACTCCTGGCTTCACAGAGAATCATTCAAAATTCCACCCATATATCTGAGAAAGCTGTCCAAACATTCCTTGAACTCACACAGCTCAGTGCCATGACCACTGCCCTGGGGAGCCTATTCCAGTGCCTGACAACCCTCTGGTGAAGAACCTTTCCCTGTTATCAAACCTGACTCTCCCCTGACACAGCTTCACACCGTTCCCTCTGGTCCTGTTGCTGTCACCAGAGAGCAGAGCTCAGTACTGCCCTTCCGCTCCCCTTGTGAAAAGCTGCAGGTCATCATGAGGCCTTCCTCCAGTCTCCTCTGGGCTGAGCATACCAAAGGATCTCAGCTGCTCCTCACACACCTCGCCCTCTGGACACTTCACCATTTTCATAGCCCTCCTTTAAGTCACTCTAATACACTACACTTTTACATCTGTGGCACCCAAAACTACACAAACTACTTGAGGCTGCACCAGAACAGAGCAAGACAATCCCTTCACCAGACCAGCTAGTATTGCTAGCCAATGTCATCTATTTCATCTGCTGCAGAAAAGAGATGAACTTAATTCCTGGTTTCTTAACATAAGAGCATTAAGGCTGTTCTAGATGGTCAGTGAAATTAAGACTGTTGTAATTGAGAAAGCAAAAAAGCTTCTTGTTTCATACAGAAATTTTATTTAATAATTTCAATAATTAAAATTTTGAAGACAAGCAGTACCAAAAGCTTTGCTGAAATCTAAACAGATTACATTTACTAGCTTCCCTTAGTCAACGAGGCGAATAACTTTTTCATAAAAGGAGATTAAGTTCATTGAGCAAGACCTTCTCCTCATGAACCCATGTCAGCTGTTCAATCATTGCACTCTTTCAAGTGTTTTCCAGTTACTCCCAGAATAACCTTCTCCATAACTCTACCAGGCTCTGAAGTGAGACTGACAGGCCTGTAATTACCAGGGTCTTCTTTCTTCCCCTTCTTGAAAACTGGAACATTTGCAAGCTTCCAGTCAACTGAGACCTCTCCAGATTTCCAAGAAAAAATAACTGAACGATGTCTCATAATGACATCAGCCAGCTCTGAGCCTTGGATGAATCCTATTAGGCCCCATAGACTTTATATATCCAGCTGGAGCAGCAAATCCTGCACAAGTTCAGAGTTGATACAGAATTTATTGTTCCTGCAGTTACAGCTCTCCAACTCAGGGCTCTGGGGATACTAAGGGCTCATTGTAAGTGTTGAAGACAGAGGTGAAGGTGGTATTGAACATCTCTGCTTTGCTTGCAACCCTATTTGTTAGATGACCATCCTCATCAATTAACAGACTAATGTTATCTCTGCTCCTCCTTTTGCTGTCAACATATTTCAAAAAGCTCTTTTTGTTTTCCCTCACAGTACTGACCTGACCTGCTTCAACTCTAATTATCTCCCTTCAACATCCAGCAGCATCTCTGTAGTTCTCCCATGTTACTCAACCTCACTTCCAGTGGTCATGCACTTTAATTTTCTGCCTAAGCTCTAGAAAACCCCTGCTCAGCCAAGCTGACCTTCTGCCTTGCCTGCCTGACTTGCAACATTTTGGAACTGCCTGCTTCCGTGCTCTTAAGAGGTGGTACTTAGAAAGCGACCAGCACTGACAGACCTCAATGCCTCCAAAAGTAGAATTACCAGGGACTTTGCTAACTAGTTCCTCAAGCAGTTTCAAGTCTGCTGGTCCCAGTATCCAGGGAGATGGTAAAATGATATTTACAAAATACGAGAATCAAAAAAAACGCAGGGAAGCAAATCTTTTTCTACAGGAATAAAGAGCACATAATTCTTCACAATAAACACCACTATAATATTTTTATTAGTCTCTATGTAAATTAATCCTACTCTTTCCAATCTTCCAAGCTTTTTACGATTAGAGTTTTATTTAAAAACAGAAAAAAACAACAAAAAAGAGACAACATCAAGTCTCAAACAAATAAGAGCTTACAGCTTTTGTGAAGACTTCAGATAAAAAAAAGTAGGCATTTTGATGTACCAACAACCAAATGAGCATACATTTCATATATCCAAATATAATAAGCACTGTTTCTATGCATCTACATGTTTGTTAACAACTTGGCAATAGAAAGGTGAAGTGTTCCAGTAGCATTTCTCCAATAACGTTTTGAAACATACATTTAAAACATGCCCCAGTCAAATAAGCATTGCATTACTGAGCATAAGGGGCATAAGGGAAAACTTAAGAATTTCACTTAACTGTGAAAGGCCTGAACAAAGCGTTAGTGATAAACTTGCTCCAAATGATGTATAACTAAGCACTGTGAAAACAGATTAGCTGGCCAACCTCCAAAAATTTCTTAATCATCCAGCTCATCATAAAACAAAAGTTGGCTGCCTCTTTTTCATTCAAAATGGGTGAAGAAGCAGTCATCTGATCTGTGGTCAATAGCAAAAATTTTATATTTCAGTCATTACTGACATTTTCCTTGGTCTCACAGCAAGCTATTTCACAACATTACATTTGTTGGGTTTTTTGTGTTGTTTTGTTTTCTCCAGAATACAAATACAAGCTCTTTTTTTTTCCCCCCCCACTCCTGTTGAGGATTTAATTTAAAAGAGGTAACCCTAGCAAAGAAGTAATGGACAAAAAATGTAACCCAGAAAATAAAAAGCCATATTTTTAGACTCCTAATGCTTTAAAGTAATTGACAGGATGTTTCCAGTGGGGGGGGGGGGGGGGGGGGGGGAATTAAGAATCTCAGAAGCTCCACTGGATGAAGTGGAAACGGTTTTAACTTGAAGAGAGGGAAAATTTAGGTTGGATATCAGCAGGGAGGTTCTTTACTATGACAGTGGTGAGGTGCTGGAACAGGCTGCCCAGAGAGGTTGTGGATGCCCTGTCCCTGGAGGCGTTCAAGGCCAGGTTGGATGGGGCCCTTGGCAGTCTGGTCTAGTATCAAATGTGGAGGTTGGCAGCTCTGCCTTTAGCAGGGGGGTTGGAGCTTGATGATCCTTGAGGTCCCTTCCAACCCAAGCCATTCTATGATTCTATGAATCCCGTTAGTAAGGACCATAAAGAGTATATTCAATATTGATTATTATTCAATAAACACTGCTGCATCTCTGATACCTAATATTACTACAGAAATCCAGATAGTCCTCACAAGTAATTTAAAATGTATACGGAATTCAAGAAGAACCTATTCAGAAATGATTCTTAGATCTGCATGATGTTATCTCTACAGCTGTGGAGTTTATGTTCTTCAGACAAATGAAAAAAATATTTTCGGTAAAGACCAATTGATAAGCCGTAAAACAGATGGGAAATATTCAAAAATGAATAAGAAACTATTACTATTTCAGAACATATTATCACTAATATTAAAAACTCATATTAATCAAAATTGTACAGTAAAAATCTTCACTACAAGAGAGGCTGCACAAAAGCTATAACAAATTCATTTTGAGCTGTATTTGAGAAAAGGTTTTAAAGAACACAGTAAACCTACCTGATACTTCTGACAATAAACAAGTAAAAGAGAAGGGACTGACGTTTTAAGGAAAACTCTCAGACATACAAGAGATAGTAACAGTAATTCAGTTAGATGAGGATGCTTCCTAGGATTAAATTCTAAGTGATACGCTTAGACAACAAAACACGAGAATCAAAAATATTTTTTAAAGTACCCTATTTTGCACATACAAAGTTTCAGGAGTGAAAACAGTTAATGACTTCTATTATTCTTAGTAGCAGAGCAGACAGTTTCATCCACTCGTAAGCCAGTATGAGTGAGTTAATGTTACAATGACAAAGTTTCTACTTGTCCTCTAAAGAGACTCATACTTGCTGCTACAACTTCAGAGACCTCCATGACCATACCAGCCATAATGCCACTGATAGTCATTTTCATGTATTTCAGTAGCCACAAAGCAGGGACTATAAAATGAGCACACAATACATTCACCTTCCAGACCAATCTTGAATATCAGTGGGAAATGCACCTGTCAAGCCATCTGACTGAAGATGATGTCAAATTACAGGATTAGATAGATTTTCCTGTTCCCTTTCATAAAACTGTTAGCCTGGCACAGGTGACAAGAGAAACTGCTTCTCTCCTTCCACTTCTCCATACAGAGACTCTGCGCAGCCGTTCCACTCATGCTGTTACACACTTGGGTACGATCACAAGGTGAGTCAGATTGCAGAATTAGTCTGGATTACAACAAACCATTTTTGGCAAGTTAATTTTAACCCAGCACAAGTCTTTAATTTGTTACCACAAGAGACTATATAAATAATATCAACGTGGTGGGGGCAACAAGCACAGCAACCAAACTGTCTCCTCTGGAGACCAAAAAGTGTTCATAACACCACAGCCAGCACTACATGAGGAAATGCAAAGCACTGCTAGCTCTGTTTCAAAGCCAATTACTCCATCCTACTCAGCACGTGACATTCACTGCTTTCAGATGACAGCTAGCACAAACACCTTGCAAATGTGAAATTAATCTTGCACGCAGCTTTTAAACATCCCTCACAATGCCTAATTTCCCTGTCTGTGCACAGGCATTCTGATACTGTTTTCTAGTTCTTCATAAGCATTTAAATAAGGGTTGGAATAAATGCGCTCAGTGAGGCACTGACCACACTATTTTAAGTGCAGACCACAATTTGCAGACTTGAAACAAAAAATTTACGTCAACACATTGCAAGCAGGTTGTACTATCACTCTTCAGCATAAAGAGCCTTCTCAGAGCACAGGTAGATGTTATTAATGTCTAAAAGCCAATTTTAGCTTAAGCTACTTCAATATATTTTTATCGCCACAAACACTCTTAGTGACAGATTAACAGGGTTAGATTTTCCATATAGATTAATTAGAGGTTAAGGTAATAAGGTTTATAAGGAGTCTTCATTTTAGCTATCTGACACTTATCTACTGTAGTAACTACACAGAGCCACAAATTGCTTTGCAGTATTTCTTTGGGAAGTGTTGGAGATATTTATCGTTTTAACTTTGAAAGATAATTTTAGATAGCACTTTTGAAATTTCTTTTTAAATACTGCTATGTAGCTGAAATTCTCAAACTTTCAACAGGAATGTTTGGATGCTGATACAGAAGAAGAGTGGAGATTATGAGCAGCACGTTGGCTGCCGTCATCCACAAGAGACATCGGCACTAGCTAATAATAAAGCATTAAACCTCTTAAAAGTTCTATTACCCAGTATTGGCTGTATTCCCCGAAAGTAACTAGCAGTCACTGACCTTGAGACAATCTGTTTCCCCCACCTAGAGGATTCAGGCATCTTGGATTTGCTCTATGATAACACAATGTAGCCACAAGAAGTAACTAAATCTGGTCTTCAAAACCGAAGGTACATGGGAACTTCTCAATGTCACTGTTCTCTTAATTGCCAACGTGTTAATAAGAAACAGACTCAGCAAGAAGCTTAGGTACCTTGAAGTTCAAATTTAATACTACAATAAGTAGTTAATGTATTAAGTAGTTAATACATTACGTATGCCAATTAAAAGAAACACAGAAATTGACACTCAAAGCCGATATTTTCTACAACAGCATGTTGAAAAGATACCAGTGTAATTATGATGAAACCAGAAACCATTGAGGGCACAACAAATCCAAAGCTACAGCTTTAAGCAACACAGATGTGTCAAGGTAAGAATTCAGGTAGACATCTGAACGCCACAGAACAATCACATGCCTGATTAAAGTTCAACATAGACTTCTTTACAGCGAGAAGTTGCAGGATTATCTATTCAAAAGCAGGAAAGGAAGACGAAGGAAAAAGAACGAACAGTCCGTTAAGGGAAAATGAGGGTAAGAAAATTCTGACAGGTACTATGCATGGAAATAACGTACATCTGTACACACTACAGATATATACATACCACATACACAGCATATATAATACTATGTATGCATATACATATATGCGTGTGTGTGTAAAGAAGTATAGTTTCCCTGTCAGACACTGAAGAGAGCTCAGTAATTACAAAGATGTCACACACCAATGTTTGTAAGCCCATGGTTGTGACACTGGCCAAGAGCCATTTGGGAAAGTTACATTATTATTCTAGTTTCTTACACCATTCCGCTCCTATACGCACCCTCCTTTAGGGAATAACTCCTGCTGCTCAGATACACACACACCAAAAAAAGAAAAAAAGAAGAAAAAAGCAGAACACATGCAGAGATGCCAACCACCTCGTGCCTTACAGCCACCACCAACTTACAACAACAGCACAACAGCAACCTGAGCGTCACCTACCATCAGGCCCACTCACACCACGGCCTGACACCGCTCAGGGATTCTCACGCAGGAACCGTCCGTTCTCGTGCCATCCACAACCCCAACACCCTCCGGAGAGGCATAATGGGGCACACCCGGGCACGGAGGGATGCCAAGGAACCGCCACCCTTCAACCCCCTCACACAAAGGGCTCGGCCCGGGCTCCTCCAGGCCGGAGGGGCGGAGCGGTGGAGCGGTGCAGAGCAATAACGGGGGTAGTGCTGTCCCGTCCCCCACCCCCCCCACCCCACAGCAGCCCCTCATCGTTCCATCCCGCAGCGCTGCGGTTTAGCGGCCAAGGTGTGCGGCGGCGGCGCAACAGGCGGGCGGGGGCAGCCGCCTCTCCGCGGAAAGGGCTTCTCCAGCCACTGGGCGGCGGGGGGCACCTGGCACTGCCGGCGGGGCTGCACGTTTGGGCACGGGGACAGCGAGGAGAGAGTGGCCAGCCCTAGGGGGCTTCCCGGGGAAGGGAAAAGAGGGGATGCAGCGCTCCGTTTCGATCTGGGCGTGCTCCCGCGCTGGGCCCGAGGGAGGGGGAGGGGTGGCGGCCGCAGGTGAGCGCTCCGCGGGCCTCGGGGGCGGCAGCGCCATCTGCGCCGTGACGGCGGGCGGGCGGGTAGGGCCGGGCTGCAGGGCGGGGACGGCACCCAGGCGGCTGCATCGCCGCTCCCCCCACCCCAAGGCCGCTTTATCCGCAGCAGCGGCCGCATGGCACGGGGCGACGAGCGGGAAGACAGCTCGGGGAAGGGCCTCTAAAACACCGAAGGGAGGAGGAGCACGTTACCTGCCCGGGTGGCCGCCCAGCTCCCGGTCGCTCAGCGCCGCCGTGTAAATCTTCCGGTATCTGTCGGCCAGGGCCTTCCCCGAGAGCAGCAGCTGGTAGCGGCCCCGGCAGCCCGGCGGCGGTGGCAGCGCTCCGGGCAGGGCTCCCAGCGCGCCTCCGGAGCCCTCCTCGGGCCCCATGGCCCCTGCAGGAGCGGAGCCGCCGGAGAGGAAGAAGAAGCCGCCCTCTGCCCCGGTGCAGGAGGCGACGGCGGCGCCCGCAGAGGCGGCGGCTGCGGCGCTCATCCCCTCCCCGCCCGCCCCCTGGTGGCTGCGCTGCCCGCCGGCCCGGCGCGCACACAGGCGGCTCCCGTTGCCTTCACCGCCGGGGCCCGGCCATGGGGAGGCCGCTGACGCCGCCGCCGCCGCCCCGCGGGCTGCGCATCCACTCGGGCCGGGGCCGGGCTGCGGAAACGCGCCCGCTGCTCCCCTCGGCGGGGCGCGGGGCCCCGGTTGCCCCTCCGGCCCGGACGCAGCGCCGGCCGCCGCCGCTCTCTCCCGCAGGCGGACGCGCTGAGCTCCGGGCAGCACCGCACGCCTCGGGACCGGTGGCCCGGCCGCTCGCTTCCTCCTCCCGCTACAGGGGGCGGAGGCCAACGGCTGCAGCTTCCTCTCCGGAGTTTCTGCTCGGCGCCTCCGCCCTGGCCGCGCAGCCGCCCGGGCCCCACCTCCCTCGCGGAGCCAAGCGCATGCGCCGCCCCGCCTCCCGCGCGGCCCCCGGGAAGTGCGGGGCGGGTGAGTGTCGCACCTGCCCTCAGCAGCCGGCGGCGGTCTTCAGTGCGGGGTTGTTGCCACGTTAGGGCGGAGTGTGGCGAGAGAACGTGTGGGCCACGGGTACCTGTGGAGAGCCCTTATGCTTGCCGATGATGGAGGGGAGCGCTTCTCTTTCGCTGTCTTGGGCAGAACGCCCGGTTCTAGGGGACTGTCACCGTGCTGACCCCTCATGCTACAATCTCTGCTCTGCCTTGAGACCTCGTACTGATGTGACTTACTTCAGCGCCGGCCTCCCACGGCCTTTATGCTGTGTACCACGAGCAGGTCGGACTCCTGGCAGGGAGCAGTGCCCCCTTTCTTAACGCATGGCTCGCTACATGCAATGGCTACATGGTGGCCAAAATTTCCTTAGATCATCTTCAGTGGCCCCAGGATGGCCTGCCTGTCTTTAGACATAAAGGAGGCACTGCAGCGGGTACCCTCAAAGCACGTATTCTGTTACCTCCTTTCATTCATTTCTTTCATTTTCACTTTTTATCTTTCGTAATTTTAGCTCTGCAGTTCTGTCACCCTTTCTACTGTTTTACCCATCTGAAAGCTTCGAGCGTACAGGTCGGAGTATGTCCTCTAAAAATAAAGAGAAGAAAATCTATACTGAAATAAGACTGCATGTAAAATGCATCTTGGATTTAAGTCTGTAAAAAAAAAAAAACTATCTCCCAAACACAATGCGTACTGACCTTTGTCAGGGCCTATAAAAGCCTGGAATTCTGCTGCTAATGGATACGTATGTGTGGGTAGCTCTGAAAGTAATGCCTCCTATTTATTTCCATGAAAATCACAACACATATAACGACACTACTTGAGAGAGCAAATTCTGAGCTACAGAGCACTATTTTTTAAACAGTCACCATCATTAGCTACACATTTTTTCCAGTGATGAACAAGGACCTGCATGGTGCACTTATAAATATCTGTACCAGTGGAGGTGACCCTCTGTCTGTCACCACTGCCGAAACACACCACCCACTGCCTCACTGTGTCACATCCAATGTTTGGTCTCCACAAATGCTCAGTAAGCATCAGTGAATGTCAGTGGGTGCCATTTTTTTCCACATGGAAGAATTCAGTGACACACCTTTGCTCCATATGCACTTCCATGTCAAACGCCATGTTGTCAGACTGCCTCTCTGCTGCCATCTGTTGCATGGCAACAACATGTAATGGAGTATTGGTAGGAAGGTTCAGCCTCTACTGCCATGTCATCAACATCTGCCTCTGACATTATAGACCAACATAAGATAGAAGGCAGTACTTTTGGAGCGGCTCTCTTACAGGGCTCTATCTACATAGCTAGAGTTGCAAACAACTTTCTTGTGTAACAGAAAATACAAATGAACTATGCAACTGTCATCTCTGTTATGCTCCTATACGCTTATGTGTTCATGCCAAATTTCAAATACTTTGTACAGAGAATGAAGGATGTCAAAGATAATAAACTGTAGAGGTTTTCTTCGGAATAGCTGGCCTGGTAACAAAGATAGCCAGATAGCCAGAGAAAATGTTGCTTTCTGGATGCACTTTGAGGCACTAGAAACCATCCAGTAAGTACTTAAAATACTAACTATGTAAAAAACTTTCCTTACAATTTATATACTGCATAGTATGTGGGGAGGAAAAGAAAGAAGAAGAAGAAGAAGAAGAAGAAGAAGAAGAAGAAGAAGAAGAAGAAAAGGATAATTCAGCAGTGAGAAAAGGAACCATGAAGAAACAAACTCCATGTCTCATGGTGCCAGCCCCACCAAATTGCTTTTGCTCTGGCAAACAGAATGATAAGCCTTTTTCACTCCTCTTTTAGAGACTGCCTGAAATCATTCACACAGGCAAGAACTGGGGGCCTGTTCAGCTCATTCTGTGATTTGTTGCAACAGCTGCTACTCTTCACTGAGCACACAGTGCCTGACAAATGAGCTATCTTCTGGTATAAAATTGCACATCAAGTTTCAAAACCTTTCCTCTGCACGTATCCTACTGTAGCCATCTTAATACGAGTGCTATAAAAATGAAATACTGGCAAAGTTTTAGGAAAATGATGCAATTTATTGCAATTCTTGCGTATTGCTCCACACTCTAGAACATGTCTAGGCTGGTGTTGTACCAAGCTGTACACAGTCTGCGTGGAATATTGTTCTTTGCAAACTGCAACTGCTGCTCTGCATCTCTTTTTATTTCAAGTCATTGCTTTTTGGAGGGAATCTCTCTCAGTGTCTGCAGTGCACAGCCCTCCTCCCACAAGCTTCAGCTTAGGATGAGCTAAAATATTTCATAACTGACACCACAATTGAGGAAAAGCAGCCCCAGCAGCAGGACTTGCTGGGGACACCCAGCTGGAAAGCAGCCTGCAGGAAAGGACCTGGGGGTCTGGGTGGACACCAAACTGAACCTGAGCCAGCGGTGTGCCATTGCTCCAAAAGATACTTTATTAGGCAAAGCATTGCCAGCAGGTCAAAGGAGATGATCCTTCCCCTCTGCTCAGTACTGGGGAGGCCACACCTGGAGTAGTGTGTCCAGTTCCGGGCTCTCCAGTACCAGAGACATGGGCAATTGCATACTTCTGCACTTGGTATAAAATAATTACATGTCCAGACTTGGTAATCCAAAAGGTAAAAAATGGTCATAGAGTTTTAGAGAATTTGTTTACACCAGATTAGCTCTTTGTTTTGTGTAGCTGCAGAGCTTTTTATCTAGCAGAAGACACGTGGAAGACAGATTCGTTATAAGCATAATCTCAGTCAACTGAAAGTGGCTATTTTTTGGTAGTTTTGCTTTGCAACCAGGATGTATCTTCTGACAATACCTTCTTCCTTTTTGGTACCATTTACTTGCTGGTATTGAATGAAGCACTTTGCCAGTCAGCATCTCTCTTTCACCTTAAGGTGGGATATTCAGCAGTTGCATTCATAAACCTAGCACCTTTATGAGTAGTTTCTATCTGAAAACATTGCTCCATAGTCATCTGGAATTCAGAGTCTGACAGTCCATGCTGTTCAGTATCACTGCTCACATGAATCATTGTATTAACATGAGCTTCAGCACAGCAGAAGAAGAATTTCTAATACGTAATTTAAAAGGTCTCATATCCTACATGACTGGATATAAAGGGAAAAGTTCTACAGTTTATAATCTAACCCTTTCACTTTTTAATTAAATTTCTAGGCCTTGATTTTTTTAAAATTTCTCAATATGATATATATTTTATTATTTACTACAATTGCTTGTTAAATTTCTTGTTCACTGGAAGCAACGAAGAATTCTTTAATGATATAGAATGCAGAACAGAAACTATGTTAACTCTATGAACATAGCCGTCTTTGTTCCTACAATGGAGATGCTCATCCTTATATCAGCTTGTTTCCCAGCTGACACCTTCTTATGCTAGCCCATGATTAGCTTCTCTATGCAGCACCAAGAGAAGGAAAACAAATCTTACTTAAAAAAAAAAAAAAAAAAAGAGAGAGAAAAAAGAAGGGAAAAAATGTACTTTTAAGTTTATTTTCTTAGCCATTGTTGGTTTTCTTTCTCTCTCTCTCTCTCTCTTTTTTTTTTTTTTTTTTTTTTTTTTGCAAGTTAAGTTTTCCCAACGTTAATTGTAGGGATATGCTAAAAGCCAACAAATAAACAAAACAAAAACATACCTTCTATTCTGTGCGCAAGCAGTCACAGATCCCAAAGAGCAAGCTTGCTAATTGGAAGGTCTCTCTGTGCATCCCTTCTTCTTCTTCTGTTTTTAAACAGTCTGTTGTGGTAACATTTAGACTTTAGTTTTGTCTTAGCCAAACTATGCTATCTTCACCTTGAAATTCCTTCTTTAAAAGTCACTTAGTAGAGAAAAATGTGTGCAAAGTGAAAATTTACAGCTCAGGCATTTCATAAAGCTGTACTGTATGTACAAGCTCTTGAAATTAAGATAATCATAGAATTATAGAATCACTCAGGTTGGAAAAGACCTTAAAGGTCATCGAGTCCAACCACAACCTAACCATACTACCCTAACTCTAACAACCCTCCGCTAAATCATGTCCCTGAGCACCACATCCAAACGGTTTTTAAACACATCCAGGGATGGTGACTCAACCACCTCCCTGGGGAGCCTATTCCAGTGTTTAACAACCCTTTCTGTAAAGAAGTTTTTCCTGATATCCAACCTAAACTTACCCTGATGCAACTTGAGTCCATTTCCCCTCCTCCTGTCACCTGTCACCAGTGAGAAGAGACCAACCCCGCTCTGGCTGTAAGCACCTTTCAGGTACTGGAAGAGAGCAATAAGGTCTCCCCTCAGCCTCCTTTTCCCCAGACTAAACAGCCCCAGTTCCTTCAGTTTCTCCTCATAAGGCATATTCTCCAGCCCTTCACAAGCCTTGTTGCCCTTCTTTGGACCTGCTCCAGCACTTCAATTTCCTTCTTCTACCAAGGTGCCCAAAACTGAACACAGTAGTCGAGGTGAGGCCTCACCAATGCCAAGTTCAGGGGCAGGATTACTAGTCCTGCTCACCACACCATTCCTGATACAAGCCAGGATGCCATTGGCCTTCTTGGCCACCTGGGCACATTTCTGGCTCATAATTCAGCCGAATAATTATTACTTTCAAGTAGTAGTGAGATCAACAAAGAAATCTTCTACATTTTACTTCTACTATGGTGATATGACTGTCATTAAAATAAACAAAAATAGATGCATGTTACAATAAGCACACTGTTCATGAGTAACACATTCCTTTCAAAATTGTAGCAGTTAATTATTTAACAGTATTCCACAGGATTTACTGTTACATAGAAATTCAGAATTTTCCTACATACATTTATGTGTCTTAATCAGCTGGATGTCCCATGAAGACAAAGTTGAAGAAATATTACCAAGACATAGTTTGCGATCACCCTAAAGAGCAAGAAAAGTTACTGAGAATATTTTAAACAACACTACTAGAGTGTGTCAATGAAGTGGAAGAAAATAAAGAACTAAAAAGACTATTAGAAACCTACAAAGATGACATTACCAATGATTTGTAAAATATGATGGCTATGAAATTATCTAGGTTGAGAGGAAGATAAAATGTGGTTTGACATTCAAATCTACAGGTGCCAGCAAGATTTGAAACTGGACATTGTCCTTGGGAACAGCAAGTGCTCTCCAAGATAACATGCAATGCTTAATGGATTAATACTTAGAGTGAAGAAAAAAATACAGACTTAGATGCAATCTCATCCACAAGTCCTACTGTAGAAATACAGGAGTGGAGGAACCACTTTGGTCTTCAAGACCAGACCTCCTCCAGAAATGATGCAAGAGATGTTGAGACTCTAAACTTTTTACAAGACACAGAGCACCTACATTCTGTTGGAATCTAGAGGGTAGATTTTGGTTAGATATAAGGAAAATCTTTCACAGTGAGGATTTTGAGACACTGAAACAGGTTTCCAGAGATGTGGTGGATGCCCCATCCGTGGAGACTTTCAAGGTGAGGCTAGATCAGGCTCTGGCCAACTTGATCTAGTGTTGGATGTTCATTGCAGGGGAGTTGGACTAGATGACCCTTAAAGATCCCTTCCAACTCTAAGGATTCTGTGATTCTATGATTCTATGATTCTACGATTCTATGATTCTATAAGCTAAACTGGCTTAGCATAAAACAACCTAGTGCTTCAAATGTTACTCTGCAAACAATAATCATGGGTATCCCAAAAAGAAAAATGGATTGAGATTATATTTCCATTTAGACTGTGTCTTCATGCAAGACTAACATTACATTATTGAGACTTGTCAAATGGATAAAACAGATCAGTCTTAAATACAAATTCCAGTCTCAGGGAAGGATGCCCGGGATATATTTAGAACAATTGTGGGGGATTTGTAAGTCTAGCTAGTCTACAGTGAAGGGATGGTGCTGTGAACATAGAAAAAAAATTCTAAGGTTCAATTGCTGAAGAACCCATGCAGTTACACACAAATGTATTTTTAGTAACTGAAAGTTACTTAAATGTTTCTTGAACAGACATTTCTTTCAGGCTTTGTGTTCTTTTAAAAATACAGAGTCCCAGGGTTTCACTGAAAAGCTCAGTGAACTTTCTCAGCCATAAGTTCAAACGAGCACAGACATGAATCATCACATTGCATTTACTAAACCTTGAATGCTATGCACATACCTGTTGCTACACCAGCAACATTATTTTGTTTTTGTTGGTTTTTTTGGCTGGTTGTTTATTTTGCTGGGGGTTTTTTGCCTCCTTGTAGACTTACATCTAGTAAGGTCTATTACATGAGCCACTAGAAGGATTATTTTCTTACCAATATGCATCTGTAGGACAGTCAAAAGGATCTGAAACATGGTCACAAAGAAACCCACCTTCATGGCATGATTACATTGAATATACTAATAATATTCTATTTAGAACTGTTTAATATACAACAAATGTTTTAGAAGACCTACAGTAATTGACTAAAAGATGAAAAAATTAAACAGTTTCCTGGCTTTTAGTAATATATCTAAGTTTGCTCTTTGTATTTCTGTTTTGTTTTAAGTCAGAAAGCAAGACAAGTTAGCTTAAACTTGTTCAGCTGCAAAGTGAAGACAACAAGTAAAATTAAAACACCCATGAACTGAGAAAAGGAGAAATAAGGAAGATGTTCTAAGTTATTAGAAGAGGTTTGTAAACTACATTCTGAAGAGATCTCTCTCTCTTCCTACTAAGAAGTAAAGACAGTAAAGTTGCTAAAAATACTAAGTACTCTTAAACATTTGTTCTGTTTTTGGAAAGTGCTTGTGTTACGCTGAAGCAGTGCGGCACTTTTCATTCCATTTACATTAGCACTTCGGTTTGATATTCGGAATATCTATAGAGAAGAGAAATAAAAGCTGTGTGAACCTTAGCTCAAGATTCAAACATTTTCTTTCCATTTCTTTTTTTCCTAGAACTTCCTGGTACTCAAAGATCTATCAAAATATAACTGGAAAGCTAAATTTATGCTGGTATCAGAAGTACACACAGGATGACAATAATAATTACGCTGTAATTATTTTAGTGTCACTCCTCACTCAGATGTCAGGAGAGACTACAGTGCTCAACAACCAAAGATGAAAAAGTATTTGTTTGTTTGTTTTTTGTTTGTTTTGTAATGAAGATTTTACCTCTAGTGTACTGTTGGGTTTTTTTTATGATAAGCAAAAGACAAAAAGTAGCGTAGTTGTAAAAACTGTGAGCCCTGTACAACTTCTTCTATTAAACAGCAAGGTTTTATTTCTTATTTTGCAAACAAACTCTTAAAGAAAGCATTATCCAGCACATCAAGCAAACACTTTGCTATCCTTCAGTTCACACACAGTTTCTCTTCTTTTCCTTCCTTTTCCCCTTCATAATGATACACTTCTCTCTGTTCTTGAAAGTGAAACAGCCTGAAAGTGCCGTGTGTAACTGTTGAATTGATAACTTGATGAGGCTTTTGGCACTTTTCTGTGCTCAAATCAGTTATTGAAATAATGACTTTAAAGTAATGAGATAAAATATAAAGTTATTTAGTTACATTTTGATGACATTTTCAAATATTTCAAGTATTTCCTGCTCACAAACAGTAAGAGGAAGATAAATAAGAAATTATTAGCCTCTATTCATGCTTGGAATAATAGAAGATAATTTACAACCACTTCTCTAGGATATTCATTCTAACCACAAAAGGGAGGATTTATTTTATCTAATTTTAGTCATCTAAATGTTAGGCATCTCAGAATAATCTGGCTTAAAATTTAATTAGGCACATAACATAACTCAAACACTAGCACCCAATAATCTAGCAGGATTTGCTACTTTAAGCACCCATGTATTAGCTGTTTTGCCCACGCTAGTTAAACTTTTTTTGAAAGCACCCAAGTTCAGTGTTATATTAGCAAATTATATAGAGATATTTGGTAATAAAAGCTAATATAAATTAATTTTAAAGGTATGTAACTAGCAGGCTTTAGAAATGCTTTAGAAATGCTTTGGAAATGAATAGTTTGGGTAGTTTAGAAAATATAAAAGGCTTGAAGAGAAAATAATCATATTTCTTTGAAGATTCCAGAATAATTTGTTTATTAACATTAAACTGTGTTTTCTGCCAGGTTATTTTAAAGGTAAGCACAGAAGCAAGCTGAAGCTTTGATTCTAGCAATTAAATAAATTTACCCTTTCTTCTTGCTTTCTACTGAATTTAGACTGTAACTTCCTTTAATAATCCTAAAGAGAATGGTTCACGATGAATGCAGCAAAAGCCTTATCTAATCATAATCTGAACCAGCATAAAAAAATTTAGAGCTTTAAATGTTCATTCTGGGAAGAGATGGATCAGTCAATACTACGTATTGGAAAGGGAGGTCAGAAAGCCTAATAGTAACTAAGGCAATATAAACTATGGAATATGCAGGAGTGTCCCAACATCTGGGTCCAGCTACATTCTCCAGCTGCATTCCAGCTTCATGTCAGATTGAGAGCAAGCCTTCATCATCATTCCCTTTCCCCTTTTGTTTATTTATGAAAGCTTAGAGAACAGGAAGTGATTTATGTGGGTATCAACCACACTGCTAGTGCTCACAAACATTAACATGCATAAATTCATTTTAGAAACCACAAAATCATGCTTTGCAACATAATTTATCAGGAAATAATGAGAAACAAGGACACTCATCAGGAAACAATAATTAAAGAGAAACAGAAAAAACTGGATTCGTGAAATGCTAAGAATATGTCACACTGAGGGACATGGTTTACTGATGGGACTTGATGGTCTTGAAGATTTTTTCCAGCCAAAATGATTATATGATTAAACGATTAGGAAATTAAAAAGAGGTCAGTAAGAAAATCTGAGCACTTAATTAAGATATTCCATTTAAGACTGATGATATGGACAAGAAAGGAGAACTCTTGTAGACTTGCTGAATCTGACTGAGTGTTTCATCTCACTATTTGGATTAACTACACAGAAGACAGAGATTTCTGTGTGTTTTTTTTCCCCCAGCTGTACTTTCTCCTCTGCAGACTGCCGTTCATTCTGAAAGAATAAATAGCAGTTTAACCAGACGGCATAACAAAACATTTTAGAATCCTGATTTTTGCAAAATAATTTCAGGAAAAAAACATGAAGATCTAAATTCAAGAAGATGGTTGCTGCTGACTCTCAAGAGCCAGTGGGTAACTCAGATGATGCTGGGCTATTTTGCCATCTGAAGGTGCTATTGGGAGTACATAAGGACATGCATGAGTCTTCTGTCTTTGCTCATAAGTTTGTAAATGGAGCCAGTGATGCCTTAAAATACAAGTCTGGTATTATATAGAGTAAGCCCACAAATTTTTCCTGGGGTCACTCAGACTAAAGAATCTGCTAAAAGAAGTAAAATGCTCTTCCAGTTTCTATAGTAGAAAGTTGAAATTATAGTCTATTAGGAAAGGCCTTTCAAATAATATCCTAAATGTAGATTTTTCAACCAAAAGAATCTTGCTGGAATGTTTTCCCATGAAAGAAGGTTTCTGCCTGTCTTTCCAGTCAGGATGTGAGCAAATGAGGAAATCTACCTGATGAATCCATTTTCCAGAACAGATGACACACAGCAGCAATTCTTGATGAAACATGCAGTATTTGTTGCAACTGAATACTGCCGCTCTCATGTTTAAACTGGATTCAGCTAAGTCACTGTCATGCCCTATGTTCTAGGCTCTGTAGACCCTTCAAGAGATGTAAGTACTGGATTCTCTCCTATTTTTAGGCATTATTATTTGTGACTAATGCTTCATTTGCAGAAGGGAAAAGATCACCTACATGTGTCCCCTCTGTACAAAACATGAGAGGAAACAGCAAAATCATAAAATAATGAATGTATTTGGCTTCACATATTCTTCCAAATCCTGTTCCTAACACATCTTTCAGGATTTTGTATTGGCTTTGGCTCTGACATTAATTTAGCTCTTTTAAGTGATAGCCTGAGAAGCCACTTGCTCAAGGTCTGACTGGTGGGAGACTAGCCCTGCTGCTGCCAAAGTACTGGAAGAACTGATTCAGTCTTTGCCAGGAGTGAGATTATCTAGTTCTGGTCTCACATCAGAAGCACAAAGATGTTGCCCAAACATAACAGATAAGTGTCATTTGAGATTCTCAAAGAGTGTTCAGAATGTCTTTGTTAACCAGTACACTAGACAAACAAGTAAAACACAAGTTCTGTAAGAGATCTTCACCTTTCTTCAGTGGCAGCTGGAGTTAGGGAGGTACCCTTGGTATGCCTAGGCAACTGACTCAGACCCATTTTGACCATTGAAATGAATACACTTTGAGGATGGATTTTAGTTCAGTGGGCTGATACATCATAGAATCCTGATTCTATGATATGTCAGATTTCTACCAGCATGAGCAGAAACAGTCCATTGGAGTGCCTTCTGGACACAGCAGATGATTCAACGTATGAAAGAGAGGAAGCTGAAATCTGGCTACTCTAATCCCAGTGAAGATAGAAAACTGTAAGACAGGAAACATTAATAATGTAACTGGATCTATGAGTTCATGCACTCTCTTGAGAGAAAAACACAAGTTACCTATGAAGTCCTAGAGCAGACTAACGGATTATGGACAGGTAAAAACTGAAAGATGAGATAATTGGGATGCTAATGATCTCATGACTGTCCTTTGTGGGCAAACACTTTGTCTAGTTCCATGCAAGTTTAACATACTTTCTTAGACTCTGCCTTGTACTGTCTGAAACTAGTCATCTCAGCACCACTCAGTGCTAGGATTTTGTAGACTTACTCAGCTTACTCAAGAGCTCTGATCTATCTCAGCAAGCTGAAAAGGTCAATATAATTTCACCACAGATCAAATGGTGCAACAGATGTTCAGCATTGCAAGGAAAAAAGGGAATCACTGAATTATCAATCTATACCCCCTACAAAGCCTCAGGTTGAGTTTGGTTATGTGGATGCTATCCCATTCCTACTCTGCCTGCTGAGTCTGAATGCTTTGCCAGTGAGTGAGTTACGCATCCTGTAGCTGCTGCAAGCCTACTGTTTATGGCTTGGCAATCATCTGTGTTGCTCTATTGCCTAGACAAACCCCATGAAACTCAGTTATAACTGGGTTCTAACCATCCCACTGGTCTTTTTGATTCCACTTATATCTTAAGGGGGACCCTTCCTGAAAGATTTGAAAAACACATAATATCTTGGTAATATAAATGATTGTATCTACATCCTTATTGCTCCTGCGACTGATCTTGAGGCTTTCAGGCAAGGAAGGAGAAGTCTGTAGAAGTCTAAGAAACTCTTGGAACTCTGTCTGCAGCTGTATAGCTTTCCAAATGAATTTGTCTTGAAGAAAATCACTTCAGAAATAGAGAGCAGAGCATGTTATCCCAAAAGGTTAATGGAGAAGAGCACTTGATCTATTCATGAGTCTGTTCCCATCGGCAAATATTTGCTGAAGGAGTGCTTAGCCATTAACCTTTCCTTGAAATGACCAAGTGCAATTGGGGCATTAATCAGCTAGTTAATAGGTCGCATTAGAACCACCTGAATGCAAGCTATGAACAAATAGCTATTTCTTCTCAAGGGTATCAATTTGAAAAACAATAGGGCATTTGATGTTAATGTCCATGAAAGTGAGCACCTTTTGAATCCAGCTTTGTGGTCCTAGCTTTGCTTCTGCTCTGTTCTGAAGCTAATTCTAAACTTAGATACATAATTCTATGATTCTATAATTTAGAGGAAGTGCCTCGGCTACATGTTGAAGCTTGGTAGGTTGGTGTACCTTCTGCAATGGATGTTGTTTTGGACTAAACTCCAGAAATAAAACAAACTTTTCAATGATATCTACGAGTCAATACTTTGTAATAAATTTAAAAGAAAGTCAGCATATGATCAGAGATTATAATAAAAAGTCTTACATAGAGTCTTACATACAAGTCTTACATATAGTCTTACATACAAGTCTTACAATAAAAAGTTCAGATTAAAAAGAATTATTTTTTAAAAGTTTCCCCTGTTCATTGAAAGATAAACTTATTTAGGAGATGTGTCTCAGAGTGGTATGTTATTTGGAGTTTGCCTTTTTCTTTCTTCCCATTGGGATTCACTAGCTCACTGTTGCTGAAAGTTTCTCCCTTGTGGCTAGATTCCCTAGAAATACCTCCCCGCAAGACAAATAAGCAATCACTGATACTCTCCCTTTCTTCCTTTCTGACTTTCTTCCTTTCTTTCAAATGTGAAGAACAGGTCATATTTTTAAAATTTATCTATAGCTTTGTTCCTTAAAAATCCGTCAAGTAGATATCATATTCTATAATGCACTTTTTTCCTGACATTTTTAGTGACATCCCTTAGCCATAGAAAAATCTCAGCTTCTGCTCTTAAAAGAAGATTAGGAAGAGATTGTTTTGTAAAGACTTTACTGGGTTTAGAACTAGAGAAAATGGTAGAATAAATGTTATATGGGGTAGTTCAGAGTAGTTTGCTTACTCATTATTAAGTTGCTTTTCAGAATAGATATTATTGTAATTTCAAGTTACTTTGAGAGTAAATCAAATGCAAAATTGTACACCTATTTTAGAGGTGGAAAGAATCTCTCTCTATGAATATAGGTTTCTGTGTAATTTTAATTTTCCATGTTTGTGAGGAAAGAATGCTTTTATCTTATACATATGTCAGTTTGGCTTTAGAAGCTTTGGGAAGAGAGAAGTTCAACTACCTATCTGGAAACAAACTGTGAAGGAAACACCTTCTCCATTAGAAAATAGATAGGAAGCAAGAGGCCAACTGAGCCCCAAAACCACATCCATTTGAATTCTCATTTCAATGAAAAAGAAAGAAAAGTGAAAATTGTGCATGTGAACATACTGGAAGTATTTGTCCAGTGTAACGTTTTTTAACCTGCGATACCTAGACTCCTGGGGACTATGAATTACTTCATAATAGTATAAAACAGTTAATTATGAAAAGCAGGGCAATTTTTTGTCAGTAAACATCAAATATTCTTCTTTTATGAACTTTTATGAACTGGAATATTCTAAATTTATTCTATGTAGGACTACTAGTTTAAAAATATATTTTTTCAAAAGCATGGAACATGCTCACAAGGATTAATATAAAAGTTAAACAAAAAAATATATTGTTAATTTTTGAAGCCTGTATAAGATTTTGAAAACTGAGATTGTAGTAAATGGTGGGTTTGATCAGATATATATATATATATAATTTTTTTTTTAAACAGAAAATTTCATGATAGAATGCTGCTTTTGGGAAGGGTTTTGCCTTCCATAGTTTCAAAAGCACAGTAGCCAAACTTTCTCTTAAGTAAAACATTGGGTCTTTTCCCTTTTGGAACTGACTAATGGTAGCAGAATGAAGGAATTGTCTGTCTTTGCTAAAAATAACCTTCATCTCATTCCCATTCATTATGAAAGAAAACAGAAATTCCTAAGTAATAAATTCTTCAGTTAATTCACTGTCTAGGGATATTCTTTGTGCATCTGTGTTGAAGGAGAAAATGAATACATGAAGAGAGAAAAAATGTTACTACATTTATCATATAGATGTTAAGATAACACAAGATTTCGGTGAATTTTAGCAAGTTTTTGGCAAGTTTCAGAATTCTCATCTTCTTAATACCATAAGAAACAAAAAAAGTATTTAGCACTGGGTGCTCTATTTATTAAGAAGGCCATTTGAAATAATTTTTGGTCCATAAAAAATAATAGCATGTATTTTCAATCCTCATAGAAACTGTTAAAATAAGATCAAGCATGTCAATAATGTATTAGTCTTTTTCTCAGTACAAAGAATCCCTTCTATGTCTAGAAAAGATTACAGATTACCTGTGCTTTCAGAAAAACTCCCTGCCAGGAAAGGTTTCCAGTAATAGTGCTACCTGTGTTTTCAATATAGCAAAAAAAAAAAAAAAAAAAAGCATTACTAACTATTCTAAATATTAAGATCAGGCATAGCTGTGAATAATGAGGGAGTGTGAAATTTTATTTAATGTTTCTGGTTCCACTCTGACTTATTACTTAGAAATAAGAGAAAACAGAACAAATCACTTCACCAGTAAAGATAGTTCATTTGGGAATCTTAGAACCATGGAATGACCTGAGTTGAAAAGGACCACAATAATCATCTAGTTTCAACCCTCCTGCTATGTGCAGGGATGCCAACCACTAGACCAGGCTGCCCAGAGCCACAAGCAGCCTGGCCTTAAATGCCTCTAGGGATGGGGCATCCACAACCTCCTTGAGCAACCTGTTCCAGTGTGTCACCACCCTCTGGGTGAAAAACTTCCTCCTAATATCTAACTTAAACCTCCCCTGTCTCAGTTTAAGACCATTCCCCCTTGTCCTATCACTATCCACCCTTGTAAACAGCCGTTCCCCCTCCTGTTTATACACTCCCTTCAAGTACTGGAAGGCCGCAATGAGGTCTCCCCAGAGCCTTCTCTTCTCCAAGCTAAATAAGCCCAGTTCCCTCAACCTTGCCTCATAGGAAAGGTGCTCCAGCCCTCTGATCATCTTAGTGACCCTCCTCTGGACTCACTCCAAGAGCTCCGCTTCCTTCCTGTACTGGGGGCCCCCAGGCCTGGACGCAGTACTCCAGATGGGGCCTCACAAGAGCTGAGTAAAGGGGCACAATCACCTCCCTCTCCCTGCTGGCCACCCCTTTTTTAATGCAGCCCAGAACACAGTTGGCCTTCTGGGCTGCAAGCGCGCACTTCTGGCTCATGTCCAGCTTCTCGTCTACCATGATCCCCAAGTCCTCCGCAGGGCTGCTTGCAAGGAGATCTTCCCCCAGTTTGTATAAATACCTGGGATTGCCCCAACCCAAGTGCAGCACCCTGCACTTGGCCTTATTGAACCTCATTAGGTTCTCATGGGCCCACTTCTCCAGCCTGTCCACGTCCCTCTGGATGGCTTCCCTTCCTTCCAGTGTATCCACTGCACTACTCAGCTTGGTGTCATCCGCGAACGTGCTGAAGGTGCACTCGATGCCATTGTCTCTGTTGTTGATGAAAGTGATGAAGAGCACCAGTCCCAAGACCAACCCCTGAGGGACACCACTTGTGACTGGCCTCCACCCTGACACAGAACCATTGATCACAACCCTTTGGCTGTGTCCAGCCAGCCAATTCCTAATCCATCCAGCAGCCCATCCTTCAAATCCACACCACTTCAATTTAGAGAGAAGGATGTAGTGAGGGACCATGTCAAAGGCCTTGCAGAAGTTCAGGCAGATGACATCCACCACCCTTCCCCTGTCCACCGAAGCTGTAACTTCATCATAGAAGGCCACCAGATTGGTCAGGCACGATCCGCCCTTGGTGAAGCCATGCTGGCTGTCTCGAATCACCTCTTTATCTCATATGTGCCTTAACATAGCTTCTAGGAGGATCTGCTCCATGATCTTCCCAGGCACAGAGGTGAGGCTCACTGGCCTGTAGTTCCCTGGGTCTTCCTTTCTCCCTTTCTTAAAAATGGGAGGAATGTTTCCCTTTTCCAGTCACTGGGGACTTCACCAGACAGCCATGAATTTTCAAATATGATGGAGGGCAGCTTGGCAACCACATCAGCCATCTCTTTTAGAACTGTACGATGGATATCATCTGGTCCCATGGACATGTTGAACTTATACACGTTCAATTTCATGAGGAGAACTTGGACTTGTTCCACTGTCACAGTGGGACAGAAACCACTCCCCACACCCTCACCTAGAGGCTCATGGTCCTGGCAGACATGGGAAGCCTGACCATCTGTGAAGAGTGAGGCAAAGCACTCATTGAGTACCTCGGCTTTTTCTATGTCTGAGGAAGCCAGCTCCCCATTACCTTTCATGAGAGGAGGAACACTCTCCTTGGCCTGTCTCCTCCTGCCTATGTACCTGTAGAACCCCTTCTTGTTATCTTTCACATCCTTTGCTGTAGGAGAGTGGCTCAGGGAGCAAGAATTTGAGCTTGAGTGCTATGTGCACAACCCACGCTATGAGACCTTGAAGCTGTCAAAGCAGGAAGAAAAACTGAGGCTTCAGTTAAGATAAAGGGGTAGCTGGCCTGGGAAGAGATCAAGACAGTGGAATGCGAAGAACAGTGAAAAATGCCATGTGATGATTAATGCTGTACCAATAGCTAACGAGCAAGACGCGTGATTTCTGTGTGCTAACCAATTATAAGTTGCTGTGTGTCCCTGTATTTCTGTATAAGTATGTGCTGATTCGGGCAATAAAGTAGGATTAGAAGTTTCCACCATTACTTCTGTGAAGACGTGTGTATTCATTCAGGCCGCCTTCCTTGACTTTGCCAAGTTCAGTTCCTTCTGCGCCTTGGCTTTCCTAATCCTATCTCTACACACACAGACAACAGCCCTGTATTCCTCCCAGGCTACACAACCCTGCTTCCAGTTTCTGTATATTTCCCTCTTTTCTCCCAGTTTAAGCTGCAGGTCCTTGCACAGCCATGATGGCCACCTGCCTCCCCTGCTCGACTGCTTCTGCTGGGAGATGGAGAGCCGCTGCGCTCTCAGAAGGGTGTCCTTAAAGAGCTACCAGCTCTGTTCTGTGCCCATGCCCTTAAGGACAGTTTCCCAGGGGATTCCACTCAGCAATTCCTTGAGCAGCTGGAAGTGTGCCCTCATAAAGCACAGAGTCCTAGCTCTGCTTTTTGCCAGGTTCGCATTCTTCAAGATCACAAACTCCGCCAAGGCATGGTCACTACAGCCCAAGCTGGCTCCAATCTTAACCTCACTAATGCTCTCCTCTGCATTAGTGAGCACCAGGTCCAGGAGAATCAGGAGAAAATGTATTTTGAAAATGAAAATGTATCAGAGCAGAGGCATCCGTCCCATGAACAGGAACATAGCTACTCTTCATTTTCCTTATCAGGCATATTTTCGTGTCCTATCAAGGCAGTGAAACAGCTCATATGATGCAGAGGGGAGTAGGGTATGTGTGTGTATCACACACATGTTCCTGGCTGTTGCATGAAAATACATTTTCTTTTTTCAGCTTCGGGGAAGCTAGGCAGACACTTCTTAGTACACTTTAGTACAGAGCATTGGATGTGTAAATTATCAACTCAGTGGCTATAGAGGTGTGTGTTTCTGCTCCCAGAATTTCCTACTATAAGGCTATGGTTGAAAATGATTTAGTAAATGATTTAGTAAAAGGGAAGAATATCCTCAAAATTTTTTTGAATTTTTTTTCAGTTTTTTTCAGAAGTCATCAAAAACAACCTTTTGAAAGCTTATCTTAATTATTTTAGTTGATCCAAGTTGCCTCAGAAATTAGTTGATTTATGTTTTAGAGCTTCCAATCCTACAATATAGATATATGAAAGGATTTGTGAATTTGTTGTTTAACAATAAGAGAGAACTGTTCCTGGTTCTTGTTGATTTCTAGTGAGATTATACTGGAGATTTTTCTGTTGATATCAAATACAGATACAATAATATACAACTGGAGAGACTGTTTAGAATTAAAGGCTGAGATTTTTCAAAACAGCTTAACAACTTAAACAATCTTAAAAATTTGAGATGGGCTTTCATGTGACTATGGAATTTCAAGAGCCAGGATATCCCAAATATGAAGACAGTCCTTCAGATGACAGCTCTTTATTGAGTTTATCTCATCCGCAGATGGGAGAAAAGATAAAAGATGATGACCTTGTGTCAGACTCTTTTAATAGCATACAAAATATGATACAGATAATTTCTTTTGTGACTGCTGGAGAAGCCATAGGAGAGTAGAAAGCTGTGAGAGTTGAAACCAGTGTTAAATTTGCTTCTACATCTAAATAGAAAGATTTGAAAAGCATTAATTTATTTTATATGAAAATTTGTCCAAATTATTGCCATTTCATTTTTGCTTGCAAGTGGTTGTAGACTGATAAAGACATTTGAAAATAAACATGAAAGTAGTACTATCTGACAATGATATGAAATTAATTACAATACAATGTAGATCATTCTTAAAAGTATCTTCCAAAACACTGACATTTCTTTGTAAATGCCAGTGAAATAATTTCTAACTATTAAATTCAGTCAAAACCTTATTTGTCCGGTTTAACATTTTAGGCAGGTAAGGAGAGAGGAACTCAATAAAAAAAAAACATGTATCAGTAGTCATGATCAGACTCATAAAATTACTAAAAAAAATCTCTATAAAAAGAGAAAATTTGGTGTTGTTGTGAATAAATATTTAACATTAAAAGTAACATTAACTAAATCAGAGGTGCTAAAATACTTTTTTTATTTCATCAGGATAAGAAATAGAATATTTTTACATTTCATGCTAGGGCAGACATGTAGAATGAGTCCAATATAACAAGTGAGTTATTTTTATTAGCTCACCTGTAGTAATTCTGTGTGAAAAAATTCTTAGCCAAGGACACTTAGTCTTATCACTCTCATCACAATAGATACTGTGAATCATCAGATCTCAACGAATTCAGCATCTTAGAAACCCGAGTCTCTCCTGAGAGAAAGGCATTGACTGGTAATCTGTCCACTTATGAATCAGAAATGGGATTGTTATGTCTTACCAGACTTCAGAAAAATCTCCATTTAGCTAGTGTGGGAGCTAGCATGAATCAAAAGAGGAGAGTCTGTCAACAATGCAAAGTTCTGTTTCACTTTGGAGTATACTGATATGTAATAGCAGGAACACTACGTCCTGTTTTGGTCACTATGTTTTTCTTAAGCTTTAGACCACTCTACCACCTTTGAACAGTCAAAGTGACTGAAAGAGGCCCATGAGGATATAGTTATACCCATATTCAAAAAGGGCAATAAAATGATACTGTGAACGCTAGGTCACACATCCTCCCTTCAGTGTCTTGGAAGACAATGAACAAAGACCTCATGGGAGCCATTTCCAAGCATGCAATGGACAAGAATGTCTTTGGGAACAGGCAGTGTGGATTTACCAAGGCCAAAGTATATTGTGCTGAGTACCTCCTATGATATTACTGGCTCTTCGTATTGAATAAAGGTAGTGATGTGTGCTGTTTACATTGAATTAAACAAGGCCTTTGACATAGTTTCCCATAGAAAACCCATAGCTTAGAGGAGGAAAGATAGACTGGATAGACTACAAACTGGATGAAAAATGGTCCAAACACCAGGCGTAAAGAATGGCTGTCAAGAGATCCAGGTTTAACTAGCAGTGATATTCCCCAGGGGCCAGTATTATGGCTCATACTATTTTCTACTTTCATCAATGACCTATGATGGTAGATTAAATCACAAGTTTATGAATGTCACCAAACTGGGGAGGAGGGCGGTAGTGGTGAGCCAACCCTGATGAATACATTGAAGGGAAAACCTTGCAATTTGGAGCAACCTTGGTATCCTGGAAAAAGAGACTAAGAGAACCTTGATGGAATTAAGCAAAGATAAATACAGAATTTGATACAGAAAGAAACCATGAAGCAAAACAGGCTGCTTAGATAGCAGCTATACAGATGGAGGGTGCTGGTGGTCATGCAGGTCAATATCATACCAAAGTACATTAACAAGAGTATAGCCAGAAGGTCAAGGAAATATTTCTCATTATGAGGCACTCTGAAGACCACATTGGATGTATTGTGTCCAGCTTTATATGTGCCAGTCCCAGAAAAACTTAGACCAGCAAATGGTCATTGAACTGATTAAGTGGCTGGAACAGACCATGTATGAGGCAGAGTGATCTGGATTCGGTCTAGAGAAAAGAAAGTTAGAAGAGAATCATATTCCTGTCTTCAGTGACAGGAATCTTACAGAGCCGAACTCTTGTAGGAGGTGCACAGCAAAATGACCAGGGGTACTGGTCACAAGTTACATAAGGAAAATTGTGAGTGAATATAAGGAAGAAAAAATTAGGGTGAAAATTGTTAAGCATTAGAATATATTGCTAACAGAGGTCATGAAATTTCTTTGGAACATTCACCGAGTTGCCTAATCTAACTTTGAAGTTAACTGCTGATAGTCTTTCTTGGAGACTTTTCTGGATTAAAAATAAAATGAAATGTGATTTTCACTAGGACACCCTTCTAGAGCTTCACTTCTATGAATATTTAAGGTTGTATCTTTAAAAAACTGTGTTTTTCAGCATTTAACTGATGGTGCTTTGAAAATACTGGCAATAAGTGTGTATGACAGATATACCAGTTTTCGAGTCCCTGAACGTCAGATATGGACAGTTTCTGTTCACAGTGAGACTGTTCCAGGAGTTATGTGTGTATGTATATATGACAGAGCGTAGGTAGAAATAGAGGTGTTCTTTCTCCTTTTTTTATTTCTCTTCTACTAAGCTGTTTAGTTTTAAGAGTACTCAGTAAGGTTAGAGAAGATGTGAGGGTTAATGCCAAGTCAGTATTTCTAAGGTGTTTTGAAGATAAGAGGCAATATAAAGTCCTAATTATCATTACTAATTAACATTACACTAAACCTGACTCATGGACTGGTATTTCAAGTCTTAGAAGAGTTGTTAGTGATCTTCTGGAAAACTTGAAATACTTTTTCTCACAGGCAGAAAACAAAGGCTGGAAAGCATGATGTTAAGTCAGTGAACAGCTTTGAACTTATCTAACTCTAATCAGAGTAAATTCAATGTGAATGAATGAGAAACTGGTCTTTAATTTGGGAACATTCTTCAGTTCACTTCTCCAAACAAATGTAGTAGGTCCAGGCTTATAACTTCTATAGTTCAATGAAATGAAAAATTCTCCATTACAATATCTATATTTAGTGTGTATGCTCAATAGGTACAATTGATTCCTTTACTATGACTGTTTCATGTCATATATGCACCTACTGAGGAAATTTTTCAACTGAAAATGTTGAGCCTGTTGTAGCTTTTTAGATTCTTTTCTTTAAGTCTTTTTTAATGCAGATAGGGTCTATGTGTGATCTAGGTGTTTTAGACCCAATTAGTCTCTCTAGTGTTAGATAATGCAAAAAGCCAGAGTGTGGAGAGAGATTCAGATGATGAAATGTGGGTCTCCACTCCCGGGGGATAGCTTTCCAGAGTCCATTGGCTGGTCCAATTATCTGTCTACTAAAGGTAGTAGAAACCCTCAAATTTCTCCTACATTACAGACTGCTTACATTACAGACATTTGAACTTTGGTACATTGAGTCTCACAAACACGTATTAGACATCTTTAGGTTAACTGTCCCTGTTAGCTTAATAAAGTGTCCAAGCACTGAGCAAGCCTAACAATCAACACCATCTCAAAGTACAGTAAAAAGACTTTGACGAGACAGAGAGTTGTTGGTGCTCCTGCTCCGTATTCTTATGGAAGGGTGTTCCAATGTTGTGTTTCTCTTCCTCACGCTTGGAACACTTAGGAAAGAAATAAGTTGTTGGGTTAAAGATCATCCTTTCCCTGACAGTTTCAAATTTATGTCTCCAGAAAGTCAATTTCTGCACTGAATAGTCTGTTTTGAGAGCAGATGTTTTCCATCTCTCTTTTCAAAAAGGTGCCAGCATCAAAAACTCCAAAATTTATTACATCATAAAAAGGTAATTGAGTTTCTTCCTGGGAGAACCATATGACCATCAGATTGTTTTACAAGAAATTCCACTCTATTTTTGAGGAATGTGATCTCATCATTTATTACTAGAGAGATACTTTTATCAATTCATTATTCCCTGAGGTAATGTTTGAGTGTCTGCCACTTCCACTTACCTATTTCAAAAGGAATTGCCACAGTTGCATTTTGTGCACTGTTTGCATTCAGTTTTCATTGCTTGTAAGATTCCACCTGTGCTGGACAAAGGCAAAGGTGTTCTTAATTTCTGATCATAGTCAAGCATGGGCAAAATGATTTAGTTCTCTAATACTGTTGTATGTCTAGGCATACATTTAATCCAAAACCGTAGGTATTTGCAGATTTTAAATAGTTATACAAAAACTGAAGAAAGATTTTGAGAATCTCAGTTTAGGATTTATTTGTACAAGTATATGTAAGTGCTTTTTAGGCCTCTGCACAACATGTTATAGTAACTACTAAAAATAATTAATGGCATCTGTGTGCAGGCACAGTTTTAAATTAGAATCGTTTCCTATTCATAAACATTCATACATGCATTCAGAGTAGATAAATTCTTTAAACCTTTGATTCTTGAGATGAACAAATCTGACAGTAACAGGCAGACTTGCTGACTTCTGCAAGCAACCAAAATATTTTAATGTCTGTAATCCACGTGAATCTGGAAGGACCAGCCTTAGCCTATTTATTTTGAGCGTCAACACCTAAGATATGAATAAAAAATATAAATTATAAGATATAAATCAAAACGTGCATTTCCTTAGACAACTAGAATTCCAGAAAAGAAAACATTTTGGCACTGTTCCTGAAGGAGTAAAGGGAATTACAGTTTTACTGTAATGATGTGAAGTCCACAAAACAGCTTGCAGTACTAGATCTCAGATTTTGAAAGGAAATGCTATTAGAGGCAAAGATTGTAATCTGATGTCATGGAGCATGCAGCTGGCAGTAAGAGACATTTAGAAATTACAAGTTTGAGCCTGTACAGATTTAAGTTCTGTGTAGGTATATAGGTAGGTAAGGTAGGCAATAGGTATATATGGCCTTTTTTTCTAAGACTCAAGTTGAAGTAGTTTTAGAAACTACATTTTAGAAACAGAGGTGCAGACTGAATTTTTTCATTCTACTGTCTTTTAAAACATAATTTGGAATGATACCCAAGGCCATTTGAAACAGGAAAGTTTGTCAGATTTTTCTATAGCCTAAATAGATTCTTTTTATCCATGGTGAAACTGAGTGGTTTTTGAAAATGACAGCCAACGTGAAAACTGAATGTCACCACGCAGATTTTGTTTACACAGTTGTCAAATTCTTCTTTACAAGAAGCTGATAATATTTGTACAATTTCTGATAGTATCAAGATATACCATTAAAGTTGACTGCAAAATACATTTAATTTACCCAGCTTCTGAAGGTCCAATTTAACCCAGTGACGTTAAGACAAATTCCTAACAATCTTTTCTGGGAGCTGTCTGGATCTGCAGTCATATTCCAATTATGGACACTGCCAGAACTTGAACAAGGCTAAAATACCTGCTGATAAAGCTGTTAAATAAGCTATTAATAATTACAAAGCACAAAGTCTTACAAGGAAGAGATGGGTGGAAGGTCTTCCCATTATCACTGAAGCTGCAAAAAAATCATTGCTAAGGATACGTTACCATTTGGGAAAAACAACAGTGTAAAAAGATTTCTTATTAGTAACCCTGTTAGAAATAGAAAGCTGCATGTTATGAATGAGTGCAGTCATCAGAAATGATCTCTTAGTTTACTTGGAAGTGATAACAAGAGATGACCTCACTGGGAAACAAAGCATCTTTGGAGTCATGTGGAAGTGAACAGCTGAAGACACTGTCCAAACAAACAAACAAACAAATAAATAAATCCAAACTTCTTGAGATAAGATGCTGAAAATTTATTGTAGAGGAAGACTGGGTAATGTCTTTACCTTAATTAAAGACAGATGAGGTTTAAAATTGGTTGAACCTTATTACAAAGGCCTTAAAGTTTGTATGAAGTACTTTCATGAATAGAAAATTATTATATTGGTTTATTGTACACTTAAATCTATATTTTTTCAGCTTCTTCTTAAAGAACAAATCTCTTCACCAAGAAATACATAGAATATATTATATTGAAAATGCATGTTCGTATCACTATATAAATGTATCTGCCACCAGATAGGAAGATGAGTCATTCAGAGGTATTATCACATCTGAGAAAAAGTTACAGACATATATGTCCTAAAGAATCATCATCAGATTTCACTGTCTTAGCTGGTACTGAAGTCTCACCTTTCGTGTTCACTGACTCACTGATTCAAACCAAGAACTCCTATTTCTGAAGAGTGACCTCACTGTCAGGATGCAATGAGGATGGTTGCAAAAAGCTTTTCTTTCAAAGGTGCACTACCTGGCAGAAAATGAATCAAGATTTATTATGCTGTTGAGAAATAAATACAGCAAGGATTTTGAATCTAGAAGATTGGCTAGGATCTCAAAAGGCAGAGACTGGTATTCCATTTACTGAATTGCTTCTTGGTATTGAATAGGTGTGGGCTATTCTCAGGTGTCTACATATAGTTTAATAGTTATCTGAGATGGGCAAAGGCATCATGTAGTAAAAAGCATTATTTTATTCTTTTTTTCCTTTTTCTTTCTTTTTTTTTTTATTCTGTTCTTTTCAGACGGAGGATAGTAGTATGTTGAAACAGCCTATTGTGAATTGAACTCAAGCACTTTAATAGTTACCCTTGAGACAATGTTATTAGCAGCATGTTCTCCTGAGGTTTCTTAAAGTGCTTTAGGGTGGGCTAGCTTGAGTAATCAAGAAACTATAATTCAAGATTTTTTTTTTTTTCATAAAACCATCAGCTAACATCTGAAGGTTCTAATGTTTTAAACCATTCTTTTTTTTTTTTTCTGAAAGATTGTATCTGACAGCATGTGAACATTTATTACATTCTTCCTACCAAAGAATTATTCTAGATACAGAGATACTATCAAAGAGCTATTCAGAACAGCTCTCCTAATCCAGAAATTGGAAAGCTATGTTTTTCCTCAGTTGTGCAGCCACCTGTATGTTGGGCAAATTAATATTTTTCTTTGTTTGTTTGGAAAAATTACCTTCTTCAGCTGTCATTCAATGGGATTGATTCATTAATTATCGCTAGTATTGCTGCCTTGGCAGCACTGTGACCTAATATCAACACGTACTCCTGAATAATGGTATTAAAGTTCTTTGTCAGTTCTTAAGTCACAAAGAGATAAATAATATGCAGTGCAAAGCAAAAGAAAATATAGAACATTCATGATTCCACATGATAAGTAACTTGTACTTACTGATTTGTGTTAAGTTCAGTGATACTAAATTTTGGTTTCTAAACTTTATTAAATCAGAACATTTCACACACACACACACAAAAAAAAAAAAAAGCCATTATTTCAGATGGAAAGAAACAAAAAAACCCAACCAAGAAACAAAATAATTCTTCCTCAAAAATCCTTCATTAGTCACAACTGATAAAAGCCTCTGTTTTAGGATTTCTACAAATGCATTGGTTATAAATAAAATAGCTCTCATAATTTTAAAGTTAACTCATTTAATAAAATACTTTTGCTTACATATTTTTACATCCCTTCCTATCTTTTTTCTTTGCAGTTCTGTTTACTTCCCATTTTCATTTCCATTTCTTCCTTGCTTTGTGATATTTTAATTTTCCTTTTTTTGCTGTCCATCACAGTTTTTATCTTGTCTCATTTCCCCATTTGGAGTCTATTTGTCACCTTGTATGTTTCCTGACAAATCCTTAACACCAAGGGAGTTTATGAGTTTTAGTGTCGTTTCTAATTTTTAATACAAGATTGTTGCTCAGTTTTCTAAGTAAAGTTTTGACTTCATTGTTATTCAGTTCAGTTCCAGTTTCCCAATGACCTTGGTATGTGCAAGATCAGTTCCTACAATTAATAATATAAACAATAGCACAAGCAAGATAGGATGTTGGGAAAGTGCAGAATAAAACTTCTGGCTGAGAATAGCAGTGAATAGGTGCAGTCAGTAGCATTAGTAAGGAAAGGTAGAAGAAAGAAAGCATAAAACAAAACAGGAGGTTAAATATCTGTATCTCATTCTTGTAAGTCTCTAGGAAGAGATATAAAAGAGAATGATGTTTAGTGCAACAGGCAAAACTAGAAGAAAGCCTATTTGCAAGAACTGGAAGAATTTCTGTATTTTCCTCCGAAATAAGTGTTGTTAATCACTTTTGAAGTTGGTTGTTGGGGTTTTTTTGTTTGTTTGTTTGTTTGTTTTTGAACATTTAATGTTGTACTTGAACATTGAATGTTTTTAATCTGCAGCTATAAAACTACCATGAAAGTTTGCCAACCTAGACAAAACTTTGACCTTCCTGAGTTTGCATTTGTGAGAATTATGATAAGCCTTACATAAGAATAGAGTTACCTAAAAAAGGAAATCTTTGCCTAGTTTATGCTTATTTTTCAGTTGTGTGTATTTCTAATAACTGGTATTTTACAAGGTATTCTGATTGGAATACAACCTAAAATTGATGTCCTATTAGGATATATTTTTGAACTTTTGCATCAAAATTAACTTTCTATTTCTATTGCTTCTACTTTCATAAGTGTCATCTTATTCTTCATGTTTTATCACACAGTAAGTCTTACAAAATCTTGTGCACATGTTGATAAATTCAGTTAACAAATACTACTTTTATGTGTATTATATAATAGAAGTTACCACATATTTTTCACTTGCTAGTACGTGTTATGAGTGGAACTGGGTTGTAATGTTATCACCAGTAAGACTTAGATATCTGTGTCCTGCTGGTCTATAGATGTGATTTATTTTAAAAATAATACTTCTGTTTCCTCATAATTTGTGGGAAGTCAACATACTACTGTACTTTTGTTATGCACAGATCTTTAGTACAACTCTAAAAACAAAACACTAAACTAGATAAAAATTATTGTAAGAAATTAAAGTGCCAGAAAAAAATTGTATTCTTTTTCTCTTCTGTCTTTTTTTGTTTGGTTGTTGGTTTTTGGTGGTTTTTTTTCATACAAAATATAGAATTAGACTTTTGAATTTTAAACTACTGCATATATGGCTATAAAGCCTGTTGGCAGGAACATGGCTTATCAGACCATTGGTAATTAACATATTCCTTAGTTTTTTTGTTGTTTTGTGTGGGTGTTTGCTTGTTTTTAAAACAATGCAAAGAAAACATTTGGTCTAGCATCATCTAATGAGGTGGTAGAACTGTATTGGGTCTGGATTCTCATACTGGGTTAGAATGAGTAAATAATAAAAGTATATGAACTTTCAATTTTATTCATATTTCTACAGAGAAACGTGAAAATAGATTGCAACAGATTTCTACTTAGATAAAGTTTCATGAAGAAAGTTTTTCAGAAAATATATGTCATGGTAGCATTGGAATAAGAGATGTGCATTTCAAGTGGCAAAATGACACTAGTGTCTTTATTAGTCACCTTGTTTATGCAGAAATAATAGAAATTACTGGTGAGTGAAATAGGGGTGACAGCTATAAGAAATTAATTAGTTTTATAGAACCTTGATTCATGGAAATTTGAGATGGAACGACATAATGATGAACCAGCCAGTATGCTTTGCTATTAAAACATTTTTAGTATTTTGTTTTGTAGCATTTTGATATGGTAAGTGCAAGGAGTCATACCTGACTCCCTTGTGAAATTATTTCATACCTTAAGAGATTTCAGTGGGCATAGTACTGGCTATATATTTACATATGTAATACCAATGAAATGAATGGAAAAAAAAAAAAGTTTGCTATCAAGAAGTTTTCCATGATGTTCACTTTTATTTTTACTCCTCAGTTTCATCTGTTTTCTTAATTATGGCTGTAAGTGGAGATATGCTTACCTTGTTAATTAGTCCACTTAGAGGACGTTTCCCTTTGCATAAAAAGTTAATTAGGCACTGTTTGCATGAGCTTCTGGGGTTTGTTGTCATTTCCCAGGAAATTATAAAAGAAGTGAATACACAAAATTACTAGCTTTAAAATTATTCTCTATCACTTCCTAACTTTTTGTAATTTTCTTTTCCTTAGCGTTTTTAATCAAGTTTTCAGGAAGTGCTTGATTGCTTTTTGATATCAATATTGTTAATGAGTTTACAGCTTAGATGCTGTGGCTGTGTAGGTATTAGTATGGATGTACTCAGCGTGAGCAGAGCCATGTGAGAAAAGAACATTTTCTTGAATGTTTTTATCACATTAATTCTGAATTTTTTATCTAATTTGTTTCTTGTGCCTCCCCTGGAACCACTGTTGTTTTATATGTTTCTCTTTGTTTCATTCACCAGCAGAATTTTCAAATAATTACATATTGCAGCACCAGAGAGACAAAAACAAAACAAACAAACAAAAAACCTGTATAAGGTTACTGATACGTTTTTTTTAATTGATTCCTATGCTGACTTCAGCAGCTTTGCAAACTTTCATGGGTAACATAGTAACAGGTGTAAACCCAATAAAAGTCACTGTGGGATAATGCAAATAATTTCTGAGAAAAACATTGATTGGTGAAAAGATCATGGATGATGATGACAATAAGTGATTTTTAAATATATATACTAGAGAAAATGTGCCTGCTTTGAGTTGGAGTTGCTAACATAGGAAGCTAATAAAAAGAATCAGACAAATAAATTCTATAAAAACAGATGTTTCCAGTATCATCAAGAAATGCAAATTGATTAAACGTGGTCTTTTTTTCATTCACTTCTAATAGCATCGTATGAATGAATCTCTCAGAGATGTATCTGAAAAGAAAAAAGCCACAGACATGCACTGTGTAAAAATCTTTGCACTCAGTATTTATGAAGCCATCCTGAGAGCTTTTTGTGGTTTTGCTAATGATATTCAGAAGACAGAGCTATAAAACTACAAGATTTAAAGAAATCAGTGATGAACATCAGCTGAAAATCTGGATGAGCACATGTCCTTCTAGTCATTCTGGAGGGAAGAAAAAAAAAAAGATGTTCCCAAAATCAGGGACTACTTTTGATTAACTGTTAGAAAGATGAATGATTTGAAGTAAGATTTCTTGAATAAGTCATGTACTGTGTGGGGTCAGAATCTCAGTAGAACGGGGAAGTTACATCCCATTTGGGATGCTGATACACCATATCTTTACCAAGAAAACTCAGATGAAACAAAGAGAAAAGTGATTAACAGCAGGATGTTACAGTTAGGTAGATAAAACTATTCAAATGAAGTAGAAAATACTACATTTGCAGGGGAAAAGAACCACAAAATAATAAAGATGGGAAAGCAGATTAATTCATTTACTCAGTGCCTGGGTTTCATTTGCAGGACTTGCAGACGCAGTGGATGCATCTGTTTGCAGGCTCTCTTGGGAAACAGATAAGATGCATCCAGTATCGCAAGGTCTTGATCAATGGGGTTGACATAGAAACAGACAATAGTGATGAATACAGAAAGGAATAAAAGGAACAGGAGCAGCGCTGACAAAGATAGATGCACTAGGATGACTTTTGGATCAGAAACTGTCTGCTGATTCTCTTTGCATTTTTCTGGATCAAAAAATGATCTACTGTACTGTGAGACAGTGAAGTACTAGCCTCAGTCATGAACAGTGAAGAAGGTTGAAAGTTAATAATTGCCCCTTTCAAAAAGAAAGATATTGGGGGAATTCAGTGATGCACATCTGAAGAGACTGAAAGTGTCCATTTTGTAAGTTGACTTAACTGCCTATGAAGTGTGTTGATTTTCAGGAAATGGAACCTATGAAGCTGTTGTGGCATAATGCAGAAGCAGTTCAGCACCACACAGCCATTTGCTCACTCTCCTCTGGCTGGGATTAGGGAGAGAACTGGAAGCAAAGTAGAACTCATGAGCTGAGACAAAAACTACTTAATAAGATAGAAAAGAAAAATAGAAACAGAAGTGTGATGATAACTACGTGTGTGTATATATATACATATACATATATATATATATATATACATATATATATCTCCACAATGTGATTACTCCACACCTGCTCACCATTACCCAGCTAACAACTGTGCACTGATGGACGCCCTGCCAGAGATGCAACGTATCACCACCCACCCACTGACACTCAGCAAATTCCCGAGTAATGGCTGCCCCCCGCAGCAAACTCCTCACACCTTTACGGCCTTCTGCATGATGTCACGTGGTATGGAATAATCCCTTGTAAATTCAGGCCACATGTCCTGGCTCTACCTCATCCCCTGGCACTCCACCATAATGGCGGTGCCTCTTTCACACTGAGCAGCCCAGACTGGCCCTGGGCATGCTCCTATAACTAATCAACAACCAAAGGACTAGTGCACTATTAACACTGTCTTGGATAAAACCAAGACAGATACTAAGGAAAAAGATGTTGACATCCATGTAACTCTAATTACTATGGTTCATTGGCTGTAAGAGCATTCCGTCAGGGGATACTGATGATCGAGGAATTTCCTGTATTCCATATAAGAGGAGAATTTTAGATTAGATTAGCAAATGATGGTAGTTTAAGTGTAGAGGCCAGCAAAGACCTGTAACTGAAAAGAAAGAAGTTTCTGTTATCATAATATTGATAGAAAGAATAACATGATATAGTAAACGGTTTAGGTATATAACAATGATTTAGACTAGGTTTAGATGAGTAATGAAAACAGTGGACTAAATGTACACAAGTCAAATAACAATTTAACATGCATAACAATTTTAGTTCAGAGGGCTAGAATATTCATACAGGGAAGTACAGCTTAATTGTGAATGAAAAAGAGAAAAAAACCATAATCCTTTGAATCAAAGATATATAGACAGGCATTCAAACTCCTAAAATGTTCATAGACAGGCATCTTCAGCCTACTTGGCTAATGACAAAATGTTATTTACTACTGCGGTCAAGGTCTTCTGAAGCAAATGAAGCTGTAAATAGCTGCTGGAAGTGCATTCAAAGGAAAAAAAAAAAAAAGACTGTAATTCTGATAGATTCTCAAAAGTGATATTCAGGCCAAAAATGCATAACCCCAGAGAATGAAAGATAAGAAAGCATACTATGCAATGAATTTTACAGGAACACGAACTCTTCAGTGACCTCAAATATGAATTGCTCAAATTATTAAGGATGAAAATAAAATACCATGAAATTCTGAAAGACAAAACACAGAAGCAGAAAATGAAAAGCAGTTATTAGGAATGTATGGGAACAATTGAATCACAGCCTGAACCTCTGATTGACCATCTGAGGCAAGCACTGAGTCAGCTGCAGGGGCACAGGTGAACACAATTTCACCTGAGTGACCAGAAGGGGTGGAGCCAGGTTCTACCTCTCCTAGACCCCACTTAAGGTCTGACTCCTAAGGAGGAAGGATCTTTATCTGGAGATCCTTCCTCTTACAGCCCTTCTGTGAGCCCAGGACATGGGTAAGATCTTTATTTCATTAGACCTTTGTAATGCGATAGTCTCTCTGGTCCAATACCCGTATACCTGTTTGCCATACACTTGGCAAGCCAGGCAGTATAGCCAATATATACACACACACACTCTAAAACGACAATGTCTTTTTTGTGGGGTCTTTATAAACGGATCCAGGGGGAGAACGCGATCCCCCTAGATAAAATGATCCCTGGGCAGATTCTGGGATTTCTGGGATCTCCCTATTATGAACTAGCGACCATAATCAAAAAGTGGGATCCTCTGTGAGTTATAGGGAATATGTCCCCATTTCACGTGGTGGACTACTTCCAAGGTTTACATAGAGATATATTAATTACAAAGGAGTGGCAGCTAGCCGCCTCTACAGTGGCATGGCCATTGTTGCATGCCCTAAACCAGGCTGAAAAAAGAGCTGATACCTTAGAAAATGAAAACGAGCTATTAAGAAACTGCATTGAGAAATTAGAACAGGAGCTGAATATATTAATGGGGGAAAAAAAACAACCTTGCATCTTCTGATAGGCCAGGTCCGTAATATTTCAGTAGATAATGAACAGATTTTGGAAAAAACGGACCTGGTGGAGCAAGGAAATAAAAATTCTAAGGCAGATTTAGAAGCTCCACTTAAGACACATTCCTTAGAACTCCGTCCTGTTACATCTCAAAAAACTAAAAAGGTACAAGATAGACCGGCAGAGGTACTACCCAATCAATGGCCCCCCTGCCCAAACATATTTTCATGTGATGGCCAGGCCACATACACCAATGGAATTGATGGTTATGGTACAACGATTCCGGCAAAGGCTGAAGGAAAGTGTACCAACATGGCTATTAAGACTATGGGACTCGGGGGCAGAAAGTGTCATGGTTAGTGGCCCAGAAATATCTAAATTGGCCACCACGACGGTACACTCTGCCCTCAGACAAAGATTATATGCGGGTGTCCAATTCCCTGAAAAAAACCATTCTATAGTCGATTGGCTAATGGCAGCATGCTGCATCGTATGGCCCAACAAATCAGACTTACCATTAAATTCAGGCTTATGGTCCACCATGGAGGAGCTTTGAAATTATATTAGCGATCTGGGCATAAGAGAAGCGATATATGAGGACTCATTTGAAGGTCCAGATATGGTTAAGTTCTCTGCAGGCATGAGAGACTTAATTTTACAACAGGCCCCTCCCCATTTATATGGCACCTTGGTCTCCTTATTAAACCCCCGGTGGCCTCAGAGGCAGTGGTCCAGGAGGCTGCCCAACTAGCAGCTGACCTGGGGGAGACAGAGCGCTTAAGGACCAGGTGCAATATCTGGCCGGTGGAGGAAGCAGAGGTTCTCCTGGTAACCAAAAAGCCAATTACGTGACACCCTCAACTGGGACCCATAAGGGTCTCACGAAAGCAAACGTTTAATGATCTTATCCAGGCTGGAGTCCAGTTTGCAAAAATTGATCGCCAACCCAATCACATCCTCCTTCAGCTGTGGAAACAGCTGAAGGACGATCAGAAATTTCAGAATCACCCCAGAAAACCGAGGGTAAGAACTATAGACGGACTACCAACCACAACATGGAACTTAGAGGACACCATAGTCCCTAATAGGAGAAAGAAGCCCCCTCAAGTGTCTCAGGCCACAATGCCTGAGCCACCTGAAACAAAAGATTTATCCCTAGCACAATTCATGGCATGACGAGGGACATTAGTCCCCCTAGGGCCTCCAGATGGGACCAGAGGCCAATGTAGAATTAACGATTTATTGGTCCCAGAAAAATATCCAGAGTTATGGCATTTGTGGACACTGGAGAGGAAACAACAATAATTTATGGAGATCTGACTAAATTCAATGGCGATAGAGTGATGATTGGAGGGTTTGGGGGACAGACCGTTCCAGTTACCCAAACCTGGCTGAAACTGGGGGTCGGGTGTCTCCCACCCTGGGAGTATAAGGTATCTATTGCCCCAGTCCAAGAATACATCTTGGGCATAGATATTTTATGGGGTCTGGCTCTCCAGACAACTGTGGGAGAGTTCAGACTTTAGCAAAGGTGTATTAGTATCTGGGCGGTGCAGGCAATATTAAGATTTAAATCATTAAGTCATGCGAAGCAAGGGCCTATTAGCCTGCCAAAACCATGCCAGATCACTAATGTTAGATAATATAGACTCCTGGGTGGGCAAGATGAAATAACAACGGTGCAGGAATTAGAGAAAGTAGGCATTATAAGACCTGCACATAGCCCGTATAATTCCCCCATATGGCCAGTAAGGAGGTTGGATGGAACATGGAGAATGACGGTTGATTATAGAGTGTTAAATAAGGTCACACTGCCTATCCATGCGGCTGTACCCAATATTGCCTCCCTAATGGATACATTGAGTAGAGAGATAAAAACATACCATTGTGTTTTGGATTTGGCAAATGCATTCTTCAGTATTCCAGTGGCTGAAGAATCGCAAGATCAATTTGCATTTACGTGGGGAGGCAGGCAGTGGACCTTTCAGGTCCTGCCACAGGGGTACGTCCGCTCACCAACATACTGTCACAATCTAGTGGCGCGTGACCTGGCTAACTGGGAAAAACCTGACAATGTCAACTTGTACCATTATACTGATGATTTCCTGTTGACGTCTGACTCATTGGAGGTGGTAGGATGAGCAGCAGATGCGTTAACCAGCTATCTGCAGGAAAGGGGATGGGCTATAAATCCCCAGAAGGTGCAAGGTCTAGGCCTGTCTGTGAAGTTCCTGGGGGTAGTTTGGTCAGGAAAGACCAAAGTATTACCCAGTGCCATAATAGATAAGGTTCAGGTGTTCCCAGTTCCTACAACACCAAAGCAGCTGCAGGAGTTTTTAGGTATATTAGGGTACTGGCGCTCTTTTATATCTCACTTAGTGCAGCTGCTGAGGCCACTGTAGAGACTCACGAAAAAGGGGCAGCTATGGGACAGGGGGAGAACGGAACAGGATGCTTTCCAGCAGGCAAAACCGGCAGTAAAACAAGCCCAGGCATTGGGTATATTTGATCCTACCCTCCCAGCCAAATTGGATGTTCACATCACTCAGGGTGGTTTTGCCTGGGGCCTGTGGCAACACCAGAGTTCTCTCTGGGCCCCCATTGGATTCTGGTCTCAGGTCTGGCAAGGAGCAGAGGAAAGATATAGTATGATTGAAAAACAGTTATTGGCTGCCTACTCCGCATTACAAGCGGTGGAGCCAATAACTCAAACAGCTGAAGTTATAGTTAAAACCACTCATCCAATTCAGGGGTGGCTGAAAGATCTGACCCACCTTCCTAAGACGGGGGTGGCCCAAGCACAAACAGTGGTGTGATGGGTCGCCTATCTCAGCCAGAGGAGCAGTCTGTCTTCATCACCATTAAAGGAAGAACTTCAAAAGATCCTAGGCCCAGTGACTTATCATAGTGATGCACCAAAAGAAACATTGGTCACTCCACCGGAGAAGAGCCCCGTTCAGGAGGGAAAATATCCTATTCCTGAAGATGCCTGGTACACAGATGGGTCCAGCAAGGGCAACCTGTGCAAGTGGAGAGCAATCACATACCATCCCTCCACCGAGATGATCTGGTTCGATGAGGGGGATGGTCAGAGCAGCCAATGGGCAGAACCGCGAGCCGTGTGGATGGTCATAACCATGGAACCTGGGGATGACATCCTAAACATCTGCACAGATAACTGGGCTGTGTACTGAGGCCTCACCCTTTGGATTGCACAGTGGGCCACCCAAGAATGGACTATCCACACCCGACCAATGTGGGGCAAAGATATGTGGTTAGACATATGGAATACAGTTAAACACAAGACTGTACGTGTCTACCACATGTCTGGTCATCAACCTTTACAATCACCGGGAAATGATGAAGCGGACATGCTGGCTCAAGTTCGATGGATTGAGAATTCACTGTCTGAGAACATCACCTGTTGGTTACATCAGAAACTATGGCATGCTGGACAAAAGACAATGTGGGCAGCTGCTAAAGCATGGGGGCTGCCCATACAGTTATCTGACGCAGTCCAGGCATGCCAAGACTGCAACGCTTGCTCCAAGATGAGACCGAGACTGTTGCCCGAAACAACAGCCCATCTAGCTAGAGGACACAATCCTCTCCAGCGATGGCAGGTCGATTATATCGGGGCCCCTCCCTCAGTCCGAGGGGGCAAGGTATGCCCTGACCTGCATCAATACTGCAAGCGGGCTACTGCAGGCCTATCCAGTGCCAAAAGCGAAACAGGCATATACCATCAAGGCACTTACTAAGCTGATGTCTGCCTACAGGACACCGCAAGTCATCGAGAGCGACCAAGGGACTCATTTTACTGGAGCAATGATACAGCGCTGGGTAGAAGAAAATAACATCGAATGGCAATTCCACCTGCCATACAATCCAACGGGGGCAGGCCTCATAGAACGTTACAGTGGTATTCTCAAGGCTGCTCTGAGGACAGACTCCCAGTCTCTGCAGGGGTGGACAAAGACTCTATGAAACCCCACAAGACCTGAATGAAAGACCTCGAGATGGCAGACCCAGCACCCTGAAGATGCTACAAACATCGGCTCTAAGCGGGCCTCCCCGCTTAGAATCCAAATTACGGGCACTGATAATTGGGTAAGACCCCGGGTCGGTAATGAAAACAATCTTCTGCTCCCTGCCCCTGGGAATTTAGATCTGGGTATCCATAGAATAAAATGGCCTTGAAAGGTGCAGGTAGGACCTAAGTGATGTGGCCTACTTGCACCTTCGGGGAGATTATTGGAGGTGGGAGGCTCGGTAGCCCCTCCGGTAATAGGTACATGGCCTACGGACATTGTGGTCAGCACTTCAGTCTTCATTACTAAAGGGATCCCCATCATGTCCCTATGGCAGATCAGGACCGCCCTCATTGGTGCCTGATATAGTTATGCAGCCGCAGACATCTGGCCAGCAAGTCTGGTGCAGGCAGCCGGGGCATGCCCCTGTACAAGCTGAAGTGCTGACCCAGGATAAAAATGTGGCCTGTATCTTGTCCTGGAAGGCAGACCTTCCCCTCCTGGTAACCTTGAAACATCTGTATTACTCTCTGTGAGTCTTTGAGCCTCCAGGACCACCAGAAGGAACAACACATCACCAAAGTATCCCAGTGTTGCTGCCAGATAATGTGTGACATCCAGTGATGATTTACATGGGACTGATGGAGCATAGAATGAACCTGCACCTCACGACTATATGCCTCCAGTAACATCATCAAGCACTGGCCCATGAAAGAACATGAACTTTTGCCAATCATCGCCCGTTTTAAAATTGTCATCATACATCGCAACGGGAAATTGTATAAGCGTCGCGATGCATTGGATCTCTGTAACGGGAAAGATTTACCCTTTAGTTGATTCAATCATTGGTTCATGCTGTGAAGGGGTGGAGTGTATGGGAACAGTTGAATCATGGCCTGAACCTCTGATTGACCACCTGAGGCAAGCACTGAGTCAGCTGCAGGGGCACAGGTGAACACAATTTCACCTGAGTGACTGGAAGAGGTGGAGCCTGGCTCTGCCTCTCCTAGACCCCATTTAAGGTCTGACTCCGAAGGAGGGAAGATCTCTCTCTGGAGATCCTTCCTCTTGGAGCCCTTCTATGAGCCCAGGGCACGGGTAAGATCTTTACTTCATTACACTTTTGTAATGCGATAATCTCTCTGGTCCAATACCTGTATACCTGTTTGCCGTACATAAGGAGGCATAACATATTCTGTAATCTTAATGGTAGGTATCATAGAATCATAGAATGGCCTGGGTTGAAAAGGACCATAATGATCATTGAGTTTTAACCCCCTTGCTATGTGCAGGGCCACCAACCACTGGACCAGGCTGCCCAGAGCCACATCCAGCCTGGCCTTGAATGCCCCCAGGGATGGGGCATCCACAACCTCCTTGGGCAACCTGTTCCAGCGAAGAGCAAAGAAAAATTTCTACAGAAAGGTAAAGAATGTCCAGTATTGGAAAATCCAGAACATTCCATAATTTTTAGTGGCTTTTTATTTTTTATCTCTCCAGTCTTCACTAAAAAGCCTAATTGGTTAACACAATTAACACATATGGAAATAGAGGTAAAAATCATGTAGTTTAAGAAAACAAAAGGCAAGAGATTTGTGAGATGTTTTCAAGTTTGCTCAGCCAAGTAAAATTCACAGTAGGGGGCACAGCAAACTGAATGAGACCATCCAAAGTCATTAACATTTATATCTGAGAACTCATGCAGAATGAATAAAGTTCCAAAAGACTGTAAAAGGACAAAAATAGCACTGATCTTTGAAAGCCAGGAAAAGGAAGTAGGCCAGGAAACTATATACCATGCTATAAACCAAACTTACTGCAGTGTAAAAGTACTGTATTGAGTAAGTTCATTGAAAGCAAGATGAGAAATAACAGCCCTCATCAATTTGTCTACTATAAATCACATCAAACCAAATGATTTCTTTTTATGGCAGGGTAACAGGCAAATGGATAAAGAAGAAGGAGCAGATATGATTTATTTTGACCTGAAAGGCTTCAGGCACCATTTCACATGACAGTTTCACACAGAAGTTAGGGATCTAGATGATAGCACTGTAAGGTGGCTGCACAACAATGAGCAAAAAAGAGATTCAGAAGAGAGGTTTCTGTCTCACTTTCTGTCTCCAGTATGGCTCTTCTTATAAGGGAGAGACACTGAGCTCTAGTGGAATCAATTAGCATTAAGTGATCATTTCTTAGCATCACAGGAAAAGGTTAGGCATTTCTTTGAGGTCAGATGCAGGGTCCTCCCCTGTATGAAGTTCTGGGCCACCCTCCTTAAAAACATATTTCTACACATAAATAAACAAATATATGTATATCTAAGTAATTGTTAACATTATTTACAAATCTGCACAGTTCATATATGTATATATACATATACATATATGTATTTATGTTTTTATATATGTGCCTCATCAAGATGGAGGAATTACGTATCTCTAAATGTCTGAACTAATTGAAATCTATACAAAGAGTTATTATTCAGGAATAAGCAAATTAGTGAAACTTAAGAAGACTGTCCAGAAAAGAACTGTGGGGATTGAGATCTGTCATGCTGTAGAGATAGTGGACGTTCTTAAATTAGTGTAGACAGGCAGAATACTCATAAAACATTTTAGTGAAGTGTTACAAATATCTATGTTAAGTCCAAAACAGATAAAGATGTAAGGCAAAACTCTTTGGTGAGAAGGAGTGAGAGGCTTACGAAGTAATATAGCTATCATTAAAGAAATGAATGTGTTTTTGTACTGCAGGCAAGCTTTCACTGAATGACAGTGATCTCAGATGAGCCGATGTAAAATTATGCCAGATTTTTATCTACTTCTGAAATTAAAATCTGGTGTTATGAATGCTCTCATGTATTTAAACGTGAGACCTCTGCTACCATAGCATTTTTACTCCTTGACTTGATGTTCTAGTGAGAGTTCTTCCTGGAAAAATTAGATTACTCCATTTTGAGTCATTCAAGAGCCTGGGAAGAGCAAAATAATTAATACAAGCATGATTAGGACTGTATGCAATGACATAAATATGAAGGTGTTCTGCACACATTATTTAAATTGTTTTAAAGCATGTATGAGTAATTCTCATTTTCTTAATTAGGTGAGATTTTATTTCTGTAATTAATCTCGCTTATAAATGTTCTTACAAGGTTCTGGGAAATTGTACAGCACTATCTTCAGAAATATTTGCCCTGTCTTAGTACTTGGTTTTGTTCTACTTAACAGTCATTCAATGGTTAGCCTTGCTGCACAGAAGTCTTTTCTCTGAACGTAGCTCTAATCTTCTTTTCCTGCTGTAATATAACAACACATTAAAAAGACAATTAAAAAAAAAAAGAACAAAAAAAGCAAACAAACAAAAAACCAGAATTAACAGGGGCATTCCACAACCCAAAACTATTTCTAACTAATTTTTAACAGTTGACAAGATTTTACATTGACAGTTATCAGTTGCTCTGGTGTTACTATTTAAGGGAAATCAGACAAGGAGGAAAAAAAAAAAAAGAAAAGAAAACAGGATAAAGAATCTTAAATTGCTTCCTAGAATTTACAGGTGGAACTGTTCTTAACCATCTTGAAATATGCATGAGGCATAAATGGGATTGAGCATTAGAAAGCTGCCAAGAAAAAAATCTGTAAAGCTGAAGAAACAGAATTTATCCAGTCTAATACTTCTTCTAGTAATATTATTACTATTAATAATGCATTACAGGTCAGATAAGAAATAAAATATGCTAATAAGTTAAACCTGTTGCTGAGAATATTAGTTTGTGACACTGCAGATATCCATTCAATTAAGCAGTGTTTTTACTCCTTAAGTTTTAATCTACTGGTCTACTACTTTGTACATCTTCATAATTTGTTATGCTAGAAGTTATTAAGTGTACAGCACAGTGCAGAATATTTTTATCACTGTAGCTTAGAATTATGTGCTGGTTTGGGATGCGTAGTATCTAGATTTAAGAAGTCTAGTCTAGTTCTGCTGCTCTCTCAATGCAGATGATTCCTTTGATTGAAAGAAGTGGTTGATTGTGTTATCCTTATGAGTAGCAGGCTGACTAACAAAGATTAAAGGGCATGTGATTGTGTTCTTGACACTGTCAACAAAAAGAATAATGGCATGCTGCCACCTTCTATCATTATAAGCCTTCCTTTGATTCTCCTCTACAGTTTCTAACGAGGAATTTTAGCTTTAGTTAACACAAGGTAACTTTTTGTGGAATCATTCAGTAACACCGTAAAGCCATAGTAACGTAGTTATAAAAGTTGCATTATTTTATTTCTTCTAAAGTTAATGATGCTTACTTATGGTTTTTAATCAGTTCAAAACACAGTCTGTTGTTAAGATATTGAGTTAGTCTAATTGGAAGGTGCAAAGGAGACATGATTGACTCTCTTAACTGATCGAAGTGGATGGATTTTTTCACGATCTGGAGGCCTCCAACAGGCAAAGAACTGTAAAACTGTACGTATAAAATATCTTGCATCAATCCTGTCTCTATTGCAACTAGATTCCTTCAAATCTTCTCATGCAGTACCTGGAGAATAATTTTCATAAAGATTTTGCAAGACAGGATGGAGCAGATTAGGGATTTCTTGGCATGAGGTGATTTGCATGTTCCTAGCGTGATGTATGCACTGTGAAGTTAATGAGGAGAAAGGTGCTATGCTGATGTCAGTTTAACATCTCCCCATGATCCAAGTATCCTGCTGTGAAATGAGTTGGTATTTGTTTACTAAAAATACAGGTTCATGTGTTAAATGTTTTTTGTTGCATAAAAAAAAAATTCTTTCACTTCTAATGGTTTTATTTATACCTGATTGTTACAGATTAGGGTGAGATTTATCTAAACTACCATTTATCAATTAAATTTCAGATCTTTTTTTTAAATATGTATCTTATTTTGTGTATGGGTATCAGACAAGATTAGCCAAGGTACTGCCAGATTTTTAGATTTGAGATTCATGAATGTCTATGATGCTTACTGGCAACTCCAAGCAGAAGATGATATTTTTATTTCCTAATTAAACATCCCAGGAATTTATAAATCAGAACAAACAAGTAGTTTCTGCCCAATGATCGGTTTCTTCACACAAGCTTTACTGCACCTGTGATTAGACAACATGTCATACATACAAATATCCATTCTAATAAGAAATCTTTCATGAGAAGCACAGACACTGAAACACAGGACACAAGCTTGGCTGAACAAAACATCTGTTGATAAGCACCTCGTAGGTGCTTGAAGATTATTTGAGTGGATGAAACATCCACTGTCAGATCTAATTGCAAGAAATGTTGAAGGCATGTAAAATGTAAATAATGCTACAGTTTACTAAGGAGTTCACAAGGAGACAGCTCTTCAGTAGCTGATGAGAGTGAATTAACCGGTATGCCTGTCTTCAGGGATCTGGCCAAAATTAATACTTTGGTGAAATAAGATTATTTTTTCTTGTATTTTTCTTCTCTTGTATTACTGTTCATGTAACACATCAAATTATAAAATGTACATCTGTACAACTGAATGTATTCATCTTCTCTGTTTTGGTTCATAATATCTAGTAATTTGTTGTACTAAAGCATTTGACATTGTTTAGTTTGGTGAAGAGGAGGCTCAGGGGAGACTCCTCTCTCTCTACAAATCCCTAAAAAGAGATTGTAGCAACATGAGAGTTCTTCCCAGGTAGCAAGCAATAGCACAAGAAGTAATGGCCTCAAGTTAAGCAAAAGGAGTCTCAGGCTAGATATTAGAAAAAATCCATTCTTAGAAAGAATGGTCAATTATTGGAACAGGCTACCCAAGGAAGCGGTGGATTCACTGTTCCTGGAGGTGTTGAAGAAACGTATAGATATGTCACCGAGGGACATTGTTTAGTGAGCATGGTGGTGATGGGTTGGAGGTTGGACTAAATGATCTTAGTGATTCTATGACCTTAACGATTCTATGATTTTATCTTTTATTTATATAAGTAGCTATAAGGAGAATGTTAAGAAAACTACAATCTGTAACAATAAATACTTTTCCCTAACATACTGAGATTGAATTGAAAACAGAATACAGCTACCCAATATAATTCCTCACCATATGTATTTTTGTGTTATTTCACATACAGGGCATATTCCTGCTGGACTAGGAACATCAGCAGTTAAGTAGGAACTAAAATGTTTCTCCTGGAATAATCAGTGCATCAGCAGTTAGAAACAGAACACGTGGGAGGCAGTTCCTAGGCAGCCAGCTGGGGTGAGAAACTGTTGTAGTGCTGATGTAGGAGACGAAGGGTCTCTCAGGGACTTCAAACCCATATTTCTTCTACTAGGTTAAGATTCACAACACCTATCTAGAAGACCTGAGCAAACCTGTATTTCATCATAGCCACCTAATTCCTGACACTGCATCAAAATTATCGTGCTGGATAATGACTTGCGCTTAATTGTACATTTCACTCAAACACCAAAGTTTAGAAACAGAGAAAGTTTCAGTGTATACCTTTATAGCTTCACAAGACACCATTCCCATACCTACTTCCTCTGAATAATATAGCAGAACTTCAGTGTTGTCTTACCAGCAGGGTAGCTTGCATCTTCCTCTAGGAAATAGATTAATAATGCAGAAAAGGCAGAAATCACATGCATAAGATGGTACATATTTACATGTTACGTTTCAAATCTCTGAAAATCTGATGCCAAATTTCGATAGAGAAGCTGAATTGCGTTACTGAATTAAGACTTGCTTCAGTGGCATCCCCTGATCCAGTGATGAAGGGGAAAGGAAACAAATAGCAATTTATGTTCATGAATGTATTTCTATTTTTGTATTTTTAGTTAAAATTTCATATAAAGTACAGCTAAAATCTGATCATCTTATTTAATGGAAATGACTGCTTTGGTCTCTACAGAGAAAAGAAGAAGAGGATGAAGGATCATTTAAAGTGACAGGTGATTTCTGCAGCCTGTTAAAGATTTCCTTGAAGACTCCAGAAAGCTTCCTGAAAACAAATGAGTAAAAATTATGGATTTATCTGCCCTATTGCTGCAAAATTCCTCATGCCAGACAGAACAGGAAGTATCATTTGCAAGCACTATAACTTATATGCTATTTGAGACCACTCAATTTGCTATTTGAGTGTGCTGAAGACTTCAGCATGCCCACACCCCCTGTACTGACCTAATTTGTCTGTGATTACTTCAGCACCAGTCCACTCAGGTTTAGAAGATAAGTAAACAAGCACATGGTATCTCTGTACTATTCAAATTTGAAACTGGAGGCCACTCAGCTAAATAACTTAGATGGAGATGAAAGAACAAGGATGAGGGTTAATAAAGTGTAATTCTCATATAATGAAAAAGTGAGGTGCTTTCTCCTGCTCAAATTTGTGGTATGTCTCAAAGACTTCTGCTAATTTCAAAAACTATTAGAATGCGGGGATTAAAAAGTAACACAATAAGGCATATCTTTGTTAAATCCATTCTGGTTTACTTAACTTCTGGAGGGTCTAAACATTTTTGTTTGCTGAAGAACAAAATAATTTCGGACTTGGGCTAAGATGACATTTCTTTGTAAGCAGGTTGCTCTACAAAGCTGTCCGTTCCTACAGCAGGAGGATTTCTGCTAGAAGAAACAAAATGATAGTATTGAACAAAAGCAGACCCCATTTTTCAGAGCCTTGTCTTCAGAGAAGGTTCAATTATCCCCCTGCTGCTCAGGGAGAGGAGCTCAGGTGAGAGAGGAGCAAAGGATATTGCAACTGTATATATTGTATACAGTACAACTACATTGCAACTGTAGTAGAGAAAGGGTAAGTAAATTAGCGCTGGTTGTACTTGCATTGCTGCTTCCATCACTGTGTTTGCAAGGCTGGACTCCATGACTGCATCCATACTGCCAAGTGCATCCAGCTCTACTGAAAGGGTCTAAAGTACCAGGAAGGGCCCGACAGCATGATATTTTAGTAGAATATTAAAGGCATGATGAGTCCTAAAAATTGATGTAGGTGAAAGGCATGCATTCAAAATCTACTGGAATAGCGTTGGAGGTTGTTTAGGACAAAGGGATACAAACTTGATTCTGTATTGAATACTAGTTCTGAATTCAAGATTGCAACACCTAGAACAATGCACTGGTGTGCTCATAGAAGGCACAGAAGATATCTATTAATCTTTTTACATGCCCTCAGTGTTTTTGTAGCTGTAGGTAGAAGTCATCAAAACTGTAGTTTATAGACAACTATAGTGTATTCCACTAGGCTGAAGTTTTATTTAACCTTTTAGACTAACAATACATAGGTTTAGTGCTATGGCATAAAATGCAAAAGTCTGAAATGAATATCAAGAGTCACAGATAGACATATCTATGGAGTTCAGTGAAGGGAAAATTGCTACATGTTGTTCTTAGCCATTTTTTGAAAAGTCTCGAAGTCTAAAAAACTCATCAGGGAAATAAATTTAACATTCATCTTATCTAGTCTGTCAGAATTTGTCCTGCGTGTTTGTTAAAAAGTCTTTCAGCATTACCAGCACAGCAAATACTGAACAATTCTCCCCAGTGTTGGGGAGTTACTGACGTGCAACAAAATCAACTTAAACTATGTTGGAGTGTGGGTAAGGTAGACATATATAATGCCCATATTACTTTCAGTATATTTTTAAAACTCACATCTGCCTTTCTGCTGATTCTCTAATCTCTGCCCTACAGAGAATGTTAGAGGCATTTGAATGTCTCTAATATTTTCATGCTGAGATTATAAAAAATAGTTTTGAACCTAAATGGATGTGTTTTACACAGATGTAAAAATCTGCTTGGACTGTGAGATTGTTTGGAACTGCATAGTTAAAGTAAAGGATCTTATAAAAATTGTCTGCTGTGTACTTTGCTATTGCGTGCCTTACGTGGTCTGTGTAGCTTGATGTGTGTCTTCTGTTTCAGGTGGGCCTTGATGAAGCCTATACAGTAATTCTTTCTGATTTTCAGCTAGTAATTGAATTAAAAGCTTGCACAAAATATAATGCATATTTTTAAATTCAGTGTATACTATTGGTAAGACAGATGCAGAAATTCTTTGTGATTGTAGCTAGGATAGCAAAACATGCATAGGATTTATGTTAGCCAACCATCTACCCATAATTTTTGTAGTAAATATGCCATATTATGAAGTAGCTTGTTTACATTTTCAGTTCTGAGCTCTAACCCAGCACATTACCATACTTTTAAGAAGTTTAAGTAAATTTAAGAGATGTTTTAAATATGCAAGGTCTGAGTTGCCTTGGGATTTTAATATTCATATTAAGACTCAACATGGAAATTATTTCAAATACTTAATTTAGCTCCATGAATATTTTAAAAGACCAAATGAATGCGTAGGATCTAGCTTTAGTGCCTAAAGACTGTTTGGAAATCAGTGAAGTTAAATGAGCTGGTCTCTTTATTTTCATTTGAAGTTATAATAAATTATAGATAATTTCATAGAGAGTATTGCATGAAGACTTTTGCTTATGCTTTGTTAACTATATCACTTATTTTTTAAAGTAACGTGAATTACTTAGGCTTTATTTTTTTTTTCTAACAGAATAAACCAATTAATCATAGCAGTTGTCAACCTTAGGCACTGGTGTGATGTTTCAAGCCAAAATGATTATAAATAATATAACATATTACAAATAATAATCTATACGATGAATATTTCAATAGTTATTGACGCTACCAGGCTAGGAAAAGACAGAGGAATTAGATTTTTTATTTAGAATTTAACATGAAAGCTTTAGTCATTCTCCTAGGTTGTTACTCATGCTGTCAATACAAATTCATATTTACCTCTCACAAAAACTGTTATAAATGCTAATGATAACGCAACCCTAAGATATTATTCCAGTAAGCTGGTATATACTGGTGTATATAACTATGACTGCTAGCCTTATTTTGTGTCCTAAGAAACAAAAATATGGAGCAATCTCAAATTGCAAATACACCAGAAATAATTATTGATTACTCTTATAATAAATAAAGGTCCCCACAGCTGGTAAATGCTGACCTTCATTATAGAATCCTATAACTACCATGAATAGGATGAAAAAAAAAAAGATTGGCCACAGTATCAGCTCTTCCATCTGCTGAGCAGAAAAATCTTTGTATAGGATTTTTGGAAACTTAAGCATGCACATGACAGTACTGTGCTGAGTACACAACACTGGCACTGCCTGGTTTTCATCACTTGGTGCTGCCCCAGTGAGTGAACTCCCAGTAAACACACAAATATAAAATATGTCATAAGGGTTGCAATGGTGGTGAAATAGTCATAGTGGTGAAAACCACTGTCACTGACATCTGTTAGGAGGATGCCCCCAGCTAGCTAGCTCTATCTAGCATCTCCTCTGACTTGCATGTGATGCCCCTTTGGTCATAAAATAAATGAGTTTTCTTTGCTGTTTTTTCTGCTCTCAGTTTAAAGTATGAAATCATGGGAGAGTTATCATTTCTTAAAGTATGAAACTGAGAGTATGCATCCAAGCTGCCCTCAGGCAGGCATTTCAAAATGGTGCAACTTTTCTTCAGGTTACAGACATGAATTGCATCATGTCTGCAAACGGTATGTGCATGTGTCATAGAGCATCTGAAATGGCACTAGATGTCCACTAAACACTACACAGGGATTACACATCAACTCCACTTCTCCTGAGAGGTAGAATGTGTTCACAGCTTGGTTCTAAAAACTGGAAATTCCTCATATGCATATTCTTTATGCAATTAAAAAAAAAGAGGGAAAGCCAATCAACTTCGTCTTTTTTGAACACCAATAATCTATACCTACTTGTCTAATTAGCTATGAAATACAAAAGAGAGAGAACTAATAACTACAACTTTTTGCTTTTAAAAAATCATGCTGATTACTACCCCATTTTCAAATTCTAACCATCTCAGAAGTCTCTTTCATGACAAAAACTCCATCACATAGTACATTAAAAGTTATAAGCAATAAAATAGTTTAACATGAGTTCTTTAACCTTTCTGACCTTACTAGTCTTATCTCAAACTCTAATATCATCTGCCTTTATATTTGTACACTTACATGAGAAAACATGTACAAATTGAGTGAAAAACAAATTGAATGAGTATTGAATATTTGTTTATGAAATGTGTAAGATAGTACAAGAATGTGATATATATATTTTATTGCTGAAATGAATTTAAACAGCTACTACAAAAGTAGAATTATAAGGCAGCTCTACAAAAAAAAAAAGAGTCTCACATTACAAGCATGTTTGTATGCTTTCATTCTTCTCCTTTTCATTTGTACAAAATTTTCCTGTATCTCATCGTGTTCATGATGACAAGTTCTAGGATTGCTAAAATTTAAACTTTGTTATTTATTTTGGTGGTGGATGCATACCATGCACCTTCACCATAAATCAAATTCAAGGAAAGCCTTCCAACATCATTTAGAAATATAACTCTACTATCCCATATATCTAAATGGCCACACATTTTTCCTTATACCCTAGACTTTCCTCAAACCAAGTAATTAGAAATGGTTTCATATAGCTTCTGCTTAACGTAATGCATGCTAAATTTATTACCTTAGTGGGCACAAAAAAAGAGGAGCCTCTTGTTCATCAAGCATGCACAATAAGACCTCTATACTTCTCTCTCTCTGCCTCTCCAAACAATTGCTTTTCTGGGGGGGGTGGGGGGGTCACACTTGTCACTTGAAATGTTCAAAATTTTACAAGTAAAAATGTTTTTTTCTTTGAATGGTGAGAAAGCTTTTTGCACCAGCTTGAATACAATTGAATACAATTCATTGTAATTGAAATTTCCATGTGCACCATCTGTGGTAGTTTGTTTTAACATGCTGTATGTAGTAGTGGAATTTAAGTTTAAAGCCCACAGTTTCATTCAGGGCTAAGAAATGCCTTTTCTGAGCAGTTCAGCCTCTTCCCTCCACAAAAAATTCACTGGGAGTCAGAAACTAGACATTCTTCTCAGCTAATGAGTCCTTTGAGAAACACACATCCCAGAGAAGCACTTAGAGCATTCCCAGCACTTGTAACAAATTGAGAGCCTCCAAAACATAGCTGAAAACATCTCGTCCTCTAGAAGAAGGTGGGATACTTTCTGTAATAACTCAGAAGGAACACCATTCACCTAACCCAGATTGCCTTGATTCAGTGTCGTGTCTGAGAGAGTTCAAGTCTCAGATCTCAAGGCAGTGTCTGAATAGAAGGTTGTATTCTGCCCTAGGTCAAACCTGAAAGTAGCACTGGGGAGCAAGAAAACAGCAGAGAAAAAAAAAAAAAGAACTTACTATATAATGGTCCGAAGAATCACTGGAAATGAAATATCAGACACCTGCACTCTTAAGATATTATTTTACTTCAACAGTCAGATAAGAGTGGAGCATGGCTCCAGACTTGATCTACTGGCTTTTAAAAAAGTCATACACAATCCTACACGGTCCTTTGAAAGAATGTGAACCTGTATATTGAAGAGAACATTTTGCACATCAAAATACCCTGAGTGATGGGATCTCAGACATCTTTATGCTAAGTCTAGACACTTTCCTCCTTAGCATGCTATCTGCTTTGAATTCCATCCTGAGACATCTCCATTTACAGTGACAGTGCAGATCATTCTCAGGAGACATTTTATTCACATAACTTATAGGCATCTAATGTTTTTCTCTAGATTAGACCTGAATGGATATTCTCTGATTTTATTTTGTGTGAGAACAATTATACGCAAAATAGAAGTTAAGCATTTTTCTGAAGAAGCAATATGGCTTTTTTGCAATTATATTTCAAGATTCCTTCTGTTTTGATGTGCAGGTAAAGCAACAAAGTGCTAACTCTTTCTAAAACACACACACATTGTATTAAGGCAACACAGCCTGTGCTTAACACAGGTATGATCACAGTGCTGTCAAAGGTAGCGAGCTGTGAGCTAAACGAAGCATTGGTGAAGGACCCCAGTAATGAATCCTATTCCTGCTCTAGTCTCTATCATAAAAGCACTTGTGAGTAATGGACTGAAATTTCTCTACTCACAAGAATGTGTCCTCTCAGCTCAGGATACTCATAAGTATTTGAGAACATGGCCAGAGTGTCCTCCAGAACTTTGTCAAGTGTTGGCCACTCACCAACTAATGGACCATTTTAGTTGTTATCATACTCAATACTGGATGACAATACATTTGTAAGGACCATTGCCTGAGTTTATGTTGAATGTTATTTAAGTCCAGCATCCTTTTTAATACTCTGAGCCACACCAGTTCCTTAATCATAGGTTTGATGGACGACTCAAACATTTGCATGAATATTTAATTTACAGAGCATTTTACTTGTAAAATGTTTATTGCAACGCAGTAGAGATTTGCTTTGGTATCTTACAACATTACTGTGAATTATAGTATTGTTTTAGCAAATAACTTGTGACAGTCCTGGTGAAATATCAACAGAAAGATAATATATTTTCAACTTAACTTCATTAGCTCTCTTGCAAACGTGCCTGCACCATTATAATGCAACAACTGTCATTAACTGCTGTTTGTCCTCAGTCCAAGCAGTTCTTCAAAGCTTAAAAGTGTTTAATCTGTACTTCACTATTTGATAGGCTGTTTTATTACTATGTCAAATATGTCTAATTGTTGATATGTTAAATACGACAGTTAGCTCTGGATTTCATCATATTTGTTATGTTTTGTTACAGGAACTTCTGATGTTTTTAAGCTAGACCACACTTTTGATTTTTTAATTGTCCTATAATATTTCCAGGATGTTCCTTACTACAAAGTCAGAACTGTCAGGTAATCTCTTGATGCTTTTTTATTCTGTAAACTTGATGAGGATTTGACATCCTAAAATTCCTATCTTCTAAGGGGAGTGCTGGCTTATTTCCATCAAATGAGTCTTGCCATCAAATCAGGACAACACCGCAAAATCCCAAAGCCAGGAGGGTTGTACAGACAAGGAATTACAACAAACAAACAAACCCAACAAAAATAACATAAACCACCCAACATTAAAGCTTCAAGAAAGAAGACCTGAAATACTGTTATATTGATTCAGACAAGCATTCCAACTTCTGAGTTCTTACTCTTCAATCACAGTTATGCAGATAGAGTTGACACATCTACAGGGACCATAGTGACTTGTTGAGGATTGGCATAAGAAAACAGCTGTAAACCTGACAACGAGTCACTCAGTAAAGTACCTGCAGTTTCTGAGGGTTACACAAAAAAAATGCTGCTTCTAATGAGCTCCCTTTTTCAAATCATCTCTAAATTCAGTAGGCTGAACATTTCAAAATAGGCAGGAGACAGTCATAGTGATTCTACTTTAAAGCAAGAAGTGCATAAAATAGAGCATGTCATTAATTTATTTTTTTTTAGACACTCTAAGTGATGAACAACAGATTATACATTTACTTAAAAACAAAACAGTTTTACTACTTTTTTTGTGCTCTGCAAAATTATATTTTTTGCTCTGTGGGACATTGTGGTTTAACCATAACATTAAGCACCATGCAGTCATTCATTCATTCCCCCTCTCTTTGCCAGTGGGATGGGGGAGATAATCAAATGAAACAAAGTAGAACTCACGGGTTGAGATAAAACTATTTACAAAGATAGAGAGAAGGAAAAAACAATAATTATGATCACCACCCTCTGACCAATTCCCAGTTAGCCCTTTGAGCAGAGGAAGGAAGCCAGATGAACACCCACCCACTTCAAGATCCCTTTGATGTCATATGGTATGGAATATATCTTTAGGCAGTTTGGGTCAGCTGTCCTAATTATGTTCTGTCCCAGCTCCTTGTGCCCTTCACTGAGGATGGCCTTGGCTCTGTACAATAATGCTGAGCAGCAACTACAAACATCAGCATGTTATCAACTTCGTTTTTCTCCTAGAACCAAAACATAGCATCATACCAGACACTCCAAAGAAAGCAATTCCATTCCAGGTGAAACTAAGACATGGCATGATGTGGCAACCCTACCCATGGCAAGGGACTGGAACTGAATGATTTTTTTAGGACCCCTTCCAACCCAAATTTTTCCATCATTCTATGATGATTCAAAGATATATAAACTCAAAAAAAAAAAAGTCACTGCTTCCCTTTCTCAGTCATTTTCAGCAATGCATAACATCAGATTGAAATATTTTTTGACAAAATTAGAGACGCTATAGTGAGAATTCTTAAAGTGTGCTTTTTCAGTTGAAAAAGCAAAAATTATCTCTAGTGGTAGATCAAATAAATGATCAAAGAGAAGTTCTGGAAAGATTCAGTCTTGCTGTAAACTGTAATAAAATGAGGAATATTTTGGGAGAGTTTCTAGACACCACGAGACTTTTGATAAACATAATAGCAATCTCTTGTACTGAATTTTCAATAATTTATATAAAAACAATAATAAAATGTGCATATTGTCTCCACCAAAAATAATGATTAGGTATGTTAAAATAACAGGTTACATACTAAAATAACATTTCACATCAAAATAAGTTCTTAGTTACAGCTGAGTAACACTGAGTAATTTATTGAGCTCAGCAGAGACACTCTAATGAGAGAAGCTATAAAGTGGTTCCACAAGATACTCACATCAGTTGTAAAATAATCTGAGACTTCCCATGCTGCATATCAAGTATCAGCATCTCTCCCTCAGCATCGCAGTGGGTGAGAGAGGAGAGCCAAAGCTTGCCTACATTAAAAAAAAAAGAAAGTAGCTATAAAACCCCAATGTAAACTGGAATCTCAGGATTCAATTAATTAATATAACAATTCCCTATAAGAAAGATTTTCTATCCCTTTCGATATATATACAAATATAATTGTTAGAGCACCTATTGTTCCATTTCCATCCCAATTATCTTGTTGAGGCTGAGCGTGTTTGTGATACACAGAGCCTAGGAAGCACGGTCAGGGAGCAGAATCAGGCACTCATTGTACTAAACAACCACCAGACAAATCACGCTGACAACTGAGAGACAACTATTTGCATTTGGAAAAAAAAAAAAAAAAAAAGAGTGAAATGAATTTGCTACGCTGAGGTCTTAATCTTTCTAATTCTAATTCTGCAGGTAGATGAATTCAAGTCAATGGGATCACTTCCTTCAGTAAAACAGGCAGGATTTAGTTCCTTCTCAGTGCTGTGCATTAATTAAACAAGGGGCAGAGAGCACTTCAGCAGCCCTACAACAGACCCGCCTTCAAGTCCTTTGTGTCTGTTGAGAGGAAAAGGGACACTCAACAACATGGTTTTCCTTTCAGGAGGCAGACTGTGCACGCTGTTCTTTTTACATTTCAGTCTTTCATCAAGAAACAATAAAAGATATTACACTTGCCTCTGTAAAGCTTGTTTATACAGAGAAATTTGCCTGTGCATGTATAGTAGCATATAGATCAGTGTAACAACCCTTTCCTAATACTGCTATGCCAGAATAGTTACACCATAAATTTCTCCATTTTAGACAGCAGTTTTGTTCTGAAATATAATCTGTATGACAGATGACCACACTACTATGCCTCTGAAAGTTCTTACAGCCCAGGATTATTTCCTATGTAGTTTAAGTGTCCTCTTGCATACCATTTGGGGCTCCCATTGAGAAAAATACAAACTTGATTTTATATTTACAAAAGAGCATGGAGAACATCCATGAGATCACCTCTACATGGGCTGATCATAAGCACCCACAATGCCTCTTGTCAGTGTAATTCAGCAAGTAATCCCCATCCAACAGGGAATTTGGAGTTGCATATCCCCATCATCATAAAATTTGGGCAGTTATATGATCAGTCTTGATCTCTTCCCTGTAATGCTTGCTCTCCAATGCCTCTCCTTTCTGGCCAGGGACAAAAAATAGTTCAAGGTTACTACAATGCTGATGGGATCCCATGTAAGTACAAGAGGGCAAGGGAAGGTATAAGGAAACAATTGGTAGGACCAGTATGCACTGAGAAAAATGGCAATTGCGATGCTCTGAAAAGACATAAGGGCTCTGTTGTTCCTCCCTAAGCCCACTGCACACACTCAGCATCCCTGATTTCTTACTCCCGTGGCAACCTGGGCATACTTTTTGCTGACTGCTTTTTACCCTCCTGAATTTCTTAAGTCATTGAGAAGAACAAGAAAGACATGACTACCCCATTGCAGAAGGAGAGTGGTAAAGCACAGAAAAGCCAAAGGTATGCCAAATACCTAGAGACACTCCTCTACGCTTTCTCTCCTTAGAGGAGAGGAAGAATCATAGAGGGCACAGACATCACGTTTTAGGCTAAAGCAGCTCCTGGAAGACAGGTATATTAACTTACCTTACCCTAAAACAGCCACAGAATAACATACAGAAGAGCCAGCCTCAGAAACTACTTCAAACCAGTAGGCAAGAACCCTAAATAAAATGGCTAACAAAAGTCAACCAACCAAAAACCCTTATTTGTTTCTTATTTATCTTCTCTACCATTAGTTCCCCCCATAATATTTTTTTTTTTTCCTCTTAATCTGTAAAACCAAAATATCTCTGTGTTTTCACACCTGCCTTCCCAGTGGATTTTCTTCCCCCTACCAGCTGCTTTTAATTGTCAGCTTAGGCACAGGTGGAAAAGGAAATTAGGACCATCATTAACCATTTCTGGGCTACTTCCCTACAGGACATGCATATCCCTTCTTATGAGTCTGTGTTTTTATTCTTTCTTATAAGTAGTTTAAGAGCAATAGCCTAGTGTTGACTTCCAAGATGATGTCCTACCCCTGTGACTCTAATAAAAGACAAAGTAAGGAATATAATGAAAGTGAAGGTTATAATCCTGTTTAAGTTCTCCTTAAACAAGAGAGCCAATAAAACTAGTCATTTTATGTCTTCCACTTTTTTGTAGAAAGCATCAGAGAAAATGTTATTAAAACCTACATGGGAATATAAAATGAGTACAGCACCATAGCAACAGACAGTGGTTTGTATTAATATTTGAATGGTTTTGAACATACCTATTGTTTACATAGTATTTTGATGTTTTTTAAAGAAAATCTAGTAAATGAATGCTATGAAATGAAGCTATCAAAACTGAGGATTTCAGATTCCTTATTGTTGATGTTCATCTAGCAAGAGTGAATTCTGATTTCCAAGCATATAAATATATATTTTTTTAACTGGCAGAAGATAGATCACAAGAAAAGGAGTGTTAAGTCCTGCCACACTGGGAGAAAAAAAATCCTTAAGCGTTTTTGGAAAGGACTTTGAGCTTCATTATTTGCAAGGCAATGTGTAAATTAACCTTTTCAAAAAGAGTTTTCTTGTAAACTGGCATAATTGTCAATGTGCAGTATAATATGAAAGCCTAGTTTTATTGGGATTATTGGAAAAGATGTTGTCTTCTGTAGAATTTGGCCTGTTTCAGACAGAACAATAGTTTTGTAGTTGATGGGGGTTTTCATTTTTAGATGATTTCTTGGAAAAGGTTGCCTAGGTCTATTTTGTCCAAGCTCTGAAATATTGTGTGTTGTAACCAGGCAACAGGGCTAATGTTTTGCAAAGCACCTAACTAGCTTCTTAGGCCAGAGTAGATTCATAGAAAAATCCACTGTTGCAGTATGTGCCTTGCAAAGATATTGCTGCCTAGTGAAATCCCTCCATAGCACCAGGTGATGAGGGTACCACGCACACCTGCAGAGGTATTTATGTGTGTGCGCATACTGTGTGCATAGAATTAGAGTGCAGAGGATAAAGACTCAGCAAGCCAAGAGCTAGTCATTAAGAAATAAGGGGGAAAATGTATGTTCAAGAAAAACAGTAGTTTAGCCCTAGATTACATGACATATTTGTATTAAACCAGGATCTGGGATAATGAAAAAATTGGATACCAGGTTTCATTCTTGTATTGTCTGCCTATTTTGGTTGCATTTTAGTTGATTCATTCAAGGCAATAATGATTAAATAGGAAGGTTTGAGCATATTCCTTCCTCTCAGGATAACCTTCATACTATGTAAAAAGATAGAAGTGGTTTTGAGGGACATGAATTTGGCCAAAATCACCTAAGACAGCTGAATGATCCTCCAGCTATATTTCAAGAAACAGGAATGACCTTTGACAAATGCTCTTAATCTTTATGAATCAGTGGGTGCTTCTCCATGACTAGTACTGGCTGGAAGAGGCACTTGTTTTAGCTGTGACTGAGCCAAGCAAAGGCTGTTTTCTTTTGTCAAAGGGCAGTTTGGAGGAAGAGGAAGCGTCCCTCATTCCTTTACACTGTTAACTTCATCATCTTTCCCTAAAGCTCCGCGAAAGCTGATACTCTGAATGCACTGGGCTTGTCAAGGCGTGACAGCGTGCCCACTGAGCACGTGTGTGGGAAGGGGTTATATAATGTACACTTCCATATCAGTTTAAGGCTGTGTTCCAGTCTCTCAATTCCCAGCTCTAGTCTCCCTGATTCTGTGTGTTTTGTGAAGTACTTATTGCTGGATTTGAGATTTAATGCTACTCTTGGGTTCAAATGGCACTGGCTGGCTGAAATCCATCCTGTTTGGGATTAGCTCTCCCAGTGGCAAAATGGTCTTGGCTAAAGATGTCCTAAATAGAGGCAGGGAGTAGATATGTGAGGACAGCCAGGATCTAGTGGGTAACAGCGTGGCTTCAATATTTTGGTTCTTCTGGGTTCTAGTTCTTCAATCTTTAAAAAAATATAGCACTGAGACTTCTGAAGTCCTTAATGTTGTATGACTCCCCCTAACAAAGGCAAAATACTGAGCTACAGTGTTTTGATCTAATTAAAACAGGTAGCTTTTTCTAATGATATAGGACAAATTCATATAGAATGCTCCTTCATAGAGGCTCTCACAAGCACAGAACACCTAGAAATGAATAATAGAAGGTTTTATTCAAATATGTGTGGAATATTGATTTATCTTCAAACTGGAAAGGGATGATAAAGAAAGCTCTAGTGAAGCTGTTGTCTTACGCTCTTTTTGCTTTAGTGTTCGTGTTTCTTCATGGTCTTTTTCCCCTGATTTGTGTAAATGTGAGAGAATAGTCCAAACCTTTCCTTTTAAGGAGGAAAGTCTTGAGATGAGAAATCTCTGGCACCAAAAATCAGTGGGGCATAGGAAAGACAAGTGTCTCCCTGAACTGGTTTCTAGAGGTACCTGAGAGTGTTCCTTTCTGAAAAAGCTGGGATACCAGAACATTATTTATTATGGGAAAAAGGATAACTTTATTTTCACTGGGGTTTTAGTTAAGGTTCTGTTTCCTGTAAGCACTGGCACACACATATACACTTCAACTTGCTATTACATTAAAAAGACAGTTTCATAGTGCCCTTCTGTTGTGCAGTAGCAATGGGATATGTCCTGTAATCCTTTGTTATTCAGAAATACATGCTTTCAGTTGAAAAGATGCATTTTGCTTCTTTTTAGTCTTTCTTCAGATACTTTGAAGTCCAAGAAATGATGCAGCAGATGCTGAACTGATAAATAGAAAATATATAATGATTCAAGGGTCAGATGCCTATTGCTTACTGTTCTTATAGTTCACTATTATGGAAAACTGCAGCTGTGTGAATTAGAAATTTTTAAAAGCTCATATTTTTCATTACATCTTTTTTCCTGCTAGAGTTATTTATTTTCAAACCAATACATAATTTACTGATTGAAATCAATATGTGTTTTATTACAATTTTTACATGGTAATTTTCCTGTTGCTAGTAGCACTACAGAAGGAGTAAATACAAACAGCTAGTGGATTCCACGCTTGTTTGCTAGCTGTTACTGTGAGATGGGTGAAGCACTTGGAAGATTAACCCACTGCCATCATTACTCACCCCTAAATTAGGGGATTACTGGCTCTGTTCATTACAGCCTCCGTAGGCTCCAAGAAGGCATTAAGACAGATGGGCTATATCCTAGATTGACTCCACATGGGAATTTTGGGATGAGGTGGGTTTTCATAGTTGACTACATCATCCTTTCACCAGCACTAGGATCACGTGTACTGTTAGGTATTGGCCATTAGATGTTACTTAGGAATGTTTTAAAAACCAAAACCCTGGAAAACTGTCTCTCTGTGTTATTTTTTAAAATTTTATTTTGGATTTGACAGACGTTCTATAATTAAAAACTTTCTGACAAAGAGCAGTCAGATGCTTAGGAAATATGGCCTGTAAGGAAGGATTGACTGGACCACATCAAGAGAGAGAAGATCTAAAATAAAACAAGTTTAAGTGGCAAAAGCAGCTTCTAACATGGTGGCATCTATCCATTCTCTGTATTATGCACTTAAGATAAGAGGTACTGTGATTACATAAGAAGAGCTGGATTAGGTACCAGGAAAAGCTTCCTAATGACAGAAAGAGAATACATTAATAACATGTTATGAATTAATCTGGGTGAAGCTGGAAGAGACAGGGCAAGGAAAGGTGCAGAATAGAATGATGAAACATTCTGGGGCAATAGGAGAAGTTTTTGTGCTGTTTCTGCCAGTGAAGATTCAGACAGCAGTCCCCTGCTACCTACAGTGGCAGTCTATGTCACCATTAGTATGTAGATTTTCTTGAAACTTGCCCTTTCTTTTACAGAGTCATGCACACAGAAGTCGAAATAAATAGTTTGGCTGGACTACAGCTAAACTATGTACACAGCATTAGAGAAGCTCTCTATATTGTTCTGCAGTTTGATGTTTACATTTTCTTTTACTTTGTGCTCCTAAAACTGTTGTACTTCATACATTGATTTAGCTTCAGTGTCGCAACTCAGTCCTACAGCTCAAAAGAGAAAGTTATAGGAATGACAGTTTATAAAGCTGAAAATTCACAAACATTCACAAATACAAAATCTTTCCAGCTGTTGCACTTCCAGCTTTTCTGCTTTATTTTCTGTTTTAGGGTATAGTTTAGTCTGGATACAGTAAAGGCAACCTACTTTTCACTCTCAATCCATCTTTTGAATATTTAGGCACAAATTCCACTCCAGAAATGAGTAGCTCAATGACATTTTTGCTGATATTAGAAAATACAATGCCTGAAGTTGTTACAGAGATCAGCGGAGGAGCTTTGGGAGAGATGGCCAAATTGTATGAAAATTACACGCTATGAAAAGGACTGAAGATAGTGATAGGAATACTCTAAGGAGCCCCTGACCTCTAGAAGAAAAGTTTCAGCTCTAATTCTACTGAATACACTTGAAAGTTATCAAGCTTTTTCTTTAGGCTACAAAGAGGTCTTAGGTTTTCTCTGTTACTTTGTAGACAGATCACAGAATCATAGAATGGCCAGGGTTGGAAAGGACCACAGTGATCATCGAGTTTCAACCCCCCTGCTATGTGTGGGGTTGCCAACCACCAGACCAGGCTGCCCAGAGCCACATCCAGCCTGGCCTTGAGTGCCTCCACAGATGGGGCATCCACAACCTCCTTGGGCAACCTGTTCCAGTGTGTCACCACCCTCTGAGTGGAAAAACTTTCTCCTAATATCTAACCTACACCTCCCCTGTGTCAGTTTAAAACCATTCCCCCTTGTCCTATCACAATCTATTCATGTAAACAGTCATTAAGATAGATGTTACCCTTCCATGTGTAAATACAACATGTTTTAAGGAAAGCAAACTGTTTCATAATATTTGGTGTTCTCAGGAGACACTTTCACATCTTCCATGCGCCCACTGATTTTTTTTCCTAAATATTTTTCTGTCCATCGCCCAATACTATGATGTTTTATCAGTTGGATGGATGATTATGTTGCTGTGATGGTTAATCACTAGTAGTTGAGGATATGCAAGTATCAGAGCTAGATGAGTTAAATTAATGGGTGTGTAACTGACAGGCATACACAGCATAATCACTTTTTATTACGTACTTCTCAGTGCCACTCAGTTCACAGCGTGCTCCACAAACATTGGCAGGGAATGAGCAACAGAGATTTGTATCAATTATGGATGCCAGAGAACGTCTAATTATAGCTCATAAAAGGCCAAACAAAGGGGTAAAAAACAACAGAAACATTCCTCCAAACTGAGGATGGATTAACAAGTCTTGGAGAGAACAGACAATATTTATAGTCACTGAAATGCCTATGTGGCCAAGAACCTTCAGATAAAGGACTGGCTTAGATCTATGGAAAAGAAGGTCTCGCAGTGATGGAACACAGGATGAAATGATCTTCACTTGTAACAAAAGGGATCTTAAATATAAAACTGTGTGTTAATCTAGGCTGGAAGGAGGGAAGGAGCAGATTTTTCCTAACTAAATAAATAAAAAAAAATCTCTCTTGTACTTCCAACATACAAAATAAGGCAGCAGATGGAGTTGCTAGGAGACAGAAGGCAAAGAACAAGAGTATGAATGTGCTCTAGTGTCTACACAATAGCAAAGAGTATATGAAACAAGCCAGAGCTACAGATATTCCCATCAGCTATTACCTCAACAAGTGATGATATTTAGTCTCTGTGCTAACCATGTGAGTGGTAAACCTGAGCAATCTTAATAAGGTGATCTAAGAGAATGATACTGTGTGAAATTTGATGGCACTCTGCAGGAGATCTTTGTAGCCATAGAGCTACAATATAACTCAGGTGGGAAGGACCTTGGGAGGTCTCTTGTCCAACCTCCTGCTTAAAGCATGGCCAGCTCTTTTAATCCAGATGGACTTGGTTATGCCTTTTAAGACATAAGTTGAAAAATGTCTAAAAAAAACTATGGAATGTATTCAACATGTGACAACCTATTGAATTTAGGAGATGTCTGTTAATGTTCTGTGGGGAAAAAAAGCTGTTAATGATATTAAAAAAAAAAAAACCTTGAATGTGTTTATGATCTTATGAGATGCATTGTTGCAAACATTAGAATTAACGTGAAAAAGACCAAGATAAATTTAGAAAAGTAGATTAAAAAAATATATTTTTAAAAAACATTCTTTAAAATATAAGTAATAAAGCATTTGGACAAAATCATGAAAAGCATAGAAAATATAAACAGGCACTGGGGTGAAAGTGGGCAATGAATTAGGGAGGAGTCACCAAACATGAAGAAGTAGATTGTGGAGTGCAGGAATCTGTATACAGCGTGAAGCCCTGGAGCGATGCTGGTACTTAACAAAACCTGATCTACAGCATTCAGCACAGCCCATCTCAGTGATTAAACAAACAAACAAGAAAGAAAGACCAGCTGATAATATTTCTCAAGCCAAGACTTAGGAAGAAACAAGTTGTGTTTCTCAGCATTGCCGGATTTTCCTCAGTTATAGGCTTTGTGGGGCTGGCCTGTTCACAGCCTGCCTGTAAGGATCCAGCCACAAAGGAATGAGCGTATCTGTGCTTGTGCCATCACCTGCTGCAGGAATGGATTTGCGATTCTCAAGCAAGTGAATTGTATCCTACAGCTTGCCACACTCCCCCTCACACAGCCCAGCCCACAGCGTATAGCGTTTAGATATTGCTGATGCGGCCACTTATACACAGGCATCTCTAAGCTGGTGTAACTGTGTGGGCTGACAAGAGAGTACTTGCAGAGGGAGCTGTGTATTTTGACAGTTCATCCCCTGCTATGGTGGTGCTCAAAGGCTGGGCTGGGTGGAGATAGTGAGAGTTGGTTTAGTTCCACCCACAGTGCTTACTGGAGCATGCTTTTATCATTGGATTCAGTTCCATGTTTTAGCTGTCGGATACAGAGATGTCCCACCCCATGAAGGATCCAGTCTGTGCACTTGGGCTATGGGAGCAACCCCAATGATCAGCTCAGCTCTACCCAAAGAGAGAAAATGGGCACATTTATTCTAGGAGAGCAAGAGGTCACAGTCTTCAGTGCAACACTGGAAACTCATTTTCTGTTAATTTTTAGATCTCCTGCTCCAATGGAGTGTAAATATTTGCATTCTTTCATTTGCCCGAGGAATGTAAATATGTAAACAGCAAACTTGTAAAGAAGTTGTTTAATAAGATTCAAACTTATAATGTCTATTTAATGTCAGTATAAAAATAGCTATTAACATTCCTTCTCTTAATATCCAGTGGCATTACGTCTACTGCTCTAAAAGGCAGAATTTCCAGGATGTGAATAAATTAGATAAGAAAAAAAGGAAATGAACCGAGTGGTGAGAACACTTTGCAGTGTCAGCATGTGTTGTGGCTGGAGCAAGCATGCCAAGTGTTTAGCAGAAGGTCTGGCAAGGCTCTGCTCTTGTGACTGGGCTGGAGGAAATCTAGGAGGGAGCAGAGAGCAGGTGGAGCGCAAACATCCGTCAGGAGGGTTCAGGAGTTCCTTCATGCTGTTCATGGTCTTTAGCTGCACTGCTCAAGTGTTACAGATCCTACATTATTTTCCTAAGGGTGCTGCATTAAGCAAGTGTTGAAAGAAAGACTGACTTGTACGTCAGAAAATATAGCAGTGATGTTGGACACAGCCAGGCCAGAGACATTATCTCATTTGCCAGCAAGTGCTCTATGATTATTTTTTGTGCCTTATTTCTTTCTGCAAATCTGCTTTGTTGTTCTTTTTCTCCACAGAATCACAGGTCTCAACAATATTGCTTTGATATTTAAACAAACAAACAAATCAGTAGAAGCTTCTTCTTATCACTGTGGTCTTATTCACATTACCACATATTTCAGCAGCCTCATTAATTCCCCTGATTACAATCCTTAAATTTTCTGTTGTTCCATTGGGAGATGTTTAACAATTTATTTAGGCTTCCTTGTCATTCTGAACTTTAAAAGTGAATTAATCTTCAGGAATGTCATTTAATTTACAGGCTAGGGCCATCTGATTGGTCGGAGTTCACATCTGTGACCAATTCATTATAATCAGTTTTTGTAAGACAAAGCCTTGCAAATGACCTCTTAAATTTTCCAAAACTTTGGGCAAAATATAACTCTCTATTAGTAAGGCAAAAACTTTTGGAATCTTTCATTCAAAGGTGGTAATATGTTAAGAACTTTGTGATAATTCATACAACAGAAAAAAGAAAGACACAGAGAAACTATTTTCAAAAAAATTCCTCTTCCCACACAAAAGAATAATAATAATAAAAAAAGAAGACAATGAGGTGAGGTAGCAACATATTTCTGCTTGCAGCCATTCTCATTTTAACGCCACATGTAATTTAGTGAATGTTCATTAATTCATTTATCCTTCATGCTTCTGCTCAGTAATACAATGATGATATAAAAAATGTATTTAAAAAAAAAAAAAAATTGCCATGTGGCTTGTGTGCAGATTGCCCAGAGAAAGGAGAGCTGCTGGAGAACGTGGTGATGCCCTTATATCTTCTGCACATGTGTCTCATCCATCTTGAAACCATGGCAGGCATTGATGTGTTGCTTGGGGATTTTGCTTGTCTTAGGGCTGGAGTGTGTGTGGTTGGGCATGTACCTAGGTCTGGGAACTCTAATGGGTTCCCAGGGGTATCTCCAGAAAGGTAATTCAGTCCCTAGAGCCAGGTTTCTTAACAGACCACAAAAGACCTCTCAGGACATTAGTTGGATGATCAGAGGAGTGATTCCAGATCTTAGCAACCCAGATACGAGGACAGTAAAATAGCTGAATTTCAGGTACGCTGCTAGAACTAATTTACATGCATAGTCTCTCTATATAGTGAAATGCCTGTTTGGATCCAGTGCATTCTGAGCGAAGAGTAGGCAGCAGGAACACTACTGGCCTACAAATGTGCCTGACATCCTATTATCCTATTGGCCTCAGCCTGCCAATCCAACCTGTCCAGGTCCCTCCACCGGGCCCTCCTATCCTCAGGCAGATAAACGCTTCCACCAGCCTGGTTTCATCTTCAAACTTACTGAGAGCACTCTCAACTCTCTTGCCCAGATCATCAAGAAAGATATTAGATTTCTCTGCATGACTTGCAGCTCAATGGCTACATTATCTTTCTAGAGGTGGGAGATGTGGATATGAGGCTCCATCAGGCTCAGAGGGGAGGTGATACTACGCTATGTCTGAGTTTATAATGAGATGTAATTTTTAGATAATTAGACACAGTGTGGGCAATTATCTTCACCTTTCACCTTGCTGGGTACCTAAAGGAAAACCACAGTGTTCAATTGCTATTTTTATGGAACCACACTTCACTGTATTTAGTCTTATTTTCAGAGTAAGTATTAGATTGGGATTTGTGGACAGGTGAGGCAGAGAAAAGATATGAAGTTACATTTGATGTGATTTTGGGATATGAACAGGAGGTCAACATGAAGAATTTTCAAACAAGAAAGTGACTGGGAAGTCTGGGTAGAGGGGGGTCAAGCAGAAGGTCTGATGTTGTAGATTTGGATACAGAGGGATGCACTCTATCAGAGTATTGCTTCCAACTCTGCGCCCCATCATAGTTTCATCTGGGACGGAATTGTTTTCTTCAGTGTCTGGTATGATACTGTGCTTTGATTCTAGGAGAAAAACAATGTTGATAACACATTGATGTTTATAGTCGCAACTAAGCAGTGTCGTATAAAGCCAAGGCCATTCTCAGTTAAGGGCCCAATGAGGTAGGAAGGAACAAAACTAGGACAGCTGACTTAAAGTGGGCAAAGTGATATTCCATACCATACGACATCATGCAAAAGGAATTCTGAAGGGGATGGGTGTTGATCTGTCTTCCTTCTGTTGCTCAGGGGACTAGCTGGGCTTTGGTTGGAAGGTGGTAAGTGCTTGTGCACAATTTGTCATGTACATTTATACGTGTATAAATGTATAAATAATAAATAAATACATAACTATTTTCCTTTTCTCTATCTTAGTAAATAGTTTTATCTCGGCTCATGAGTTCTACTTTGTTTTTTTCATTCTCCCCCTCCCACACTGAGAAAGGGGAGGAGTGAACAAATGACTGTGTAATGTTGGGCCACCTGCTGGGTAAAACCACAGCATCTCCTTAGGTAGAGAGAAAACGGATCCATTCTGAAGGCTGCCTATCTGCTGCTCATCTTTTGCTTTACACAATCTTTGGCGCATCTTTGGTACTTGGCGCTTTGCAGTCTGCAGTCATTCCACGCCTTGGCTTCCTGCAATATGAAATCATTAGTTGATTCAAGACATGTCAGGATTAGCTCTGCTGTGAGGTGCAGTCAGACAGCAACCCCACTGAGTTCAGTTCAAATGCACAAAGGTAGCAGCTGCTGCGCCAAGCAGCTCTGGTGAGGCAGGACATAGATTTTTCTCTCCTCTGACCATATAAAACCCACTTTCAAGATATTTCTGTCAGATTGGCTGTTTTTCTGACTCCTGTTAGAGCACAAATTGCTTAGGGGAGCCTACATTGCCCAGATCATCTCTTCCCTGCACTCTAAAATGTCATCATGAGTTGTTATTTGGTACGGCATTTTAATCAACTTGTGGTGAAGAGGTAATGGCTGAAGCAATTTCATGTTGCAGTAAGAAACACTTTAAGATCTTTTATCTTTCATTAGAATCTAGTGTGTTATTTATTGGTGCAAATGCCATTGCAGAACGGGTTGGTACAGGAAATGAAGAAACTTCAGTGGAAGTAAATGTCGGATAAAAATCAACATTCAGTTTAGTTCATTCCCTTGAAAGGAAAATATCCACATCGGTTTTGGCTCCATGACATGCAAATTTATTTTCTGTTTCAGGGCTTGATTTAGCACCTAGCTAAAGTAGTTGCTAACATGCTTTAGTGATTCAGCATGTATCAAAACTAAATTTATCTTCTAATAAAATGAGGAAAAACAGTCAAAACAGCATTGTGTCTGTCTTAGTGAATTCCCACAGAAGGGTCAGAGTTTAATATTAGTCTTTTGACTTCCCTGGAGTAAGAATGCTAGAGGGAAGGAGTCTAACACTGATGAGTCTAAATATGTTTTTCTTAATTTGCTAATGCAATTGAAATTATTTGTTTCAAAGTCATTTTGAAACTGCTGGAAACAGGTTTTTAACCTGACCAATTGGATAACTTCAAAACATAAAGATATAAAATTAACCTCCCTCCTCAGAGAACAAGCAGTTATTAAAATTTGTTGGCTTAACTGTTTGGGAATTCATTTCTTATTGTAGCTTCAGTGGTGGTGAATCTTTCCAGCAAATTCAAGTAATTAAAAAGGGTATATTTTTGACATTAATTTTGCTTTGCCTACTTTTACTTTTCCTATTTTTAAAGAATTTTCCTCAATTTTACAAAAAGAGATCTCATTATTCTCTTATAAGCAAATGGGTTGTAATAATGTCTGTATGGATACATATGTATGTGTTTAGGACTAGTGTACTCCTTTTTTAAAATTAAATCAGTTTTCCTTCTTATTTTTGTCTATATAATAGGTATATGTTAGTGTCTTCTGCCTGTTCAGCTCTCAAAACTTCACAACAATTTGTCTAGAAAGTTAGCAAATCTGTGGGAATTTGCTCTGCATTTTGAATTTCTAACAAAAGGTCATGGTTTGGGAAGCCCATTTTGTCTTGCTATAATGAAAATATCTCCCTGCGCCATGGAAAAGAGTTGATCACCATACAAAGTAGCACAACACAGTCTGGAATCATGAAAACACATCTGCAGACACTGTGAGGTAAAAAGAATCCTTGGTCTTTAAATGCCCCAAATGGGCTCTGGCCCTGTTTCCACTGTCTTCTCAAAATAGCACATCCATTCACTCCACCTGCTTTCACCTCTATTTCAATTAACACGGACACTTATTGACCTGGAGGATATAATCTTGTTTTTTTTCACCTCTATAAGTTTTCTGCTCTCTCCACAAGTGTTATTAATGTTAGGAATCACTGATTTCATAGCAATAAGTGTAGCTTTTATCACATCAACATGTACAACATGAGGCCTATGTCTGTACTCATAAATTCGGAAGTCCTGAAACTTTTGGCCAGCTGGCATGGATTGGTCCTCTTTCGACTACTGAAGTCTCATAAACAAGATTGCCACATTAAGCTACTTATTGGGAAATAGTCATAGTTGTAGAATGTCTTGGATAGAAAGGGATCTTAAAGATCATCTTGTTCCAACCTCCCTGCCACAGGAAGGGTCTCTGGCCTTTCCCAGCTCTAAATATTTGCAGACTGTATATTTGGGAATGTGCATGCTGGTCAAGGCCAGAACCATAGCAGAACCTTTTTTTAGCAGTTTGTCAGCAGAGATAGCAAAATAGCAGTGTCAGGATCTGATTATCAGCTTGCCAGTATAGGCATAACCAGGTGGATTTGTTTTTAAGGATGTTACTGGATCTTCTTCTGGGTGTGGTAGGGGCACCTCCAATGGGTAATCTCTTCAAGCTGTTTGGGGCTGTAATGGTGAAGAGGGGAATCCATACAACACATTTCAGGAGTATCTATGGAAAATAAAATTCTCGGGGTGTTTTGTTTGTTTGTTTGTTTGTTTTTGCCATAGATGGACAGTGAGTCTTCCTTCTCACAGTCAGCTACATTATTGTTCACCCTGTTTAGGGACAAAAAAATAGCAGAAATTTTATGGAGGAGCAGCAGGAGAGTCTGAAAATTTTTATTCAGAAGGGAAAATTACATTTCAGACATGTTTCATCTAACACCTTTTATAGAACGTGGCAAAAGAGGTGTGATTTCTTTCATTTCAGGAACAACAGGTTAACAGCCCGATCTTTCCAGCAAAGAGGCCCTTAAGAGAGCTGAGGTAGCAGTGTCTCTCAACCCCGAGCAAAACTGACTCTCTTTTGTGATTTATTCCTGTAAACATACAGCCCCACACCCCAAATCATGAAGCTGAAGTGTAAAAATATCACTCTGGTGTATTAAGGAATAACTTGCATAATGCCAACCTCCTAAGATTTTATTTTCTAATTTTATCACGGCCTGCATTTTTAAGTTTTTGTCGCACAGTAAGGACAGAGTCACATTCTTGCATCTTGTGATTAGCTATATAAGTCATCTGAGTCCCAGTGTGAGAAAATAAATTATAGCATTTCTAGTTCACTCCGAATACTTCAACTGTAGTTCACTGAATTCATTATGTGCCTGTCAGATTTGAGGCAACAGAATAAACAGACTTTCAAAGATGCTGTTGGCTCTGAGTGTGGGTCTTTTTCATTGAAACAATTTTGTATTTTATTTGCTACAGACTATTTTCTCAGTGTTGTTTTTAGGCTGAATAGAGATTTGGTGATATTTTCTGTTGGAATGTAACGCTGTCATGTCAGGTCAAAAGGGAAAATGCCAGTCAGTGTTTCCCTGTGATTGCACACACGTAACACCATGTCCTTTCAATGAACTCTGCCATTATTCTGAGACAGAACTCTTATCATAGTTTGCATCACTGTGGATATTAACAATCACAAAAGTATGCAGCTTTTTATAAGCCTTACATTCAATAGTGAAATGCAAATACCTACTCACCTAGTAATTAAATACTATCAATTTTATCTTTCAAGAACCAATCTTCCTTTGTTTTTTTTTTCTTTTTTTTCCCCTTCATTTCCTTCCTCCTTCCCTTCTTTCCTATCTTGTGTTTGTCCATCTGCCCTCTCATATTCGATTTTTTGGGGTAATGAGCAGAGCGAGGTCTGTATTATAGCAAGACTTAGACCTTGGATCAGGTTTATACTTACCACTGGCAGCAATTTGCCTGTATCACTTGTTCAAGCAAAGCATCCTTCTGTCTTTTGTTTCTAAAACAGAGATTAAAAGTACTTTTCTTTTTTTCTGTAAACTCTTTAGAATCTCTTTCTAAAAATCTATTATTATCTCTGCTAGAATTCCTCTGAGTAGTATTTAGAGGCTTTTAGAGAATGAGAAGAGAGGATTAATTCATCATTTGATTTGCTTTGAATCTCAGCCTTTTGAATGATAGAAATGCAATGCCCGTTACCTTAGAGATGGACACATCTGCAAATCTGTTAGAGTTAAGTAACAGCACTGCTTGCACAAGCTGAAATTTAAAGGTCGAAAAAACTTGCATCATCCTTGAAATATAAAACGACAGATGCTCAGTTTTCCAAGGCTGCATTTTAAAAAGCTCTGGGCCTGCTTTTTAAGTGAGTTCTTACACAGTTTTGTTCAGTCCTTTTGATAGTAAAATATTCCCCTTTTTTCAATAAGAAATGTTTTGAATAAAGAGAAATTAAAACTAAGCAGGCGTGTTTCAGTAAGTAGTTCTGTGTATGTATTATCTCAGGTCCTAGAAGCAGTAGATCTGTATTAGGATGGCAATGGCCCACATAAACGATTCTTACCTCTGAGAAAGGCCCATCTGCCATAGGTTTAGTGTTGCATTAACAACGTTGCATAGCTTTTGGCCTAAATCAGGTGGAAATACCTTTACACAGTTGTGCATTTAGATATACACATACCCATATACACCCAGCCAGATAAAAACTAATTGTTCATCTCTAAAAGGGCATTTTCATCATGATATTGGTTATTCTCTGTGTTTACCTCAAATTCCAGCTCCCCACATTACAGACACTTTAGTTCAGTCTGATCTGGAGCAGAGTGAGAGGGGTGGTACAGCTGAGTAGTGGTTCGTGCTTGATTCCATGCTATATCAAATGGAACATTCTGTACCTCCTGCCACTAAAGCCAAGGACTTTCACTACTTGTTGAGGGGTGAGAAAAGCAGATAAACTATGTCCAGACAGTTGTATGAAAAAGCTGTTCTTGGTTTGGAAGGTTACTGGATCAGGAACAGCTTGTTTCTCCGTGACGTGGCCATTTTTGTTTTCTTTTCTCAATGTAACAGGCAATGTAGGAACCAAATCAAGGTGGATGGTTAGAAACACCTTGACTGCCAAGCAACTTGCAAATGAAATGCAAATAACTTTCATTTGGATGGCAAAGGCTAGTTATCTGCCTTCTGAATTTTAGTTTACAACTGGAAATAAATGTTTAGATGTGGTATTACGGGACATGGTTTAGTGGGGAAGTACTGATGGTAGGCAGATGGTTGGACTATGTGGTCTTGGGGGTCTTTTCCAACGCTGGTGATTCTATGACTCTCTTTTGCTACATTTTGCAGTGAAGTCATAATAATCTGTTTGGAATTAGTCTGTTGCCATGGACTGCAGGAATCAGAGAAGGACACAGTGACACTGAAAGGTCACTTTGATCTCTAATGGTTATGACTGTGGGAATGACTAATAGCATTATTCTGCTACAAATGTAGTGCAGGAACAACATGATGAACTGTAACTGACTTGCTTTTAAGCATATAGATCTCTGAGACTTAAAAGAAAGGATGATGGAACCATATTAAAAAGGGAATGGGTTTATTTTTCATTTTAGTCTTTTTTGAGTAATGTTGGACGGTTGTCGGATGAGGTCATTTCACGTACAGAAACATAACTTTAAAAAGTGACTGTATCAGTGGATTTTAATTCTCAAATTTATTATGGTATTTAAATTCTTCTCTTTATGTGATGCTTCACAGGAGACTTTGACCAATAGTCACCATCATTTTTGTTTTCCTAGAAATATTTTAGGACTACCTTTAAGATGTGAGCTTTCTTGTCTTATTACAGGAAGTAAAGGATATTGCTTATTTTCTGAAGCACAAATTTGAAACAAGTAACTGAAACCACTGAGTTCGTGCTTGGTTTGGGACAGTTGGGCAGAATGCAATGACTGAGTCATTCTGAATTAGTACAGTCCTAATGGTTATGTCAGATAATCTTTAGGGTGTGGAAAGGAGACAGACCACAGGTTTCTACTACAGCAGGAACTGTTAAAACAAGGAGAAGCAAGGAGTATGCCAATTATGAAGCCTGTTTTGTACAATTTCTGTGTAGTTCTAATTAAAAAAAAAATTAACCACTTTGACAGGAAATGACCAAAAAAAAAAAAAAAAAAAATTACCACCATCACTCTCCATTTCTCTTTCTTTTCTGTTTCTTTTCTCTTTCATGTTTCTATGTTCTTTCAATCATTTTCTTTCTTTTTCTTTCACCTTTTCTCCATTAATTCCAATCTCCCTTCCTCCATCCCAACATTCCTCAAATTTTAAAAGTCAACTCATTCTATTATCCTCTTTCTATTAAGTAGGCTATTTTATTCATTTTCTAGTTATGACACTTTCATTAATTGACAAGTATTGCCACATGTACGTTGCCCTATCTATCACTTTTTCATTTAGAGTTTGTTGCATGTTTTGCATTTTTGAAAACTGTTTGTAGAACCAAGCTACTATTCACTGCTGTTGTGAAACAGTGGTATCTCCATCTCTCTTTAAACAATATTCATAGCTTCAGGACAGATCTAAACAGCCTTTTGTTTTAATATCTTCTTTCAGTTATATCACTGAAATGTACTCCAGAAGAGAATTTCCTCTTGTCTCAACCATTGTCTCCCAGAAATATAATAGGGAGATAAATTAAGTGTCCAAAGAAGAGGATAGCTTAGATTAAAATGTGGATAACTTACAATTCTCTTCTCACCATCAGTAAAGACCATGCTTTAAGCAACTGACTCATCCCATGGAAAAGCACTTCATTCAGGTAGTATTGTCTGCCAGTCCAAAAGAAACTCAATAGATCACGTATTGTCAAGTTTTTCCCTGTGTTTAAATAACCCAGTTCTGATCACGAAACCAGTGTCTAAGCTTGCTTCCCAGCCTATGCTGACTATGATATCTTTGGGCATAGCTTGGCACATAACTTCTGGCTACATCAACACAGCTAAAAGGAGAGAGCAAGGGACCAGAGCCAGAGCCCAAGGTCAACAGCCACAAATTCATACTGCCTATGGTGTGTCTCTTCACTAATAAACCTGCCTTGGTGACAGCTAGTTGGTGTGGTCTGCAGTGGGATCACACACAAAAAAAGTTAGGCAGCATGGGTGGTTCAGAATCCTGAGCAGCTTCATTTATTTATGCAGTAGTGTGCAGCTACTCTTTGAGAATAATTCAGTGCCTGGTCTGAAGCTGGTAAGAGAATCAATTGTAAACAAATAAATGTAATCCAAATAGACATTGATGAAAAGCCCAGAATGTGGTATTAGTCTAAAGCTGCCTCTTGAAAGCCCTTTGGCAGCGACAGATTTTGCAGTATGGTAACAGCTTCAATGGGAAGGCTGGCAAGAAGGTGATGTTGCCTTTATTTCCACAGTTCTGCTATCAGAAGGGACACTTTACTGTCTTTTCCACCCCCTCTGCTATTTGTAAGTTGCTTGCCTCCTCTGTGAGCTTTGCCTCCTTGAGAAGCAACTTAGGAATGCCTTGGTGTTCCTCCTGTTCACTCCCACAGCATATTCTTCTTTATATAATGATATCCATTTGTTTCTAAAGAGGGACTGTGAGTTACCTGAGGTTGTTGCTTGAAAATTCAGTAAATAATCAAACATTAGGTTGCATTTTGTTTCTAGATCTCCTATTTACATTCATTCATCAACAAATTCATGAATGGAGATTTACTATCCTCAGCTCCACTAAAGAGCTCCTTTTCTGTGGGAGATGGAGAGATCAGCTTGGTCTTGTCAAATGTTGACTCGCTGATAATGAGGCTCTGGAAAGCATACAGAAGGTCTGAATAAACAGGGGTGTTTCATACCTAGCCATAAGATAAACTCTCTGCTGACTATGAAGACTTGTTATGGAATTTGCTTGCTTTCTAGCCAATGGATTGTTAGTGAAAATGTACTGAATATGTGAGTTAGAATAGAAAAGGCTTGCTTTAGCAAGTAGACAGATAGAGACAGCATCATGATCAAGATCGTCACAGCAATAAAGAAATCTTCCTAGCAGGAGAACCCTGTGTTGCGTTGCTAACTCGCGACACTTTTCTATCTGAGGAAGTACTGTACCACACAGTCTGGGGGCTTGCCCAGGTAACAGTGGATGATTAGGATAAAAATTAAAAAAAACAACACATTTTCAGCAGTTCCTTGGTGTACATAACAACATCGCCGGGTAGATCAAGTGACAGAGTTGTGAAATAGTTTATTCAAATGATATTTCTCTCCACTTTCATTCTCTCACAAATTACTTACAGGTATTTTGTGCCTGTAGACTTTTTCAGTGTCTATGTCTCTGTTCCACAAATAATCAGTCCAATCATCAAAATAATGTTGTCCTCCACAACAGTGAGAAGCAGGTTTTTTTTCCAGTATTTTTTGCTTGCCACGCAAATTTAAACTGCATTATTAAATGAACAGTGAAAAAACTTGTTCATTGTGTTTGTTAGTAACAACTTTTATATAAAAATAAAACTGAATCAAGCAATAACTTGTTCTATGATTGATTCATTCCATACCGTTAAACAGTACAGAGAAGGCAGATAATCACCATCCAGGATGAATCATTGAAATGCATACTTTTAGGCACCTATTTCTTTTCAGGAACATAAGAACTAAAGTATTGCTTGTGAGTAACCAACAGTATCAGTAATCTTCACATGATTTATTTATGCCTTGCTAAAAAGCTCTGATGTAATTGTCCAGTGCTGTTTTCTTTTTCCCATAGGGAGAAAAAAAATCCCAAGTGCTGTCATCATCAGCTGGCTTTTGTCTAGTAATTTCAAGCAGCACTATTTAAAATTAATTTAAATGGAAGAATGGGCGTTAACTTCTCTCATAGGTTATGAGAGTAGGCAATAAAACCAACCAGTTGAATCCTAGCAGTCCTTCCCTCTGTAACAGTAGGAGGAGAGGGTGAGATCATCAGTTCTGCAAAGCTTAAGTGACCAGCTGACTTCTTTGTCTGCTGGTCTGCATGCTCTCCACTAGTAAAGCAAGCCTGGGAACATGTTTCCCTGCTAATTTGTGAATAAGCAGCTTTCACATATAGTCCCATTGCACTGTAAGCCCAGGTGACACAGTCAGTCCTCCAGAAGACAATATATGCCTCCATAAGTATTATTTCTTCTTACACCACACCTGTGGAAAGAAACAGTTAATGAGTGGTGTATAGCTTTAATACTCATGGTTCTGAATATGATCAAGGCCCCTGAGAATACTTACAGTATTCTGTAGAAATTACACTGTTTTCCCTTCTGTTTTAGCTACTGGGACCAGCTTCGTTCACTGCAGTTGTTAGGAGAATTTCTTGCCAATTTTAAGACTGGCACTTAGCCTTTGTTTCTTGGAATGGTTCAGAACATGTCATATCAACTCTGAGAAACTGAAGCAGGCATTGAGAGTATATAATCAACAAATACACAGAGTGGTGTGGCTAGGCTGGTATCTACAGATCGTATAGGTAGAAAGATTATCACATTGGAAAGGGATAATTAGAAATAAATGAAAGTGCAGGTAGGCTGACTCATTGCTCACCTCAGGTGATCAATCAGAGGTTCAGGCCATGATTCAACAGTTCTCACATACTTGACCCCTTCACAGCATGAACCAATGATTGAGTTAACTAGAGGGTGAGTCTTCCCTAATACAGAAATCCGGCACATCACAACTCTTATACAATTTCCTGTCACAATGTATGTCAACACAATTTAAGACGAGTGATGAATGGTGAAAGTTCATGTTATTTCATGAGCCAGTGCTCGATGATGTTACTGGAGGCATGTAGTTGTGAGGTGCAGGTCCATCCTATGCTCCATCAGTCCCATGTAGACCATCAACGGGTGTCGCACATGATCTCACACCAACTCTGGAACGCTTTGATGGCATTTGGTTCCTTCTGGTGATCCTAGAGTCTCAAAGACTCATGGGGAGTAGTACAGATGTTTCAGGGGTACCAGGAGGGGAAGGTCTGCCCTCCAGGGCAAGATACAGGCCATATTTCTATCCTGGGTCAACACTTTGGCTTGTACTGGGGCATGCCCTGGCTGCCTGTACCATACCTTCTGGCCAGATGTCTGCAGCTGCATAACTATATCAGGCACCAAAGGGGGAGTCCTGATCTGCCACAGGGACATGATGGGGATCCCTTTAGCAATGAAGATCAGTGTGTTGATCACAATATCAGTAGGTCACGTACCTATTACTGGAGGGACTACTGAGCCTCCCACCTTCAATAATCTCTCCCAAGGTGCAAGTAGGCCACACCACTTTGGTCCTACCTGCACCTTCCAAGGCCATTTTATTCTATGGATACCCAGATCTAAATTCCCAGGGCCAGGGAACAGAAGATTATTTTCATTGACAATCTGGTGTCTTACCTGATGATCAGTGCCCATAATTTGGATCCTAATTGGGGAGGCCCATGTTGTCTGTAGCATTTTCAGGGCACCAGGTCTGCCATCTTGAGGTCTTTCATTCAGGTTGCGCAGGGTTTCATAGAATCTTTATCCACCCCTGTAGGGATTGAGAGTCTGTCTTCAAGGTAGCTTTAAGAATACTGTTATAATATTCAATGAGGCCTGCCCCCGTTGGATAATATGGAAGGTGGAATCACCACTTGATGTTCTCTTCTTCTGCCCAGCGTTGTATCATCGTACCAGTAAAATGAGTCCCAGATTGTCACAGTGGAGGGATGGTATGCTATCGCTCTTCACCTGCTTGGGTTGCCCTTGCTGGAACCACCTGTGTACCAGGCACCTTCAGGGATAGGATATTTCCCTTCTTGAACAGGACTCTTCTCTGGTGGAGCAACCAATGTTTCTTTTGGTGCATCACTATGATATATCACTAGGCCTAGGATCTTCTGGAGTTCTTCTTTTAATGGTAATGAAGACAGACTAGTCCCCTGGCTGAGACAGGCAACCCATCATGCCAATATTTGTGCTTGGGCCACCCCTGTCTTAGGAAGGTGGGTCAGATCTTTCAGCCACCCATGAATTGGCAGAGTGGTCTTAACTTTGATTTCAGCTGTTTGAGTTATCAGCACTACCACCTGTAATGCAAAGTAGGCAGACAATAACTGCTTTTCTATCATACTGTATCTTTCTTGCACTCCATGCCAGACCTGAGACCAGAATCCAATGGGGGTCTGAACAGAACTCTGGTGTTGCCACAGGCCCCAGCCAAAGCCATCCTGAGTGACATGAACTTCCAACTGGACTAGGAGGGTAGGATCAAATATGCCCAATGCCTGGACTTGTTTAACTGCCAGTTTTGCTTGTTGGAAAGTGTCCTGTTGTATTTTCCCCCAGTCCCATAGTTGCCCCTTTTTCATGAGTCCATACAGTGACCTCAGCAGCTATGCTAAATGAGGTATAAAGGAGCACCAGTACCCTAATATACCTAAAAACCCCTGCAGCTGCTTTGGTGTTGCAGGGACTGGGAATGCTTGAACCTTATGTATGACAGTACTGGGTAGTACTTTGGTCTTTCTTGACCAAACTACCCCCAGGAATTTTACGGACAGGCCTAAACCTTGCACCTTCTGAGGATTTATAGCCCATCCTCTTTCTTACAGATAGGTAATTAATGAATCTACTGCCTGTCCTACCATCTCCAGTGAGTCAGATATCAACAGGAGATCATCAGTGTAATGACATAAGTAAACGTTATCAGGTTTTCTCCAATTAGTCAGGTCACGCACCACTAGATTGTGACAGTATGTTGGCGAGTGTGCGTACCCCTGTGGCAGGACCTGAAAGGTCCACTGCCTGCCTCCCCATGTAAATGCAAACTAATCTTGTGATTCTTCAGCAATGAGAATACTGAAGAACGCATTTGCTAAGTCTAGGACACAATGGTAGTCAATCCCTACTCAGCGTGTCCATTAGGGAGGCAATATTGGGTACGGCTGCATGAATAGGGCATGACCTTATTTAATTCTCTATAATCCACTGTCATTCTCCATGTTCCATCTGACTTTCACATTGGCCATGCAAATATGGGGAAATTATATGGGCTATTTGCAGGTCTTATAATGCCATCTTCTAATTCCTGCACCATTCTTGATATTTCATCTTGTCCCCCCCGGAGTCTATACTGTCTTACATTAGTAATCCAGCACAGTTTGAGCAGTCAAATATGCTTGTGCTTCACATAGCCTCTCAATATTGCCTGTACCGCCTGGACATTAATGCACCTTTATCAAAGTCTGAACTCTCCCACAGTTGTCTGGAGAGCCAGACCCCATAAAGTATCTATGCCCAGGATGTACTCTTGGACTGGGGCAATAGACACATCATACTCCCAGGGTGGTAGATGCCCAACCCCCAATTTCAACCATGTTGAAACTGTCTGTCCCCCAAAACCACCAATCATCACTCTATCGCCACTGAATTCAGTCCAATCTCCAACTAAAGTCTCTAAATTATCGATGTTTCTGTGCCTGTGTCAACCAATGCCATCACCCTATGAATATTCTTTCAGGACCAAAAAGTTGTTAATTCTACACAGGGCCTCCAGTCCCATCTGGAGGCCCTAGGGGGACTAGCATCCCTTGTCACACCATAAATTGTGCTATGGCTAAGTCTTTCACCTTATCGTGGCCCGAGACACCTGAGGAGGCTTCTTTTTTCTATTAGGAAATGTAAAATCTTTTAAGTTCCATGCTGCCTTTGGTAATCTGTCAATAATTCTTACCCTAGGTTTTTTGGGGTAATTTTGAAATTTTTGATTGTCCTTCAACTGTTTCCATAGCTGAAGGAGGACATGATTGGGCTGGCGATCAATTTTTTGCAAATTGTACCCCAGCCCAGATTAAGTCATTGAACACTTGCTTTCTGGATACTCGTGTGGGTCCCACTTGAGGAGTTCATGCAGTTGGTCTCCTAGTTTTAGTTACTGGCAGAACTTCTGCTTCTTCCAATGTTCGAATATTGTGCCTGGTCTGCAGGCACTCTGTCTCCCCCAGATCAGCTACTAGTTGGGTAGCCTGTTGGATTGCAGACTCTGAGGCCACCAGGGGGTTCACAGTATAGAAACTAAAGTCCCATATAGATGGGAAGGGGCCTGCTGGAAGATCAGATCTCTCATACCCGCTGAAAATCTTACCATATCTGGGTTGTCAAATGTATCTTCACAGATTGCCTCTCTTATACCTGATTCATGAATGTAGTTTTGAAGGTCCTCCATGGAGGACCATAACCCTGTATGTAATGGTATGTCTGATTTACTAGGCCAGACCATATGGCATGCCACCATCAACCAATCTATTATGGAATGGTTTTCATTGGTATATTCAATGCTAGCATATAGTCTCTGCCTAAGAGCAGGGTGCACAGTCATAGTTGCCAATTTAGAGATTTCTGGCCCGTTGACCACAACACTTTCTGCCCCCGAGTCCTGTAATCTTAATAACTAAGTTGGCACACTTTCTCTAGTTTTCTGTCAGAACCGTTGTACCAGGTCCATTAATTCTGTTGCTGTATATGGACAGGCTGTTTCATGTGAGTGAGTTTGGGCAGGTGGCCACTGATCAGGGGGCACCCCTACTGGTCTATCTTGTATTTTTTTCATTTTTTGAGTTATTATCTCCAAGGGATCTGTTGCAAGCAGAACACTGAGATCCAATTTAGAATTTTTACTTTCTGGATTAGCCAGGTCCATTGATTCAGGAACCTGGTTATTATCTATTAAAATATTACAGACCTGTCCTATCAGAAAACTCACGATTGGTTTTTTTCCCCACCATTATACTGAGTTCTTGCTCTAAATTTTCAATGTGGTCTCGCAAAAACTGTTTTTCATCTTCTAAGGTATTAGCCTTCATTTTGGCCTGGTTTAACGCATTTAACAAGAAACATGTGGATGTGTCACTGAGTGGGGATGGGCTGATGGTTGGATTAGATGATCTTAGTGGTCTGTTCCAACCTTAATGATTCCATGAATCTATGATTATATTCAAGAACAAAAGCAGTCTATATCAATTTATATTCCGTCGTCTTGCAATGTGCCAAAGACACGGAAGTGTAGGTTAACACAAAACACTCTTAAGATGCAACTCACATGCTTCTGTATATTGTGCATAGGAAGACATTTCATTTTTCACATGCCAAATAGATGTAGTTAAAACATAGCTATAAGAGGAAGTGTTATCAAGTCAAAATCCAACTTGCTTTTACACTGTTGTTTTATAAAATGAAGAAGAAGTTGTGCCTACTTGTAACTGAAAGTCTGTCATGATTTTCTCAGTGTTTTGAGGAAACACCAATGGGCAAGAGTTGTTCAATTGTTCCCTTCATTCCAGCTGGAAGGTATTTTTAAACATCTCTGTTAGGAATTGCAGCATACAGGGAAGAAGGAGAACAGGGACTAAAGACATTGTAGCTATTTTGAATTAAGATTATAATGATACTCAATAGCTGCTTTTTATTATTATTATTATTTTTTAAGCAACAATTATTCTGAGTGCATGATAATACTTGCTAGTGACTGTGTCTGCTTTAAATCTCTACTCCTTGATATGTCCTTGAACTTGTGCCATTTTGTGAGGGCACTGATTCAAAGGTTCTTTGGGGTGGTGGGAGGCTGACATCACAACATTAGCATGTCCTGAATTACTATCTGAGAATCACAGTGTCACAGGCAGTGCACACATTGTGGAATTACAGTCATGTTTAACTGCCATTAAATAGACACTGTTGACATATTAAAATGATGGTAAAACTTCTATTTAATCAGTTACTGTGGTTCTATGATCAGCTATGCTAACAATTCTAACATATTGTTAGTTATGAACTATTTTGATAGAAAATTACTCTGTCAATATCATGTATCAACATGTAAGTAGTACTTTCAGTACTCTCCACTGAGTACTGTCATATACCATTTTTTTTCTCTATGTGTATTACCATTAGAATTTATGCTATCCAAACTTACATCTAATAATATAATTCAGTCCATCACTATAAATAAATAACTTAAAAGAGTCTTGTTGTGGAGACTGAATCAAACATGAGTGATTAAAATATTCAGACATGTGCATTTATATATGCAGAGCTCATCATGAATTACTTTAAGTAACTTTTATTTATAAAGATTAAGACCAGCATCCAAAAGCTAAGCAAAAACCACAGATAGACTATTTTTGGCTTCAGATAAGGTTTTCACTTCTAAAAGTATCCTATAGGCAGCAGTTCTTCATCTAAGATGCTTATGTTTTAATCAAGGGCTGTCAAACTTCTTGACAACTAGAGGAGAGATTACTTTACAGCCATTTACTCAAGGATCAGATGGCAAATAAATTTTACAGTTTTAAAGGATGCTGGAAAATGATCTGAGGACCATGTGAGAATTTCTCCCTGGCCTGCCAGTTTGATGGCCTAATCTGAGTAACAAGCAAATTTTATTATGCCCTGCATACAAATTCTGCAAACAACTTTATTGCAGATGTAGCACTGCTGTAAATATCCAGTTTTATATTATCTGTAATAAAGTAGAATCTCTACTGACATGTGATTAGAGTATAATATTACACATTTTATCTGAAAAAACACAATCAAATGTAAACAAAATTCACGACAGTTCAGTGGCCTTGACTCTGCAGGATGTCAAGGTAAAGATAAAAACACTCTCTTTCATGATTATAATTTACAATTCTATGATATTATGCAGGCAGAAAAGCAGATTCATTAGTGGATGACCAGGTGATATAAGTAACAACTAATGGACAAATCCCGACTTCAGTGAAATCATTCTTATTTCTCTAATTTCATATTTTCTTGTACCCTTGGATTTTCTTAATAACCATTTTTCAGACTATTTATTTCTGTTATTTGGTTTATTGAAGACAACGTGAGTCTGCAAGGAACATAGCCTTATTTGTCTTTTTTCTGTTTATTTTCTGCACAGTTTATTTCTACACCTTTGAAACACAAATTTTTGATGTCCTCTGTTGCAAAAGTACAGTTCTAGTTTGTCTATTTGATACATTCCTTTAGCATTTTCATACATGGTTCCTGTTTTACTGTGACATTTAGTAGCTTCAGTGAAAGAATACAGCATCCTACTGTTCACCTGCTTAAAAATCTGTTTTTTTGTTGAAGATAATAGGAGATGGGAGCTTATAAGCATGAAACAGACTGAGTTTTATGCAGATAGATGGTGATAGGAGAAGGGGAAATACCTTTAAACTAAAATAAGGGAAGTCTAGATTTTATATTAGGAGGAAATAGTTTACTCAAGGGGTGTTGAGGCAGTGGCACAGGCTGTCCAGAGAAGCTGAGGGTGCCCCATCCCTGAAGGTGTTCAAGGCCAGGATGGATGGGGCCCTGGGAAGCCTGATTTGGTGGGTAGCAGTCCCGCCCATGGCAGGGAGGGTGGAATTAGGTGATCTTTGAGGCCACTTCTAACCCAAGCCATTCTATGATTCTGTGATACTCTACAGTGCCAAGACTTTTGTAGCATGTGATATTAATTTGGGAAAGCAAGTACACAACATAAAGTCTTGCTCTTAAGATCTCAATGGACTGAAAAAAAATATAAATTGTAAACATTTCAGATTCTGTTATTAGCTAGAATTTATCCTGGCCAAATCAAACCAGAATATGGAGGAGGCAGATTGAGGTAACAATGGAAACAGGACAGGGAAATTTGTTATGTGAGATTTTCCAGTAGAAGAAACCAGTTGGAAGATAAGGTGGGGGAAGAATGCAAAGAAGGAGCCAGAAGGTTAAGACTGAGAGGAAGAAAATGGGCTGTGGGAAGCTTCCTCTCGCTGCAATGCTCTGCAGTGTCTTGGGGCAATGCCATTATTCTACTGAGATTAGTAGGATTTTTGCTCCTGGCTCTAGTGCAGCAAAGATGTCTCTCGATGCTTATCACAAGAGCTTGACCTTGCAGGCAAGGAAGTGATTGCAATTTAGAGTGCCTCAAAAAATAACTTGAGTCACATGCTTATTGGGTTCAGTAGGAAGACAGCCTTCATTTGTCATAAGTGTAGATATTCCATCCAAAGATCATCCTAGTCAGATTTCTCTATCAGATCCCTTTGTTTAGAAAGCAAAGGGAAATCTGGGCATGTCTGGATTTATTCCCACATGTTGACTCATAACTACCCTACTCAAAGCCAAAACCACTCCTAGTAACACTTTCAGTCACCAACAGCAACTGCCAACCAGAGAGAACAGATAACAGCAGAGACAAACTCTCAATCTGCTTCAACCTGAAGCTTGAATTTTAGTGGAAGAGAGATGTTAGCTGTAGGAAGTATTAACTGAAGGCACATTAGAGGTTCTCTAGTGAGTGATCAGTAATTCAACAGCTTATAAGCAGTGGAAGTCCTTGCCTCTGAAAAGCTCTCCGTAGCTACCCGCTTCAGTGCCAAAATTGGTAAGTCCGTATTATAGCAGTAAGCTTGCCTGTGGAATTTTGAAATGGAGATTAATTTTAAAAACAAACAAATAAAAAAAGCAAATCACATTTGTGATTTATATTCAGTGTTTTCCATATAACCTCTGCTAAATTTACAAAATAGTGTTTATCCTTTCAGTCCTGCTGTGTGTAATCTGGACTCTGTCATGAATTTTTTCAATTTTTTTTTTCTTCTCAGCACTAATATATGACTTCTTTAAGTTGGTATCAGGAAACTGGTCAGTTATATATCTAGACTGTATTAAAATGACCTGTTCACACAAATCCAGATCATAAATACTTAACAGGATGGGAGTAATAAGACAAATAGAAGAGATGCCAGCATCTTCTGGCACAGTTTCAAGAGGAGATGACACTGAATGTACACAGAATGTGTTTATTAAAGAAGTGTTGCCATTCTACGTTTAATAATTGCTATATTTTATTTAGGAGTTCATTACCTTTCACTGTATGTGAAGAATGATTGACACTGTTTTATTGTATTTCAAGGAGATTTCCATGCTATTTATTTAACTTCTTCTCTTCTAAAAGATAACCATAAGGATAAAGACTGGGATAATCGTTCTTTGAGTAACAAAGAACTAACTCAAACACTGTTTATTCTACAGAATCTTTTTCTTCATTTTATAAAAGCATTGGTTGAGGAAATGCATAATATCGTACTGGCAGGTTTAGTTCAGACGCATTGACTTCCTCAAAACTCTTCCACACTAGAAGTTGTTATTTCATAATTACGTTTATATCTTGCCCTATCTAAGTTTCCTTGCACCTATCACTCACACACACTTTCCCCAGGAATGCTGACAGCAGGTCTTATGCATCTACCCAATATTTGCACATTGACTTTAGCTTAGCATTTGTTTCTACAGAGTTTAGAAAATGTACTCAAAAACATTTAATCTAATACATTGTATTAAAATATTCAGTAGGCACAGGGTTATATTTTCTTGGATCAGGAACAATAAGCTTACTTATCCACCAAGCCTCAACAGGTTTCAAGTTCAGTTCAAATGTTGATTTGCATTCCACCAGTATGAATAATTGCTCTGGTATCTGAGCCAATTGACTAAGTCAGCTCAGACAGTTGAAATCCCCATCAGTTTGTACAACTGGGCTGTGATACTAGAGTTTATTCTGTTAAAAGATGGACAAAGAATCAGAACTTTGATAAATATGTAGAATAAAGAGAAGCAAGAGGAAAAAATTGGAAGAAGTGAAAATTGGAAAACTCGTGGTTCATTATGTACTCATTCTGGAGGCAAGCAGGGTACCATTCACAAATGAAACAGCATGTTATGAACTATACGAAACCTAGAGTTGTCTCATGGTACTACACTAGATTCTTCTTAACCCTTTCAAGTTCTGCAAGCCATATTCAAAGGGGTGAAGGATCACTAGGCCAACCTCTTTTGAGGTGTAGCTGCATCTTTTCAACAGGATGGCCTTACTCAAAGATTGGTTGTTTCCTGAAAAAAATATAAGAATGTCTGAATGTCACATCCTGACTAGAACTGCTGTTCAGCTCAGTTCTGCATTGTGGTTTCCTGTGAAATGCTACATCACTCCTCCTTCGTTCTATGGGTTTTTGCTGCAGTTGCATTCTGCATATGTATTTTTCTGGAGCCAAGTTTTCCACAAGCAACTGAAAAGATGGCTGTCGTCCAAAACTAAATATAAATTCAGTTCCCTTTCCTGAGCTGAAGAAATTTGGATTTGTAATAAAGAGGTTCCCATAACTGTTCTAAAAAGAAGTAAAATTAGGCCGCCTTTTTCTAGCTGTGCTTTTCCGATTGCATAAACACAAAGTGAAAAAATAACAGATAATTTTCACTGTTGTATTTGTTTTTAATCTATGACAAACAAGTAGCAGTGATTAAAAGCATTTCAGAATATGATCAATCTGAAGTTTTGCAAAACCGCAAAAGCAACAGAGGAAAAAAATCTACATGTTGAATTCAGGTTCCAGTTTCCACCAAAATACTTGAGCAATCAATAGAAATACATCTGAGCATTCTGAATATACGTATCCGAAAATTTAAAATAGGTCATTGAAGAAAGAAAATGAAAAATCCAAGTTTAAGAAGCATAGGGAGACTATTCTGTTCTCTTCTTCTGCACATGAAGTGAGAATGAGAGGTCTCTGGTGAAATTAAGCAGGTTTAAGCTGCCATTTCTCTCTTCTGGGATTTCAGTTGTGTGTTGGAGAAAGCTCTTCCATTTGCTGTGCTGAAGATTATTTGATAACAGATCTTATTTTCGTTGCTCTGTTTCCACCTAGTGCTCAAAGTGCAAATTACACTAAATTGTAAGTATGTTCTAGAATCAGTGACAGCAAATCTGCATTGGTCTAAGTTTTGAGGGTATTTGCATACTCAATAAGCAAATGAGTATAGTAATATTAAATATTTCTTTTACTAAAAGGTATTTGCACTAGCTCCTAAAGATCGAGTATCACTATGTCAATCAAGTATCAACTATGGTCTTTGCTACATGGTCTATTCAGTTATTCGGCTTAAATCTTAGCATACCTCTTGTGGATATCACTTTTGTGTTTGGTCTCTCGTTAACTGAAGGCAAATGCACTGTGGTGACTGAAAGGCATTTATTACCCTCATGGGCAAGAGTGTACTGAGGCTGAAGTCTAGAAAGAGGTCTCTGAACTGCCCCGAGGCTTTCATTCAGGTAGACTGATTGGGCAATCTTTCTCCATGCATCTCAAGCTATAAAGTACCTTTCACACTTTATAACAACCATAGTCTTTTAGTAACAGAATATGGAGGCTTCAAAAACTCCATGGTATTGCCAGAGGAAAAAAAGCAAAGATTTTTGTGCTGAACTATGACAGGAAGAGCAAAGCATAGCTAAAAGACACAACTTGTGGCTCTACCTTCTGAAATGTAGCAGGAATCTTAAGGACAAATAAAAAGTATATATAGACAGTGCAAGAGATGCTTTACATCTCTTATTGTTTATGAGACAAAACAAATTGGGCCTTGGTCTTACACATTTTAATATGTCACATATGCTTACAAAAAGTAAGAAAATACCGATATTGATAAACTCAAACAGCATTCTATAAAATATAATTACGGCAATAGCTTTGAGGACTGAGTTTTTTATTCACCATTTTTAGCAAAATCTAAGCACTTCTGTTAGTCCATTCTTGTAGCTAGAGCAAAATAGCTGAATGACTGAATTGTACCACATGCACCTTCTGGAAAATACAGGATTTTTATCCATGCTTCTGATGTGTAGGCATACATTCTCTTCAGGACTTTTGGCCTTTTGCTTTAGGAAAAAATGCTTCAGTTCCTTTTTTTTTTTTTTTTTTTTTTTTTTTCCTCTTGCATTTTCTCTTTGAATATATGTAAAAGGAAAATAAATTCATGCCCAGATTAAGGAAATACACTGTATCAGGCTCATAGTTTCTTGGCCATTCTCTCAGGACAGTGTACTAAGCGCTGGTTTATGAGATAGAAGACTGCACCCCAAGAAAGAATTTCCTCCTAACATCCAGCCTAAATCTACCCTCTTTTAGATTTAAAGCCATTCCACCTTGTCCTATATCTATCTGATGGTGTAAAAAGTCAGTCCCCCTCCTGCTTGTAATCTCCTTTCAAGCACTGGAAGACCACAATGAGGTCTCCCCAAAGCCTTCTCCAAGTTAAATGAGCCCAAATCCCTCAATCTTTCTTCACAGGAGAGGATCCAGCCCTCTGATCACTTTTGCGGCCCTCTGGACCGGCTTCAACAGCTCCTCCTCCTCCTTCCTGTACTGGGACCTCCAGACCCGGACACAGTACCCCAGATGGGGCCTCATGAGGGCAGAGCAGATAGGGTCAATCACCTCCTTGGCCCAGCTGGCCCTTCCTCTGTTGATGCAGCTCAGGATACTGTTGCCATTCTGGGCTGCAAGTGCATACTGCTGGTTCAGGTCCAGATTTTCATCCATCTGGATCCGCTAGTCTTTCTCCATAGGGCTGCTCTCATGAGTTCTTTTTCCAGTCTGTACTCATATTTGGGATTGCCCTGACCCAAGTGCAACCTCAGCCCTTGTTAAACCTCGTTAGATTCTCAAGTGCCCTCTTTTCGAGCATGTTTAGGTCCCTCTGGATGGTGTCCCTACCTTCTATTGTGGCATCTGCACCATTCAGCTTAGCGTCATCAGCAAACTTTCTGAGTGTGCACTCAGTGTCATTGTCCATATCATTGATAAAGATGTTGAAGTGTACCAGCCCCAAGATGGAACCCTGGGGGACACCACTTGTGATCATAGAATCATAGAATCACAAGGTTGGAAGGGACCTACAAGATCGTTCTACTATACTCCCACTACCCTTGCTACCACAAGCCACTAAACCATATCTCATAGCTCCTCATCCAGACACCTCTTGAACACTGCCAGGGATGACGACTCCACCACCTCCCTGGGCAGGCCACTCCAGTGCCTGACCACTCTCTGAGAGAAGAAGTTTTTCCTTATGTCTAACTTAAATCTCCCCTGGCGCAACTAGTGGCCATTTCCTTGGGTCCTGTTTGTTGCCTGGGAGAAGAGGCCAAACACCTCCTCATCACAACCTCCCTTCAGGAAGTTGTCGAGTACAATAAGGTCTCCTCTGAGCCTTCTCTTCTCCAGACTAAACAATCCCAGCTCCCTCAGCCACTCCTCATAAGACTTGTGCACCAGACCCTTCACCAGTTTTGTTGCCCTTCTCTGGACACGTTCTAGGGCCTCGATGTCTTTCTTGTAGTGAGGGGCCCAAAACTGGACACAGTACTCGAGGTGCAGCCTCACCAATGCTGAGTACGGGGGGATGATTACCTCCCTGCTCCTGCTGGCCACACTATTTCTAATGCAGGCCAGGATGCCGTAGGCCCTCTTGGCCACCTGGGCACATTGTCGGCTCATGTTCAGCCGAGCATCAACCAACACCCTCAGGTCCCTTTCCTCTTCACAGTCATCCAGCTGCTCAGCCCCAAGCCTATATCACTGCATGGGGTTATTGTGGCCAAAGTGCAGGACCTGGCACTTGTCCCTGTTGAACCTCATCCCAATCACCTCAGTCCAGCGATCCAGCTTATTGAGATCCCTCTGAAGGGCCTCGTTACCCTCAGGCAGATAGACACCATCTCCCAGCTTGGTGTCATCTGCAAACTTACAGAGGGTACACGCAATCTCCTCATCTAGGTCATCAATAAAGATATTAAATAAGATGGGCCCCAGTACCAACCCCTGGCGGACACCACTTGTAACGGATCACCAGCTGGAAAGTCCAGCTGGATCAATTTCTACCTGGACATAGAACCATTTCAACAACCCTCTGGCTATGACCATGCAACCAATTCTTTATCCACCAACAGTCCAGCCTTCAAATCCATATCTCTCCAATTTAGAGATAAGGATATGGTGTGGGACCATGTCAAAGGCCTTGCACAAGTCCAGGTAGATTATATCAGTTACCCTTCCCTTGTTCACTGGTGCAGTCACTCCATCATAAAAGACCACTAGATTGGTCAGGCGTGATCTGCTCTTGGTGAAATCGTGCTGACTGTCTTGAATCACCTGTTCATCTTGCATGTTCCATAACATCTCTTCCAGGAGGATCTGTTCCATGATCTTCCCAGGTAAAGAGTTGAGGCTCACTGGCATATAGTTCTCTGAGTCTTCCTTTCTCCCTTTCTTGAATTTAGGAGTGATGTTTCCCTTGTTCCAGTCACCAGGAACTTTGCCTGACAGCTGCAATTTTTTAAATATGACGGACAGCAGCTTGGCAGCCACATCAGCCAGTTCCTTCAGAACTTTGGGATTCATGTCATCTGGCCCCATAGACGTGTACACATTCAGCCTCATGAAGTATTCTCAGACTTGCTCCGCTCTTACACTAGGATGGATTTTCTCCCCTGACCCTTGCTTAGAAGTTCAGAGACACGAGAGGTGTGAGAAGCCTGACACACATGAAAGCCTGACACACATGCAAACAGAGGCAAAAAACTCATTAAGAACCTCAGCCTTTTCCATGTCTCTTCAGAGTCTCTTCTCATTTGTCAGAGGGAGTACACTTTTCTTTGCAAGTTGTTGTCTATGGAGTTGAGGAGTCTTCTGGGCTGTTTGCAGCCCACTGTGTTGTTTTCCCAGCAGATATCTTGGTGGTTGAAATCCCCCACCAGGATGACAGCCTGCAATAATTATGCCTTTTGTAGCCTTAGCAATAAGGCCTCGTCAACAAGCTCCCCTTGATCAAGTGTCCTATAGTAGACACTGACCACCAGATGCCCTTTATTGGTCCAGTCCCTAATTTGAACCCACAAGCTCTCAACCTGTCCAGGGCTGTTTCTCAGAGGCAGCTCTTCACAGTCTATCCACTTCTTAACATAGAGGGCAACTTCCTCCAGAAAGCAACTTGTAAAGGTGTAGAGTCTATACACCAGTTCTATGGAGAAGATCCACTCATTTTGGAACAGTTTCAGATTTGAACTGTGGGAACCTGAGGGGCTATTTTATTCTCTATAGCTGCCTGATCAGATGAAGACTATCAGAGTCACTTCAGTCAGAGTGGGTTTGAGACAAGTGTCCTTCCAAGGAAGTGGAAGGCAGGACTTTGCAAGAGGAGAAAAAACACACTGCTAGTGTCTAAAGCCAACTATAAACTGGTGCAAGCAGAGCAAATGTTTTTTGGTGATTTTTTTTTTTTTCTGGATAGTATGTGAAGCCTCAAAATTACCTGTCATAATTAAAATCATCACATTCATTTCTAAATAATTCTTTGTAATAATACGTGTCATATTTCTTACCCCATCTTCCATTAAGGAACTGCTCTCGGCAAAACAATAATAGATTTCCTTGGAGGATGGCAATTATGAAAATATTTAATAGATTGTGATTAAATTAAATTAGTACTGTGTGTCCTCTTCAGCCTTGTATATACAGTCCTGTCCTGTAATCTTTGTGCTAATGACTATGTGGATAAATATATTTTATGAGAGATATTGCGGAAAATTAAAAAGGGGGAAGCTGACTTTGATTTTTGCAACATTTTAGTGTTGATACTATATTTTGAATCATTGTTTTCTATTAAGACGGGCTAGTAGAAAGAAGGGCATCTTTGATATTCTTTCTTATTTTTGTTCTTTTTTATGCTTTCCTTTATAGAGGAATGGACACACTAGATTGGATGTACACACCATCCAGGCCAGTATCTTGTTTTGGACAGAGATCAGAGGAAGGTGCAAAAGCCTGCAGTCAGATGCAAGGGCGTTGCTCTCTCTAGCTCAAAGATAATAAAGCTGTTCACCTTGAGCAGCCTCCTGGAGATTCATCTGGTGATACCAGAAATAAGGAATCAGCCATTCACAATTTGTCTGTCCATTGAAATGAGTGATCCTGAAAAATGGCAGAAGATATCACACCTGATCCTTGCTTGAAGCCTCACTGTAGGACAGTTGCCATTACTTGAGTTAAAACACTGGACTGGGCAGAAATAGCTATGGACACAACCAGCCCAGGGTCCCTGAGAATTCACACCTGGACATTCCTAGGGAAATGCACTGAAAGTTCCTATCTGCTGATAGAGATAATGTGTTTACAATCGTGTAATCTCACCTCTTCTGTTTGGGGCTGTTTTGTGAGAATTGCACTCACTCCATCTGTCCTTAGTCTTAGACCCAAGTTTCTCTCTGGATTTATGGGGAGAATTTACGAAGATCTCAGCAAGAACATCAGCAGCACAGTCAGACAGTCTGAGGAAAGTCAGACATAGCCACAGGACACAGGGAGTCATCTACCACTTACACCGGTGTGCAGAGTTCTGAGTCAGCTTTGTGTGGAGTCAGACACCTTAAATGATTCATGGAAACAGAGATGCTTGAATATGGAGCTCCTTGAAATTCCCTTTTTCTTAGTGTAGACACTCAAGACTAATCAGTAGAAAAATACTGAGAGCAGGGATCTCTTACATCTTGTAGCTGCCTTGTTATTCTGAGTTTCAAACATCTGGAACCAGAAACAGATTTGTGTCCACCATTGTTATTGCAAAGTATTGACTAAGGACTACTCTATTAACCACAAATTGAGGAGAAAGTAATATAAGGCACATGCAGCCACTCTGTATTTAAAGACTCTGTATGAGTAACTGAAGAGCCAGAGTTTAGGACTCCTGTACTAATGGCATGCTACACAAGAAAACAATAGAGAAAACTTGTTACCTGGAACATTAATATTGTGCATGATCGTATTTAAAGTCAGTAAACTAATATATATATATATACACACAAATATGAAATTTATTGTGGAATTAAAGTATATAAGGTTATGGTTCATGTTTTCCTCATCTGTACGCTATCTATGATGCCTTCTACTGGATGGTCATACATTTGACTAAATACATATTCTGTACCTTACTGAATAAATCAAAGCTCTTATATATTTTAGCTTTCATAGTACTACTGCTTATGAGATACTCTGCCATTGCATTCAGATTAGCTTGGATGTTCATCACAGATGAACACCTTTAGTATGTACAGAAAACTTCAAGAGACTACATACTATTTGACTCAGAGGGGAGCATCACAATACATCTACTTATTCCATTCATCTCCTTTGCTTCTAACAGAAATTTATATTCAAGCTTAAATAGCCTCTTGTATATAAGTTTTAGTTTTTGAGCTTGTACTATTCTTTCCCTGTGCAAACTTCTTAATAGTCACCTCTGTCATAGCAGAAGAATGAAAATAAATCAGTACATTTCAATAATTAATTAATTACAAGGCAGAAGTGGAGACTGCTTACATTTCATTGACTTTATAATAATAGTTGCAAATAAGAATTGCAAATGTATGTGTGATTACCTCCCTCCTTCTTGTTTGTTATTCCATGGAGGGCTCAAGGATGCCCTTATCTGTTTCATCAGTCACGGTTGTCAGTGACAGGATGTGGCAAGGATGGGAGAAAACAAAAGAGAAAAGAAACAGGTTAGCACTGTCCCATGAAAAGATGCACATAATTACAGAGAAAGTGTGGGCTGCTTTTCAAAGTTATTAATTCTGGCTTCGTTTTCCCTATGAGGAAGTAGCAATTTATACAGTATATTTATGGCTTAGGAAGAAGAGAAATTGTCACTCATCATAAGAGGAAAGAAGATCTATGATTTAGATGGCTGAATTAGATGGTTTAGATGGCCCCAGGGCTTAACACTGGGGCCAGTATTATTCTGCATCTTCATTAATGACCTGGGTGAAAGAACAGAGTGCACATTCAGCAAGTTCACAGGTGATGCAAAACTGGGTAGACTGGCTGATGTGCCAGTTCATTGTGCTGCTATTCAGAGGTAACTTGACAAGCTGGAGAATGGGGTAGAGAGGAATCTCATCAAGTTGAACAAGGGTAAAGGCAAAGTCCTGCATTTGGGAGGATGAACCCCAGGCACGAATACATGCTGGCTATCAGTTAACTGGTGAATGGCTTTGCTGAGAAGGTCCATGGAATGGAATTTGACCTGGAGACAGACAACAAAATGACCATGAGCCAGCAATGCACCCTTGTGGCATGAAAAGTCCAGCAGTATCCTGGGCTGTGTTAAACATAATATGGCCTGCAGATGAAGGCAGATGATCCTTGCCCTCTGCTCAGGACTGGTGAGGCCAAATCTGGAGTACTGTGTACAGTTCTGGGCTCCTCAGAGCAAGAATGATATGCATTTACTGGAGCAAGTTCAGTGCAGGGCAACAAAGATGGTTAAGGGTCTGGACCATCTCTCATATGTGAGAAGCTGAGACACCTGGGACTATTCTGCCTGGAGAAGGCTCAGGGGGGAGCTCATCAATGTGTACATACACCTGCTGGCATTGAATCAAGAAGAGGAAGCAACAGTCTTCCCATTAGTACCCACTGACAGGACATGGGGCAACAGGAACAAATTAAAATCTTGAAATTCTATCTGAAAACAAGAAAACTGTTTTTTTACTGTGGGGGGTGGTCAAGCACTGGAACAGCTTGTTCAGAGAGGTTATGAAGTCTACATCCTTGGCAGTACTGAAAACTCAACCAGACCACCATCCTGGGCAACACAATCTAGCTGATCATGCTTAAGGAAGGATGTTATACTACATGAGCTTAAGAAGTCTATCCCAATTTCAACAATTCTGTGATTCTTGTCTATCCCAATTTCAACAGTTCTGTGATTGAATATCAATTGAAGTCTTCATGCAATGGTATGAGTCTAAAAATGTAAGCAAGTGTTCTCTTTTGAGTTGTCAACCAATTTGTTGGTCATTTGACTTCTTTAACATCTAAAGTGATAATGGTTCTTGTCAAGTCCTATCCTCAAGTTTTGTCTGTCCTAGTAGTGCCTGGAAGATATTAAGGATCACTAATATGAAAACAAATTTTGAGGTCAGAAAAGATTCTTTCATATGGAAAATATGATCTATGGATAACATTTGGCAAACACTGATTTTTTTAATAGCTTTTCTCATATCTGTATTTGAATGGATTTGAGCAGGGTGTAATTTGTAGATGAGAAAAAAAGCTAGTGCATTACTTAGACTTTAAGACTTTAAGAGGTTTTGGACATAATCTGAAAGGCCATATATTGTTCATTCTAACTACTAGCAAGTTCTTTCAGTTGAAAACCTATGGGAAAGATCTCTTGTAAAAATCTGTACCTGTTAAGACTGGGAAAATACCCTAGAGGAAGAATATAACTAGAAACAACACAACTGGATTTACAGAGTGGTTAAAATGCTGTTTTTAGGGTATGGACTGTCCCGTTGGTTCAATAGTTACTAAATTAAGACAATGGCTTTCATAGTTCATCTTGTGACTGGTGTAAACCTCCTAATAGCACACTAAGACTAATGGGTGGTCTTGCTCTACCCAGTATCTTTTGTTTTTGCTGTATGCTTTGCTTCACTTCTTTTGATTGTAAGACCTTCCGTGTATTGAATCAGTTTAGTGATCTGACTGCAGTGATCAGAGGGACTATTATTAGAATATAGCCAAGGGCAGAAGAGGGAAGGTAGAACTACTCCTTCTGGTGGGAATGTGGTATTTGATCAGTTTAAACTGATAATGAAACCACACCCTTGCTGCCAACTGCAAAGCAATTGTCAGCACCCGTTTACTGGATCACTGCAACGTACAGTTAGGTAAGAGACAGAGATACTGATTCATGGCCATCGCTGGGGTATTTCCTGAACAGGCAGTGACTGTAGCTACACCTTTGACTGTTCAGGAGGCTGACCTGAGAAAAATTGTCTGAAGAGCTTACAAGTGAACTTGGCCTTCTGTATGAACCTCCCAGGGCTGCTTCTCTGTGGGTAGTTTTTAACTGAACCACTACCCTTCCTTAAGCATTGGTTTTTACTTGTCCTTTTTCAGGAAATTTCAGATGTTATTCTGTCTTGATCACAAGCCATGTGGAAGGAATAGCTAACATGCCATGCATTTTTCATGACATAGTTTTCATGTAACAGCACTGTTCATTGTCTTTCTTCACTTGATCACAGATTTTTTATAATGTAAAATTTATGGAGAAAGAGTTATTCTTTTAGTCCTATAAACACTTCGATTTTTGCTTAAAAACAGCAGAAGACATGTCTTCATGTCTCCAGTTCTCAAAACCCTTCATAATCACAGATCATTATGAATTGCACTGTTAATATCTAATATTATACTGATCCTTGCCTTCCTAAATCCTTTACTGCTTGCTTTCATTTTCTCTTTGACATCATCCTCCTTTCACTTCAGTTACTTCGCTACCTACTTCCAAATTTCAGTTTCTGCATACTCTCCTTTTTCCAAACAGTGGCATTTGCAAGTGCTCTTTTCATGAATTAAATTTTAGTCTGATTTACTATGATTTTTGTGTGTGTCATAGTGCTCACTTATTACTTCTAGAAGGACAAGTTTAAAGCATTCATTTTCTTCAATAACAAAACACTGGATCTTTTGGTGTTAAATGTTTTGGTTATACAGAACATCAGATATCACTGTAAGTTATATAGTATAATGTCATGGAAAACATCCAAAAGTTAACATATTTATCACTGGGGAAAGAAAAAAAGATTATAAGCTGTTCCTAGAATGTTAGGTTGAATGCTTCCAAACAAAGTATTATTTGCAATAATCAGGTTGGAGTTTGTACATAGCTTGAACTCTCCTAATTCTTTTCTCCTTCAGCGAGCAAGAGATTGAAATTGATATTCCAGTCATCTCTTGTGAAAGCTGTTTAAAAAAGATTGCTCTTATTTTCAATTGAAATTATCCTTAGTTCCAGTAGAGATCTTTATTCAGGAGAAAATACCTTTTAGTTTTTCAAGGCTCAAAGCCAGCGCTATGTATATGAAAGATTCAGTATGATGCCTGCTCCCGATGCAAAACTTCTGGGATACAAGAAAATCCAGGTTCAAAACAATATGATTTTTGACAAGCTTCTTGTGAACTTGTAACCCAGACTTCAGACTAGTGTATTCCATACCCTAGAGCAGTGGTCGCAGCAGCACTAGCAAATAACTCCTGTACTGCTGAGAGTTGAGAAATGGGTTGATCTAAGCATTGTTTGTCCTGACCACAGCTATTTTTATATACAACGACAAGATGTTAATGGCTGAGCTTGATGGCATGTGAATTCTGCTCTCCAAGGAGCATGAAGACCAGCAGTTTTGGCAGTTTCATTTCCTAGCTGATGACAGAAAAAGAAAAAAGAGACACAGAGAGAGATTAGTGTGACACATACTGCTACCCTGGATTTTGTGGTATCACTTACACAGAGAGGCAGCTGATTGAAGCACAGAAAATGTTATTTGGGAAGAAGGAGGAAGTACACCAAATCTAGTATGTCACAAACCTGACTGTGTCTCTTTAAAATGTTCTTAAACCTGCTTAACACACCCGCACTTTTCACCACTCCCTGGGAATGTGCACCTCATATAGCAACTTGTAAATCAAGAAAAACCAAACCCAGCAATTTATTCTCCAGTGCACAGTGGCTATTTTCACACACCCATCCTGGCTGTATAATTAAGCTACAGCATAGCTCACCGACGTGAAGCTTTCTGCTGCAACCTATAATGGTAAAACCACTACAAACTTAGAAGTTTCAAATATTCTAGAGCAGAATTGCATATTTCAAATGAAAATTTGAGAAAATATAAAAAATTCAGAGACTGTGATTTAAGCATAATACTATGGAGGTTCTGCTCACAAGTCCACAGATGTCAAATGCCACTGATACTGGTTTGTCTGCAGCTCAGGGATCTGAAAAGAATGAGTACAGTTAACTACAAGGCAGCTAAACCCCCAAATTAAAGTCTTGCTTTTGTTACAACTAGAGGGTTCAAACCAAAAAGGATTTGGCATATTCCTTCTAGAAACAGGAGTATTCCTTTTGTACCCATAAAAGAAAGGGAAGAAACTGCCTCCTGCCAGCCCAACCCAACCCCCCACCCCACCTCCCCCCCAAAAAAGAGAAAAAAAACCACCAATTATTTTTTGGGTTCTCTCTCTCCCCTCGTCTTGCACATTCTCTGTGGGTCAGACTCCCACACACCCAGGTTACAGTTTCCTCATCATACCTTTTCTGTCAGTTGCCACAGTTGCAGGGAAGCTGTTTCCTACAATGCATCACTGGACATGCTTGAAGATGAGATAAATTTTGATTTATTATACGTGGTGTACTTTTCAAGGTGCAGAAAGAACTTTGCAACTTGAGTTTTGTCCAGAGACAGAGAAAAAAAAAATCTGTGTGCTTGTTTCCGTTTGTTTTCAATTTGGCAAGAAGTCACTGCTTTCTGCAAGAGCAAAAATTTAACTTGAAATTCTGCCATTACATGGGATTGATCTGACCTGTCTGTGTGTTTACAGTGTAGATGCCTACATCTCACTTGTCATCTTAAGCTCCCTTTCAGGACAGTGAAACGAAACAGTAACTTCTAGAGCCCAATGCTCTGACCTACTTTAGTCATCTACATTAGTGAGATGAATTTCATTAGAAGAGTCTTGGATGACAAAAGTAGAGGTAAGAGCCTGACTTTTGATGTTGTCCAGCTTTTTTGTTAAACAGGGACTGTGATGGAAGTCCTCACCCCACACTGAAGAAAAAAGTAATTGAATAGAGTTGTCACCGGTTTGGCTTCTCCTTTCATTGAGTAGAATTCAGATTATCTACTTGGGCATTAATTTTCATTTAGTTTTCTCAGTCTAAAAGACAGTGCAAGGATCCACAACAACCTATTCTTTAAATTACTAGGTTCTTCATGGTGTGTTGCTATAGGGCCAAGGCAGGATCTGGAATGTTAGGAACTGATCTGAGACTCCATGATTACATCCAGATAATTATAATAATTTTGTCCAGACTCTTTTCCTTTTAATATCACACAAATTACTTTGAAGATATCCTGTTTCAAAGCCCAGCCTTGTCATTGATCTTAACAACAGCAACAAAAATAAGTAAAAAAAGCCTTCAGTGCAATTCTTCATGTAGTGAACATTAAAAATAATTTGAAAGACTGTTTCTGCCAACATCCTTTCCAAAGCACTTATAGTTTTTAAAATATTTTTTTCCAAAGTATATAATTTACATAGAATAAGAGACAAGTTGATTTTTAAAATACATTAACTTAGATTTATAATGGTCTATTGGCTAGTTTATATCATAGGAAAAGTGTTTAGTAAAGGCAAAAAGAGGGCTCAATTGTTTCTTTGGCATCCCGGATCACTGTGCCCTATTTGATGAAGTGTTGATTTAGGAAGTGCATTCTGATTTCTTTCACACCTTTCTTTGTGATTGGAATCTGCACTTGAAATTTATACCTCAGAATATGCTTGGAAATGCTATCGATCCTTCTACTTCCATGGACAAGGGAGGACAATGAAGCAGCTGAATTCTGCTGGAAGGGGAACAAAGAAAGAAGACTCCACCATTTTCTATTTTATTCCTGCAGATGACCTACATTTCAACACTTACCATAAATCTGTCTTGCTATTTTTTCTGCCCTTTGAACAGATGAGCGATTTTATTTGACTGCGAAGGCCGTTAGGTGTAAGAAAACTGTCATAAACATGCATTAACAAAATATATTGCTCTCCATACTTATATATGTACTTACTCTCAACATTCACTGAATAACGAGACACGAAATTCAGACTGTAGAAACTAGGAGTATGTTGTATGACTCAGCAAAGGAGCTGAGATTAACTAAGGAGATTGGCTTATTTCAATACCCAAAGCATAAACATTCTAAAAAATATCTGATATCACCTTCACTGGAAATCACTGAAATATCACTAATTGTTTACTAATTGTTTACATCATCATCAAGATTTAGGAACAGTTTAATGCATTTTCAGTTTTCTGCATTAAACATTTTCTGCATTTGCACATTTTGATCATAGAAGCATAACACAGGTGTCCAGTCCCTGGTCAGTTCACTTAGCCCAGTATTCTATCTCCAACAGTGGCCAAAAGCAGATGTTTGTGGAAGAGTGGAAGAACAGGTGAAGTGTGTGTATGGTTTTCCCTAAGTGTCCTTACAGGCTCTATCAATTTGCACATTGGAGTCTTTCTTAGAATTTACTTAGTAGTCATCAATGGATTTCTCTTCCATAAGCCTGGGAGCCACCTTATTAAACTGTTTTAGTTAGGAGTATACACTCATTCATATATGTGTATACACATATGCACAGAGAAACACAGATATAAATGTATAGGAAGTAGGGGAAGAGCTACTTTTCTGCCATTCTCACGTTTGATGTGAATGGGGAACAGGATCACGATCTGTTAAACACAGCACTTAAGTGTTAACAGAAGTGGAACCACTTACCAAATTAAGATTGAATTAAATAGACAAAGTGTTGTTTCACTACTCCATCAGTTATTTTACTGATACAAAACTTCCTTATATGTTTTCAAATGACAGACAATTGTTCATTTGTGTATCAATTCATTTGTACCAAATAGTAAAAGAAATAATAATTATAATAGCAGAGGCTGCTTAGTTCTCGCAGGTAATCCCTACACAATACCAGGTTAAGAAGGAAAACCCAATCTATCAGATAAGTGTAATTTGAACTTCCTCATAAGGATATCATTTTGTGGTGTAGATACATCTCTGTATCTGCTCTGTTAAAAGAACAGCTTGGAGGATGTCTTTTATGTGTTTAAAATGCCCACAGCAGATTTATTGCTTTGCAAAAATTTTAGATACATCGCAGGAAAGCGCCTTCCTCTCTTCAGTTTGTGCTCTACTGTCTTTTAATGAGATGCCTTTCCTGAAATCAGTACTGTGGCTTCCTTTCCAGATTTCTCAGTGAGGATTTCTAGGTGATAGTGGTAGTCATGCTTATTCTTTTACCACAAAAGCACATCTACTTTGTCACAATCCCACTACTAATGCTCAGAGTCTGATTTTTATTTCTTTAGCTATATACAGAAGCATTATTTGTAAATGACAGCACAGTAACAAATAAGTGATTTATCAGCAACATAAGCTACAAAACCAGTTAGAGCCATTCAGCTGATACCATGCAGATGTCACTTGACATAGATTTTCAGAATAATATTATTTAGACAACTGATTTTATCAGCAACTCTTAGTGTTCTTTTATCTAAAGTAACAACAATCATGGTACAAGATTAAGATACACAGGTTTAGAATACTATGGACCAGACTTAAAAAAGGGATTTTTGCAAGACATCGCACTCATTTGCAGAGTAGGGAGGTATTCAAATTGTAAGAAAAGCAGGACCGTTAACACTGAAGATAATTTATCTGCCATGAAATGTGCTGGCACCTGCTATGATTAGCGTGTTTTCTCTACCAAGCAATTTTAGAAGGGGAAATGGAAGAAATTGCTCAGCCATTTTTTTGTGGAAACTAGTAGCAGTGAGATGGTTTAGACAACTTGCATACTATTATAGCATTTTTTTTCCCATTTCCAATTTTGCCACACCCTTTGGGAAAACAAGGGCTGCTATGTATATCTGCGATGTCATTAAGGATTTCCTTGCAATTAAAAAATGCATATGAAAAAGCTCTGACAGCGCTTCTTCCTGCAGTCAGGAAGGTGTGGTTAAACGATTGCTCTGCATGCCCTGCATCTATCAGCCAAAAGGTCTTCCCCAGAAATGCAAGCTGGGCTGGCACAAAAAAAAAAAAAAAAAAAAAAAAAAAAATCCATAAAACACATTATCCCTGTGCATTCTAGAGTTTTGTATCTACTGAAATATTTTGCTTATTTTGACACTAGCATAATCTACAAAAAGTGGCTCTCAATCATTTCAACACTGCATAACAGCTATTCCTACCTAGTATTACAAAATGACCTTCCTCTCTGTCTCTTTTAATCACCAAAGCGATACACTTCTGAAACATACAATATAAAGAAAGGGATTCCATATATAATACCTAAATATTCATTTAGTCAGTGATGAAGCCCCTGGAAGACACCTTACAACTCACTGTGTAAGATATTCTGCAGGTAAAAATGGGCTGTTGTCAAAAGGAGGAGTGGCATGAACTTGGTTTTAGACATAGTCTACATGACTTTTTCAATTGGTAGACTGCTGCTTTCTCTTTCTGTCCTTTGAAAGATTTAGGCATGCTCTGAGATGCATGTAGATTAGGCAGAAGAATTCTGACTTCTGAGCACCAGGGGAGGAAAAAGTTGTTAAAATGGAGCCCAGGCACTTGGCATTGCCAGTAGTTAGGCACTGCAAGGCTGCCCTCAAAATTGCTTATCTATCTTTAAAATCTCCATCCAAGACTGATGCCTAGAGAGAAAGGGAGTTGCCACCTCACATCAAATCAATAGGTTTTAGGTTTGAGTTTTTTTAAGATGTCTTTTCAGGAGGACAAGGATTTTCAGGGGAAAGTTACAGAAAGCTGTGGGATCTAATGACGAAATAGCTTACCCGTTAAAAAAAACAGAATCCTACTGGGATTCACATAACTGTATCTAGCCTGGTTCTGAGTCATGAATACCTCTTGGTAAGGATGTACTCATACGCAATAAGTTCCCTTGGTTATTTATTGTCGCTGGAGTTGAAAAGTACTCCTGTTCATAGAAGTAGCAAAAGTCCCAAGCATCTTCTTATTTTATAAGGTTGGACTGCAGTGGAAATGAAGGTAGAAGTGGTTCTTCTGTTAGTCACCTTTAAGAGGAAGACGTCACTCTATGCATGAGCACCAGTTCCCTACCATTTGCTAGGCTGGGATTTTCTTCCTTAAATCCATTTGAGTTACTTATCAAAACTGCTACCTACATACATAGGTGATCTAGATGACGCCTTCAAAAGAAAGAAAAATGTGCTGTTAGCACAGATACGCAACCGTCCCACCAAATACATGTCACTGTTTCTGCCTGTTAAGCCATGCTGGCTGTCACCTGGCCATCATCCACTGCTGACACTTCTCTGCAATACTTTTAGCATCCTTTAGACACAAGTTATATCAAACACAAATCACTTTGCAAAACTCAGATTGAATGAATAGGACCATGCCAGTTAATTAAGAAGGGGTAGACTTGAACAAAATTTCCCATTTGTCCATGTGTTCCTGTTAGCACACTCCTTGCTACAGTTTTGTCTTTGCCAGTCAGTTCTCACTGAAACAAAACTTAGGCCTGGTTGTCTCTAGTACAAGCCCCATGCTCTGATAGGAGTAAGGATGAAGCTACACAATTTGTTTTGGCAAGCAAGTTTAGCCCTGTAGATGCAAATCATGCTGCACCACTTTGTCCTCTGGCCAGAGACTGAGCTTGGTTTGTTTAACAGAGTAGGAGAAATGTAGCTTTTTTTTATTATTATTTTGTATTTTGAAACTCAAAACTTAGAACACCCCTTGCTGGAAGGTCTTTAAGTCTTTTTTAGACACAACAGTAACAACAGACGCCTCTGAAATTCCGAAAGACGTTACTTTACCAGACATAACTGGAAGGTTTACAGAATTAAAGGACTTCTATTTTGGAATACTGACAATGAAAAAAATGTATTCAATGAGGTATTCCTCCCTTTTTGGGAGGAGTCACGGAATGGTATTTGCCCAAAAAGTTGTCTGTTGAGTCATCACTCATTCCTCTCTCCATTGTGTGTCTGTGTAATACTTTAACAGGGCTAGGCTGAAGTACACTATTTTGACATGACAGACATCCTACAAACCTTAATAAGAATGTGGAACGAGAACAATACTTAGCAGTACATTTTGTACTTGAGAAATGGAAATTCAATAAAAATTGGCAAGAAAATGCATTTTAGTAGCAGTAAAGGATAGACTCTGTAGAAAAGTACAAACTAAAGTTAAATATGTAGAACATAACTATCACGTTCAGAAAGAGGTGGGAATCAGGAAGTACAACAATGTGTTACTACTATTGTTAACTACATGCACTTGACTTCAGTAACACTGAATTAGCCATTCAAATCTAAATGATGGTCTTTCTGAACTACTTATGGACAGTTTTCTGCCAGTGCTACACAGTTTTAAAAAAGTCAGCATCCTCTACTGGAAACTGGCAGTTTATTGGGAGAAGAAAAATTCTCTGAATGAGTAACAAGCCTCATCTCCAGTGAGCTTGCTGGAAATGGCCTCCAAAACTTGCTATCAGTCTGATCAGCAAGAGACAGTGAACTCTGGTTACTAATCACTGATGTGTCTCTATTTGTTTTTATTAATGAATTAAAAAGAAGACTTAATGTAAGAAGGAGTTCTAAATCATTTCTTGCTTTCCCTCATAAACCATGGCAGATCAGGTAGCGTGCTAATGGGAACCATCAGAATGATTTTGGTGGAGTTGCGTTCCTTTATATCAGTTGAGGACGTGGCCATTTGTGTATTTTCTATTTTAAAATCTTTTTTTTTTTTCTCCAAGAGAGAGAGAATTGCAAGAAAAAGCAGAACATATAGAAGAAATATAGAAGCTATGTTAAATAGGTAGTTATGAAATTAATTACTGTCATCACCTAATCTATATCCATTTAAACTCATCAAGAATTCCTTCAACTCTGATAAATTAAAGGAACAGTATGGCCCCATGCCATTTGCTGGTGGATCAGGTAAATTGCATCCTTTGACTGAAAGACACTGGTGAACCAAATACTTGCATGGTTTGGTTTTTTTTGCATTCCCATTTTCTGACACCACTGAAAAATCTGATTCCAGAATGGATGTCTGTGCTATAACCGGAGAATTTTACTGTAGGGAAGGAAGGGAATGAGGGACACATGTTTCAAATTTTAATAAAGTCTGCAATTGTTTCACTCTGTCTATATTTCTGTCCCTTCTTCACATAAATATGGGCTTTAAACTAAGAGTCTGAAAACAGAAGTGTTCTCTCATGCTGACTGTAGAACAATTCACACAATCTGTGGAATATACTTGAGACTGAGAGGCAAAATTTGAGTTCCTCTGAAGTTCTAAAACCTAAATTTCTTCAGAAAAATGAAGAGGTGGTTCATGGGAGATACTTGTAAGTCACTTCCACTGTATGCTTATGCAGGAAATGTTCAATTCCTGATATGTGGTGCTGCGTAATATATTCCTTATTCACCAGATACAATACTTGTACAATTGCTATAGAGAAAATCAGACAGAATGATTAGCAGTGAGTCATATTTACTTAAATTTGGAGAATACAATGTTTTCTTTTTTTTTCCAGCTCTGACACAGTAAGTAATTAGCATAGCTAATGTTAAAAAATTACCATCCATTGAATCTACTGATTGTTGCAGATCAGTCTATAATATGGCTGGCCTTCTTTATTCTTAAGCTGAGCTCAGTACTACTGTTGGAATTTCTTGGAGTTATGCATTTTCCTTTGGAGGTTCTATGCTGTCATGCTAACCAATAAGGACTTGGCAAGACTGTCTTAAAGGAAGACTCTGGCTTAAGGTAGCAGAACTGGCTTGCTATATCTCATTGTTTATTCTCTGAGTTCAAAGTTATAAATATAGGAAAATATCACTTGAATTTCAGCAGACTCTGTTGGCTTCATCCTTTTTGGTGTTTCTCAAACATACTGGCTAAAGAGGGCAGTGCTGTAAGACAGATTAAGTCTACTTTGGATTTATAGGCAAAATTATTTTGGTTGAATGTAAAATGCTGGCAAAGCAATGTCATTCAGCATCTGGATTGTGAAAAAAGGGCCCTTCACAATGAAATGATATTCTGAGTCTTGTGTGTTGTTATTATAAATCAAGCTTGTAATTCCATTTCAACTCAAAACATACGTAGAATTTTGTTTTGGCCAGATTTCCGTTATGTATTGCTCATGAAGTTGGACTTCTACTTCAATCGGGAGTCATGCAAGTTAAAATTGTATATTTTTATGTGTGTATAAAGATGTGTGTATAAAGAGATGCATTTGCAAAACAGTTTTCTTGATTGTAAAAACTTGAAGATACAGTACAATATACTTCAACATGCCAGGACTGCTGTAAATATTTTTCACTTTCAGAAACCTGGAGGCTGAGATGTGCAAAGTTCGGGAAGGTATACTTGCATTCATTAACTCTGAAACTTGTGGTTGTTAGTAGTTCATACTTGGTGTTTTCTGGTCTGCTGCTTTGCTTCATCAGCTGCATTTCATCAGATATAATCAATGTTTGGATAGTAACTTCATGTTACTAACTACCTAGCCCATGAAGAGATAATCACCAGCAAAAAGAAGGACTTGAAACATGGGTTAAGAGGCATTTATCAAGTTGGTTTGTGTCAGTGTTTGCTTTTTTAGTACTAAAAGACAGTCTTAAGTTTAATGAAACACATTAGGACTAAAGGAGCATCTTGTATAACCATGTCTCACATATTTTGTTGTAAAAACTCTCCAAATATAAAATAAGCATGGACTTATATATATATATATATATGTATGTACACATATATATGTATCTATAACAGACTTTGTGCCCCAAACTGAACTATAGCATCTTACAAAGCATTCACAGAACAAAGTGATTGTTCCCTAACACTGTATTTATTAATGATGAGACAGTTTTAGCCTTCAGAGAAACAAACTGTAGTCATTGTAAATAAAAATAAAATAAAATAAAAGCAGAGGCAATCTCTTTTCTTCCTTCTGTTTATTGTTGGCTGTACTGAAGGAGAATGCAAATGTGCAGAGATAAGAGAGACTTGCAACAAGGTCTCATGTGGGAGGGTATTCCCCACAGATGTTTTGCCTCTGCCCACATATTCTAACAGAGCAAATACCTAATGTTTATCAGTACACAGTGCCTTCTCCACTTCTGTAGAATTTTCCTGTGATGAAATGCAGCATTTCTTTGTCTGTGCCTGTGTAAATACCTGAAACCCTCTATCTGAGAGAGTGCTAAAACTCTGCAATATATGCATCTGTGGAAAAATCAAATGAGACTGGTATATTGCTTCAGATAATTTTGCTTGGTTTTCTGTTTCAAGGTGTGTGCAAGCACTTTATTTTGTGAAACCCAGCCCTATCGCACTTGAAAAGTACAGCAAGCACAGAAGTATAACAACTTCCCAGTACTTTTAATTGATCTGGTATTTCTACAAGGTGCCACCCTTTTCCACACCTCCTGCCTCCTCCTTAAGTGACTCAGCCTCTGAAGTAGAAGTCTCTTGACTTTTCAGGCAACTGGATGGAGAACAACAGTTCGCCTCTCTGTCTACTTTGACTGTACCTCACTTCTAGTTATCTCCAGGTTGACCTACCATACTGAACCACACTTGGACATTGACCTCTACCATATCTAGGTAAGAGCATTTAGTTTTTTGCTTATATATACCAAGTATTTTAAGTCCTCTATTTTCAAATGCCCTGTGATTTCGGAGTGTCCAACTTTAAGGAATCTGATTTTCAAGACGTGAATGTGCTATGAAAACTCACGTGTCTCAGTTTAGGTCTTCAAAGTCCCTCCACCTTTCTGAAATCTTCTCCTGCCCATACTATCTTAATTACACGATTAATTACATGTTATTACTAATTGTAGTTCTTTGATGATAAACTCGCTGTTTAGACCCCTTTTCACGAATGGATTTTTTAATGTCATTTTGTCATTTTTACTGTTGGGCTTGGTTTATTGTTTCTTTACTCTTTCTTTGGAATTTGTATCTAAAATGAGGTAAAGTCTATTAAAATATAATTTACTCGAATTTGCTTTAGTTATAAGATTTTTTTAAAGAAATTAGCAATAGTTTTTTTTTGTTTTTTTTTTGTTTTTTAAGAACAAACCGCTTGTGAAATATTCAGAATCAATTCCTGCCTTTGTATCAGGTATAGCAAAATGCTTGTTCTGCTGTGATATAATGATTTAGCCACAGCACTGTGTGAAGTCATGTATAAACAGGAAAAGTTCTTTATTAGAAATGTTGCGAAATGAAAGGAAATAGATAAATAAAAAAAATCTAAAATTAATACCTTCTGTACCCCATTAAAACAACAACCACACATTTAAAATTGATCATATATTTTTAATTACAAAGCACATACAAATTCAGGTTCTGACTTAGCAGCTGATTTTTGGCATACATTAGGGACAGTTCCAAAGCGTAATTTCTTTCAAAACAGAATCTCCTCCACCCACGTCCTGAAAAACCAGTTTTGAGAGCTCTTTCTGCTACAAATAGATGAATGACTTCTGTCTTACATTTGTGTGTTCTCTGGTCCAACCTTGCTTGTTCTGAACTTGCCTAGTTTAACTTTATGTACGTGCGCATGTTATTCCTATTCTTTGCAAGGGTTGTCATGAATTCTCTGGCCTAAACCATGTAGTAAAATATTCATTTGTACACGCTGTATTCTTTCCAGAAATTTAAAAGTGTGTTATATTGCTTTTTATCTGATGTGAATTTCAAGAAGAAAAATATCCTAGGAATGTGTTTTTGTTGTTCTTCAATGTCTGTAAAATAAATGCAGTTGTCTTTACATGTGGTTTTCAGCAAAAGTACAGAAAGGTTAATGAATTGCCAGAAAAACATTTTACTTACAACTTTGATATTCACATGTTCAGTGTTAAGCTTTGACTATTCACTTGGTACTGCACTGAGTGTCTTAATTTCAGCTGGGACAGAACTGTTTTCTTTAGGGTGTCTGGTATGGTGCTATGTTTTGGTTCAAGGAGAAAAACAATGTTGTTAACACACTGATGTTTATAGTTTCAGCTAAGTGGTGTTGTATAGAGCCAACACTGTTCTCAGCAAAAGGCCCAAGAGGGAACAGAGGGAACAGAATTAGGACAGCTGACTTAAACTCACTGAAGGGATATTCTAAACCACATGACATCAAGTGGAAGGAGTTTTGAAGGGGGTGTGAGTTCATCGGGCTCTCTTGCTGCTTACGGGACTAGCTGGGTGTTGGTTGGGGGATGGTGCACAGTTGCTTGTGCATCATTTCTCATATACATATATATATATATATATATTTGTAATAATTACTATCCATTTCCTATTATCTTTGTCAATAGTTTTATCCCAACTCACAAGTTCTACTTTTTCTTTCCCTCCCCCATCCCACTGGGAAGGGAGGTGGCGTGGGGGGTGGGGTGAGTAAATGTGTGGGGTTAAACCACAGCACTGAGTTAGCAACAGCATTATTCTTTCTATTTCATGTCCTGAACTACAAGCTTGAAGTGTGGTTGTAGGTGCTCGTGGTAATTTTGGAGGGAGGAGAACACAGCATCCATTATATGTACAGATCTGCACCTGACAGAGTGGACCTTTAAGTCATATGCTTAATAAGGCAAGCTTGGCCATGTGAACTTTGGCTGTCTCTTGCTGTGATGGGGACTTGAAAAACAGCTTTCGTCCATGACCAGGAAGTAAACCCATATTTAGGTATACAAATTCTTATTTATATATAGTTAGACAAGTCTGACAGAACAATCACAGCATTTGATAGGATTGTGATAGACCTTCACTTGAGGGGAGAAATTATGGATGTAGAAACAGCAAAATTGGTGCTGACTTCCAGACCATCCAGACTGCATCTCACACATATGGTTATCTATCTAGAATTGTAATGATGTGTATCCCAGTACCTTCTTTCAAAGTTTTGCGATCTTTACCCTTTATCAAGACAAGGTGACTTCAGTAAGTGGCTGCTCACACATCTAGGTCTTACTATATTCAAGAGAAATAAAGGTCTTACTATATTCAAGACAAAACAACAATGTTTGCTGATGTGGTACTGTGATTAAATAGGATCAGATGAGATTTTGTTTAATATATCATATCTTTGACACTCCTTTTATATAAATGGAGGACAAGTTGTGAGTTAGAGCATTAACTTCAACAGTTCCTACGGAGAAAAAATATAAAAAAGATTAAACCAAAGTAAACCTGCATTTTATTCGATCACCAGTGTAGTTATTCTGTTCAGAATTTCTCGTTGGTTTAAGTGAAAGGAAGTAAACAGTTTAAAACACTAAGGATGTGGAACATTAGTTTACTAACCATTTGTTAAATTTCTATTTAAATGATTCTGAAATTCTGAGCTCTAAATATTCAAAAAATAGCAAATTTTCAGCTTGCTTTAGAGCAGTACAGTGCTTCAAGATGGGATTTTGGTGGAAAGCTTTGTATTTGGGATAAAGAAAGAAGTGTCTGTTTACTTTCATGTGGCAGGAATCTGGTATTTTTGAAAAGTTGAAACTGTAAGGATACAGTACACGTATGCTTGAAAGCAGTAATCAATTTTCTGACTTTTCAGAAAAGAGCATGTACCTGCCACTACATTTTAAATCTACTACAATGAACAACTTATGCACTGTGATAATACGCAGTATATTTAAGCTGGGGAAAGAAACAATGTTTAATAAAAGTGGAATCTATGTAATATAAATATTTATAAATAAGATCTTAATCACTCACGTAGCTAGAAGCTATAGAACAGAAACATTTTTGGCTATAGCTAATTCAGTCTAATGTGGAAAAAATTATTCTTATGCAAAATGCTTGTATTATTCTTGTTTGTGTTGGTTTTTTTCAAAATGTGTAAATGTGAAACCTAATTATATGGAAAGCTACAGCCCAGACCAAATCAAGGAAGGCAGGAGGATTCTGAAGTATGGGAGTATTCAGACTAGCTGAAAACCAGAAGGTCTAGCTTTAAACATTTATGGCAGCCTGAGGTCTTCTGCTGATCAAGATGTGGAAATGAGATGTAGAATTGTGGACATGGTTATATGTGGACTTCTGCTGCTTTCTGAATAACATATTACAGGAGCTACAGGAAAGTAGAGGACAGACTCTTTAGCAGGGTCTGTGGTGACAGAACAAAGGAAAATGGTTTCAAGCTTAAAGAGGGTAGACTTAGGTTAGGTATAAGGAAAAAATCTTTTACAGTGAGGGTGGTGAGGCACTGGTACAGGTTGCTGAGAGAGGTGGTGGATGCCCCATTCCTGGAGACATTCAAGGTCAGGCTGGACAATAGGATGTAGCTGTAGGTGTTCATTGCAGGGGAGCTGAACTAGATGGCCTTTAAAGGTCATCTTCCAACTCTAAGGATTCTGTGATTCTATGGTGGTTCTACTGCCAGCTTGAAGAGGCATTTGACTACCTCTGAAGTCATGTTTGAAGGTATTTTTCTGGGTTAAACTGTGTTTAAATTTCTCCAAAAATGTGGAGAATTCTGAATACAGGACTGCTATTCCCTAAAATTTTTGGGGAGCAGCTCATTGGACTGGCTCGGGCAGTTTTCATTTTCTTTTAAAGTTTCCTGACGCTGTTTTTAAATTCAAATTGCACTGAAGCAGCATTCCTGTTTGTTTTTATTTTGCATTCCAGCAGAGTTGTTTTGCTTCAGTGGCTGAGCTCTTATTAAGAAAACCTAAACATAGTGCACTACTTTACTTTGGAGGACTAGAACTTCTCTTTCTCAGAATTTGATTTTAGAAGTTAAAAACTTCTTTAAAAAAATCTCTTCATAGCTATGGAATGTGGTTCTCACACTTTTCCGTCCATTCCTCTTTTCACATACACAGATGCACGCACCTTTTACATAATAGTGAAGATCAAGAAAAAAAATGCTTTGAATTTTATCCTGCCTCTTTATGCAAGATTCTTTTCATTTTTAAGATCTTGAAATCTAATTCTTCCTGTGATGACTCTCAGTTATCTGCGCTAGAGACCAAATTAGAAGGGTTTTTAATTTGCATTTTAAATTGTAATGGATTAATCTTTGATATACAACTTGAAAGTACAGAAGCAAGACATAAATCTTGAGGACAACATGACATTGTGCTGTAAGGCTAAAATGCCTGGGTTTGAAATTTCTAAATGCCTGACACATTTTCAATGCTGGCTGTAAAAGGTAGTGAGCTGTTTCTTACACTCATTGATGCATTCTACACTGGGGCTTGAAGACTAGGTAGTAGTTTATTTTGGATGCTGTACGTATGTGCAACAGAAATATTTCTTTTTGCTCTGAGAACAATACATACTGAATATAGGATCAGAAGACACACAGTTTCAATTAAAGTCAAGTCTCAAAACATATGTTTTGTGGTTTTCTTTGCTTTGGAAATAATTTATTTTTCTGAACTAATATCTGTGGCTTTCATTTTTATTTTTAACAAAGGCGTAGGAAGGATACTTTCTTGTTAGTTCTGTGAAAAATTTCAGTTCCCATCATGAATCTATGGAATATAAAAGACAACAGAATACTGTGATGTCTACATAGCAATTTCCTGCTGTTTTAATGAGAAATATTTCAAGTGCAAAGTGTGAATTTTTACAAGAAATTGTAAGCCTTAGAACATCCACATTTGATCTAATCTTGACAAAAGAAGGCTCTTCGATGTTTTAGGATGCTCTTCCCTTAGAAAACATCTTTTAAAATCTTTAATAGACAATAAATGGAAGTTCCTTCTACAGAAACTACTTTTATTTCTCCAGATGAAGAAGTGCCAGCACTCATGCTTGTGAAACATACTGAAATGTCAAGCTTCTTATTATCCAGGGACTGACTGAAATAAAGAGCAGTATCAGATGTCCAGCTGTTGCCAAGCTGAAAATATAGCTGAAAATATAAATAAATCAGAACTCTTCCTATCATCTTTTTTTTCTCATGTGACTGTAACAGTTCAGGAAAATGTATAGCAAGAATATTCATTACTTAAAATGGATTGCCTGAACAGTTTCCAGGAAACTCAGTACATATCCACTGAAAACCTTGTTTCAGTAATTTTGAAAGGTATTTTGTAACCTACTGCAAAATAAATAAGGCTCACTATAGCCCTGAGCATATTTTTATTGGGTGAGAACCAGATCCAGCAGTCACGTGTTTTCTCCATGTGCTCTGCCAACACATGCTTGGTACTAACAACTAAAAGAAAGTAGTGTGGCTCAGAGCCTTCCAGTCAGCTTGTCAGAATTTTAAACTCCTATAAACATCTGGAATTTCACAGCTCGATAAGGCAGATGAGGACTTTTGTACTTCAATACTATTTTTAAATTTATATACATTTACTTTATAATAAGATCTGTCAGTGCTTTCCTTTTTTGGTCATCATAAGCTCTTTTAACAATTATTTGGCAGTAGAAACATAGAAAGGGAAAATCTGCCCTAAGTGCAATTCACTGTGGCATCCACTAGTTTATTTTGTTTCCATGCCTTCATTTCAGCATTATTTTTAGTACCTTTGCTAAGCTTTTGCCAAAATTCAGCATCATCACCTTCCATCAGTAAAGAAACAGACACACTCTGGTCTGTCAACCTGCTATTTACATCTGTAAGACACAACATTGTCACTCAGTGAGCCAGGAATGTTTGTGACTTTTTAATGAATGTCTCTGTCACAAAAAACTGTTTTCTTGTCCTGCTCTAAATCTTAGCAACCTGACCAGTGTAGTGGGTTGGGAAAATTCCAGCTTAACATTGTTTTCTTGGAAAATCCTGCTTTTCAAACAGAAAACCATTTGCTAAAGAGCATCATGTCCACATGCTTATGTTCTTGTTAGTATTATTATTTCTTCCTTAAGGGAATTTTTTCTTAGTTATTAAAATGTCATTATGTTCCACTTGATGTTTTCTGTATAAAACTGATAATCAAAGTTTCAAAGCTCATACTGAAATTTTTGCATGACTCAACTCCCACATGTATTTTTAAATCAGCATATTTGCAGGCTTGCTTTTTAACCTCGTTTTGGACAGGGAAAGAAGTCATTGACTTGTGAACTGCTGCAGGGCAGAAGAACCACCTCTTCCTCCTCCTCCCCCTCTGTCCCCAGAGCCATGCTGTTAGCTGCAGGCCACTGAAGCTGTGAGACCTGTCAGCAGGGCTGGGTGAGCCCACGTGTGCTCCAGGCAGCACTCTGAGCCACAGGCTGATATCATCTTTCCACCTGAGTCTTCTCTGAAGGCTCTCATCTCCACATATGTTCTCAGGGAAGAAGCTCCAGACAAGAAGAGAAAAATGAACACAGATGCAGAGCAGGATTATATATTGTCTTAACGAGGGATGGAAAAGTGAACGCCGTGTCTGAACTTCAGTTCAAAGAAGGCTGCAGCTATCTCTAAGCCATTCTATCTTACTAAACTTGTCCAAGGAGCTGATCAAAGTGGCAAATGTATTTACTCTGGCTTCGAGGCTGATTCCTAATCTTACTGCCATCTTTTCTTTTTTGTGTTTTATTTTAGATTCCCACAGAAGGACACCCCACTGAAGAAAATGTCAGCCTTCAGCATACGAAAGCAATCTCCTAATCAAAGTGGTAATTCTGAGGATCCTTCATTTTCTCTGGGGAATTTCTCCCTTCCCATTTGCAAGCACTGCTGTGCCTATTGAACAGTTCCCTTTCAAGACACACCAAAACTCTTTGGTAGCAACACTGGCAGTGACCACCCTTTGACAGTGACACACACTTGGACTCACTACAGCTGCAAAGCCAGGAGTGTTTATTGAAACAGAGTGCCCAGGGCAGTGGTGGAGTCACTATCCTGGGAAGTTTTCAAGAAAAGTTTAGATGTCACACTGAGTGACATGGCCTAGTGGTACTGTGGCAATGGATTGGTGGTTGGACTAAATGATCTTGGTGGTTTTTCCAACCTTGAGGATTGTATGATTCTATGATTCCATGTCACGTGAAAGCTTTTCCTGGCAGAGGTTTAGGCCGAAACACTGTGCTGGGTAGCAGATCCGGGCAGTGTGCTACAAGATGGCAGTTCCCCATGGTATCCTGGTTGCTGTGGAAACCCCATGGGAATATGGCAGCTGGGCCATCCATTGCCCTTTGACTTAAATGGGGGAAATGAGAAACTGGAAAATTAGAATGGAAGGGAGGAGGGAGAAAAGTTGTTTAATTGTTGTCAGATGGGACGTAATATTTCTAAAGATTTACTGTTTTGAGGTGCCTGAGGGCCTGGTTTTGGTGAGACACTAGAGGCCTTAGCGCATCAAGATGATCACAGCCATGCTTTCAGTGCTGATCGGGGCTGGAGGCTGCTCAGCCACAAGTATGAGCATTGTGCAGCCTCCCCGGTGGATTGACTGCAAACAAACAAACAAACAAACAAACAAAAAACTTTATTATTTGTGCATTTTCCTATTTAACGCTTTCAATAATTTATGCTGATGTTGCCATTTTCTGTAGGCAGTGCTCAGAATAAGGCAGCCCTGCTGTACAGAGGCAGAGGACAGGAAGGGAGCAAACATTCCTCCCCTCTGAGGAGGGCTTCCCAGGAGCAGCAAAACTGGAAATGGCCTCAGGAAACATGCTGGAGGCATGCACCCTGAAACAGGCTGTATCAGCCATGCCCTTGAGCATGCTGAAAATCAGCATTTTGTGTTATTCTGAATGTTCATCAATTCTGGTTGAATTCACTTCGGTTTGGGAAGTAATTTCTCTGCTCCCATGTTCAAGCCCTGCTGAAAAAATTGAGGCTGAAGTAGTGAAGAAACAGTAAGTGAATAAGTGACTAGAGGCATCTGTATTCAAACCTGTACAGTGATAAGGACATAAACTATTGCCAAAATAAGAAGGGAGTAAGCTCTGTCTTCCTGCGCTCATGTGACCTACATGGTTGCATCAGATATGTATTCAATTTTTAATTGAAACTTGGGAGGTAATTGATTAGATCAGAAATGAATGCTGTTGAGCAAAGCGTAGGCCTCATGCACTAGCAAATAACTTATAATATTTCTTGAAAAGAAAGCACAGTATATATCCTTTGACTGCTGCCTTTATAGGAGATCTCCTGAAGCCTTATGTGCACTGAGTAATTAAAAAAAGCCATGTTTTCTTTGAAATTAAAATCATTTTTGGATAGATGATAAGAGTTTTCATAAAATGCCATTAGAATAGAAAAAAGATTCCATATAACAAGTTAATTGGATTTATATTGAGTACTTCTCAAACATGTTATGTTCCTCTCTTTTCTTCAAGATTTAGAGGAGGTTATGGCTGAAAGCACAGCACAGATTCAGATTTATCGCGCAGTTGAAAGCTTCTCTGGCAAAAACTCTAAGTATGAAAGGAATGTTGGAGTTACCTCCACTCCCTGCCAAAGGCAAATTTTATCTCTGGAATGCATATACTTGAACTCATATTTTTCCTACTTTCATAAATTAAAGTGTTGGGGCTTTTTTCCAGTGCAAATGATTGCACCAAATTGAAAATATCTACATATTTATGAGAATAGGAAGCCACAGTTCTTGCTATTGCATCTTCATTCAAGTCCTTGATTTTTGATTGTTGCCTGTTTTATTTCTGTATATCTTCATCCAAGTCCCTGGTACATTCTACTCATTGTTAATAGCATCAGTATACTCAAAACAATAAATATTTTGACCAAATGCCCTTAATACAGTTTTGCTTGTGAATTACAACTGCCATTCTTGGCAGTGACTATGAGACAATGACATTGTTTAAACTGATGAAGTTCCTTCCTCTCTTCTGTTTGCAAGAAGTGAAGTGAATTTTTAATAGATATTTCAATGAACCATAGGAGATATGCAGGGAAGGCTGTGATAGTTTCATTTTTTGAAGTCTTTAGCACAGGTTTCAATAAACATTTTTAAGAGAGAAAGTGTAAGAGAACAGGCTATTACAGAAACTACTAATAGATGATATTTTGTTCTTAATTTGTGATTGTCAACACGTCCTCAAACGTCTACCTTTGACATGCATGTTCATTTTGTAATAGTCACAAAGGGATGCATCTTTGTTGCTCCAAAAGTAAAATCAAACTTTGGGATCAAGGCCAAGAGACAGCAACACACATCTATACTCTCACATCCATGCTTCTTAAATGTTTGTCCCTTCTGTAGCACTTAATCTTGGAGAGAGCTAGTTCAACACAGAGGCAAAGGAACGGATAAGAACAGGCACAGTTTGGTTTGCAGTCAGGTACAGATTTTTAGATTGACTTTTTGAATGGTATTCTAGCATGGTTTTTTTTTTTTTTCATAAAGAAAATGTATTTGAAAGAGAAAATCTTGGCCACTGTCACTTAAAATAAATGTTTTGGTGTTCTGTTATGATTGTGTACTACTCACTGTAGTTATTTGTGATTTTTCATGTTACCACTACAGCTGATGATCTTGGATCAAAAGCAAGAGCTACGTTTTCTTATAAATCACAGCAAAATGTCAAAACACAGCAATGAAAAATGACACAATATGGACTGTGAAGTGTGATCTTCCTTTAAAACTGAATGTGCTTAATGAATATTAGATAATAATGTCTCCTGAAATCTGGTGGTGTGTAAATACTTTTGCTTGGACAATAAGGGAATTAGGACTTCATGGAGAAAATCATTAAGGTCTCTGAAGGAAAACCTGAAAAATTCAGTGTTCTTCATGAGTAAGGTTGTTGACTAATTGGATGCCATTGATAAATATTTTTTGCATTTCATATTTTAACTTATTTTGACCAGGAAAATGTGGAATTTCTATTAGGGTTCAGCTTCTAGTCCTCCATTTTAAGGAGAAATGTTGTAATGGCAAAAAAAAATATTCCTTTCCACTTCAAAGAAGGGAAATTCAGTGGGAAGAAAAAGAAATGGAAATAATGGATAATAGTTTTAATATTTTTGCTTGTTCCTGTGGCAAACTCCTCATAAAGAGAAACCAAAGGAGATAAAGATCAGCTTTCTAATAGAATGAAGAACATATATTCTCACAGATCAAGTGAACATTATTATTATAACATATATAACTTATGTATTACATATTAACATATTAACATAGCATATTATTAGTTACTCTATATACTAGATATCAGCATTGTTGAGCAAAGATATTTTAGGTTGTTTACATAAGTAAATAAGAATTCTATGAGTGCGCATGTTTGTTGTTCTATTCCTCTTAGAAACCTTTGAAAACATAAAAATGCTACATTTAGAAAAAGTTAAGCAAAACTAGATAGTTGGTTAGAAAAGAGAACCTTGTTAAATAAGCCACTGAAGAAAAAGCTTTAGAGGGAGTCTGAGCCTTTTGAGGAACCTGAAAATTCAGGGAAGTTGGGCTGAATGTGGTTGGAGGACCATGTGATCATCACCAGATTAGCTTTCACTTGAAATTTGTATCCTGTCCCACATCTGAAAATAAAGAAACCACAGACAATCCCCTGGGAAATAGGAATCACATGTTTGGCTTTCCTGGAATAACCATTGTATGTATATTTCATATCAGATCTATGATATTTGTTTACAGCAAATATTTCAAAGATACTTCATTTTGAGGATGAAACTGAATTCAGTTTGGTAAACTTCCTTCTGCATCCCCTTTAAAGTTGAAGGCATTAAGCCACAAACTTTTCAAGGAAACAGCCTGCACTAAACAAGATCATCAAACATATTCCTTGTGCTTTTTCTTTTCTGATGGTAAAAAGCTGAACTTTCACAGATTTCACCCTTTCTAACAGTACTTTTAAAAATTGTAAGATTTTCCAAAGCTTTCTCATGCCTTAATTTTCAAGACATGTTTCTCTGCATTTGTAGATAATAAGAGCCCTTCTGTTGCCATTAAAAGCAGACAGCAAGCTAATCATGATGTTAACAAGCGACGGACCCTTTTGCAAGATAACAGTTGGATAAAGAAAAGACCTGAAGAGGAAAGGTAGGAAAGAACTGAAGTACATTTCTTCAGTCTTCAGCTTATCATGCTAAGTAAATATTTTCTTAAAACATCTACTTTTTCATGAATTATATTGCCAAAAATGCAATAGATTTCATAAAATAACTGTTTTTTACTCATCTTGATGAAATATTCATAGTGTTATGGAACATTAGTCTGTTGGGCTTTCAGTGACTGATTTTTAGTAGGACTTCTGTGCACTGAGTATTTAATGAGATGTATTGAGCATTTTAGGCTTGTGGTTTGCATGAAAAGTCCCACATTTCCGGTACGTATGTTCCAAGACTACCATCTGACTCTTCTTCACAGGTCTGAAGACTGTGAATCTTGACAAATTCCTCTAAGGAACTTAGTAAAGTCAGAATCACTTGAAATTTACTGTAATGCAATCTGGTTCTTGTATTAGAGTACAAACTCAACCCAGAGACCGGGCCCTCCATGAACAGCACATAGGAAGAGATAATTCATATTCCAGAATGTTTGGAGTGATCTCATAGGGAGTTCTGTAGTTGGTGTGGCTACAGTGGTAGTAAATGGCTGTGAAATCTGATTGAGGACAGAAATCTTTTGCCAAGATACCTTTTTCTATTTTTGGTATTCAAATTTAAAGTAACCGCTGTCTCTGTTCTCCTCGTAGTGCTGATGAAAACTATGGAAGGGCTGTGCTTAACCAATACAAGTCCCAAGATAGCCTACACAGGTACTGTTGATTATCTAAACATCTTTCTGATTATATTAATGGAGAAAACCAAGCATCCTTCTATTACATACTGTTTATAGCAAGAGCTTTCTTTAAAGTCACATTTATTATGAATTATTATTTAATTTCTCATTGTAAATCTGTTCTCATTTTACATCTGACATAATTGTTAAGCTGATGACTGCAATGGATACAGGATTGGATCTGTTAACGCCTGAATGGTCTGAAATTCTGTATGAGACTTTAATTAATTTCCTATATTATTTTATATGTGATGAATTGCTTAATAAAACAGTGACAAATGTGTCATTTTTAACCTTTCTTATGGCAGTAGCGCAAATGAAAAGGAAGATCAGAAAACTGTACTTGGACGATACAGATCTGATACTAACTTGGACAGGTACAGATGTTTTCCATATGTATTTTATTTTGTGATTCTTATATGTATAAGTAGTCTCAAATATGAAGGCATGAATGAAATAAATTACATATCATTTTTTCTGTTTACTAAGTAGAAGAATTTGAATGATTTTTGCATGAACTGTAAATGAGACAAATGGAAATGTGACTTGGGAAAAGGTTCTTCTTGTAATCTTGCTCTTCTTTCCTTTTATCAGTTTATGTGGATTCTCGTGCTCATAAAAGTAAACACCTCTGCACAGATGACCCATTTACTCCTTCCCAGTTTCCTTTTTTTCAAACTATAAACCAGCATCCTATCTCTAACAGTTAAGCACAACATGTCTAATACTTAGTTCTTTCCACATCCTTTTTGCCACTTCATACATCATACATCAGCACAAGTATCAGGACCACATATGTATCCTAAAGGTGCTTAATTTAAATGTTCTAATCAGTGTTAACTTCTGTCTAGTTCTTTAAGACATGATCACACCAGTATTTTTGCAGATTCTTTGTGCAGAAAATCTTCAAAATTCAGTCCACAACTACTATCTGTTACCAACAAGACCCTGAATCTATCAGTACCAGAATTTAAATGCACACTTTGTGGAAAACATGGACCTGTTGGTTGGATCTTGGTACTTTGTCATTGTGTTTGATGACCATATTTATGGTGTTGTAAGAAACAATGACAAATTACCGCATTAAATTTACTGTGTCCATGGAAAGCTGGAATAAAATGGGCTACAGTGTTCTGTGATTCTTCTATGGGCTGATCAATTCTACTGTATTTGTTCCTTCATCATGAAGAAGCGAGCCTATAACTTTATTTTACTTATTGTTTTTCTCCATATCTTTTCTATCTCCATATTAGTCTTTTTGACCGGAGGGTCCACCTTAGAGCACACTTTGTACATGTATAGGAATATAGCAATGGTTTCTGGTTCCTTTGCCGTATCTTTCCTCATACTTGATAATATTGAATTTACTCTTCTGAGTACTGCTGGGAATTGAGCTGTTCACAATATTATCTATATAACTCCAAGACTTCTTTCTTGAGTGATAATAGCTAGTTCAGAGATTAAAGAGTTGTTTTTCTTGGCAGGCATTACTTTGCATCTAAGAAAAATGAATGTCATCTGCCATTTTAGATATCTAGTATTTTAACAGATGACTTCTGAAAGCCTTGCCAGTCAGCATTTGCTTTGACTATCATGAGTTAGTGAAATTGGCAAACAACATTCTCTGACTTCTCTTTTCCAGATAATTTCTGAACATATGGAAAACACAGGTCTTGTACAGATCTCACTTTCCACTCTGAAAAAATGCCATATATTCCAAACCTTTATTTCTGACTTTTTAACCAGTTGTTTGTGCATGGAAGAACCCTTATTACCACACAGTAGATCAGTTTATTTAACAGGCTTTAATGAGGAATTTTCTGGAAATCTATTTGGATATGCAAGTAGACTGTATCTACCATGTCATTCTTACCCACAAACTAATTGACTCAAAAACAAATTTAAGGCCTTATTTTTCAGAATAGAAGCTCTGAGTGCTAGTTTAGAAGCCATAGGGCAATTCCACTTTCTATAGTGTTGATGAAAAGTATTGTCCTGAACATCCCTATTCAGCTGGGACTTTTTGTTATATGATGAGTTGTTAAAGATGCCTGAATTATTTTAGGTTGTAAGCTGCCTGATTTGTGTTCTCATACATATAAATATTTAAGATACATTGTTATTAATATGCAACAGGTGACAAAAAATACAAAGAAATGGTTATATATAAGAATAAGTATTCCTGATAACTGATGTGGAATTAAGTGAATAATGTTGGTTCTATCATAAAATGATAAAAATGAGGAAGCAGATAGTCAAGTAGTTTATTTTTTCTCAGTCATCGTTAGTCTTCGCAAATTTGTGATATATAGTAATTTCAGGATTAATTCATACACACCCATTGCCAGAAGGCACTTCTGTGAGAATGAACCATGTGTTCTGCATCCTCTCAAATTTGCAACCTGAGGCATAAAAGGGTGTGGTGATGTATTTTCTCTTAGCTCCTCTTTGTAGCTTGCAGTTTAATTTGGTACTTCTGCTTCCTCTGTAAAGGATGTTTTCCACCAGGTACAATTCCCTTATTTTCTTACAAATTATTTCTGGCAAGAATAACAATACTACAGAAATCTTAAGCTTAGAGTATAGCAGTCTTGAGACTAGCAATATTCCTTAGTTTCCTGTGTAAAAAGGAATTTTTTTTTAATTATTTTTTTTTCCCCCCACCTCAAAACTAAAATGTATTGTTGAAATATGTCTTCTATGATTCTGGAATGCAGAAAAAAATCTAAAGCATTGTTCATAGCTTGACAGCTTTGAGAAGAATTACCTTCATATTGGAGATTTCTCAGCTGTTTGCCAGCTAAAATAATTTTTTTTAGCTAAGATGTTGTAAAATCGCAACCTATCCTGCAGAAGGTGTGCAGAAGTTACCAGTTTTAAGCCAGAGATTAGAATGTCTTTCCAAATGTCTACTTTATAGCTCTCGTGGCCATTACTGTAATACTCCAAAGGACGTGGATTTTCAGAATGGGATTCTATCTAGATGAATGTGTCTTCAATAGCTAGTTTTCAAAACATCTAAACAGTCACTGAAACGCTAATTTAAAAAATGGGAAATACACTGCTTGAAGAGTGCAGGAGTAATTTGAGGTTCTTCATTGTATGTAGAAAGACGACAGTGAAAACACATCTACAAGCCATTTTAAATACAGATATGCTTCCCAACTCCTGTCACCTCCATATTCAAGGACATTATTGTTTGATATGAGTTTATCCTAAGCCCAACCTCAGAGGAGTTCAAAGCCAGGTTGGAAAGGGTCCTGAGCATCCTGATCTAGTGGGTGTCATCCCTGTCCAGTGCAAGAGGGTTGGAACTAAATGATCCCTTCCAACCCAAGAAATTGTATGATTCTGTAATTACAAAATTTGAACTTCAGTTTCAGTTTCAAGGACCTGGAAGAGACGTTGGGGATGTCTGGATGTTTACACCATTGGCTGCAAGCGGAAGGGTAGATGAGTTGTGAGAAATCTGTAGCTTGACTGCATTAGATGCACGTATACCGGCACGTAGATCTGTACTTCATACATCAGAGAAAAACTGTAATATTAAGATGTGAAGATAAACTTCTATTCAGTCACGGTATTAACCAATTTTTCACATCTTGAACACTATGCAATATTTCACTTACGTGAAAAGGGAGATGTCAACAAATATGTCTATAGGTACAGAATAGCTTTCATGCATGGAATGTCTGAAAAGAAAACATTTTCTCAGCTTGGAAAAGAGTGTAATATAGGGAAAGTGAGTAAAGGAATTTGACTGCTTTACTTTAAGAACGATGAGATACTCAACTAAAGGTTTAGGTAACAGCTCAAAGAAAATAAAGATTTTGTTTTGTTTTGTTTTTGTTTACACACAAATTAACTATAGGAGTCACCATTGCAGGATAATGTGGAGATTAAATATTTAAAGTGGTTCAGGAAAACATTAGATGGATAAATGCATCGTTAATCCAGAGGTGTCTGTTGTAGATAGCACTGAGTGTGCAAACTGCATATATTCTTCCACCATTGCTTATCAGAAGCAGAAAAGCTGTACATGGAAAAGTTAACTTTATAGTTAACTTTCTTCATTTACTTTTTTTCAAAACATTACTACATTGAGCAGCCAGATGGATGCCAGGTGGACCCTTCAAGTCTTACCTAGAATGGTGTAATACATCACCACTTAAAGTATTTTGCTTAAATTTTCAAAATAGGAAATGAAACTCTAATGAAATGCTTATTTGGTGAATGAATTACAGCACTTATGTTTGCATCCACAGTACAGTTTGCAAGATTAGTGAGACCTCTAGTGATCTTTTGGGTAACTGTAGCTGCCAGTCACTCTTAGAAGACAGCCGTGATATGACTTAGTTACTTGAGCAATTAAGTTTAAGATTTGAAAAAAGAACAGATTGTGTCCGTGTCCTTGAAGGATTTTCTTTAAATACAGCCATCTTCCATGATAGCTGGCTGAAGGCAGCATACTAAAGGTTTTGTCATAATATTGGATTATAAATGTAGAAATAATTATTTTATATCTAGAGGGGTATCTATGATGTATTATGTATCTATGTATCATAGATTATGTATCTATGGGTACATAACAAAAATTTCCATGTATAATTAAGTTGCAGCACAAAATATATATATATATTTTGCTAATTTAACCAAATATTTAAGATAAACGTCTCAACTTAGAATTTGTAGTTTATTTACTTCAATTTATATTTGAGCTTTTTGGACTCTCTCTGTTCTTACTAAAGGACATAGTCCTGAGCAGTCTGCTGTAGGTGGCCCTGCTCAAGGGAGGTTGGACCAAGTGACCTCCACAGGTCTTTTCCAGCCTCAACTCTGTGACTCTGTGATTTCATTTATGGAATAAATATATATATATAAGTGTTTAAAGTGTTTAAGTGTTTAAACCATGTTTCAGCTATGATAGCTACATAATGCTTTCTGTGAAAGTGTGAGAGGGTTTTGAGTAGCAACTCTTGAATACTTAACAGCCTTAAAAGTCATGATTATTTCTTAGTATAATTGTAATAGCATAATAAAATCAATTTAAGCTAAAACAACCTAACTTCTCTGATAGATGGTGTTCCTACAGGCCACTACTAGGCTTTATCAGGGATTTTTCACTAGAGCATTTTCAAATCATATGGATCTCCAAAACCATAAAGAAAACCATACTGCTGCATCTCCCAAGGAGTGGTGAAGTGGGTGGAAATTGTACACCTTACATACTTCTTATCTGAAAAAGGCTACTTTCTTTCTAGAGTTCAGTTATAATTCAAAGGAATCAAAATTGCTATATATTCTACTCTATTTTATTCTACTCTAAAATTAATTGTTACAGCAATAAGGCTTAATATATCAATTAGAATGTAAACATCATAGTCTTTTGAAACAGTTTTTCAGTAAGCTACTTAGACTGTTCAGATACGAGCACACTACATTTATATTAAGTCAGCTTTTCTTCTGTACCTTTTTGTAGTGCTAATAAATTGTAATCTGAACACAGGACAAAGGGATACTTCATCTTTTAATTTTATTCAGTTGTTTTAAATAAAGATCTAGAGTACGTATTTTGAATAACTTCTGTTTTGTTTGTTTGGTTTTTTTTTGCTTTTTAAACAGAATTCCAGGCAGTAGTGATATCGACAAAATAAATAAGTCTCCCACTATGAATAATAAGCAAAACAATAGGTAAGTGTTTTGGAAATGTTATCATCTAAGCATTATATATCAGGTATTATCACCTAAGTTACCTGTATACACAGCAAGAATGTATAAAGAAATAATTAGTATGGTATATGGCTTAACACTAAGTTTCATTTCACCATTTGACCACTGGAATACAGCCATCCATGCCTAAGTTGCCATGGACTCTTTAGCAGGGGGGTTGGACTTGATGATCTCGTGAGGTTCCTTCCAACTCCTGTGATTCTGTGATTCTGTGAAAAAGGGTCTTTTGGAGGATAATTCAACTGATGTCTTTCAGATCCTTTTTTTTTCTTTTTTTTTTTCTTTGAAAGAGAGGAATTATTATTCCCTAGAACTGCCTATTTCTCCACATAGATTAAAAGAAAGATCAGCTCAGAGTTATGTATTTACAGTCATAGCAATTGTTTAAGAAATACAGGGTTTTAGATACAATACAGATACACATACAGAAAAGGAAGACTGAGAATGTTTTGAAATCAATTCAGTGTGGTTATGTTCTAGAGCTCTGCATTTGTCTGCAAGAATTCAGGAGGAAAGTCTATAGGGAAAATAAAAATCTGATTCAGGTTTTCATTGGAAAATACCACTGAACTTTGGCTAATGGAAAACTTGATAACCAAAATGTAATAAAATATTTTTTTATGAGACTGATTTTTTTTTTTTAAGCGAAAATCAAACAGAAAATTCATGGTTTCTTTGAAAGCTTTTATTTTTTCAGAAATTCAGATTTTGTTACAAACATGTTAAAGCAAATATTTCATTTAAGTAGAAAATCATAGTAGAAAATCTGTGAAATAATATTAAAAAAATCTGTTATGATTCAGAGGTGACCATAGAATACATCTAACATGATAACATTGAAAATTTAATTTCTAAAGCACAGCTCTACTAATTGAAATTTGTTATTTATTGAACAGAAGAGCTCAGTTGCCATCCTTATAAATGTAAACAAACAAATATATTGCTGTGTTCCTTCCTCAGTGCCTGTAGAGTTCTATCAAAAATAAATTGCACTGATATGGTTGCTAGTGAGAACCGAGCACTGGAATTAAATGTTGTCTTACAAAGTGCCAAGGTTTTATTCTAAAGAGCAAAATAAAGCCATTTAAACATCAAGTGAGGTCATTCTTCTAAATTATAATTTTATACCATAGTGTTGTAAACCATTGTGATGATGATGTGAAATATCATATAAATTGGATTTTAAGTTATAGAGTTTGGAGATAACTTTTAATAGACCTACCATGAATTCTGAAGTAGGGCTCAAGTGAGACTTCAGTGTTATACACTTTCTCCTGCCAGACAGCATTGAAATAATTTTTCTTTAGTTATTCTAATGTCATTAAGAACTGAAGGGGACAGACAACACTTTCTTGATAAAATTTATGAGAAAAATCCCTGACTTGGAATTTATGTAGTTAGGAATATGAAGGATATCAGCTTTCTTTCCAGGCATATAATGAAATAGAGCAGCACTGACAGTTACATGAAAACCATAAAGTTTAAAATATGAAAAATAAAGATATTTTAGTACTTGGAGAGTGAAGTGTTGGTACAGATGTCAAATTTTATGAAGTCAGAAATTAGTTTGGATACCAAGTAAAGGCACATATTCTTTAAGTATCACAACTCCTTAAGATATTTAAAATCTGTTATCATTTGAGTTAGTTCCAAAATTTCATTTGGCATATGTAAACATAGTTGGAGCATTTACTCTGCACAGTCATGTCTTTCTGATAAGGGAAATGTCATTTTTTATCCTTGTTTTCACATTTAAAATGATACACTTACTGAAGATGAATTAGTAAATGAATGAAAAGTATATTTTCTTAACAGACAATCTTGGACTCCTAATACACCATCTGCAAACACTCCTGCCACTTCTCCTATCAAGAAAAAAAGGTATTCATTGACGCCATTGTTTGATCGACAGAGGATATATAGCACTGTATTAAACCTTAGTTAATAATTGTATCAAAAAACACTATCAACTTTCTCCTCTAGCAAACTCAAGCTTCAAGAATTCTCTGCTTTTTATTTATTTATTTATTTATTTATTTATTTATTTCCCCCCTGAGAGTACTGTGTTGCAAGATAGTTTGTACTACCAATTTAAGCTCTGTGGGCACAATAATAGATGCTAGTTCTTTACTACAGCTCCTAACTCAGCAAAACCATGCCTTTTCAATGTATAAATTTGAAGTGCTGTAGCACACTCTAATTACAACCAACTGAAATCTCTGATGCCAAATTTGACCCTGTGCTGTTTCATTACATAGAAACTACACAAAGCGTTTTGGAGTAGCTAGATTTAAAAATTTAGATTTCAAATAATATTGACTGAATTAGAGAAAAGACAGGGTGTAGAACAAATAACATTTTTTAATTCAAAATACACTGCTTAGGATAGCTGTATTTCTATCCTACAGTCATAGAATGGTTTGGGTTGGAAGGGACCTTTAATACTCAGCTAGTTCCAAACTTCCTGCCATGGGCATGGACGCCTTCCACTAGATCAGGCTGCTCAAATTCTCATCCAGCCTGGGCTTGAATGTTCTTGTAGTGAAAAATTTCTTCCTAGTATCTAATCTAAGTCTACTCTGTTTTAGTTTAAAACTATTTACCCCTTGTCCTATCAGCATGCACCTCAATTATGAGTCCTCATCTTTCTTTTGCACATTTTAAATAGTGAAAGGCTGAAATAAGGTCTCCCTGGATCATTCGTTAGGGTGAACACCCCCAGTTCTCTCAGTGTCTCTTTGTAGGAAAGGTGCTCCAGTGTTCTGATCATTTGGTAGCCCTCTTCTGGATCTGCTCTAGTAGGTATGCATTTATCCTATGCTATGGGCCCCTGAGCTCAAGAGAGTACTCCAAGTGAGATCACACAAAGAGAAAGTAGAGGGGGAACAATTACCACCCTTAATGTGCTGGCCACACCAGTTTTGATGCAGCCCACAGTATGATTGGCTTTCTGGGCTACTAGCACATATAGTTGAGTCATGTTGAGTTCTTTATCCGCCTGTACCCACAAGTCCTTCTCAACAAGCCTGCTTTCAATCCATTCATCATCTGGTCTGTACTGAAGTTCCATATTCAGGAACTTGCACTTGACGTTGTTGAACTTTCTGAAGTTCACATGGGCTGCCTCCCAAGCCTGGCTAGATTGCTCTGGATGGCATTCCTTCCCTCTCAAATGTCAGATGCGTAATTCAGCTTGTTGTCATCCATAAACTTGCTGAGTAAGCTCAGTCCAATTGTCCATGTCACCAATGAAGATACTAAACAGTTCCAGTGCTAGTATGAACCACTGAGGAACACCACCAATCACAGATCTTCACCTGAACATTGAGACATTGACCACAACTCTTTAGATGTCACCATTCAACCAATTCATATTCCAGTGAGCAGCATACCCATCAAAAACATTGATTTGTGGCTCTCTGAAGAGACAGACATTTTTCCCTTTTTCCAGGTACTGGGAAATTCACTTGGCTTCTGTGACTTTCCACATATGATGGATAGTGACTTGGGGATTCAGCTGCTCCTCAAAAGACTTGTGCTCCATACTCTTCACAGCTTTGTTCCTCTTCTCTGGACACATTCCAGGGCTTCAATGTCTTTCCTGTAGTGAGGGGCACAAAACTGAACAGAGTACTCGAGGTATGGCCTCCCCAGAGCTGAGTACAGGGAGACAATCACCTCTCTGGTCCTACTGGCTACATTGTTTTTTATATAAACCAGGATGCCATTGGCACTCTTGGCCATCTGGGCAAACTGCTGGCTCATATTCAGCTGAGCGTTGACCAACACCCCCAGATCCTTCTAACTCTGTGCAGCTTTCCAGCCACTATGCTCCAGGCCTGTAGCGTTGTGTGGAGTTGTTGTAACCAAAGTGCAGGACTTGACACTTGGTCTTGTTGAACTTCATTCCATTGGTCTCAGCCCAGCCATCCTGCCTGCCCAGGTCCCTTTGAAGGGCCTTTTAACTCTCAGCCAGATCGACACAACCTCCCAAGCCGATGTCATTTGCAAACTTACAGAGGATGCACTCATCCTCTCAGTCACTCATCACCCTCATCCAAATCATCAGTGATAATATTAAACAGGACCAGCCCCAATACTGACCCCTGGGGAACACCACTCTTGACTGGTCACCAGCTGGATTTAACTCCGATCACCGCCACTCCCTGGGTCCAGCCATTTGGACAAATTTTTACCCAGCAAGGAGTGTGCCTGTCCAAGCCATTGGCTGCCAGCTTTTCCAGAAGAATACTGTGGGAACCAGCTCTCTTGGGACCTTTCATCAGGTGCCGTGAACTTGCGCACATTCAAGTTCTTCAAATGATCTCAAGCCTGATCTTTTCCTATGGTGGGTAAGACTTCATTCCTCCAATCCTTGCCTTGAGATTCTGTGAACTGGGAGGCAGAGCAAGAGAAATGGCTGGTGAAGACTGACAGAAATGTTGTAGAATACCTCAGTCCTCTCCATATCAGTTGTAGTCAGGTTCCCTGTCTCACTCATCTTTTTGCATGAAGGGCAACCTTCCCTGCCTGACCCTTCTGAACAGCTTTCAGCCACTCACTGGAGCACTCCAATCATGTTATTAATCCCACCATGTGTCAGTGACAGCATTTAGATCACAGCTTTCTAGCTGGACGGCATGTACAAGTTACTCTATGTGTATTAATATAAACACTTCAACTGGACTTTCAACTGTCTAAAGTTTCTGACGCGTTTTTTTTGGAGAGCTGCGGGGCATTCTTCCACCATGTAGCTTGCAAGTATACAAAGTGCCACAGCTTTATTAGCTTTGTAAGTTCAAGGCCCAATTCACTGAGTCAGCCAAGCTGCCAGTGAAGATTCTTGTTCCTCTCACAGAGAAGTGGATCCCATATTTCCCCAGTAATCTGTTTTCATTGAAATGTATTCTGTGATTGAAAATACCAAAGACTCAGCAACGACATGTATCCAGGTATTAATCTGCATTTGTCCATTTCTGTGCACTCCCTTATCTCTGACTGGCAACGTAAAGGAGATTATCACTTGGGTCCTCATTCCTTTGATTTGTGCCTCCTAGGCTATGAAGTCCTGTTTTATGTATCCTTTCCATTCATGATTTCTGTCTGTGATTTTCTTTCCCGTACTCCATGTGCAAACAATATGATCAGTAGTATTATAAATTACTGCTTGTTTACCTTGCAAACAACTGCTTGAGCAATAAGTTTCAGGAAAAGAATTAAAGCAGCAGCTGAAAGTGCTTACAATACTTACAAGACGTGTAATAAAAGCCCAAAAGCATTTCTTGAGTCGGTATTTATACCTTTGTTTGCTTTGTACATTCTACTTTGATCCACTTATTTTTATCATTCAAACTGTAGAAAAGACAATGTGGAGTCAGAAAATATATTTTACACAATAGTAATTCAATTTACTATGTTATTTCCAATTCTGTTCAAGTGTCTGGATTTTTAAAAATGGTCTAAAAAGTATAATTATGCAGTTTTTTTTTTCAAAATATTAGTAATTCGAGAACAATTACAGACATTCCTACACCATTTCTGAGATTCTAATGTTCTTTTGAAAAGAAACAGACTCAAGCTGCCATAACATATATTAATACTCAAGCATTTATTTGTTAACATTGACAGACAATCTTGGATGCCTCCCCCAGTTTCAAGTAATAAGACCACGACAGAAACAGTGGAACTCAAATGGTAAGTACTAACGATCATTAGTTATTTCCTTTTGTAATTTTTTGCTAGAGCTGATTTCACAAATAAGCCTATAGGGCTAAGTAAGATGGTATGGGTAGAAAAAGCATCCCAAGTCTAAAGACTTGTTTGGGCTCTAGTCAGCTTGATGCCCATGACTGATGGAGGTGTGAGTATGTGAAGTGCCAAAGACTTGAGGTTGTATAAGTGCTCCTAAATTTTTCTACCATGCATGTATGTTTTCTCTGTGATTTTACTTCAGAATGTTCCAGTTATGTCTCTACAAATTTGCTATAGAGTTACTAGTCATATGGGCAGGTATCTATTAATGCCTCTTGGTCAGACAGACAGGGGCTGACTGACCAATCTGGTGGTCTTCCATGGTGGGGTGATGGCATCAGTGAACAAAGGAAGGGCAAATGATGCCTTCTACCTGGATTTGTGCAAGGCCTTTGACATGGTCTCGCCACATAATTATCTCTAAAGTGGAGAGAGATTAATTTGAAGGATGGATAGAGATTGGTTGGATAGTCCAGCCAGAGGGTTGTGTTCAATGGCTCTATATCCAGGTGGAGGCTGGTGAAACATAGTGTTTCCTAGGTATGCCATCTTGGGACCAGTGCTCTTCAACATCTTTATCAGTGACATAGACAGTGGGGTTGAGGGTACCCTCAGCAAGTTTGCTGTTGACTGCAGAGTGGTGCAGTTGATATGACAGAAGGAAGGGATGTCATACTGAGGGACTTGGACAGGCTTGAAATGTGGGATCACATGAACCTAATGAGGTTCAACAAGACCAAGTGCAGTGTATCGCACTTAAGTCAGGGCAATCTCAGATATGTATACAGACTGAGAGAAGAACTCATTGAAAGCAGTCCTGTGAAGAAGGAATTAGAGGATTTGGCCAGAATTCAAAGACACTCACCAACCACTGGAAAGTCAGTGTTTAATAGATATTTTAATATGTCTGCTGCAATGAATTTATCTGACTTAATTTCAGTATCTCACTATGATCATGGTAATTTTGAAAGCAAGGAATGCATCTTTATATGACACCTGCCCAGGTTCTAGTAAAATACTGAGATTCCTATGCCCTTCTTAGCACTAATTATCTAATTACTTCTCTACCCTCATCAGACAGAGCTGACTGAAATAGAGGCCTATTCTTGATGAAGCATTCATGAACTCTTGCCATTCTTGAATCATCTTACAATGTTATCAAGCATACTTGGTTAAACAGTGATGGGCTTTAAATGATTAATTTGTTTATCTTTGAAAAGTGCTTTGAGGATGGGAAAGCTATTTGAAATTGTGAAAATTACTGTAACTAATAATAGCCAAAGGGGAGCCTTTTATTTGCTTATGAGTTTCAGAAAATAAAGTGTGATGTGAATATGTTAATAACCACAGTTTTAAAAGGTCGCTATCAGTCTTAGGGACAGCTGGAGCAAAGCATTGTCTTTTCTTCAAATACAAGAATGGCCTACGTTCTGCTATGTTTACTGTCTTCAGGAAAGCAGTTCAGCAATGAAGGATTATTTTTTTATAGAGTTTATAATTTGATAACCTTTTCTGATTCTGAGACCCAAATTTAGTTTTCAGTATTCAAGCATGACACATGAACTTTTATAATGCTTTGTCTCAGTCCTAAAAGGATGAATAACACTTTACAGAATGCTTAACAAAATTAAGCTAAGCATATAAGCAACTGACTGTAATTGAGTTTTCTGGGCTGTGAATTGTGTGCTGTAAACAAAACACTATTGACTTGTGATTTACTGGAGAATATTAACTGAAGAATTAGTGCCTTAGTAACATAGAAAAAGTATGATTAGAATTATATTATTATAATACTTGGGTTAAACAAATTATGTGCTACATTAAGAAACAAAGAAAAGTACATTCTTGAAAGAAGAAAAGTAAAATTAATTGCTAATTATTGATCTAAAAGCTTGCAAAGCGCTCCAGTATTCACATTTTATTTCTGAAATGTTTTTTTGTTTCCCAGGACCACTTCATCAGAAAATTTGAAAGATCCAACAAGGTATGTGTTTTTATCTTGCTTCCTATTAAGTTTGGAAATGCAACACATCCCTATGCACAAACATTTATCACTATTTTATATTTATTCATATAGCATATATATATTTATTGTAATACAATGATTTATTTGGGAAGTTTCCTCCATAGTCAAGGTCCCAGAATTGCATGAAGAGGACATCCTTTCTTGCAGAAATACAGTTATGTTCATCTAGTTTAAAACACTTCACTGGATATTTACTCAAAATTAAAAAACTGTAGCTGCATAAAAATATTTAAAATTGCTTCAGAATTTTAATTTCACAATTATATATATAGTTAATGTGACCATTCATTTATGCTAAACTGATGTTTTAAAGAGTGAAAAAGAGTGAGTAAGCAAAGCAAAGAAGGAGCAAATAGTAAATGAAAAAGCTATACAAATTTGAAGTTTTGTAATAGAAGGCATTAACATACAATGATCTGTTGTAAAGTCTCCCTAAACCTGAGTGTTTGCAAAAGTTGCTCCAATTTCAGAAAATAAATTTATGAAATCTATTCATTAATGTAATGTACATTTCACATGGCCTAAATTAGGAAAAGATTACTTAACCAGCCTGTGATTTCACGGCTTATGATGAAAGGAGCTGGAAAACTTGTCATAATTTAATTGCCATCTTAATAGAAAGACTATCTACAGAAGCATGGACTCTAATTTCCAATTGTATCTGACACCTTCTCCTGTCATTTCAGTGTTCTAAAAGTGACCAATCTGACTGATCCTGTCAGAAATAAGTAAACATACCTACAATGATAACTAATATAAGTGATAAATTATGTAACCTGTTTCCAAATATCATACGCATTAAGTATGTTTTCACCACTTGTATTGCAGTGCTGCTTTTTCATCAGAACAAGTCACGCCTCAAAAATCAAAGACTGATGTAGATGATCAAGCTACAGCAAGGTAACAGAAACTGACATATTTAAAATGATGTTAAAGTACGTGATGAATGTCACTTTATGTACTCTTTTATTTTTCAATTCCATATTTGATAGCTTTTTCGGACATGGTGTGTGATAAATGCAGCATTTCTCTACTGCTAATAATTGTCCCAGAAGTATGAACTTTGAGTCCCACCTCACCGACTTCCTAAGTTATTTCAGATGTCTTCGTTTTTAATTCTTTCAGTGCATCTAGCTTGCATCATAAAGAGCAGTATATAGATAGATGCTGCAAAAAATAAAAAATGTAGAGGCAGATGCATTGCAGTAGTATGGTTTGTACAGTATATTATCTTGGGGCTTCAAGAAATTGTGGGAGCAGGAGTATCTTCACACTGCTATGTATAGAAGAAGTCCCAACTTTGAAATTTTAAATAGGAAAAAATATCACATATCAGGACAAATTAGTGTATTTATACAGATGCATTTGTTCTTGTGGTAAGTTAGATGGCAAAATAAGTAACGTACCTTAGAAATGTGTCAGTGTAAAGAATACCTTGAAAATGATTGGTGGAAAAGACAGAAATGTTGTTTTACTGAAATTCCAGTGAACTGTAAGAATCTCTACTAACAGAGATGGCATATTTTTTCAAAACAATCAGCAATACTCAGGGGTGGTGGTTTTACACTGATGGGAGCTAAGCTCCACCATGTTGCTTGCTCGCTCCCTCTTCTCCAAAGAACGGGGAGAAAATGCAATAGAAAACAAAAATAGCTCATGGGTTGAGATATTTTGAGTCAAGATATTCTAATAGAATAAAATACCTGAATATGCAACTAAAAAGTGAATGAATTAGAATTAAATTTCTAGGTGTGCACCAAGAATTATGGTAGCTCAGATTTTTAGTTTTTAACTGGAAATACTAAACTGTCCAGATACTAAAGTTAGTCTTGTTTAGCTAATTCAATTTTGTTTGATTCATAATGTGTAGTTTTGTGGTCTGCAGTCACAGTTTATACAATTTTGAATCTCGTTCCCTCCCCTCAGTATGTAAAATCAGTACAGAGTAGTTAAGGATAACATGCAAAAAACACGTGACAGTGTAATTCCTTGGAAAAAGCAGTGCTTTAGGGAAACATTTTCCTGTCAAGAAATGTGGGAGATCTTAGAGAATTAAATACACCACTGTATTAATGATGGAATTCACAGCCATTCTTCACTCCTAAAGGCGTGTAAAAGCCTTACTTAATCCCCAGCCTCAATCAGTCCACATCCATAGTCCTCGGTGGCTCTCATTACCATCTTGAGCTTTGTATTCTAGTCCCTCCATTGGCAGAGAGCTGGAGGAATATTTGACTGATCTACAAGTTACTATGGTAACCTCACACTAACTACAGCTATATGTGTCACTATGTAAACTATAAGTAGCCTGCAATCTTCATGGGCAAAATCCTGCTCTCTTTCCTTCTGTTATAATTCCTTTACATTTGGCTGATGATTTAGATGTCAACCATCTGCTACTCATGTGTCAATTTCACAAAACTATGAATTTTTTGCTGAATTTATGCTAACCAAAAATGCATTAAGCAGCTGTCAGCAGAAGCTCCTTTCTTCCTCTAAAGATGACATATCAATACTACGCTTTTGTCAAAAACGCTTGCACCACACAGAAATAAATGGCAACATTAACAGTATTTCTAGTAACACTGATGTGTATAAGAAGTAATTTTACATCCTTTAATTTCACATATTTTTATTCAAAATGCAAAGATTTTCAGGTCATGTTTTTTGAAGTTATACTTAATTGATTATTTGTCTTTTGTCAAGGATTCTGATATGGAAGTTAATGGCATAATGGATTAATTTCAGTATAAAATAAAGAGATATTTACTAATATGCTAAGTGGTTTCCTATCAAACCTCATTAGTGACATGAAGAAAATCTTTTGAAAGGATTTACCTGAAAAGGGTGTCAGATATTTTCTTTTGGCTGAAAACGTAAGCTTCACGATGCACTGCTCAATGAAAAGCCTAAGCCTGCCTCTATTAAAGTAAAAAACAATTTACATGTTGCTTTCAAGTAGAAGAGTTAGACTTAGTATCTGTCTTAAAGCAAAAATATATTTAGAATACATGGAGGTATAATTAACCTATGGACTGCCACATTTTTGGTATGATTAACAGACTAGAATAGGCAACTTGGAGTTTTGTAGGGCATCTAAAGGTTCCATAGACTGCATAAATAAGTAAGGTAGGAACCAGAAGAGGCAGAGATAACCACTATGTAATAATTGATGTGTATTTTTTCAGAGTATTACAGGCTGTCCTCAGATCAGGTATCTAGATATTTTCCTGACTTACACTATAGGTCCTTTTTCACTCAGAGGGTGGTGACACACTGGAACAGGTTGCCCTAGGAAATTGTGGATGTCCCATTGCTGGAGGCATTCAAGGCCAGGCTGGTTGTGGCTCTGGGCAGCCTGGTCTAGTGGTTGGCGACCCTGCACATAGTAGGGGGGCTAAAACTAGATGGTTATTGTGGTCCTTTTCAACCCAGGTCATTCTATGACTCTATGATTCCTTCAGTCTTCTTTACTTAGTTTATCAAGTACTTTTTGTATTTTGTATCCATTTCAGTGGAGAACCAAGATTTTCACTTTTTTCCATTACAGAATCTCAGCAACTATAAAATGCAGTTGCTTAGACAACTGCATTACAAACAATGCCCTGTGGGCAGTCTTCTTAGCCAGGGCAGCCTGGGCTGTAGTGACTGTGCCTTGGTGGAGTCTGTGATCTTGAAGAATGTGGGCCTAGCAAAAAGCAGAGGACCCTAGCACCCTGTGCTTTGGGAGAGCAAGGTTCTGGCTGCTCAAAGAACTGCTGAAAAAGATACACTGGGAGACCATGCTTAAGGGTATGGACACAGAACAAAGCTGGCTGCTCTTTAAGAACATCCTTCTGAGAGCACAGTGGTCTCCACCCCCCAGCAGAAGCAGTAGAGCAGGAGAGGCAGGCAACCGTCATGGCTGTGCAAGGACCTGCAGCTTAAACTGAGGGAAAAGAGGGAAATGGACAGGAAGTGGAAGCAGGGTTGTGTATTCTGGGAGAAATACAGGGCTGTTGTCCGTGTGTGTAGAGATAGGATTAGGAACGCAAAGGCGCAGAGGGAGCTGAACTTGGCAAGGGATGTGAAAGATAGCAAGAAGGGGTTCTACAGGTACATAGGCAGGAGGAGACAGGCCAAGGAGAGTGTTCCCCCTCTGATGAAAGGTAATGGGGAGCGGGCTTCCCCAGACATAGAAAAAGCTAAGGTACTCAATGAGTGCTTTGCCTCACTCTTCATGGGTGGTCAGGCTTCTGGTGTCTGCCAGGACCATGATCCTCTAGGTGAGGGTGTGGGGAGTGGTTTCTGTCCCACTGTAACAGTGAAACAAGTCCAAGTCCTCCTCATGACATTGAAGGTGTGTAAGTTCAACATGTCCATGGGACCAGATGATATCCATCCTAGGGTTCTGAAAGAGATGGCTGATGTGATTGCCGAGCTGCTCTCCATCATATTTGAAAATTCATGGCTGTCTGGTGAAGTCCTTAGGTTCACATGTGCCTACTTTTCAAGTCTGTCCAGGTTTTTCTGGATGGCATTCCTTCATTCTATTGTGTCATCAAATTCCTAGTAGTTCATAAATTGAAGAAGAAATATATTGTAGTGCTATAGATGTATTGTATTTTCATAGATATACCAGATACACCTGAGAAACTTTTGAGGTAATAGTAGCAGGAGCTATATAAGAACTAAGAGAGACATCTCAACTCTTGAAGCATCCAAAGTAATATTGGCTGCTAACAGTGAATGACTATTAGTATGCGGAAGCAAATATTATAGGAGCTTTTACATACATTTGTCTTTTTAGATGTACCATTTGCAGTGCAGATAGGTTGAAGAACATGTCTCAGCTGTGCATTTGTATGTATATGGGTGAGAACGGTAATTTCTGGGGATCAGAATCATAGAATCATAGAATGGTTTATATTGGAAGGGACCTTTAAGATCATCTAGTGCCAATCCTCCTGCTATAGGCAGGAAACAAGGAACTAGAATATTTTTGTGATACTTTAGCATTATATTTTCTATAAAGTACTGTACTAGGTTTTTCTGTTCTGTACAGAGTAACTTATATAATTATCCCTCTTAGAGCATTGTGAATTTAATGGTTCTGTAAATACCTTTTATTATGCTTCTCTTTGCTGATATTCCTCTTTGACCTGAGGTATGTTATCAGTTTTCATTTCAAAAGATCATGAAAGAACAATACATTAGTTACTTGTGTTTAAACCATCTCATGTAATAGGGACACATTTTCCCATGTCCATCTACATTTGGCAACTTTGAAGGAAGAAGTAAGATACAGATTTTCTCTCATATTTTACTGAATTTTAATTTTTGAATAAATTGGCATCAGCTTGGAATTTTCCAAACCAATGGAATGAAGACCATCCTGTCAGGTCTCCTGAATGAACATTTATTGATAGGACTTCTATTACTATACAGCTGCAATAAGTACAAAACTGAGAGAACATTTTAGTACATCTTGAGGCATTTAACAATTATGTCATCCCATTACATGAAAAGAGAAATCTCTTCTGTGGACAAAGGCAGGCAGCTTCCAACAGCCACTAGAAACACACTGGAAAATTATCACTGATTGGAATAGTTTTTAGATGACCCAAAGGCCTGAATCTTACACCAAGTATTCCTGTCCTGTGTGACTTTACTATTATGATGGATTATTTACTTACTTTCATTTTCTTACAGTCTATATAACACTTCAGTAGGCCTCAGTTATTCAAAAAGTGTTGGAAATGAAGACAGTATAACAGGAGTCACACAAGTATAGCCATAATGTAATAGTCACGAGTGCAGCCAGACAGCCAGATCTGGCTTTGACTACATGGCAATTTATTCCATATAATTAGAAGAGTCGTAAAACTTTCAAAACTGTTTGTGATAGTATGAGTAAATACACTTATTTTTTATGATATATTTTTGCATTTCAGTAGAAGGCAAAAACATTAATTTACTTTCTAGTGATGGGGAGCTTCTGCCTGCCCTTTCTGACAGATTTACAGCTTTTCTGTTGTTGATACAAATGATCTGCTGTTGCAGAGCTTCAGTGCAGAGATCCAAGCCCTTTATTCCTAACTGAAAAGATAATATAGTGTTTGCAGGGTCATACATATTCTCCAAGCAAAGCTGAATAAGTTGGTGTCCTTTCTTCAGTGATCTTTCCCAGTCTACTTTCTACAAAACATTCTGATCAACAGATTCTTCCTCTGTGTTTAACTCTGAAATCCTCTAAGCTAAGCATTACGCTGTATTTGGCACTGCTTAAATTGGCATTCACAGTTGACTGCAGAGCTCTTGTGTTCCATCATCCTCTGCTCTCGGTCTGAATGAGGACTCCTGGTGTTGGTTAGTGAGCATAGTGGTGTGGAAGGAAATGCAGCCTGCCTAGAATAGATGTCACTCTCTTCTCAAAGAACTTCTTTATTCTTTCTCATTTATTCATGAAAAAAGTCTGATATAAGGATAGTAAAGCAGCCATGCATGGCAGATCAAAATTCAGACAGGCCCATAGTGTTAAGCTTTATTCAGTGAGGTGCCTGACATACTTAATATATTCTAGACCAACTCCCTTAGTTCACACTTGGAAGGTCCAGTTGGCAATCATTTGTTTTCAAAACTTTAAACTGTCTTCTGTGCTGAAACTACTAGGTCAGAAATTCCCTTAACCTTTTAGTCAGGGTTTATTAGCATGGCCTTTACATTTTTAGTCTTGATAGAGGAAAAAACTGTGGATCAGATGCTTCATCACTGGTGAAAGGATAACAGATAAAACTTGTTTTGTATCACATCTAGAAAAGTCAGTGCTGAGTAGAGAAGGAAGCTACTTGATGGTTATCAACAGATTCCTAATTTTGTCACAATGGCTATGCAGATCAAAGGAATGTATTTTTTGCATAGCATGACCCGTAGCAATTCACCAAAGGATCCAACAGTCAGAATGGTGGTTTAATAAGTTGCATGGGCAGCTCCACCATATCCGACAATCGGTAAATCTTCTGATTCATGTGGTAATTCTATTGTCTTGTCCATAAAACACCATCTACAGTGTTGAACACTTGTATAGTGTGTGAGCTGTTTGTGCATCAGCAAAGAGGTATTGTAGGTAATGAGACAAATCTTTCAGGAATTAGGGAACATCTGAACCTAGAAATGGATGAATCAAGACTTTTATAGGTTAAGTATATATTCACTGAATGAGTAGGGAATTGTTATCACATAGTTTTCTTGTGCTCAGGATGCATCTTTCAAGAGTATGGCCAGTATTTGTTTAAAATTTCTCACTCTCCCACTTGCATCCAGGATCAACTTAAGTTTGGCCTCAGCATAATGACACAGTAATGTGGTCAGACATTTTAAGATCTATTTTTAAGTATATTTTTAGATGATTGTTTTCTCCATTGCCTTTCAAATCTGCAAATGCAAACATTATAAATGTTTTCATCGCTTTCGTCAAGCTATGACATGCTAAAGCTCTTTTTGTAGGCATGGTTTATATATTTCCTTTTTCTCAGTCATTTGGATTTTTGTATGGATGCTTTCAAGACAAACAAGAAACAAAACAAACAAACAAACAAACAATCAAAAACCCCCAAACCAAAACTATTAGCTGTGCTTGAATCTGTGGATAGGACTCATTTTCCTTTTTCTTCTTTGATGGTGATCTGACTCGTCACCATTCAAACTAGAACTACAGAGCTATTACCCACTGAAATAAGTGAGATTCATAAACGTATCTGACAAAGCAGAAGGACTGGAAAATATTAGAGCTTTATCTCATGTGAACTGAGTTAGAGCTCAAATGCAGGATGAAAATCAAAGCAAAATGTAGACAACTCAATTTCTGAATTTGTGATACAGAGCATAAAAGGAAAAATCATAATTTGTGGTTACATTATACATCAATTTCAGTACCTTTAAAGTTTACTCATTCAATGTCTGTAGGTCTTTTACGCATTAAATCTGTAAAGACATTCAGTAGCTAACATCAGCAAAATGAAATAGCCCCAAATAAATAGTTTTTCTGTAAATGAAGAAACTTTCAGTGATACTGATTCAGGGTCAGATACATCACGCTTTTGAAAATCAGCTAATTTCTGGAGAGCTTTTTATCCGAATGATTTCCCTTTTAGTTTCTGTCTGAGAAGCACAGAGGTTGAAGATATGGCGAAAGAGAACTGTCTGTTCTCTTTCAGTAATAATAATAATAATAATATTATATCTTTTATTATTTTATTATATCTTATATATATTTTAACAAAAATAAGCGATAATTTTTGCATGCAGCCCAACTTGGCAGCAGTTTTTTTTAACATACTTTACTTATCTTTATTACCATTTTTTTTTTTCTGCTGGATTCTCTTCATTAGTTATCACGTCTCTAATCCTATATTGCAAAAGGAGCAGGAGAAAGTTTCTGTCTGGTTCTGAAAACAGACAGAACCAGCAAAATTCATGGTTGAAAAGATTTTTGGAATGAGGCCCACGATGGCTGAGTTGCACATGGGTTTTTCTGTCTTTCAGAGTAGGGCTTTTTTGTAGACTCAAAGTGCTATTTTAAACACTTTTCTGTAAGGGAACGTTAGGAGCAGAAAGACTTTTTTAAAAAAATATATTTCTTTTTTCTCTTAGATGTGGCCAGTTATTAATGGAAAAGCAAATGAATCAGTAGAAATGCAATCCATACTTTCATGATGATTACAAGAACATCTACAGCTTAAGAAATTTATTAATTTTGTCAATAGTTGATTTAAACAAATCCTTTTATATAACATATGATAACAAAACTTTCCGTACTGCTGTTCCAAGAATTTTTTTTTTTTTTAATGCAAAATATAAAAAAATGTATTTGTTATCCTGAGCTGGGTGGTCCAAAAAAATCTAGTCATGTCCTGAGGTTGTATTAATGTATTTTATCTTCTTGAATTTAGGAACAAACAATATATTCTCTTCCTGGCAAGCTGTCTAACCTGCTTCCTTCCCATCCATTTCTAAAAATACCCCATGCAGAATGTTTATAGTGGTGTAATGGCTGTCTCTGAAAATACTGTGTTTGGAGGTGGCATTTTTCAGAATGACCTATGAAAAATGTCAGTATCCATTACAAGCCATCTACCATCTTTGAAAGACATTTCTCCAAGTTTGTCTAAATTGCTGTATGTAATCCTAGAAAATTTATGCTGTGGTTTTCCATTGTCATCTATATCCTAGAAAACTGCTGACAAATTTAAGAAGAATGCATTACATTCAGCCATATTTGGACACCGATTTGTTTTTCAAATAACACTTGTATCTGAAATGGGAAATACTTCTCCACAAGGGCTTTTCACTCTTTGAAATTTTCTGATATTAAAAGAGCTTATTTAATAAATTATTTTATAGGTTAGTCTCTCCCCCACTTTAATACTTGACATGTCTTTTAGAAATATTAGTGAACATCACGTTGGGTTATGTGATTTTATCTGCAGTTACTGCCACTGCTCTATAATAAAAGTAAATGCAGTTTTACTAAGAGCAAGAGAAATTACAAAAATCTCTGAAAATATGCCCAATACCCAATCAGTTAAATTCCGATAGACCCACTAAATCCTGCAGTTTGACCTATTCTATATTTTTTCTTTTTATACATAATAACTTCAGTGGCTAGTAAACTGAGCTATGCTGGAACCAGTAGCCTGGAGTGATATTCTCCTGTGACTTTCCTTTGCTCTTCCCAGCTACCATAAAGCAAGGAATTTGCAAGATGTCAGCCCTGATTACTTTCTGCAGTCCTGTCAAGCAGCTGTTTCATGAAGTTGAAAGTTAGTGAAATCTTAACAAGTGCAATAAATTAGTATCTTTTGAGGGTCGTGTTCTGTACGTGTTTTGTTCCATAGGAGCCATAAACTGTAGCTGAACAGGTCAGTCGGCATGTTGTTTTTTTTGTGCTGAAAGCTGCAGCTATGACTGTCTCCATCCCCTCTAAGACTCTTCAGTGTTACCCTTCTGTAAGGCAGGCTATTTATTTTCAGGATACATGCATAAAGCCTAGACTTGCCACTTTTGTTACAATCCCTTTGGACAGCAAATCTTTGTCACAAGTCAGTCCATGCATTCTAATACACAAAGTATTGAAAATAATGTGTGAAGAAGTAAAAAATGCTGCCGTCTGCAAAGTCATGACGGTTTGAAGTCTACAGAATGGAACAAACTCCGCATTAGGGTTTAATATGGCCAGTAGACACCATTCTACCCCAGTGTTATCCAGGGGTGCCTTAAAAAGAGCATGGCCAGCAAGTAAAGGGAGGCGATCTTCCCCCTCTACTCTGCCCTCATGAGGCCATCTTAAGAATACTGTGACCAGTTCTGAGGTCCGCAGTTCAAAAAATACAGGTATCTCCTGAAGTAGTCCAGCAGAGGACCACAAATATGATAAAGGACCTGGATCATCTCCCATGTGAGGGAAGGCCAAGTGACATGGGTCTGTTCAGCCTGCGGAAAAGAAGACTGAAGGGGAACCTAATAAATGTTTATAAATACCTACAGGGAGGTGGGAGGCAAATGGATGAGGCCAGGCTCATCTTGGTAGTGTGCAGTGATAGGAATAATGATCTAAAACTTGTATATAGGCAGTTCCATACTAAATTGCAGAAGAACTTTATGGCATGGGTGATGGAGCACTGGAACAGATTGCTTGGAGAGGTTGTGGAGTCTCCTTCTCTGGATGTTCAAGACCCTCTGGATGCCTATGTGTGCAACTTATCGTAGGGAACCTGCTTTAGCAGGGGGATTGGACTCAATGATCTCTTGAGGTGATCTCTTCCAACCCCTACAATTCTGTGATTCTGTGATTCTGAAGTAATGATTCTTAAATTATTGCAGGCTTGTCAATCTACTTTTGTCATTGTTTACAAAAATGTGGTACATAAATGGTGAACTATTTCAGTTAATTCTGGTTCTTGATGTTTGAAAGCTATGCAAAGTGAACACAGCAATTTAAGGTAAACCAAATTGAGTTATCCAGGAAGATCAGGCATTTAAGGCAGAATCTTTATCTTGAGGAAGTTTCTTTGTTCCCTGTTGACAGAAAAACGCTATGTAGAAGAACAGCAAGTATGTGAGCAGTGTTCTACAATCAGTTTCTAGAGTATTATGAATTCCACGAAGAAGCATTTGATACAAAACCATTAAGATATTTTATTACTTCTTTCAAAGATTAATACAAAAAATTATAGCATTTTGGCCTTTTGGTAGGAGTACATCTTGTCTGTTTGATTTTTTTTATAGGAAGGTGTTGTCAATTAATTTACCTGTTTAAAAGAAGAATCCCCAGGAAATGTTTAAAAAAATACCAAGTTGAAAATTGCAAAAAAAGAGAATATTTTATATATATACCTTGCGTGAACATGTCAAGTGTATCTGTTTAACTGAGCTAAGTCTTAGAAAAAGCCAATTGGAATATAGTTCCCCAACTGTATACTGTCTGTATTCCTTTGAAAATCAGCCAGAGAAGCATACTATCCTGCAGGGACCAAATTTGGTACTATCACAGTGTTTCTGTTGTTCCACTCTGTGAAAGTCAGCAGAAATAAGCAAAAAGACTATTGACAACCTTTTGGGTAAACTGCATATAAAGCCATGACTGTGTACTGAATGAGAAGGAGCTCCAAATCTATTCCTTTCTGTGTTTTGGGTTAATATGCAGCACTGAGGCTGATAAATAAATGGACGCTGTGTAGCACATAAAGATTATAATTGACGTAGCTGCAGATGCAAAGCTTCAGTAGGCTTTATAGAAGACTTGAGATGTGTATTTTAAACACTTCTAAGAATTTGAAGAGATGGAGGATGCAGAAGACAGGAGTAATAATATATGTTTTACTCAAGCCAGATACATACACAGCTGCATAGCTTTTCTTAATAAAATTGTTAAAAAAAAAAAAAAAAAAAACAGTGAATGGCTTCAAGCTGCACTAGGGAAGGTTCAGGCTGGATGTTAGAAAATACTACTTCTCTGAAAGGGTGGTCAGGCACTGGAATGGGCTGCCAGGGAGGTGGTGGAGTCACCGACCCTGGAGGTGTTCAAGGAACGTTTGGACGTTGTGTTGAGGGACATGGTTTATTGAGAACCATTGGTGACGGGTGAATGGTTGGACTGGTGATCCTGTGGGTCTTTTCCAACCTTAGTGATTCTATGATCCTATGATTCTATGAAAATAACTAACAAAAATCTGAGGCCTTATTCAGCGTTTAGCCATCCATCTTGTTATTGCCACCTCCATATAGTGAAGAAACAATATGCTTTCCAAGTCCTAAAGGAAAGATGAAATTTTTACATAACTTCATGACTCTAGATCCTGGAGAAAAACTATGAAAACTGTGAAATCTGTGAAAATCTGCAAAATTGTAATAAGTGGATTACTCTATTTGTTAATAACAGGGATGGACTTCTAGCTAATTGGCAGTAAACTCTCCTTGCATATTGAGCTGTTTTTATTTCATTCCTAAAGAAGTGAATATCTCGATAATCTCATTGAAGTGACACTCAAAGCTGACAAACCTGATCTAGAAGAAATCTGAAAGGGCTGTCTTTACGTTTCACTAAGATTCTGTTTCATGGCAGAACTGTAAAGAATGAAATCTCATATGGAATATAGTTGGCTACCAAGTTATCAATAGTGGAGCACTGTCATACTATCCTAAGCATCATTCTTTCCCAAATTGCCTACTTAAGACAAATGTGTTTTTTTTTTTTTTTTTTTCAGTCAATTACTCATTATTGTAATGAGTTAAGTTTACTAGATGGTAATTTGGTAAAGTTGCTGTAAGCTTTACAGTACAGAAGTTTTCAGTTGGAAAATGGATTTTTCATGGAAGTGAGGTATTTCGCAGAAACATATTGATGCTGGTTAAATTCTATGAAAAGAGGTAAAAGCATTCAAGCATCACCCCATTTTTGGATTTGATACTATTAAATGTTCCAACTGAGTGATTTGGCCAGCAAGAGTTAGTCCATAATTATTATTTTTTTAGGTAAGAAATTATTCATGCAGGTGTCAGGAATATTTGGCTGATTTTATTTCTGGTAAAGATACTTGCTTGTCTTAGCAAGTTAAAGGACAGACACTTTCTGAAGCTGCCTGTGATGTGCTCAGCAGGAATTATAAAAGGTATAACTTCTTTCCAAAACCTAATTTGGTGATTTTATTCTAGCAGGACTGTGTTCTTGTGTACATATGGCTGAGTCTATGAATTTATCTGAATTACAAAAGTGATGTGTGCTTTGAACTTTTAATCAGTTTAATTTCAACTTTCATTAAGAATGTGTGAATTATAATTTCATTTTAAGTAATGTGCATTGGCTAATTGGTAGCTGGATATATAAATTTTGATTTTTTTTTGTTCTGTCTGTAAAGCAATCAAGACCTTAATGACCTCGTCAAAGTGAATCCACAGTCTTTCACAAGCAACAAGGAGTAAGTATTCAAAGTTTTTCAGGCCCTGCTTTTCTAACGCAGTGACTAGTTTGTAATAATGTGAATGTCAGGAAAGGTAATGTTGCAAGTCTCTAAAATGTTTCTAGATTAATAAGTAGCATTCTTTGTATAGAATGACATGAACATGAATATAAAAATGCAGATGAATTAATTGGTGTATGCACTGTCAGCTGAGCAAATGTTATCTATGGCAAGCTTCCATACATACCCAACACGCTTTCTCAATAATCTATTACAGAAATATATTAATATAGTTATACAGTTAGGGAAGGTGCACTGAACAAAATATTGTATAAATCACGGATGATAAGTGTTGCCCCAAAAGCATGTAACAAAGCATTTCAGTCAGCCAAGGGGAGTGAGCATGAAGAGCAGCTTGAACTTAGAATTTTGAACTGCGTGTCAGTTCACTTTGTTTCAGGCCAAATTTCTTATGGTCTATAATCAGTCCTTCGGCATACAGAATGGGAACTGCCCTGTGGTAGTGCTAGTAGAAGAGCTATATAGTGTTGTACTATGCTAGTTCAGAAAAATGCTGTGTAGCATTTTTCACATCTTAGACTAGAATGGTATGATTACTTCAAGAAACACACATAAATGTTGCCAAGATGTGATCATCCATTTTCTAGCAGGCAATGTTGCCTATATGTAGACATACGTATAAATTCGTATACAGTTTAGTACTAATCTGTAGGTTGAATATGAGTTTTTTGCCCTGCAAATTTTAATTTACAGAGAATGTATTAGGACAGTCCAAGACTTGGAAGCATTGTTTAATTCTGGGAAACATCCAGAGCTGTAAAATCAGTAAGTCCATTCTGGACTAAAGTGTCCAATTCAGTTATCAGCTTCAAAGAGCTAACTTACCGTTTTCTTTTGCCCTCTTCCTCTACCTAAAAAGAATTAGGATTTATTGCAATAGAGTGCTTTTCATAGATCATTGTTTCCTCTAGATAGGTGAACCAATATAAAGTCAGTTTAAAGAAATTAAATTTTAATTAAAATATAAAAATTGAGAAGAAAAGGTGACACCTAATTTAAGCACACTTCTTTATTTCTTTATATATTCCTTTATTTTATTACACTGTACCTCTTTCCAGCTGGAGGGAATACTCTAACAGTTGTATTTTTTTGTTGTTTCAGTGTAAAAGACCTTGAGGATTTTACTGAAATAAATACTTCTTCTCAGAAAAATAAGAGGCAAGACTGTCATCTTTCCCTTACATACTTCTAAAAATTCTTTGGTTAGATAATGATACTAATAGGCTCTTTCCTATAAAGGTAATGATGGAAGTCAAAATTAATACTTGAATTTGAGCTAATTACTTAAAATTCCTCATTAAATACAGGATGGTAAATATAAATAATTCAGTGTGGAAGAAAATCAGTTCTTAATTTTATCTTATTTGAACTTAAATAGTCAGTGCATGACCATCTTTTTTAATTACACTTAATATGAAATATTGTTATCAAATCAATTGTTTCACAGCCAGTGAGTTGGTAGTTACCAGTATAGATGTGGTCATACAGTCCTAGAGAATATACGGAAGCCTAAACTACAGTAAGACAAAACAGCGCTGGATGTAACTACAAAGCAAATAACACATTATGGCAACCATCGTGCTGGTGCCTGTACTAAGTAAAATCATATTACCAAGCTAAAATGACATAATTATAGTCTACTTAGAAGATGCAAATAGCCTCTTCAGCTGTAGCATGGCAAGATGATGAGATGCAAGGGTCATAAATGGAAATGAGAGACTCAGACATTATATAAGGAGGACGGTCCAGCAGTGGATGAAGTTGGGTAAAGAGGCTGTGCTACTTCCGTCCTTGGAGGTTTTCAGGGGGTCAATTGCAAAAAGTCCTGAGCAAGCTGGTCAAACCTCAGAGGTTTAGAGACCTCCCAAGGACCCTTCCAACCTGACTTATCATACAGTCCTATGATGTGGCAGAGACACGGACATACTGCAAAGAGTACAACAGAGGATTACCAAGATGATCAAGGAATTGAAGCATTTATCCTCTGGAGAGGGGCTGAGAGAGCTGGGACTGTTCAGCCTGGGGAAGAGGAGTCTTGGGAGACCATATCAACTACTATAAATACCTGAGAGGAGGATGCAGAGAAGGCAGAGCCAGGCTCTTTTCAGTGGTGCAGTGAGAAGATGCAGTGGGCACTAACTGGGACACAAGAGATTTCATGCGAACACCAGGAAGCACTTCTGTGCCATTTGGCTGATGGAGCACTGGCACAGGTTTCCCAGAGAGTTTGTGGGGTCTCCTCCTTGGATATCTTCAAAAGCCACCTGGATCTGGGCCAGGGCACCTTACTCCAGGTGGCCCTGCTTTAGTATGGGGTTGGACTAGATGGCCTCAAGAGGTCCCTGCCAGCCTCAGCCCTCCTGTGATTGTGTGTGTGATTTTTTGAGTAGCATGTCATACCTCTATAGTGACACAGTGGAGAGAAACAGAAAAATACTGAAGTTTGATAACTTTTAATTCGTAACTAAAGATCTGTAGAAATTGTAGTATACACTCAGTTTAGTCAGGAAGTTTCCTTGTTAAATGCATACACTTTTTTTCCTTTTTTCAACATACAAAATTCAACACATTTAATATGCTTAAATTGAATCAAATAACTTGATTAATTCTGAGGTGTTTCTAACTTTCACAGAGATGAGGACCTTGGTGATCACACAGAAGTGAAGTCTCCTGATGACCAAAGTAAAAAAGGGTGAGACTCAGTTCATAGTTCTCTCTAAAATTTAAAGACCACACAGCAAGAGCTGTAGTTGTTTAGCATGGTATCTGAAAATACTAATTCTTAATGCAAATAAACCGAATGTGTATAACTTGTGTAAGACATGTATATTATTTATAAAATGTGCTGGCTTCATTAAATATAGCAACATAACTGCATGTATTAGCAAAGCAATATAAGTAAACGTATTCATAGCTTAATAAAACCACTGATGCTAGTTTGTCAACTAATGTGAAGGCAGTATTATGTTTTCAGGTACCATTCATGTGGTATTTTTGTAGTCTTCCATTTAGTTGTATATATAAATGATGAGGAAAAACTTAGCTATCTGAATACGGAAGTACTTCTGCTTTTTTTCTTTTAATATAAGAATTTTTATCCTAGCAGTTCCACTTGACAGACCAGAGGAACATAACACTGAATATGTAAAGTGAATGAGTTTCTCTTTTCGTTCTGAAAAGAAGCCTGCCAGATTAGTACTAAAGCACAACAGAGGGTGCTGCTTCATGCAGCACGTTATGCATACAAAACAGCAACCAGCACAGGGTGAGGTTCATTTAGCAAAGCTTTAGACCTTGGCAAGTTCACTGAAATAAATCAAAATGCAGACCAAACATCCAGAGTTAAGGCTTATAATCATCAACTTGTTTCAGAATATAACATTTGACAGAACCAAACAAGAGTAGCCTTTGTCTGAGCTGCTTTGTAAAATTGTCAAGAAAATTATTAGCACTTATTACTTAAATCCTATAATTTATCTGACAAGGTTCATTCCTGTTTGGTGGCATATTATCGTTACTGAACGGAAAATTGCAGAAGACAAGGTTTATTCTGCTTGAATCATAATCCTGCTTCTTGATGTAAGAGTCTGTGTATCTGTTTGGCTCATGATTACTGATGAAAACATTAGTATTTATATGTATGTATGTATGTATATATATACAAATAAAATATTCAATTTCTGAGCTGGAACTAAAATACAGTAAGAACAAGAATAAAATATTGTGGAATATTGCTAAGAACATGCAGGATATTATCAACCATTGAAACTGTACAGCTGAAAATCTCAGTGGGCACTTTGAGGAAACTAAGGTTCAATTAAGTTAGGGGAAGTTTCTGATAAGTATTTATCTACTAGCATAAACTAAGGGCTTAAAATTACAGATCTGTGATTCTATAGTTTTCCACAAGTAACAATTTAACAACAGTAGGAAAAAGATAGGTTTCTTTAACTGCTGTTACGAACATAAGCTTCTAAGCTTCTCCATCTATGGCCATAAGTGAAGGCTGTGTTGCTGAAAAGGATTTTTATAAAGACTGTTTTCTTGTTGCCTTTTTTTTTTTTTTTAGCATAACTAAGCAAATATATGAAAATCCTCCAAGTGCTCCAAATAATGTCCCAGAAGTAACCTACCTCAGTGACAGTAGAAGAATGAACAGGTACAGTGAACAATGAATTGAGAATCATTACATTTAAAGTGTTATTTCTTGGGGGGAAAAAAAAATTGAAACCATCTTTATGCAAAAAATTTCAGGGATATTTGAAAACTCACACTGGCCTCTGATATCATGCCAGCCCCTTTTCAAACTTTTCTTGCATGAATAGAAGCCCACAAAGCAAACCTTCAGTGCACAGTGGGCAGGACTAGGCATACGTTGTGTAGCTCTAGAAATGTGACTGAGGCATAAAATTTAGGAGAGCTGTTAAGCTGAAATTCTTACATAATCAATAGAGCAAAGGTATACCCAGCATGTTACTTGGATGCTAGATGCACCATGCTGTGGGATAGCTTATTTCTTCCCAAGGCTGTAAGGAAAAAAATTGCATTATTCACTCAGTCGGCTTCTGAGATTCCTAAAGCTGTATGGGATGACTCTGAGCCCTTGTGTCATCTCTTACCCCAAACGTTATTGCTGTGACCTGGGTTTCTGACTTTTTAATCAGGTATAAATCATTTTTAAAAACATTTCTCCTGCTCTAGTTGGAATCTGTCACTCAGTGCATTCAATTCTGAGTGGGAAAAAAGTGTGTTATGGGGATATGTAATAGAACTAGCTAAATACCATGTCTCTTGGTAAGAGGAAATCACTGGATGTTTATCTGAGGAAGTATTTTGTGACAAGCAAATCCAGGCTTGCATTATTATTAAATGGCAAGAATATTATTATGTTCTGTAAAATATAAAATATTTATCATTTACATTTCTCACTATCTGTACAATTCTAATACATTTCCGGTGTTGTGTAGAATAAGATACAACAAATATGCACTGAAAAGACAGGTAAGTGTACGGTGTATCTGTGCTGTATAACATCCTACACATGCATGTTGTCAGTCTGTTACACTTTACCTGAAAAAAAACATTCTGCAAGCACATGTAAGTATTAAAAAAAAAAAAAAAAAATCACAGCCTTACTGAATAGTATACAAGATTGATATGAAACATGATAATTATGTTAAATTATCATTATTGTTATAATTACGTTAAATTGCTGTGCCTTGATTACTGTGTTCAGTTTTGGGCCCCTCAATACATCAAACACATCGAGGCCCTGGAGCATATCCAGAGAAGGGCAGTGAAGCTGGTGAAGGGTCTGGAGCACTGGGCTTATGAGGAGTGGCTGAGGGAGCTGGGATTGTTTAGAAGAGGAAGCTCAGGGGAGACCTCATCGCTCTCTATATCTACCTGAAAGGAGGCTGTGGTGAGGTGGGGGTTTACCTCTTCTCCCATGTAACTGGCAATAGGACTAGAGGGAATGGCCTCAAGTTGCACCAGGGTAGACTCAGTTGGATGTTAGGAGAAATTTTCTCTCTGAAAGAGTGGTCAGGCACTGGAATGGGCTGCCCAGGAAGGACGCTGAGTCACTGTCCCTGGAGATGTTCATGAAATGTTTAGATGTTGTACTGAGGGGCATGGTTTAGTGGGAAATATCGGTGATAAATGGACAGTTGAACTGGATGATCTTAGAGGTGTTTTCCAGCCCTGGTGATTCTATGATTCAATGAATTACCATGTACCTTATGAATTTCTGGAAGATCAGGGTAATTAAATCAGTTCAGAAATGTTCAAAACATGTATGACAAGATGGCTTGTTCAGCTGCCATATACTTGCTCATCCCTTCCATGCCAAACAAAACTGACAGTTAAGTAACCAGAAAAAAAAAGGAAGAATTAACTGCTCTGGCAGCTAAATTCAGCCTACTCCTTCATAACCTGAATATAAGGAACAATACATTTACTGTAGGGAATGCAAATCACACATTAAACAGCCTGTATTATAAAGACCCTCAATTTACTTCTAGGGACATATTGTAATTTTGTTTGGCTATTTGACAGCTATTTGAGGACTAGTGAAAGAAGACAAAAATCGCAAAAAAGGCAGCATGTCTCCATTTCATAGTAAGTATAATCTGGTTTGAGATATCAGCACAGGCAAAACCAATACTGTAGTGTAGATTTCACTCAGTAGCTTTGTGGATTTCATTTTGAAATAGTAAAGAATCATACAGCAAGTGAACACAGTGAAGTGGCACTTTATGTCCAAGTTACACTTTCCAATTTGGTATATATTTCTTGATGGAAGAAAAAAAGGAACTTATGACTAAATATGATTTTTTTTACAAGAATGTTACATTTGTTTAATTTCCCTATGATCAGTGTAGTGAAGCCTCTAACAATAAAAAGTGACGTTTCCTAATTTTTATGTACTTACTGCCTTGCAGAAATTCATCACATCATGCCTATGAAGGAAATGTAACTGGAAATACTATCAAAACTGTTTACTCTACTTCTGATCAGTAAGTACACATTAATAATGTTATGCAGTATCAAAGGGCACAGATGTTTTAAATAAGCTTTTCAGGTGTTCAGACAAAAGAGAGCAGTGGAAGTCATCATTAGGCTAGTCAGACAGCTTTTCATACAGCATTCCCTTTCAGTGGGATCTTGTCATCGAATCACTACTATGGTTTGGCAGCCTAATATTATGTAGGCTTGTTAGAGCAGGCGTATAAAACATTCAGAAACAATAGCCAGGGCCTTAAGTGGTAGAGTTGGATTGATGATTCTGTAGGTTTCTAACTCTGCCAGCTACTTACTCTGCAAAATCTCATTCCTTTGTGAAAATAGTGTCTGTGTGACCAAGCTGAAGTCCAGATGTGGGAAAATAGGTTCACATGATAACGCTGATTAAATTTCATGTTTTCACACCAGTAAATATTTTCCCAAGCATAGAAGAATATTTGTTCAAATCAGTAATATCTCTTGGGAAGATAAAAAAAATTAAATGTGCTCACTGTTTCCAGTTCAGATAATTCATATATTTCCATTACTTGGAAATACATAGAATCATAGAAACTTGTATCCTTTCCAATGTAAGTATAAGAAACTCTGGGGATGATTAAGAAATGAGTACAATGTTTTATCACTGACTGGAAAGGAGCAGGACTGGTTAATTTTATAATACAAAAGCAGCACTAACAGTTGCACCTAGATAATACATAGATCGATGACTTATAAGGATGCAAAAATAATGGAGAAAATACTTAAATACTTAAATACTTAAAAACATTAATGTTGTTATAAATACTAGGTGAGCTGTTTTATACATATGTCCTATATAGCTGCCTTGAAAAGTAAGATTTTGTCTGCAGTACAGTAAATAAAAATGCTTCCAGGTACATCAATTTAAATTCAACTACCAATTTACTTTTGCAATTAAAATGTTCTAATTATTACCTTCTACTTCATCCTCACTAAGTGTATGTACTCCTAGACATTCAGCAGCTTAGTGATGTCTCATTACTGTTTGAAATCATTCAATTTGTCAAAGAAGACCATTATTTCAAAGTATTTTTGCTATCTGGCAATTATAGTTATCAATTTGCCCATCGCAGGAGCTTGTATATTACCGATGCCAGCTAGAACAGAAGAAATGTACACATTACATTTTTTCAATTTATGGTCACTGTATAGTATACTAATGTCTTTCCCCACACAGTGCACTAAGGTTATCGATTTTCTCCTTGAGATTGCTCTTTTTCTGACAGCTGATGTTATATTATATACACAGGAGTATAATTGGAAAAGATATATGTACATACTGCAGGAAGCCCTTGGGCATAGATGCCAAAATGATCTTAGATGCCTTGCAAATTTGCTGTCATTCAACTTGCTTCAAGGTAAGAAGATTTCACCTACTACTATGAAATAAAATTTAAATGTAATACCTACATGATATTACACATATAATAAGTGATTATTTAGGCCTTAGGCCTGGGAGAAGAGGAAGGCCTGCACACACACTGATTAATCTAGGAAGTTCTAGTCTCTAGTCTCTCTCTTTCCTCCCCAAGCCTTTCCCTCTCCCTCTCCTTGCCTCTCCTTTCTTTCTCTTGCAACCACGAAGAGGATAAAGGATACAGCAGGACATATCCTGAATGTCATTCATATTTATAAGCCTTCAGTTATACAGACTTCCAGACCGACACAGTGAATTATATCCTATTTACAGTTTAATCATACTGTAAAATCTTATTCTACTTCTTTTCTATGAAGTTTTGTGGATTTTCTTGGTTTAAAGCCATACTCAGAGGCACTAATAAGAAGAATTTACATACGTAACAAAGTTGAAATCACTTTCCTATTGGGATCAAAATATCAGTTAAGATTTTGTTGCTATGGAGAGTTCCTGCTATAGGATAAAATAATCTTAATTCTGCTTGTATCTCCACGCATGTTTTGTTGTAACAAAAATTACTTGTGAAAATCACCTCATTAGCATAGATCACTTTCTGCCCAGTCTACCATCGTTTCTATTTCTCAGAGCTATTCTTTTACTCAGTTATTTCATGAAAAGTCTCCCAAACCTGAACAGTGAGCGCTAGCAGTGCAGTTTCTTCTCTGGGAATCACTATGTAATACTTCCTCAAAATTGTTATTAGAAATACAAACTGGTTTGCTTCCATTCTTTTTAGATGGATGAACCCACATAAAGTGGAATTATTGTTTAATGCAGTTAGAATTAGTAACTTCTGTTGTTATCGACTGAATTATTTTTAAAATATTTAAGCTTACTGATTAGATGATATCCTTTTCGATACATGTTACCAAATGGCAATGTATTTGGCCAGCAAAAGTCAGCTTAAGTTTTCTTTAATTACACATTTATGAAAGTATTGGCAGAAAATTAAACAACTAAGTCTGATCTGGGGATCAAAATTCTGTTCTGTAGATAGAATGACAGTGCTTCTTGATACACTCACTATACACTCTCCTTGTGACCTTGGGAAGTCAGTCTTTGTGTTTACCTGTGCAGTTTCATATGTGAAACAAGGGAAATACTTCTGTATCTCAGAAATTACCTTTTTCTTATATTTGTTAAAGAAGTCTCTGGATTCTTCAATAATGGGAAATATATATAATGGTTAAAGTAAAGTATTATAAAACTGTTTGAAATAAGAAAGTTCAGATTCCTTGAGTTCTACTCCGAGTTGGATGTTTAAGTCTAATCATGCTTCCTTTACTCGGTGAAAACAAAAAGGGGTCTTGAAATGGTGAATCATCTTATTTTAGAAACAAATTCTAAGTAAAGATAGAAATTACCCTCTGGAAATGTCTGGGGGGGGAGAGAGGTTAGTGATGATAAATAGAACCTAGGGAACCAGCCAAGATTCAGATATCTGACTTCTAGAGGTCTGAAATTTGTATTTTTAGATTTATAGTTTATTTCATGAAAATACTTTTTTTTTTTTTTTTTTTTTAAGTTCAGATTTCATGATACTACATTACTCGTAAATGTTGTTCTGGTATGTTTGCTTTATGAAAGAGTATGCTAGAAATGAGTAGAGTGAAGGGCTTTATTTATTTATTTATTTATTTACTTACTTACTTACTTTTACTTGCGCTTTGAAGTGTGAAGTATGCAAAAGACCACTGGAAGATCTGAAAGCAGGAGACAGTGTTTGGATTTACAGACAAACTGTGCATTGTGAGCCTTGCTACTCCAAAATTAAGGGTAAGATGCAAGATGTATTATACTGAACAGAGGAAAAAACGCAAGGAGCATTCAGAAAAGTTCAGTATATTAGAACAGGGCTGCTGCTTTTGCTTATATCAGTGTATCCAAACCTTTTCAAAGTATGCCCCCAAAAAAGAGAAATTAAAAAATCTATTATATTATAATGAAAATATTATACTATGACTGACATTCTTTACCTTGTGAGGAGGATAGTCAGTAAACAAATAAGCAAGGTGGTAAAGAATGAAGCTTTTATTTCATTAATTTCTGTAGAAGTTGTTAGACGTTAAGTCTTCTTTGTTCATGGCAATTATTAATTCATAATACTATAAATCAGTACTTCTATACCAAATAAAGACAAACTTAAACCTAGATGAAATGTTCTAATAAGCTAGTGTTGCCTTATGGGCTTTCTTTGAGATAAGATCATGTAAACTGAAATTAATCAATTTGTGTTGTTAAAGAACAATGTTATTAAGCCATTGCAAAATTTGATGGGAAGAGTGAATTTTACAATTAATTATATTTTAAAAATAGGGCATTGTGACTGTTATAAAACTGTAGGAAGAAATACCACAAGTGTGCATATTGTATTATAAATGCATATATCGTATTTCAGCAAGTGACAAGAAGTGATAGCCAGACTCCAATTGATTTTCTAAGAAAAAAGGAATACCTAAAGTTTACTTGTATGACGTTTAGAGACTGCTTCTGTGTTTGGCATCTCTAATCATTTTTTTTTCTCTTGCAGAAAAATGGATCTACTAATTTTGACATACAGAAAGCAAGACAAAGAAGTTCCACTAGTGTTTAGTTAAGTCTATTGGCCTGTTAATTCAAACTGCTGAGGAACACAATCAATTTTTATTTCTAGAAATAAATACTCTATTGCTTGTTTCTCAAAGGAATGAATTCCATGAGAACTGAGATGCTTTTTCATACACACTTTCCAGAAAGCAAAACAAGATATTGTTCAGTATATTCATGAGATCTGCGAAACTGCTAAACTGTATGTAAAACTAATGATAATTTATTGAAATGTTCTGAATAGTAGGATATACTTACACATCAGTTCTGAAGGCTGTTTATTCTTTTTATTGCAACCATATCTCCTTATAAACAAGGAACTGTTATCTTTGTGAAGCATGAAAGGAATTCATCTCATCTATGATTAGCCATCTAGAAGTCAGTTATTCAGTCTAGACTACTGGTTTCATATAGAGTGAGGTGGGTTCTTCTTCATGCTTTGAAGACAGACATGAATCTCCTGAGGGCGATTCTTCCCAAATAACTTAAATGATAATTTTAAGATGGAACAAATATATTTGGAGAATACATCTCTCTTTATTAACGGCAGAGGCATTATAAACAAAAAAAAGCTGTTAGTTGAGTTGTCATAGTAGTACCCCACTCCATGTCTTTAATCCTGGTATCCATTGTATTACCAGTTGTATTTTTTTTTAAGAAGTATACACTTCATAGTTGCCATGAAGTCACAGAATATGTACTTTGCCTGACATTATGTTGTATTTGTCTTTCCTAATCTATTAAGTTGCCTGTCTAAATATCTGGGATGGATTAATCTCTTCTAAATTTAAACATCTTCAGTGAGGAAGTAGACAAGTTTAGGAAGTGGTTGGTCAGATTGAAAGCATCTATTTTATGAGGTTAGCCATGTTATGAACAGATGTTTTACTTTCCACTGTTTACAAAGGAACCTGGGGTAAATAGTTCCAGTCTCTAGACATTGACATGAGGACCGACAACCTCCTTCTCCTGAGCCTACATTGAAAGCTTTTTATTTTTGGACTGTATATCTGTTGAAGTACAGAAACTGAAATAAGAGTTCATTCTCTGTTATGTTTCTGCAACACTTGTTATTTGTCTTAATTGCCTAAAATAATTATTTCAGTGGTTTACTGGAAAAAAACAAAGGCATCGACTGCTATTCCATGCTTTGAGGTGTTTTAGATCACAATATTCAGAACTGATTTTCTTCCCTTACCTCTCAGCTGAAAAGGACTTCTTAGGTATGGCCGTGACAGAGTTGAGTGCTTGGAAGCTGCTGGACCTGAGCAGAACTTAGAAAAGTGAAAAGTGCCAAATCCATAGATTAATGTTAGACTGCTGAATGTCTGTCACCGCCACATTTCCTCTCCTTGCTTGCACTTGCTCTAGTGGAGACAGGAAGTAAGAATTTCTGTGTGATTTAAACCGTTGAGCCCTCAACTGAATATGATGCAGTCTGTCTGGGCCAGCTTAAAGCGTGTACATACTGTTGTATGAAAGAGTCATGTAACAGTAGATAATTTGTTTCATTATTTTTGTGAAAAATGATTATGAATTAATGGCAGTAGCTTTAGAAAATCTGTTATTATCTGTTTTTCATTATCTCTTTTTCTATTATGTGCCCATTGCTGATGACATGCTTTAGTTAAACTATTATCAATATTACCCTGTGCTTTACTGGTGCAATGAGACTTGCACAACTGGTGGAGAAAATCAATGGAGGAGTTTTAATATTGGGTGACAAATTTGGTCCTGTTCAGAGACCAACAGTTTATTCCTAAGACTGAATTAAAATGGAAGTTGCTGGATATTCACCTGAGCCAGCACACTAGAATCCAGTACATCCTAGTGTTTGAGAAAACAGGAGAAAACTCTGGATCCAAATATCTGCTACTTAAGTGTTCACTGACAGAGAAGCAGCAATACAGAAACAATAATCATTTGGTGCTCATTAATTCATCCTTGCTGAACAGCCCTGGCTATTTTGCCACGTGGATTGATTTTTTATTTTTTTTAATTATCATATGTTGTAATTTTCCTGAAAAGAAACATTGGTTTTGTGATGTGTGATATTTACCATATAAAAGCACAGATAGCAGTACTCATTAAAAAAAATCATATTAGCATCTCAATAGTGATGTATTAAAACGTAATTGTTTTTTGTCCTTTTTTGCATATCATTAGCATGTGGTGTTTTATTTCTCTTTGACTGGTACTTCCATGAAACTATCCAAACAAGCAGTTTGCTGACAGCTGTTTCAATGAATGTGTTATCTTCAATAATGCATTAAATTAGAGTGAAAAGCTGTATTGAGAGGTGATGTACTAAATTATGTGGGATTTTGTGATTCATCAGACCCATTTTCTCAATGTGTAATGGATACTTTCTTTTGCAAATCTTGGATATAGCTCTACAGGGGAAAAATTCATGCATATACATACGTAGATAGCATCAAAACTACTGATATTTACAAGTAGGATGAGCATCACAAGAACTGTTTCACTGTTGTACTGTATTCTGTATCCTATATAGGTTCTTACAGAACACTCAGTCTTTGCTTGAAGCAATGTGACAAACACGTTAATATTGTCTTCTAGTCTTTTTCCTCTTGTAATAAATGTTTGTGAATTTGACCAGACACAGTCTCTCTTAATTTGTAGAGCCTCATTAGCTTATGAAAATGCGGTCAACTGCAAAGGGTCCTTGCTTTTATTCAGTAAGTCAGCTCTCTGTATTTCTCCTTGATATGGAGATGAATGTTGTGTTGGAAGTTTTGCATGCTCAGTGCGTATCTCCTCAGAACATGCATAAGTCACTTACACACTTTCTTCTCTTGATATTTTAAAATAATCATATTATTTAGGATAAAACATACGTGTTTTCCTGGTTGTTTTTGCTTTTGGATCATGATAGGTTGTTCACAGTAACTACTTTTACCCTAGGAGACAGTTCTAGCTTCCAGTCAAATAAGTATCAGAGTACAAGAGAAAAACGTAGCCTACTTTTTCTCCCTTCTTCTGCAACAGATCACCTCATTTATCTTCACCCCAGCTTAACAGCAGAGACACACTTCATTCCATAATGACAGTGGATAAAGACACCTAATACCTAGATAGGTTTGAAGTGCCAAAGCCTGAAACAGTTAACTAAAAATGTTTTGTTGAACTGCATAACTGATGAATAATGCTAGAGGTCTTAAGGTGATTTTATATCTCCTTTGACTTCGAAGTCTTCAAACTGTCATGCACTTTGTCTGGCCCAAGTAACTCAGTTTGTATCTCCCGCATCAGTAAAACGAAGACTTAAGAAACATGCCATGCATTTTAGGGAGAAGAATCCGCAGATATTCTCAAAGCACATTTGCTAATATCGAACACCCTCAAAACTCTGTTTTAAAATCATGGAAATGGTAGTGTTCTCTTTCATAGAATCATAGAACGGCATGGGATGAAAAGGACCACAATGATCAACTACTTTCAACCCCCCTGCTATGTGCAAGGTCACCAACCACTAGACCAGGCTGCCCAGAGCCACATCCAGCCTGGCCTTGAATGACTCCAGCGACGGGGCATCCACAACCTCCTTGGGAAACCTGTTCTAGTGTGTCACCACCCTCTGTGTGAAAAACTTCCTCCTAATATCTAACCTAAACCCCCCCGTCTCAGTTTAAGACCATTCCCCCTTGTCCTGTCACTATCCACCCTCCTAAACAGCCGTTTCCCCTCCTGTTTATATGCTCCCTTGAAGTACGGGAAGGTTGCAATGAGGTCTCCCCAGAGCCCTCTCTTTCCCAAGCTAAATAAGCCCAGTTCTCTCAACCTTTCCTCATAGCAGAGGTGCTCCAGCCCTCTGATCATCTTAGTGGCCTTCCCCTGGACCTACTCCAACACCTCCACATCCTTCCTGTACTGGGGGCCCCAGGCCTGGATGCAGTACTCCAGATGGGGCCTCACAAGAGCTAAGTACATAGGGACAATCACCTCCCTCTCCCTGCTGGCCACTCCTTTTTTAATGCAGCCCAGAACACAGTTGGCCTTCCGGGCTGCAAGCACGCACTTCTGGCTCATGTCCAGCTTCTCGTCTGCCAGGACCCCCAAACCCTACTCTGCAGGGCTGCTTGCAAGGAGATCTTCCCCCATTTTGTATAATTACCTGGGATTGCCCCAGCATAAGTGCAGCACCCTGCACTTGGCCTTATTGTACCTCACTGGGTTTTTATGGGCTCACTTCTCCAGCCTGTCCAGGCCCCTCTGGATGGCTTCCCTTCCTTCCAGTGTATTGACTGCACTGCTCAGCTTGGTGTCATCCTCAAACTTGCTGAGGGTGCACTCGATGCCACCGTCTGTGTCACAGACGAAGATGTTGAAGAGCACCAGTCTTCACACCGACCCTTGAGGGACACCGCTTGTGACCAGCCTCCACCCTGACACAGAACCATTGATCCCAACCCTTTGGCTGCATCCAGCCAGCCAATTTCTAATCCACCCAACAGTCCATCCTTCAAATCCACACTGCTCCAATTTAGAGAGAAGGATGTGGTGAGGGACCATGTCAAAGGCCTTGCAGAAATTCAGGTAGATGACATCCATCACCCTTCCCCTGTCCACTGAAGCCGTCACTCCATCATAGAAGGCCACCAGATTGGTCAGGCACAATCTGACCTTGGTGATGCCATGTCTCACATCACATCACTGTCTCACATCACCTCTTTATCTTGTATGTGCCTTAACACAGCCTCTAGGAGGGTGTCTAGGAGGTCTAGGAGTTCTAGGAGGTCTGGGAGTTCTTCTTGTTGTGTTAATTTGAAACACCTCTGCTCGATACTGCAAGAACAACATCTGCAAATTTCCTTCCCCTCTCCTTCCTTCCAGTCTTTTTCTAAGGTTAATACAAAGGGATCTCTTGAGGTTCCCATACCACACTGTTTCTGCCACTTGGGGCAATCCCTTAAAGTGTAAAACATTTCTACATATGCAACTTCATCCCATTTTTCTTCCCTGCATAGGAACAACATTAACTGCAGTATGGTCTTATACTTTAAAGTACCATTCAAAACCCATTTTTCTCCATCCTCCAACTTACATAATAACCACCACTGACTGCAATAGTTAATCAAGGTTTTCTTACTTAATACCCCTCCTGTTTCACTGACAACTTCTTTCCAATGGGACAGAATACATCCTAAAGGATTTTGGGGGGGAACATTGCCTGGCAAAGGCTTACTAGTCCCTTGCCCCATTTCTAGAACACTTTACAAACAATTTACCTAGCACACAGACCAATACGTATCACAAGAACCACAATACAGTTCAGTTCATGTGACAACCAAATCAAAGTACACCTACAAATGCAAACACCAGAAATACTGTTCCCACAGTTCCCAAATTAAGAGTCACTTCCCTTGCAGGACAGTGAAATCCCGTACTCGGGTCTCCGCACTCGATTTATAGCAAGACTGTGTTGTGTTCACTCATCACTCAACGTCATGGTTGCCCACTTAGTAAAAGAAAGGGGTGTGTACACAATAATGTTTCAGCAACAATTAATCCAATCAATATTCCCGTAGCTACTCCAAGTATTGCCCTTTAGCCATTCCCAGAGGGTGTACGGGTAATTAGAGTTTTTGAGTGTAGGGGCATCCCCCTCACAATGGCGCTCTAGCCTGTAGTGGGACTCTAACCCACAACCCCAAAGCTGGGATTCAGAGTGACTCAAAGCCCCTTATCTTAGTGGGACTCTAACCCACAACCCTATAGCCGGCATTCAGAGGGACTAAAACCCTCCTCCTATCTTAGTTCGCTGCACAGGTCATGTCCGTCAGGTCCCGGATCGCCCAGAAGAGGAGAACCCAGGAGAAAAGATTCCAGTGTGCGCTGAATGTCCAATGCCGGGATGATCTGGTCCTCAATCGGAGAGGCTCCTACCTGGCTCACCAAAATTGACCTGTGGAACACCACTCAGACTCCAGAGAGTCAGAATGTAAGGTAGTTTTATTAGTTTTAAAGGTGCCACACCAGCGCACAGTGGGCTTGCATCACCCCAATTGCACAACTAGTAGCTCTTAAGCAGATATATTTATACCACACCAAATGCACAATCATAATTCCGCAAAGCAAGAAATGCTAACTCATTCTAGACAATGGGTCGTCCTATGCTAACTAATTCTGCAAATGTCTTCTTGCTCTCCCCTCCTTCTTGGACATGCTGTTGGTCTTTTGAATATGATTTCCTTTGTAGTGGTTGGTTCGGTTTCTTATCTGAAAGCTTCAGACCCGGAATTCAAGGAATTTTCCCACCTCTACCAATGTACCATCAATAAGCAAAAGCCTTGCCCCTTTTCTATCAGGCTCCTCCCAAAATCCTGCCCATTCCTAGTAAACCACTCCTCAATCTCCTCCTCTGGTGTGAGTTTCCTCCCCTTGGCTAATTCTGTGAAATTCAAGCAAGGGCCCCTCCTTGTACATGTACAGGGGGCACCCCTGTACAACCCCTCCGTACAGGGACCATCCTAGGGTCTCTGCCTCTACTCAGCTCTTCTTTTTTTCCTGACTGACGTTGTAGCAAAACGGGGAGCAGACTGACTAGCCTTGGGCAACCTCTCCTGCACTGATGGACTTTCACCAACATCCACAGCCCCCAGTCTGTCCAGCTCCAGAGCCTCATACCTACTATGTAAGGACACCTGGGAAGGTGGGACAGGCTGAGGGGCAGTCCGCTTGTTGCCCCAAACAGGGACTTGTTTCCATCCCTTGCTGTCTTTGAGGTCGCCCCTTCCCACCTGACTGTGAGACAGCAGATGATCTCCCACTGCTTCAGGAGCATCTCCCCCACACCCTTCCTGTAGGGATGGCAGAGTGTGACTCCACCAATCAATCCCCTTCCCACAATCCCAGATGCTCCTCAGCCTTCCTACTTCCCCCTTTAGCTCTACCACCAGGCTGAGCAGATCCTCCACCTGCTCACACCTCACACAGGTGGTATCCCGGCTGCCCTCCTGTAGCAGTGACAGGGCCAGGCATTCTCCACAGCCTGAGACCTGAACTGCGGCATGGACATTCATGCTTTCAGTCTGAGTCTCCATGTTCCTTTTAGCAGCAGCTCACCACTGTGTGGTGACCATGGCTGCAGGTCGGTGTGTCCAGAGAGCAACGACCTGTTAAGTGACTTGTTAAGTGCTAGGTGCTAAGCCCCCTTCTATATGGCAAGGTGCCCCGCCCTGCCTGCTCGCTGATTTGCTCGGGGTTTGCCCTGAAAATCACTCTCTTCACAGCGAGATAACAACCTATCTCCCTGTGTAGTCACTCGAATGGGTGACTTACAGTTTCACCTCGTCTGAATGACCCACGTGATTCACACACTCTGACTCCTCCCCGTCCCTGATGCTTTTTCTAGGCAGACGGTGTGGATGCAGAGCCGTTGCCCTGGCAACACCCACTTCACGTCAGCCGCTCTCGTGAGAGCTGCCGGGCTGCTCTGTGATCTCGGGGTTCCCTGAAGGAAAGAACTGAGCGAAATCCCCCTGTACCTCGCGATCAGTCACTGAGGTTCTGGCTGGGGCAGCTCCGAAGCAGTGAACCTCAGCAATCAAGAATCTTCCAAAAGAGCACTGCCTAGACTGTAGGAGGGACATGATAAATTTATCCACCAGCGTTACCTATGTTTTAACCAGGTTGTTTGCCTGAGGGTAGCGAGGCCTTACAGAGGGATCTGGATAGGTTGGATAGCTGGGCTGAAGCCAATGGGATGGGATTCAACAAGACCAAATGCCGGGTCCTGCACTTTGGCGACAATAACCCCAGGCAACGCTACAGGCTTGGGGCAGAGTGTCTGGAAGACTGTGTAGAGGAAATGGACCTGGGGGTGTTGATTGATGCTAGACTGAACATGAGCCAGCAGTGTGCCCAGGTGGCCAAGGAGGCCAATGGCATCCTGGCTTGTATCAGAAATAGCGTGGCCAACAGGAAAAGGGAAGTAATTATTCCCCTGTACTCAGCACTGGTGAGGCCGCACCTCGAGTACTGTGTCCAGTTTTGGGCCCCTCACTGTAAGAAAGACATCGAGGCCCTGGAGCATGTCCAGAGGGCAACAAAGCTGGTGAGGGGTCTGGAGCACAGGCCTTATGAAGAGCGGCTGAAGGAGCTGGGATTGTTCAGTCTAGAGAAGAGGAGGCTCAGGGGAGACCTTATTGCTCTCTATAACTACCTGAAGGGAGGTTGTAGTGAGCTGGGGGTCAGCCTTTTCTCTCGGGTGACTAGTGATAGGACTAGAGGGAATGGCTTCAAGCTGCACCAGGGAAGATTCAGGCTGGACGTTAGGAAATACTACTTCTCTGAAAGGGTGGTCAGGCACTGGAATGGGCTGCCCAGAGAGGTGGTGGAGTCACTGACCCTGGTGGTGTTCAAAGAGTGTTTGGATGTTGTGTTAAGGGGCATGGTTTAGCGGTAACCATTGGTGAAGGGCGAATGGTTGGACTGGATGATCCTGTGGGTCTTTTCCAACCTTAGCGATTCTATGATTCTGTGATTCTATGTTTAATACTCTGGTGTGTGAAATAAATTATATTCCCATTTGTGTTCTTGCCATGTTCCATGCCTTGTGCAGGGTGAATTCTTACAGCCTATGGACCACAGGTTGTCTGCACACCCTGCACACTCACTATCTGTATGCCTATTGACCTCTCAGGAATTACTATTGAGTAGAAAATATTGGAAAAGTCCCAGAAGCAAAGAGAACATCCTGGAATTTCTTTGAGTCACCAGAGTGGTGTAATTCATAATTAAAAGCAGTCTTAATGATTCTCTTTTTATCTCTGTTAACATCATGCTCCCTTCTAGCACCATTAGAGGAGCTGGCTGCACTCCGCTTTGGCTGGAGCAGGATAGTGAGGGAGTGGGAGGTTGTGAGTTTCATTTGAGAGTACTAGAAAAGCCTTCAGAGGATGATCTCTTTTAAGCTTTGGTATATTCATGGCCTTTGTTTGCGTCTGAACTCTGCTGGACAGGAACTAATTCTCTCTGTCCGTACAGTGCCCAGCATAGCAGTGGCCTCTGGGTGGTACTTCTGCACCTGTGGATATGGCTCACGGAAAACAGATTTCACCTCCCTTTCCAAGCAAGCTACCTATAATTTACTGTTTTTCAGGAGGTTTTATACTTGTGTGAGTTATAAATCGTCAGCTACAGCCTCTTAAGGCTGTGCCAAGACTTAAAACTTCTTGGTTTTGGCCCATTGGAATCAATATCTGAGTATAATCATACCAAAAGCTCTTGTCTGAGTCTTGACATCACTGTGTAGTCATCAGACATCTGTTCAGCACTCTCAGACAGCTGTTACAGTCAAAGCAATGGCAGCCAACATTTTAAGACTACATACCAGAGTAGAAAAAGAAGAAAAGAGAAAGAAGAAAAGAACAGTCATTTCTGAAAAGAAAATGCAATGTTTTTCGGGCTTTTGTGATATTTTTCCTAATGGGGAAATAAATAATACTAATGTTCACATGTCATAATACCCAAAACTAGCAGAAAAGGGGGAAAGGACTAAGAAAAAGATGAAAGTGTTGTGCAAAGAAGCCAATTAATGGCAAGTAGAGTTGGTGATTTTGAAACTGGGGATAGGAATTTAAAAGTAATAGTGTTGCCATAAATAATAATAAAAAGTAATAGTGTTGCCATGAATCAATAATAAAACTTGACTGCAAGATGAATTTTCTAGAAAATGCTTATCTCCACATCTTCTGGTTCCTCTAGGGAGTATCCAGCTATGGAATCTGGAATTATGTCATCCCCGTCTCTTGCTCAGATATTACAATTAAGAATGGGATATGAGCTACTTGAACTTGTAGCACTGTAATCCCAGACATCCAAATATTTTGAGTACTAATATTTGGTAAATCTACCAAAAAAACCAAACCAAACCAAACAACAACAACAACAAAACCTTACAACTGAGAATGCATTTATCCTTTTGCCAAAGTAACAGTAAAACTTTCTGAAGTAAAATACCAGTCTTCTCCAGACAAAATTCTCTGTGGGAGCAGGAATGCTAGTTTTGACATGAGTGACATCTGTGGAAAGCTTGAGGAAGAAAACAGAAATACTATTTCTTCTGCCTCTTCCACTGCAGTGTGAGACATCCCAGACACTCAGCCAGAGGAAAGCACGTGCTCTGGGAACTCCACTTTCTGTTTGTTTCTTAATTGAGCTTTCTAACACAGAATCAGATCTCCTCAGTAGGAACATAAAGGAAACAGTGAAGTGGAGATAGGAGGGACTTTGTTTCTTCTGAAGAAATCTGAACAAACACAAGAAAAAGACGTAGCTGAAAAGAAACCATAATTCATATGTCTTTCATCAGTCCAGTGAGTGCACTTGCAAAATGCCTTTGCCACAGCAACATTTATTTTGTGTACGGATTGTTTCAGGGCTGCTCACCGGGCAGCTCTTGTCCATCCTTGGAGGTTTGGCTGACAGAGACTGCAAAATTGAACAAATTAAGTGTCCCAAAACATAATGGGCTTATGTGGTGAGATTTTGGTAATGGTGCCCCTAAGGGTGGTCTCTGTGAGCAGAGCACAGCAGCTGCTCCGTATCAGCACAGAGTCAGCTCCAACTGCTCCAAAAGGAGGCTGCAGTCCATGGAGAAACCCTGCAGGAGCAGCCCCACACCAGAGCTGCAGCCCATGGAGAGGAGCCTGCAGTGGGGCAGCATTGCTTGAAGAGCTGCAGGCTGTGGGAAGCCCACACAAGGTCAGTTCAGGAATGACAGCATCCCTTAGGAGGGACTCACTGTGACAGTGAAGGAGTAGCGGAGACAAAGTGTTATGGACTGACCACAGCTCCCATTCCCCATGCCCTGTGACACCTGTGGGGAAGAGGTGTGTAGAAGCTGTTTCTAATTTGCTTTTGGTTTCTCACTGCCCTACTTTTGTTATTAGTAGGCAATAAACTATATTAATTTCCTCCACACCAATTCTATTTTGCCCATCATGGTAAGTGGTGAGTGATCTCCCAGTTCTTATCTCGGTCCATGAGTTTTTTTCATCCTATTTTCTCCACCTGTCTATTTGAGGAGTAGTGAGAGAGCACTGTGCTGGTGCTGGCGCGAAACCACCACAGCCACTGTCAATGGTTTATGGGCTGGTTTGGCCCGGTTCCGTGACAAGAGGGGCGGAGGGATTTCGCGAATCCATGCCTCCAGAAAAGGGAAACAGGGGACCCTGAATAATTAAAAACAGCAGCCACGGTCTGAGGAGAAACAAACTAATTTACTAAATACGGTATCGGAATGCAAGATAACACACTATTATACAATATAATTAGAACTGAAGCTAATAAATCAAATATGATGAGAGAAAGATTGTCTGAAAGCTGAAGGCCTTACACTTACCTTAATGCTGAAGTGATGTGCGCAGTCAGGACAAGCAGCAGGGAGGAGAGGCTGACGATCAAAAAGAGAGATGTCAGATGACGTACCAAGGCCTTATATCTGTTCCCCCTGAGCAGAAATGATAACAGGACAGTGAACAGTCTTCTGGGGAATGTAGTTCTTCTCTTCTGGGATAGGTGCCCAGAACTGGAGCATTTATATGGAACTCTTTAACTCCCAGTGCACTACATCTTATGATATGGAATACCGATAACCAAAGCCAGCCACAAAGACTGACACATCACTGACCTGACCTAGGAGGAATGGTAAATATTTTTAATGCTTGTCTAATCATTTGTTGCAGGAAGGTTATCTTGTACTTTAAAAGTGGTATAGCATATGGAAGAAAGGCTCTGGAAAAAATCGTTTGATTTAGGTTTTGTAACTATACTAAAGTTCTACTTCAGGTATCTTTGCCATTTATGTGATACGGATTCTTTTGTGCGTGATTAAGTTATAGATAATGCAAGAATGGGCTTTGAATGTAAGTTTATTTTTCTGATCTGATAGGAAATAAAGAAATCACAAAAGTGACGTGGTTGAGGTCAGCTACTCTGTGTCCAGGTGGAGGCCACTGATGAGTGGTGTCCCCTAGGGGTCTCTTCTGGGACCAGTATTCTTTAATGTCTTTCTCAATGACATACACATTGCGATCAAGTACACTCTCAGCAAGTATGCAGATAACACTAAGCTGAGTGGTGCGGTTTATACAATAGGGGTAAGGGAAGGCATCCAGAGGGACATGGACAGGCTTGAAAAGTGGGTCCACGTCAACCTCATGAGGTTCAACAAAGCCAAGTGCAAGTTTGGGTCCTGGGTCAGGGTAATCCCAGATACACGTGTAGGCTGAGAGAACTCATTGAGAGTAGCCCTGCTGAGAAGGACCTGGGGATCCTGGTGGTTGAAAAGCTGGACATGAGCCAACAGCGTCTGCCTGTAGCCCAGACCAACAGTGCCCTAGGCTACATCAACAGAGGGGTGGCCAGCAGGGAGGTGATTGTCCTCCTTTGTTCTGCCTTTGTGAGGCCCCATCTGGAGTATTGCATCCAGGCCTGGGGCCCCCAGCACAAGAAAGACAAGGAGCTGTCAGAGCAGGGCTAGAAGAGGGTCACAAAGGTGATCAGAGGGCTGGAGCACCTCTCTTAATAAGAAAGGTTGAGGCAGCTGGGCTTGTTTAGCTTGGAGAAGAGATGGCTCCACGGAGACTTCATTTCAGTCTTGGAATACTTTGAAGAGAGTTTATAATCTGAAGGGAGACTGACTTTTTACATGGGCAGATAATGATTGGACAAGAGGGAATGATTTTCACTGAAAGAGAGGTAATTTAGATTAGATGTTAGGGGAAAATTCTTTACTTAGAGGGTGGTGAGGCAGTGGCACAGGCTGCCCAGAGAAACTGTGAATGCCCCATCCCTGGAGATGTTGAAGGCCAGGTTGGATGGGGCCCTGGGCAGCCTCATCTGCTGAGTGGCAGCCCTTCCCACATCAGGGGATGGAACTAGATGATCTTTAAGGTTCCTTCCATCCCAAGCCATTCTATGATTTTATTATTTCTGGGTGTTTAGCAAATATTTTTGCATGACCAAACTGAATTTGGATGATAGTTCAGGCAGTTACTCTTTGAAACCATTCTCCTATCTAAGAGTTCAACACATACATACGCTAACACAAGTAAAACCGTCCAAGCAACTGCAAACTTTCCATGCTCTTTTGACATTCATTCAAATCTGGTGTCATTGCACTCAGATTTGCCTTCTCAAAAAGCATGTTTAGTGCTGGCTGGAGGGTTTTTGAAGTCAATTTTTCCCAGATATGTGACATGACCAGTGCTGAGCATATTGCTGTTTAGTTTTTTAACGTGGAAACTTCTAAACCACTTTACAGTATCATTATCAAATTTTCAAATTGTAAAAATCACTGTTATCCGTGTGATGGAGTTGCTAACATGGATAGTAGCTTTTTCCCACTTTATTGAAAAGCTGCCGCAGTACATTCATATCATCATAAAGGCATTTTTCCTCTGCCAGCATCCACTGTTTCATGAAGACAAATCAAGTTGAAAACAGAACTGTTGGTAGAATGTGTGCTGTGGTTTTTTAGCCACCTGGAGATCAGCTATATTTCTGTCATTCTTGATGAAAATTCATAAGAAAGAAACAACCTGTCCTGATGCAGGTCAGTGCTTTCTGTCTATGGCTAATAAGGTAAGGGAAGGGTTGATGGATTTGTAAGCCAGTGATTTCATATGGAACTGATGAGTCAAAACAAAAAAGTACTCAATTAAACTACAAGAGTCATATTCCATCTGGATGGAACAACAAACTAGAACTATCTCTATGTTCGATACACAGGCAATATTTTAGATACCGTAACTATTGATTTTCTGGGGCAACTGGGTCTCACAGAAAATGATGCAGTTTTGGACTTAATCCCATGAAATATATATGCTAATAGTGATTGTGATGTAGTTAAGTTTAATATTAATTTAATAAGGAAAAAGACATAGTATCACGAAGAATCATAGTAATTTAGAAAAAGAAATTGTATAAAAATAATTAAGACAACAGAAAATTGAAAGTAACAACTAAGAAGGCAAAATGTTTGCTAGAGACATTGATTGTAAGGAATCCACACCGTAACTCCACAAAGATGTTTACCTACTCCAGTACATTTGAACAAATATATAAATCTAACAATAACAAATTTCTAGGACCAGACTGTACAGACAGAAATTCTACAAAGGCTCAAATGTACCATTGTTGAACTTCTCACAGGCATTTAACCTATTGCTCAGAGCATGCCAGGTGCCAAATGAATCAGAAGCATCAGCTGTGACACTGGACCTGAATAAATATGAAAGCTGCTCTGTGGAACTATATTTCAGTTAATCTGACTTTTTTATCACTGCAATTTGTACCAATTACAATAAATAATGGAATATGCAGGCATCTGCTATGATACATTGGAGGCAATTCTACACAGCTTTTTTAAGACAAGGTGTGCTCATGAATACATGAATGTTTCTAAAGGCGACAATATGTTTTTGGGTAAGGTGTTATTTTTTTAACTGAATATATTTGGATTTATAAGAAAATTTTCACAGTCTTTCCCTAAGCTATCACGACATAAAAAAACAAGGACTACTAATGAAAAGGAAACAATGGGTTGGAAAATTCAGCTTTCATTATGGATGGAAAGAATGGGAGGTTCAGCCCAGCTTCTGTGGGGGCAAGCCTCTATAAAAGAGGGCTTGTCAGCTTGGAAGAGAAGTGACTGAGTTTTAGAAGTCATGAATGATAAAGAAAAACTGAATAGAGAGTGATTAATCATTCTGTCTTAGAAAACCAGAACTAAGGGGCACCCAATTAAATTACTAGGCAGCAGATCTAAAGCAGATAATAGGAAGTAGCTTTTCTTACAATACGTAATTAAATTGCAGTGCTAATTGCCACAGGGTGTTCCTAATGGATAAATGGTTTAAAAATGGGTCTCAGCAAAATTTAATATTATTGCACATTGGTGGCTATAAAAAATAAATGGTCCAGATGTCCCAATCCACCAACTACAGAATGCTGGAGAGAATCTCTCAATATTTTTCTTGTTTCTGATATATTTTCCCTAAGCATCTGCTCTCAGCCTTTGTTACCGGTCACTGGTTAGATGGACTGCTGCTGCTGTGTTAGTGGCTCTACTTCTACAGAGTTACTTTTACAGACATTTTTTGGACTGGAACTGCTCTTTAAAATCTCACCAGACATTGAGGTTACCATCCGTGCTCTGACCTTATTGTAACACATCCTTTGTGTAGCTCAGACTGGATTACTGCAATTAATTCTTTACTGGCTTGCCTGAAAGGCAGGTCCAGCCTGCAGCTATTACAGAATAAAGCAACAGGCTTATTATCAGAGAAGAGCAGATGGGATCTGCAGACTTTCCTGCTTCTTTGTTCTCTGCACTGGGAGCCTATCAGCAACTATACTGATTCATAAATTTCTACTCCAGTAGGCCATGTAAGTACCCCAAATCAGCACTTTTTCTGCTACCACCATTTCTCAGGTCCAGGAATAACAGGTTTGATGGGCATTCTAGGATTTGAGATTAGAGGTAAAACACATTTTATCAGTAACTTAAAAAAAACCAAAAAACAAAAAAGGAATGGAATCATAAAGTCTTTATTTGGTTTGTAAAGAGCTTATGTGTTCTGGGTTGACCAGACTAATCAGCTAGTGCTGGGACACTGAGTAGAGCTTGTTAACAAATTTTTTAGTAATGTCAATACTGGGAGGAAAATAATTTGTTAAGACAAAGTGAACAGTTAGGTCAAATATTTTAATCATGTTCTAACCCTCTTGGCCAGTATGTCAGCACAAAGGTGATGAGATAGGGGACTTAAAAGCACACATCTATCTACGAGCACCACATGCAAAGATATTACACATACATTTGAAATACAGTGAAATGGAATGTTAACCTCCACCCAGCCAGGAAATGCCTAGAAAAAAGGCACAGTCTCACACAGTGCTTATGAGCACAGTAGCTGAAGCGTGCACAAGTTTGAGCTCTATTGCAGGACAGAGATGAGATTCAAAGCTGTCCTACTCAAAGAAGAGCCCTCTGGACGCTCTTCTAGGGGATGAGATGTAGTGAACCTTATTCTGCTTGCGATCAACTTGTTGGAACTGCCTGAAAAGTTTGGCCAAGGCTAAGGCACTGCACTCAGCACTCAGCTTTTCCTTCTCTGAACACTGCCCCAACAAGTGAGTGCATGCAGCATTTGTGTTGGCAGCACAAACAAAGCAGGTAGGCAACAATTTGTGACTACTTTTACTCATAGAATCATAGAATTGCTCAAGTTGGAAAAGACCTTTAAGATCATCAAGTTCAACTGCAACCTAACCATACTACCCAATAAGCATTTCCACGGTGACTTACAGGCCTTTGCCACAATGCTACATACTCTTGTGCATCTCCAGATGTGTCTCCTGATTTATCTCCAAGCTGGTGTCGTCCACATTAGATATTTTGTCAACGAAAGACCCTGAGCACACTGTCATGCTCCCGTCCTGGCAGTGAGAACCTGGATGCAGTGTGACCGCTGGCACATCCAGAATACTGGTTTGCTGTTTTGTTCTTGAGATCCATGATTAGTACCTTCCCTGAAGCTAAGCTTGTTCTAACAACGTGAAAAACACTATACAGCTGAAAGGTAGAACAATCAGATACCCATTTTATGTTGGTTTTTTTTTTGTTAGTTCAACTTTATTCTAAATAGTAATTCTTCCATTTGAACACTGGCATTACCATAAACTTGGCTTTTTTCTCACACTATGCTAATGACGTCCAGTAACATTTATAGTACATATACTGCCAATTATCTTTTTATCACTTTACATTTGTAATGGATTAGCACACATATTCCCAAGAATTAACACTGGTGCCAGTACCAGAGATAACAAACTGAGAGACACACCTGTTGCCTGGGGCTGAACATCCACAACTCCATTCTTCTTTTTCTTATGGGAATAAAGTTTACAGCTATCCATAGCAGTGAAAACTGGATTATGCTACCAACATGGATGACACATGGCAGAATTGGGGCCAGCAGTTTTTTACATTCAACGTTTTTCCTCTTCTCTCTTCCAAATGGATGGAGGAGCCCAAACAAAATTTTCAGATTAAGTACTATCGGGTTCAATCTAGGCTATGCTAGGGGCTATATTTATTCTCTTCAGTGGTGAAATAAAGTCAGAATGTCAGTGCTTTGTTCCCTGCTTTATCTTTACAGCCACTCTTGTAGTACTAGCTGTTATCACTACACTGCGATAGTGTAAGTGCTTAAAAGATTAACAAATAATAGTGCTGTCGTCCTGTACATATGCAGAAGAAAGTCTCCGCTCAAAGACTATGAACAAAAGAGAGAAAACTCTGAGAACTGGATGGTTGAGTTATGCTTTGAGTAGAGAACTGGTGGCTGTGGCTGACCTGGTAATTCACATGCATCACATCAGAGTTGTAGGAAACTTCAGGGCAGCAACTTCAGGGCAACCTCTGTCTTCTGACTAAATGAACCCAACAAGGGGCAGTCCTGAGTGTGATATGGCTGTGTTGCCTCAGGTATGATGCTGAACATCTTTCCACCTGCTTGCTGAGGAGAAGGGATGCATGAGTGGTTTCTTCCACTGCTAGACAAGGAATGATAATGAAGGATAGCAAACCGATCTGCTTTATCTGGGCTGTATTAAAGGATCTTAAAGGGAAGAGGGAGGGGAAGGAGCATTTTTCATCTCAGGGGTTCTCCTTCACTTAACAATTTTGTCATGTTTTTGTTACGTTTTGTTTTGTTATGCTTGGTAATTCATGACAGTAAGAGAGGTAACAGCCTCAAGTTGTGCCAGGGGAGCTTCAGGTTGGATATTCGGAAGAATTTCTTCTCAGAAAGAGTGATGAGGCACTGGAACAGCCTGCATAGGGAGGTGGTGGTGTCACCGTCCCTGGAGGTGTTCAAGAAAAGCAGAGATGTGGCACTGAAGGACATGGTTTACTGGGCATGGTAGTGGTGGACTAGACAATCTTAGTAGTCTTTTCCAACAATTCCGTGTAGTTTTCTACTATTTGTGGTTCCGTCTCCCTTCCTCACCAACACATCTTCAAAAATCATAGAACCACAGAATTATTTGGGTTGGAAAAGACTTCTAAGGTTATCAACTCCAGCCGTTAACCCAGCACTGCCACATCTGCTGCTCAACCACACCCGTAAGCACTACACCTACACGTCTTTTAAATACCTCAAGGGATGGGGACCCAACTACTTCCCTGGGCAGCCTGTCCCAATGCTTCACAACCCCTTTTCGTAATATCCAGCCTAGAGCTCCTCTAGAGCAACCTGAGGCCGTTTCTTCTTGTACCATTGCCTGTAGCTTTGGAGAAGAGACCCCCACCTCCTCCGAGGCAGTTGTAGAGAAAGATGCGGTCTCCCATGAGCCTCCTTCAATAGGTAAATAGCCCCAGCTCCCTCAGCTCTCGTCACAACACTTGTTCTGAAAACACGCTGCTGTGAATCAGAAGACCCGAGGCATCAGCACGTCTCACAGCCACAAACGCGCGTTTATGCCTGCATCCGTTCCTTTCGGGCCTGACGACAGAGCCTCCCGCTGCGCCTCACGTTCCCATCACACCACAATCTGCATAATTACCGCCTCGACACCTACGGGCTCCCATCACTCGGCGTCCCGGCCCGGCCCCGAGCCGAGAGGCCAGACGGCGGCGCCGGCTTTGTTCCCTCCCCGCTCCGGCTGCCGAGTGGGAGGGGACCGGGCCCGCCCGCGCCCTGCCCGCCGCTGTCGGGAGGCGCAGCAGCGGCGGAGCGGAGCGGGCGGCGCATCGCAGGGTCCCCGCTCCCGGCGCTCCCTCCCCAGCGCCCGCGGGCCCGGGCGCTCCCCTGTGGCGGCGCGGCAAGGGGCCGGCAGGATGGAGGCCGCCTTGCTGAAGCCGGCGATGATGGCGGAGGTGAAGGGGAGCGGCGCCGGCGCGGCCGTGAGCGCCGAGCTGGAGGTGAAGAAGCTGCAGGAGCTGGTGCGCAAGCTGGAGAAGCAAAACGAGCAGCTCCGCAGCCGTGCCGCCGCCGCCGCCCGCCCGCCCAGCCCGCACCTGCTGCTGGCCCCGCCGCCGGCCCCCGCCGCGCTGCGGCCCGCCAGCCCCCCTGGGTCGGCCCCGGCCCCGACCCCGACCCCGGCCGCGCCCTGCGTGCCCGGCCCGCTGCCCGGCGCCGCGCCCGGCCCGCAGGAGCCCCTCGCCTACTTCAAGGCGGCCGGCGGCGGGCAGGAGGCCGGCGGCGCGGGGGCTGCCACGGTGCTGGACGAGGTGGCGGTGCTGGAGCTGGAGGACGGATGCTGCGGCCAGGACGAGGATACATGGTACATGCGGATCGCCCCCGCGGCCGTCCCCGGGCCCCCTGCGGGGCTGCCGAGCTCCCCGGCTGCTGGCTGAAGGCGTTATTAGCATTAGCCCCCAAATCCACTTGATCTCGTGCTGCTTAAACTTACATCTGTCTCTTTATTCTGCCTTTTCTTTTTTTTTTTTCCTTTATTTTAACATGGCGCGGTGGGGACCCCCAGTGCCTGCCCCCTCGGCTCCCCTCCCTGCGTCTGCCCCTTCTGCATTCTCCTCTCCGCGGATGCTTGGCTCCCCCAGTTTGAGGTGTCAGCCTAGTTCCAGCCTCCGCTTTACATACGGAATTAAAAATATTGGAAGGGATTCGGGAAATCCTTTATCAGGGCAGCGCTGCCTCGCTCGCCATCCTAAAATCTCAGTCCGATTGTGGCAGATCCTAAGGGATTTGGGAGGGCTTTTGTCTTTTAGGCGTAGATCTGAAGGGTTGTTTGTGTATCTTCATGTAGCGCCAGGACACATGGCGGTGTGCTGGTGCATCGGGTAAGGCAGCAACGAACAGCAAATTAATAAAGCCTAACAGAAAATTAACCTAGAAGAAGGATTCCTTGAGAACAAAAAGAAGGGGTTTCTTTAGACAGAAGGGATAAATAAATAAAGTCTGGTGCTTCCCAACTTGCCCTAGCAAAACATGCAGACATCTCAGGGACTATCCAGACTGCAGAAATACTATGGAGATGATGCTGCGTAACTGTATCGAGCATAATTGGTGCTTGGTTGTGTTCATACACAACACACAGTCTCAGTCATATGGTCTGCATTATCCATCTTCACGTATCTGTCTTAAGTATCATTCGAAGCTTCAACGTATTTTTTTTTTAATTATTGCAGTTTTTTGATAGGAAGTTTAGGTGAGCTGAGAATACAGCGTAGCGCAGCTGAGAAGCATTTAAACGTCCTTATGTTGGTAGCAGAAAAAAGATTTTAAAATCAGTCCGAATAGCGTAAATATTTCTTGAACGTTGGCTTTATCTTGTTCATGCTACAAGGTAATGCCATGCTTCAGGTTTTGACAATTGCTTCCTCCAGCTGAGAATCATCCAAAAATTGTGTGGATGTGTTGTTAGTGCGGTTTCACTGTGTTCGCTGTTGGTCTGTGCAATGTTCTTCTGGGGCTGTGGGTCCTGACTTTGCCTCAATCCTACAAGTGCCCATGACAGAGGAGCAGCAATGATTCAACTTTCCTCCACACGGAGGATTTGCGTGACCCAGTCCTCCTCCAAAATGTTATTCCTTTTTGTTAATGTTTCACTGGGCACTGCAAAGTCAGCATTATTTTGTGTGCCTCAACTGAGTGATGATCTTGATCAGGGTCCTTTTTGATTTGCCCCCAGTAAGCATTCTTAAATGCTTTACTGGGATGAAAACTTGCCTACATGTCACACAACTGTATCTCTCTCTGCATGAAGAATTTGGCAACTTATTTATTCTGCCAGGAGCTGCTTTAGTGGTTGGACATTCTTTGTTCAAGGCTGAATCTCCATCCTTGTCCATTAACGGTCAGCTGTGTGATGTCAGCTGCCTGGGGCTTTTTGTCATGCAAGTCTTCAAAGCAAAATGGTATCTGGGAGGCCAAAGACCGTTGCGTGCCCTGGTTGTTGATTACTACTGATTACTAATTTTAGACCTTTGCTTTTTTTCTTCTTTGCATAAAAAACAGACAAACACACACACACACACACACACACACACACACACACACACAAAAACCCCAAAACAGGGTTAGCATCATTGCAGACAAGTCAGATCTTTTTGTCAGCTCTTTATGTGTTTCATCATTGAGAATTCATCAGTTGGACGTGTAGCTTTTGACACGCTTCTGCAAGTTAACAGGAGAGCTCAAAGCTTTTCTGTTTTTTCCTTTTCCCATTTTTTTTTTTTTTTCCACAGGATCATTTTTTAAATACGTAGCCAAGCACTGGAGGAAGCAAAGGGAAATTAGTCTTCTCTTTAGAGAAATTCAATAGTTGAACTCCTCTGGGACTGCCAGGAGAGATACCAGTTGAGGTGAGGGTATTGATTTGCTGTGAACTGGGCGGGGAGCACTGATTCACCCACCTCACAGGAACAGATACAGAGCAGAGATGGGAGAAATGGGAGAACAGTTACACTCTGGCTTGGGTAGTTGGTGAACCAAAGCTCTGAACAGGTGAAAAGCTGAAAGTGGTCTACCTGAGGAGCTCAATCCTTTTGTTGTTGTCTTGCCTTTTGTACCCCCTATTTGGATACTAAATCCCTTTGCAGTCTGTGGAGCATTTTGCTGATACAGAGAATCTAAGACAGTCTGCATCCTCATTGATCAGAAGTGGTGAGGCCGATAAGCTGAGAGTGATCTTGGGCAGCTAATAATAGTTCATTTCCTGGGAAGATTTGTGTTCACCCAGGTGAGCTGATGCTGCCCCTGTGAGCTAATCTGCAAGGGCAGCAGCAGCAGCACAAATCCCAGCTTCAAGAATTTACCCATGAAATCTACTCTGATACCTGGCTTCCTGATGTGCTCGGCCATCTGATTAGTTGCCTACTATAGTCTGAGAATAGTGCATGAGAATAATGCATATATACTAGTTCTTCTTGCATGCTTTTTTTTCCTGCTGGAATTGAGTTTTCATTGTTTCTCTACAAATGTTTTCTAATCTTTAAAAGTCTGACTGCTGTACAGCATTTGCTTCATCTAGGAGAAGGCACTGTGTACAAATTGCATTATCATCAGCGTTCTGATAAGTTGATTAAATTATAGGTTAAAATGCAAAGCATCACAGTGAAATTGTAATTTATATGCAAAATCAAATATTGAAATTATGTAATCTCCAGTAAAGATAAATAGGAAAGGGAAAACTGGTAGCTTCTTTGTTGCCTGTACATCTTTAAATGCGTACAGCAGCTAATGCACTTGAACTTTGAACCTAGTTGAAATTCTGACCATCTTAATTATGAGATGCAGGATTTTAATGAGAAGTCTCACTGAATCTAGATTGACAGTTCTAGACCTGTAGAGTATGTAATTTGGCACCTGGCTTGCTGAGGAGGGAAGAAAATGAGTTTAAACTCATTTATTTCAGAGTATCTCTTTTTATTAGAATATTACATTGCAGCTTTTGCACTGTTAAAAATTACAAGGGGGCAGGAAACTGAGAGTAGAAATGTAAAATCTTAAGTATTGCGTTTCTTGCTGACATTTGTGTGTATTTTGGTTAAGGTTGTATGTCTTGCCTAACAAGACTCTCACTCTTCAAGAGAAATCACTAAGTCCCCTGCAGTGGTGCAGACGTGTTCTGGATCATCCAAGTCCTGAGATAGAGGCTGCGAAACGTTCCCTATGCTTCAGACTGGAACAAGGTAATGTTATTCTTTGAATTTTTCTACTAGTAAGTTGGCTTTTTTGGCCCAGTGTTTCACTAGTGTTCAGTGTCCTTTGCAATTCAGCAAGCTCCAAAGATGGCAGACATGCAGTTTTTCTTGCAAGTCTTCCTCCACTCCTTTAACACTATTGTTCATATTTATTTCAATGGTGATTAATTTTTTGAAGTATTAAAGTATTCTCCTTTGTTATTCTTTTCTTCCACGGCATAACTCTTATATTTGCAGCGTGGAATTTTTCATACATTGCTTAAAATAGGAATTTGTGGACTTCTTTGCAAGAAAACTTTGACGCAACCTTTAGTACTCATCTGGTACTGAGATTTGAAAAGCAGTGCTTCTGGTTCTGTGAAAAGCCAAATTGTCAAGCTGCAATGCATTATTTTTTTTTTTTATCAGTTAGGATCCTATTAACACTGTAGTAAGTGTGTTTGAAGAGTGTGATTGAGCTAGAAAACGCTATGTTGATCTTTATAAGTCACTAGGAAGGAAAATACAAATGAACAGGAGGATGACAAGAAAGGGAAATACAGCCCTCTGCTTGTACTGCCAGTAAGTTTATAAGTTAGCTACAGCATTCGGTAAAAGTGGTTGAGCATGTACCTATGTGCTTTGGTGCATATGTGAAGTTTTGGTTAGTCTTATCCAAAATTAGGCATTTAACTGAATCAATCTGTGAAGGGATCTTTCTCTTTGCTTTGTCTGTAAAAGATCACACAATAATTACTGCCGTAGCAATAAACAGTTGAGTTCATTTGCCTACAGTTAGGTGAGCCAAACCGAGGTTCATATCTTGGTAATAATCCCACCTGGCTGGAGAGTGGAATTTGTCTTAGGATTCAAACACCTGAGTTCAGGTGTTTGCAGTGTGTGCTAGAAGGCTGTGTTTGGCAGTCAGTGGGATTTTTGTCTAGAGTCCTGGGGAGCTGCTCAGGTAATGTGTTGTAGGTGTTGGTCTTAGGTGTCCCAGACCGGAGCTGAATACTGGTGTAGAGGTTCCACTCAAATTGTCCTGTGTAGGCATTTAGTGCCATTCAGGATGCCCTCAATTACCCTAGCTGACATCTGGCTTCCACTCAGGAAGGGTGCAAACCTTCCATAGGTTCTGTGACTTATCTGCTATTCTTTAGGGTATCGTGGCCTCCCAAGTGCATCTTAGTATACTCTATACATCTAGGTATGGGCAACTGAATCAAGTCCATAGTGTTTATGCAGGAATCAGCCAGAGGAATACATGACCTATTTTTCCCTTCCAAAGTATTAATTTACATTTAATAGGCAATAAAGGCATTAGAATGGCAAATCTATTATTTTGGATTTACATCACTGTATGATTATCCGTACAGTCTCTCTGCAGAAGTCACAGTGAGTGACATACATTGACTTACATTAATGATGGATCAGGTTAGTTGTGATGGCGTCATGAATTTCCCAGGCTTTTGAGCAATTTCATACTGTGTGTTGATATGGGAGCAGTATGTTCAAGAAGGGAATGGACTCTGGTTATTACTGCAAGAATTTCATGGTAAAATTGTTATAATCAACAATGGCACTCTTCTTTCCTAGTACTAAATTTTCAAACTTTATACTTAAAAGTTGAAAAGTATTTTCCCCCTTCAGCTGTTGGCTTTGGAAGGGTATTTTAGAGGGATTTCGAAATCTAGTAATGCTTTTTCTGTATGGCACAGAATCAACTGTAGCACTATGTATGTGAGAAATATTAAACATACAGTAAAAGCAAAAAGAAGCATTTGTAATGTACCAGTATGGTCTTTCTGAGATGTTTTACAGGTAGAATTCAATTAGTAATTTGTCCATGATGCATCAGCCAAAACTTAATCCAGTTTAGATTATCATAGCTCTCAGCACTGTGGTGCAGATAGAAATGAAAAGCAGTAAAAATAGATTTTTCTCTGACAGATCAGTATGTATGAATGCACACAGAAAGGAGAGCTGTGAACAAAAATTGTAAAATTTTGTGAGGCTGTTTCTCTGCATTTTAACTAATTCTAGCATTTTGTAAATCTATTCTCATTTGTTCCCACTTAAGTTTCCCTTATTTTGTTATATTTTGATTTTGATAAAAATGCTGAGTTGTTGTGTGAAATTTCCCAGCATTAGAATAGCTCACAACGAGCCTAAATGTCTTGGGAGAGGCTTAAGCCAAAGCAGTCCTAGGCAATGAAATAATAAAATGTCTACTTGATGTTTCAGGTTGGAGAGTCACTTGAGCAATGCTAGTTTACTTTTCACTTTACTGTGTCTGTCTATATATATATATATATATATATATATATGTTTTATGTTTTTCAAGGTGGAAGTAAGATTTCATCTTAGAATAAATTGTAAGGGTGTAAGCACAGTGGTGGTCTGCTGGTGATTTTGTTGTGAAGTGCTGTGAGAACTTAGACAAGTTTCTCTGCATGCCTGCATTCTACCGCTCATGAGTTAACTTGTATGTCTAGTATATAATGAACTAGACTCATTACAAGTCCTGTTTCTGTGGATTAAGCATGATGGCTTTAAGGAGGATGAAATTATGTCATAGAATCATTTGTGCTGGAAGGGACCCTTAAAGGCCATCTAGCTCAACTCCTCCGCAGTGAACAGGGACACCTACAGCTCCATCAGATTGCTCAGAGCCCCGTCCAGCCTGACCTAGAATGTCTCCAGGGATGGGGCAGCTGCCACCTCTCTGAGCAGCCTGTTCCAGTGTCTCACCAGCCTTATCATAAAACATCTTCATTATACCTAGTCTAAATCTCTTTTAGTTTGAAATCATTTTCACCTTGTTCTATCACAACAGATATTTCTATAGAGCCTGTCCCCTTCTTTCTTACGGCCCCCATTTACATACTGAAAGGCTGCTGTCAGGTGTCCCTGGAGCCTTCTCTTCTCCAGGCTGAACAGCCCCAGCTCTCTCAGCCTGTCCTCAAATGGGAGATGTTCCATCCCTTACATGGAATCTCATATGGTAAGGTCTTTACTTAGAATTTGTTGTGTTTTCCAGGAGCGGTTCTAGTGATGAGGTGATCTTTGTTTTTACTTTATGACCTGACCTGAATCAGTTCTTTCTCTTTGTTCTTCTTTAGCCATCTTTTGTTTGAAACCTTTCTGGTTTCTGTTGTTTACCACAGTTCTCAATTTACTGTAGAGTCAGTTCCCTGTCCCTTCATTTGTTATTACTGCTTTCTATCTTATTTCTTTAGATTCATTCAAATCAACAGGGTCACCTAATAGTTGTAAAAGTATAGTGGAGCTTCTATAATTTTTAGGTAATCCTTGAAGATGTTGGGAAATGTCAGCATTAAAACCCAGTGTGTGTGTGAGAGAGAGATGTAGTATATAAACTTCCTGGATGCTGCAGATTGGTATAACTTGTCTGAAATTGATTAAATGGTGTTGATTTACCCCGTCTGAAGCTACACTGCGTAGCTCCACTTCTGTAAAAACTGCTGTGGAGCAGCCGGATGGATAAACTGAGGAGTTAAGAGGCTTAGCAAGGAGTCAGGCTGTAGGAGCTCAGCTTTTATGCAGGGCTTCAAAGCATATTTCATCCAATTCAGCCTTCCAGACAGAAAACCACTCTTCCTTGGAGAATGTGAAATATTGGTTAGATACAGAGTTCATCTTAGTTGAGTTCTCATTCAGAAAAGCTGCTTCAGATGTTTCAGCAGAGTAGGCAACAGAAGTCTGGAGATTTTGCAGTTGGCTGCAGCAATTTATAGCCTTAAGGTGAAGCTATTTTTCGTTTTTTAAATAATATACTTCAGGATGGATGCCATTATGTTGTACGTGAGTATGATATCTTGTGAAATAGATCCCCTGTTGATTTCCTGATTTCACAAAACCCAAAAATGTCAGTGAAATTTTAGCCCTTATTGTACTGGATCCCAGATGTTAATTGGCAGTGCTAAATGATTTTTATCTGTAAAAAAAAATCTTAGCTGACAGGGCCCCAGACAGAATATTTTACTTGGTTAGGAAGCTTCTGTCTTACACAGAACCAGGACAGGTTCTGTCCTGTTCTAATTCTCTTTACTCTTCCAAAGGACTCACCATGAAGTCATTTAGTTTGACTTATTTAAGATGTGTTGTATATTTAGTCAACTACTAAAAATTGCAGTTATAAAGAACTTTTACACCATGGTCTGTTAACAGCTGAAGCAAACAAGAAATACTGTAAATTGTTGATAGTTTATATTGTGTGTCCTTGAGCTGAAACCAGTGCTGTTTTGCGTGGCAGTGTGTTGGTTATTTCATGTACATTGATTTGTCAGAGATGCATGTTACGGTGATCAGGACTAGATTTATAAGATCTAACAAAACTTTCTCATTCTTATTTTTCATACGTAATGGGGATTAAAATTTTATATGAAATCCTTCTGGAGCTGCAAATGGTAATGTCTTGAAGCCTGCAGACAATAAGATTGCTGTTTCCATCATAAATAAAACAATTTCTAAGTCTCTTGAAGGAATGAAAGAAATGGCTGAAAATCCTGACTCATTTCATAGCATGAGTCATAAAATCATAGAATGGCTTGGGTTGGAAGGGACCCCCAGGATCATCAAGTTCCAACACCCCTGCCACAGGCAGGGCCGCCAACCTCCATATCTAATAGTAGACCAGGCTGCCCAGGGCCCCATCCAACTTGCCCTTGAACACCTCCAGGGACAGGACATCCACAGCCTCTCTGGGCAGGCTGTTCCAGCACCTCACCACTCTCTCTGTGAAGAACTTCCCCCTGGCATCCAAAATTTCCTCTCTCTGTGTGTTTCTGACAACAAAAGTTGCTGGGTATCTGTAATACCTTTCAGCATCTGAGCTCCTTTTGGGGAATATGACATCACAGAAGACAGTATGTATAGCAGTCTTCTACCACAGCTTAGAGCATACAAATATACATGCGTAGGAATTATTTCCTATTAGATTTCATTTATTTGGAGTAACATGTTGTAACATCTGCATAATTTTAAGCAGTTCTCAGAGGTTTTGCAAATGCTGATATCACTACATTTTCTAACACAGCTACTGAAGATAATTTGTATGTTTCAATTGGGAAAAAAATGGTTTTTGATACTTTATTTGTAAGCGTATACTTGCATTTCAAATAGGATATTTTTTTCCAGCACTGGAACATTTCTACTCTGCATTCAAGATAGAAGTGTTTGGTTGAAAATTCTTAGGGCAACAAAATGCACAGAAGATCAGACACTTCAGTCTATTCGCTTCACTGATATCTCTTGCCTTTGTAATATGGCTCTCAGTTATGATATCCTTCTGAAGAATTTCATTTCTTATTTGGGAGTTGGCTGTTACGCAATTCGTAATTAAATGTTTTCTTAGAACTGATTTCTAATTGTCACTGTAATTATGAGAAGATGCAGAATTTGCAGTCTAAAGTCTTTTATGTAAAGGTTGTCAGAGAAGTTGTATTACGTATTATCTCTGTTGAGAAGATATCCATCCCTCTTTAGAATGGAAGTGCTGTATTAATACACACCCACTACTGAGCTAGGATTATCAGTTCATCCTGAATGGTTTAACAGCCAGGAATACTGTCAAATTTTACATGAGGATTTCAGAAGCCTTATATAAAACAGGAGTGGTTTATGTTTGCATTGTAGGCTCAGTCTGTAATGCAGCGTATGTGTGAAAGCAGTAGTAGTAGCTTTAACCCTGACAGTTATGCTAAAAATACAGGCACAATTTCTGTTATCCAGTGGAGCACTAAATCACTGTTTTTGTCTGCAAGATATACTGCTGCTTTCCCAGATAGAAATTAAAAAGAAAGATAGGCTTCATTGATGGCCATGGATGAACTTGGCTCTGAGGATAATTTTTTTTTGTGAGGAAGAGAATCTTTACAAGACTGGGCTGTTTTGGAAGCTGTCATAATTACAGAATATATTTTATTTTGGAATGTTCACTTTTGAGGGAGGCCATTTTTAGTCTTTGAATGTGGATTGACCCAACACTGTAATTGCATACTTAATTAAAAGTTTCATGCTTCTGAGAAGATCAAGGGAGAAACGTAGTGTAAGTCTGCCTGCCAGTCAAAAAAGTTGCTTTTCTCAGGAAAAAAAGAAAAAAAAAAAAAAAGCTGAATCCTGGTTTATTCTTGTTTTAAAAAGCAATTGCGTTAAGTTTCGAGATTACACTTCTAATAATTTAAAAGAATCATAAAAAAGGAAAAAAGATGTTCTTCAGCATAGTCGTGATTATTTTATTTTGTGGAATATTTGACTGTGAGGTATTACGGAAATCAGACATGGGACAATGGTTGTTTTAAAGTGAAGTTGAGCTGATAGCTTAGACACCATTTATTTGTTTTCTTACTTTGTTACCTAAGTTTACTAATTACTACGTACAATTACTTACAATAAAATAAAATAAATAAAATGCAATACAGTAAAATTCTCCTGTAAATCAAGATGTTGGAGATACTGGATCACATTCACTGGTGAATTTGAACTCTTCATTTTTCACATTTGTACCCTGTCAGGCATGTTCCCTTCCTTTTTTTTTTTCTTTTTTTTGGTCATTGTGTCCGTGCCAAATAAGCAACCTGTGCCTAATTACATTTCACTCATTGGTCCCAGATTTGCTAATTCTGATACCATTGCCTAAATCATCTCTGCTTTACATGGTGTCACGGATGAGGCTGTCAAGGCGCTGCCTGTTCCTTGTAACGGGTAATGTCTCCTATCTGGTCTGTTAGTTTCTATTGGTGCATCCATTTACTTTCACCTCCAGCCAGAGAGAAGTCATCTGCTTGCTTAACTTCACACAATCAGTATTTACATTTCTATTAGAGCTAGTAGAAAGACAGGGCTAGATTTAATTGTCCATACATTGATTACTTCGAAAGGCCCAAAGCAGATGTCTGAATGGCATGAGATGCCACTGATGAATTGTAGACCTCCACTGACTGTAATCAGAGCTTATATGCAAAGCTTACTTGTGGATATTGTAGATACTCAGAAGAAAGGTCTGTGGTGTAGTGATGAATGCCTGAAACAATTTTGTGAGAGAATGCTGATTTCTTTTTCTTCTTAGGGGTGTATATGTTAGTGTATGACATTTTGTAGTAAACCTTCTTGTTATTAGTAATGAATTACACTAACCTCTTCGCTGATGTATGTGTGAACATCTCAGGTGACTTTTAATATGCAACCTGCTAATTTAATAGATGTGTTTTGGAAGGAAGATTTTGCAACTTTTTAAAATTCATTCTGAGTATGTGTTCAGGTTACAGCTTTTAAATTATTAGCATGTTGGTATATGGCTCTCATGATTTTTCATGCTTCGTACAGCAGCATGTATTGATTATTTTTGTTTTCCATTTAGAATTGCTTTTTACATAGAAAGAAATTTAGCGTAAGTTTTATATTGATACTATCATGTCACTGATAAGTTATCAGCACAGAAGAAAATAAATTGTGCAGGGTACTTTGAACTGATGCAATTTAGTGCATGAATACACTTGAAGTTGCATTAACTGCTTGCCACGTTTTAAAGTCACTTGAAAACCATGTAGAAAGATTTGCATCAGAAATGAAAGTGGTGTTTAGATTGTCAGCTGTTAAGGATAGGGACTGTCATTTATTGTATGCTTTAGAAGTGCCTCATACAGTATAATACCAGTTTCATTGGGCTCTGAGTACTACCACAGTACCTGGCCTTTGTGAAATGAGAAGTGTTGAGTACTGTATCTTAAGGATTTGAATCTGTCTGGTAGCACATCTCTCTGTTTCAAATTTGGAGGTGTTTAACAATTTATGTATTTGTGATTTTGGCTTCAGTCACAATTCTGATTATGATTTTTTGCTCCATGAGGTGTCTTAAGGTCTGTTAAGGGGCAGGAAAGGATTCTGTGGCCTGTAGTGTGTGGGTGATGTCAGCTTAGTCATATATTCTCTTGTTGCCTGCAAACAGAAGGGACTGAGTTCAACATCCTAATGGTTTGAGGTCCTTTCTCCCTAGAATTCATAGAACCACACAGTCCCAGGAGAGCTGAGGTATGCAGAGACTTCTGGAGGTTGCCTGGTCCAACCACCTTAATCCGTGCCACCCAGCACAAGTTTCCCAGGCCCATATCCAGGTGGCTTTTGAGGATCTCCAAGATGAGAGACTCCACAATTTCTCTGGGTAAACTTTGGCAGTGCTCAGTCACTCCCACAGTCAAAAAGTCCTTTCTGATGTTCGGAGGGCACCTCCTGTGTTCTGATTTGGGTCCATTGCCTCTCGTCCTGTCACTGGGCACCACACAACCTCAGGTAGATCAGTAAAACTCTATCAGACCTTGGTGCTCTGTATTCCTTCATCCTAACCCATAGGAAAAGCAGGGAAAAAAGTGATTTTTGTGCAAGCACTAAATACAACAGAATAAACTGATGGAGGGTTTCAGCGTGTTTCTCTGTGTTGCCTTGAGGTTTGTTTCTGTCATTTTTGCTTCATGTACTGTGGTAGCACGTTCAATTTATAAGCAAAAAGAAAATAGATTTCAGTTTCTAAGAGGCACACATGTTCTTGTGTTAGACTTGGTCCAAAAAAGATTTTGTCATTTTCAGCTTCCGTGGGTGCTGATAAATCTGAGGTAATTACTTTGAAGAAACAAATGGCTTTTAGTGAATAGTTTGAAAAACATTTCAAACATGCCTGTCTAAGCCTAGTTCTGCTAACTGTGGACATGACTGGTTCTGGTGGTGAAAATGCTTGAAAAGATTCTGTGAAGTACCTTTTATTCCATAAAATTAAACTTGGACAGAAATGCAGCAGTGTCATAATTGTGTTGATGGTGATCCTGTAACTCGTGTGCATTGACTGTTGTTTCTGAGTTATTCTCATACTTTCCCTATTGCAATGCACTCTTGGTGATAGTTTTGTACTCTTGGACGTCCCTTTCTGTCAGATTATATCTGTGTTACTTATTTGCAAGAAGCGCAGATTGCCTCTTTGTTAAATGTTTATACAATTCTTACTGCAGTGTAGGTACATGTGGGAAGTACTACTAAGGCAAAGTTTACTTAAGGAGTCTCCGTAGAGATGTCTAAAATCCCCCCAGAGGAGCTTACATTTAGGAACATGCTCTGACTTAGTGGCAGGAAGAGGTCTTTCTCTTGGGAATCTGAAGAGAGCAGTTTATCTAGGCTAAAAACTGTCATCACAGAAGCCCTGACACTCATCAGATTACTAATAATGGCAATGGTATCTATATCAAATATCTTTATGTCATTTATCCTGTTTTGCATGATTATGATAGAATCATAGAATAGCCTGGGTTGATAAGGACCTCAAAGATCATCTAGTTTCAACCCCACTGCTATGTGCAGGGTCACCAACCACTAGGCCAGGCTGCCCTGAGTCACATCCAGCCTGCCCTTGAATGCCTCCAGCGACGGGGCATCCACAACCTCCTTGGGCAACCTGTTCCGGTGCGTCACCACCCTCTGAGTGAAAAGCTTCCTCCTAAGGTCTAACGTAAACCCCCCCTGTCTTAGTTTAAAACCATTCCCCCTTGTCCTGTCACTATCCACCCTCACAAACAGTCATTCCCCGTCCTGTTTATATTCTTTTTCTTCGTTTGGTGTTTTAGAAATAGAAAACTGTATTTTACAGTATCTTCTATTTTAGGGTTAATTATTGAGTTATATATATATTTTTTTCACATTGTGATGTAATATCTCAATGGATTCACATATTTGGATTCCACCTGGTGTGTAATTAATATCCAGCACTGCTAAGAGAGGGAAGTGAAGGTGTTCTTCTATGAGTTGCTTTCAGAACAGATTCCTTACCTGTTATCCTTACCTCAGCTGAAAACAGAAAGCTCCATTTGAAAGAAAGTGTACAAAAGAAATAAGAATTACGTATGCTACTAAAATTTTAAATTTAAGAAATATAATTTAACTATATATTTTTCATGCAACTGCTGTTCTGGGAAAAAAAAAATTACCTTCTCTGAACCATGATGTAATAGCCCTTTTTGTTTTTCCTCTACTCCAATCAATAGGCTAAAGGAGTTTCTGGAATAATACTTTTAACATGTTCTCTTGAGTATTTTGTTTATACTGTGGATGGACCTGTTTGCCCTAATTATTACGAATTTGTGAAAAGCTTTAGTTTATGTAATTTTCTTTTCCTCCCTTCCTCCCTTCCTCCCTTCCTCCCTTCCTCCCTTCCTCCCTTCCTCCCTTCCTCCCTTCCTCCCTTCCTCCCTTCCTCCCTTCCTCCCTTCCTTTTTTAACTGGAATGGCTTCTCTAATTCTGTCCCCTGCAGCCATTTATTGAATTCCCAACACTAGAGCTGCAGAAATGGAGCCTGTCCAGCGATGTGTTTGCAATGACTTAGCTTCTTTACTGAATTGACAGGAAGATAAATACGATGACACTGACAACTGTAGACCTACCAGTACAAAGATACAAACATTCAATAGACCACAAAGCAGCTGTTGTACTCTATGAGTTGAAAGCAACACTTCCAAGGAATGCTGTAATTGGATGTTTTAAATCATGTCAAACAACCTAGCTCCAGTACATCCACAACAACAGTGCCATACATGGATATAGCTCTCTTGAATCCAACTTGTATTAAAATTGTCCTGATACTCCTTGTATTTCAACTTTTAGGTCACATCTCTAGCTACCATATATGTCTTCATTTCTCTAAACATGCTGTAAGTGCATTCAAGATAAGGTTCAGCTTTCTTTACTTACAGTTTCTTAAACATCAAGCTTGAAATGTCAGGAACTGACAGAAAAAACAGGCATCCCCAGAGTATGATTCATCTCATGCTGTCTTCCTCAAGTGACGGGGAGGGACAAGAGGAACACAGCTGATTAGTTAAGACTGGAGATCAAATTTGGACTGGGAGAATTTGTTGGGCTGAATACTGACCACATGATTCATTAAAAGATGGAGAACATGCTGCATTTTTGCGAAACATCTACCAGTCCCCACCTTTGTGGCTAAACGTTACATTGGCTGCCATACTAGTGCTATTGTAAGAATTGTTATTCATCGCATGTGTCATTCAATTAATTTAGAGTCATAGAATCATAGAATGGTTTGGGTTGGAAGGGATCTTTAAGATGATGTAGTTCCAGCACCCCTGCTGTAGGCATGGACACATCCCACTAGACCAGGTTGCTCAAAGCTACATCCAACCTGGCCTTGAACTCCTCCAGGGTGGGTGCATCCACGACCTCTCTGGGCAACCTGTTCCAGTGTTTCATCACTCTAACAGTCCCTTTACTACCTTTATGTATGCTGTGGTAAACTAGAATTGTTTCCATGGAATTCTACCACTGTAAAATTAACCTGATTCAAAGTGATTTTTTTTCCGATTTTATGTTAGGAGTGAAGGTAACTATGTAGGTTCTGCTAAAGGCTTAAGTGTAATGTATTAGGAAAGTATTACGTATATTCATCCTTCTGTAGAATTAAGGTTCTACACCAACCTAGAGTCACATGAAGAGCACAAAGCAGATAGTTATTTAGAAAAAAAATTGGATAAATCACACACAGATATTTGATACAAATGGTAATTTGACATTGCCATTATTAGTACTGTGATGAGGGTCAGGGCTTCTGTGATGACAGTTTTTAGCCTAGAGGGACTACTCTCTTCAAATTTCCCAGAGTAAGACTGTCTTCTCCTGCCACTAAGTCAGAGCATGTTCCTAAATGTAAGCTCCTCTGGGGGGATTTTAGACATCTCTACGGAGACTCCTTAAGTAAACTTTGCCTTAGCAGTACTTCCCACAGGTACTTACACTGCAGTAAAAATTGTATAAACAATTAACAAAGAGGCAGTCATTATGCGTGAGCAGTGCTGAAATGGTATATGTACCATAACTTCAGACACTGCTCTGCTTAAATCTACTGCTTTTCCATTCTGTATGCTGCAGTGACAAGGTCTATTTGAGAACACCTATTTCATGGTAGACAAATGAACACACTACTCATAAATTAGCATGGAATGGGGCTTTCTTCAAAGTTATTTGGACTATATGAGAACAATTTAGTTATGCTGGCCAGCATAGATGTGAATAACTAATAGTGAAGCTATGCTAATAGTGGAGTTTCTTGCCATGGTCCAGCATTTCCCTAGGTAGATGTGTCAGCCTCCTCAGAGCTTGTTCTGAGCTCTTGCATACTCTGCTCTGTAGTATAAACAATCCTGCAAGTCTCTAGTGGATCCACTGAATTTGAAATAAGACAATTTAGGTTGCTGTGGTTGTATCTTCTTTTAATTTCTTTACATGTAAATGTAACCCAGTTTCTCTTCAGAAAGGATGTTGTTCTTGCTCTTTCAGATCTGCTAGCATACACAATGGTGTCCTTGCCCATTGCTTGCAGCATATGCTGAGTTAGATTAACCAGAGGCCTGATAATATCTCTCTCAGAGATTGATAGCCAGGAGGAGCTGAGACAGGACATCTATCTAGCTGACTTGGTAAGCTCTGGAAGATATTTCTGAGGCTTCAGGTACTTGGTTTGCATAGGAAGGGTGATGTATCTATCTTTATCCTCATAGTAATTTTGGAATTGTATGATAGTTATTGTTTTCTACTGTTTTTTGATTCTAATGGTTACAGATGTGATGAAATTGCCAGTGATTTGCTTTGTGCTGGATATGTACGTAAGTGATTGTTGTAAGACATTGAATTCATCTCACCTACCCTTTGACATGTCATAATTTCCTTGGAGGTGTTCAAAACAGGTTGGATGAGGCCCTGGGCAACCTAGTCTAGTGCCGCATCTGGAGGTTGGTGGCCCTGTTTGTTGGTGGCAGAGGGGATGGAACTCAGTGATCCTTGAGGTCTCTTCCAACCCAAGCCGTTCAATGATTCTGTGATTCGTAGAGGTTGTTCTCTGATACATATTTCCTTTGCAGGCAGTATTGACTTTAGCAGCCCCAACTTCTTACTCCTGTTTTCTCCTTCTCCATTTCTCTCTTAAACGCCTTGTTATAAATTTCCAGCACTTTCGTGGTAAATGGGAATGAGGAACTCTTTATAGTATGAAAAAAAAAAAAAAAAAACTACAAAAACTTATTCTTAGTACAGATCACAAAATTGATCAGATTTATCATTAAATCTTGCCAGGAAAGTTGTAATCGCTGGTGCAGTGTACCACTACATCTGAGAAAATGACGTAGGGAGGACTGAGGTAAAGGATCGTCCTGTAGGAGCAGGTTCCCCTTCAAGCTGCCCCTACTACCAAGAAAGATGCACAACAACTTAAATTGGATTGAGAAAGCTGTTTAGGTTGGATACTTGCAAGCATTGCTACACTCTAGCATTTCAGAGGAGTTGTCTTTTTCAGTTGCTTTGAAAAAGGGAAACCTAAAGGCAATCTCTGAAGTCTCTTTCTAAGCTCTGTTTATTGTTCCCAGTAATGAATGCTGTCAGAGTGAATATCTTTTGAATATATGCAGAGATTTGTATCTCAGCCAGTCACCCTGATCTCCCTTTGTAGTCAGTGGAGGCAAATAGGCACAACTCGTGGCCTTTTAAGTGGAGGTGAGGTGAATCGTGCCCTGTTCTTTCACTTTTGAGCATATTCTGTACTGTGGTGACTAGGTCAGCCATAAATGTCTGTACATCAGAGCATCTTTAGCATGTCTGTGTGACACAGGCTCCTGTGGCCTAAAGTACTGTAAATAGATAACTAGAAAAGAGTGAGAACAAGAGGAAGCAGCATGCAGCCTTGCCCTGACACTCTTCCGGGTGTATTTCCAGCTCAGAGTGTGACTGAACCAGATATGATACCTGATTTATGTGATTAAATAACCTTTGATAGATTCTTCTTTGAATTTATGTGGTCTCCCCATGTGAACTTTTATTGTTGATAGAATTCTTTGGTAAGAATTCCTTATTTTAGAAAGCTTGTAATTCCTTATTAGAAGGGTACTAAAAATAAGTGGTGTAAACACCCTCCTTAATGAATGAAAAGATTATAGTTTGGCAAAAGAGTCTGGGCAATCTCTTTTTTGTTTCACATTACCTTATGTAGTAATACTTAAGAGATTGTGTCTTCTGCTTAGAAAATTTTATCTTGTTTCAAGCTAGTTGAAATGTGAGAGCTTGTATACTTATGGATCCTGAATAAGAATCCACTCAACAGACAGAAAACACATCAGATTAGCGATTTGTACAAATTGCCAAAAGCTGAATACAGAGGAGATGGGGAGGGAAGAGACATTTGGACCCCAGGTCATGACTTAGGTGTAGTTTTTCAGTATAATACTTGTCCAGATTCTCACAAAAGGAAATTAGGAAGCCAGATTTGCCTGTTAGCTATTACTTCTTCGAAAATTTGTTTTTTGGACCTGTGCACGCAGAGGGAATTGTGCATGCAGTAAGAAAATGAATGGTGAGACAATTACATTTATCACAAAGCCTCTGTGCTCGTCTGTGTAACTAGTTAGTAAATAGTTCACCTATAAAGAAGAGGCAAACTAAAAGAAAAACAAAAATCCAGCCATGCAAAAGCTCACAGCCAAGGCAAGATGGACTTTTTATGTAGGAGTTTAGTATGAGACATGTAATTCATACTTCTCAATTCCATTTTGTTTGATTTAGAGAGAGCATTAGCGAGGTTAAGACTGGAGGCAGTGTGGGCTGCAGTGACCATGCCTTGGTGGAGTTTGTGATCTTGAAGAATGTGTGCCTGGCAAAAAGCAGAGCTAGGACCCTGTGCTTTAGGAGAGCAAACTTCCGGTTGCTCAAGGAACTGCAGAATGGGATCCCCTGGGAAGCTGTCCTTAAGGGCATGGGTACAGAACAGAGCTGGTAGCTCATTAAGGACACCCTTCTGAGAGCGCAGCGGCCCTCCATCCCCCAGCAGAAGCAGTCAAGCAGGGGAGGCAGGCAGCCATCATGGCTGTGCAAGGACCTGCAGCTTAAACTGAGAGAAAAGAGGGAAATGTACAGGAAGTGGAAACAGGGTTGTGTGTCCTGGGAGGAATACAGGGCTGTTGTCTGTGTGTGTAGAGATAGGATTAGGAAAGCCAAGGTGCAGAGGGAACTGAACTTGGCAAGGGATGTGAAAGATAACAAGAAGGGGTTCTACAGGTACATAGGCAGGAGGAGACAGGCCAAGGAGAGTGTTCCCCCTCTCATGAAAGGTAATAGGGAGCTGGCTTCCTCAGACATAGAAAAAGCTGAGGTCCTCAGTGAGTGCTTTGCCTCCGTCTTCATGGGTGGTCAGGCTTCTGGTGTCTGCCAGGACCATGAGCCTCTAGGTGAGGGTGTGGGGAGTGGTTTCTGTCCCACTGTAACAGTGGAACAAGTCCGAGTTGTCCTCATGAAATTGAACGTGTATAAGTCCATGGGGCTGGATGATATCCATCCTAGGGTTCTGGGGGAGATGGCTGATGTGGTTGCCGAGCCGCTCTCCATCATATTTGAAAATTCATGGCTGTCTGGTGAAGTCCCAGTGACTGGAAAAAGGGAAACATTACTCCCATTTTTAAGAACGGGAGAAAGGAAGACCCAGGGAACTACAGGCTGGTGAGCCTCACCTCTGTGCCTGGGAAGATCATGGAGCAGATCCTCCTAGAAGCTATGTAAAGGCACATATGACATGAAGAGGTGATTTGAGACAGCCAGCATGGCATCACCAAGGTCAGATCGTGCCTGACCAATCTGGTGGCCTTCTATGATGGAGTGACGGCTTCAGTGGACAGGGGAAGGGTGATGGATGTCATCTCCCTGGGCTTCTGCAAGGCCTTTGACATGGTCCCTCCCCACATCCTTCTCTCTAAATTGGAGCGGTGTGGATTTGAAGGATGGACTGTTGGGTGGATTAGGAATTGGCTGGCTAGATGCAGCCAAAGGGGTTGTGATTAATGGTTCTGTGTCAGGGTGGAGGCTGGTCACAAGCGGTATCCCTCAGGGGTTGGTCTTGGGACCGGTGCTCTTCAACATCTTCATCAATGACACAGACAGTGGCATTGAGTGCACTCTCAGCAAGTTTGCGGACGACACCAAGCTGAGTGGTGAGGTCAATATACTGGAAGGAAGGGAAGCTATCCAGAGGGACCTGGACAGGATGGAGAAGTAGGCCCATGAAAACCCAGAAAGGTTCAGTAAGGCCAAGTGCAGGGTGCTGCACTTGGGTTGGGGCAATCCCAGGTTTTTATACAAACTGAGGGACTTCAGGTGACCTTGCCAGAGGTTATATGTCCTCTCTAACCATAAAGCCCCCTGGGATATGTAGTTCTTCTCTTCTGGACAGGTGCCTGGAACTAGAGCATTTACTATTTAACTCCCAGTGCACTAAATGATGTTATGATGTGGAATACCAGTAATGAAAAATCATAAAACCATAACATTCCACCCCCTATTCTACATCACTACATCATGCTTAATATATACAAACAAAAGGCAATATGTAACAAGCATTAAACACACACGCACACAAATCTACATATATAAACATGGAATTACTGACTGCACTCCCCCAACATCAAATTCCCTTGTGGTACACATTGAACATCCCCTTTTTTCTGCATCACCCACCAAGTGGACCCAGGTCCCTGGGAAACACAGTTCCACGGAGGGGAGTGATCCATCTATGAACAGGGCGTATTTCTTTTCATTTTCTGGTAGTTCCGTGTATGGTATGACCTCTTTAGTTTGCAATACCTCTTCTGCTGGTGACGTTCCAAACTTTTTGCCTTCAGGCCAGTCCATGATCACTTCTAGGATTCCTGGACAGCTGAGGTTCCCCATCTGAGCTTGTTGCGTAATCAACACAATCCACTTGCTCCAAGTGGCATCAGTAGCATGATGGGTGTAGAGATCCTTTCCCTTGAACATCCAGTTTAGCACTGGCAGTTGAGATGCTAGTAGGAGCTGTGTTTCAGTACCGATTAGTTCGGAAGCAGCCCAAACTCCCTCATACATGGCTAAGAACTCCTTTTCAGTTGGAGTTTAGCACTCTTCAGACCCGCTGTACGCTCGACTCCAAAATCCCAGGGGTCGGCCTCAGGTCTCTCCTGAGGCTCTTTGCCACAAACTCCAGGTGGGACCTTTCTCTCCAGCAGCGGTGTAGAGGATGTTCTTTACATCCTGTCCCATCTGTACTGGCCCCAGTGCCACAGCACGGGCTGTCTCCTGCTTAATCTGCTCAAAAGCCTGCTGCTGCTCAGGACCCCACACAAAATTATACTTCTTCAGTGTCACCTGATAAAGGGGGCTTACAATGAGGCTGTAGTTTGGAATATGCATTCTCCAAAAGCCCACTATGTCCAGAAGAGATTGCGTCTCTTTCTTATTAGTGGGCAGAGACATGGAAGTGATTTTGTTGATCACATTCATCAGGATGTGACGACGTCCATCTTGCCACTTTATACCTAGGAACTGAATTTTCTGTTCAGGTCCTTTTACTTTGCTTCGCTTAATAGCACAACCAGTACGCAGAAGTGTCTAGATTATTTGCTCTCCTTTCTCAAAAACTTCCCTTGCTGTGTTGCCCCACACAATAATATCATCAATGTACTGTAAGTGCTCAGGAGCACCACCCTGTTCCAGAGCAGCTTCGATCAACCCATGGCAAATGGTTGGGCTGTGTTTCCACACCTGGGGCAAACAATTCTAGGTATACTGAATGCCCCTCCAGGTGAAAGCAAACTGCAGCCTACGTTCTGTGGCCAGGGTAATGGAAAAGAAGGCATTAGCAACATCAGTGGTGGCATACCACTTGGCTGCTTTTGACTCCACTTCATACTGGAGTTCTAACATGTCCAGTGCAACAGCACTCAGTGGGGGTGTGACTTCATTCAGGCCACAATAATCTACCGTCAGCCTCCATTCTCCACTGGCTTTATGCACTGACCATATGGGACTATTAAAAGGTGAGTGTGTTCTGATCACTCCCTGACTCTCTAGTTGACGAATCAACTTCAGAATGGGGAGCAGGGAATCCCTGTTAGTACAGTACTGCCATCTGTGCACCATTTTTGTAGCAATCAGTACATATTGCTTTTTCACTTGTAGCAACCCCACAACAGACAGATCTTCTGATAGGCCAGGCAAAACAGACAGCTGTGTCTACAGCAGCTATTCCAAAGGACCATTGATATCTCTTGGGATCCTTGAAATATCCCTTTCTGAGGTAATCAATACCAAGTATACAGGGAGCCCCTGGGCCAGTCACAATAGGATGTTTTTGCCAGTCTTACCAGTGAGGCTTATTTCGGCCTCCAACATAGTCAGCTCTTGGGAACCCCCAGTCACCCCATGAATATAAATTGATTCTGTCCGTTGGTGACTCGAGGGCATTAGAGTGCACTGTGCACCAGTGTCCACCAGGGCCTTATATTTCTGTGGTTCTGATGTGCCAGGCCATCTAATCCACACAGTCCAATACACTCTGTTATCCCTTTCCCTCCCTGGCTGGGGGCAGGGCCCTGCTATTTGTTACCACTGTTAGTCTTACGGCTATTGCCCTGTTCCACAGCCACTGGAGCGATCACCTTTTTGGAGAAGTTCACCTTGGTGGTTGATCTGTCTTGTAATTCTTCTATCTGTGCTTGAAGTTCAGGAGAAGATTTTTTATGCCACTTCTTCATATCTTCTCCGTGGTCATGTAGGTAACGCCACAAGGCAAAACATGATGTAGTCTTACTATTGTCACTTGCTCGAACAGGAGGACGTCTTGTTCTGTTTGAAGGCTGTTGAGTTTGGATTGAAGGGAGTCTCGCTCGGATTCAAAGGTGTCTCATCGAGACTGGATATTTTTTCTCTCAGCTCAGAGATCTTCCCCTTTGGCTTGGAGACCTTCTTTCTCAGCTCGGAGACACTCTTGCTAGGTTTTGAGATTCTCTCTCCTGACTAGGAGACTCTCTTTCTCAACCCGGAGATTCTCTGTCTCAGCTTGGAGACTCTCTCTTTGGATTTGGAGACTCTGTTTCTTGTTTCTTGACTAGGAGGCTCTCCTTCTGGACCTGAAGATTCTCCCTCTCAGCTTGGACTCTCTCCTGGAAACTCTCTTTTTGGCTTGGAGACTCTTTTGCTCATTTTTACTGTCTCCCAGAGACTCTCCCTTTCAGCTCAGAAACCCTCCCTTTTGGCTTGGAGGCTCTGTTTCTTAACTAGGAGACTTTCTTTCTGGACCCGGAGATTCTCCCTCTTGGCTTGAACTCTCTTGGAAACTCTCCCTTTCAGCTTGGAGACTCTCCTGGAAACTCTCTTTGAGCCTGGAGATTCTGTTTCTCAACAAGAAGACACTCTCTGGAACTGGAGATTCCCCCTATCAGCTCTGAGACACTATTTTTCAGCTTGGAGACTCTCAATTTCAGAAACTGTCTCCCTCTCTGGGATAGTATTGAATAAGGCCCAATAAGCATTAGCCAGGCCCCAAATCATTTGTGCCTCCTCAGATCTGCCTGAGCTGCAACATTCCTGTCTCAAATATCTGTTTAAGCTCTCAGGGTCTTTCAGGTGTTCAGGAGTAAAGTTCCATGACACCGACGATGTCCATCTCTCTAAAGTCTCTCCCAAGCCTTTCCACACTCCCTGCCACTCAATATTCTCTGGTTCTGGGGAGGGCTTCTTCAAAATATTATAAATCCAGATACTGAGTGAAATGATGAACAGTACATTCAGGGAGATTAACAGCGTGATCAGATGAGCATTCAAAAACTGCATAAAGGATTCAAGGGAGAGACTGGGAGCCTGCTTAAAAATCACAAGTTCTGTTAAATTAGGAGCTCCTTCTGCAAACAGGTGTAAAAGAGAAAGTGGAATCTTTGTTTTTTTTCCTATTTACTGAAGTAAGATAGCAGTGCTCAAAGTTTACAAATATCCCAGAATACTGGCAGTCTGCCTGGACTTTCAAGGTCAAGTTTTCAGTGAGCACCTGCAAAAGATAAACTTTCCCAACGAAGCTCTCCGAGAGCAGAGAGAGATTTGTTCTAAAAAGCTAAAAAGCAGCTTTTGCCCGCATTCTCCACCAAGAATGTCAACTGGGCTGGTTCAGCCCAGTTCCATGAGCAGTGGAGCAGAGGGATTTTGCAAAATCCGCGCCTCTGGAAAAGGGAAACCAGGGACCCCAAAATAATTTAAAACAACAGTGGCAACGATCTGAGGAAAAACAAACTAATTTACTAACTATGGTATTGGAATGCAAAATAACACATTATAATACAACACAATTAGAATTGAAGGTAATAAATCTAATATAGTGAGAGAGTATCTGAAAGCTGCAGGCCTTATAGTAGTGCTGAGGCGATGTGTGCGGTTGGGACGAGCAGCAGGGAGGAGAGCTGAAGGAAGAAAAGACATCAGGTGACCTTGCCAGAGGTTATATCTCCTCTCTGACTGCAAAGCCCCCTGGGGAGTGTAGTTCTTATCTTCCGGACAGGTGCCTGGAACTGGAGCATTTACTCTTTAACTCCCAGTGCACTAAATGATGTTACGATGTGGAATACCAGTAACCAAAAATCATAAAACATGACAGAACGGCTGTTTACGAGGGTGGATAGCGATAGGACAAGGGGGATGGTTTTAAACTGAGACAGGGGAGGTTTAGGTTAGATAATAGGAGGAAGTTTTTCACACAGAGGGTGGTGAAGCACTGGAACAGGTTGCCCAGGTAGGTTGTGGATGCCTCATTGCTGGAGGCATTCAAGGCCATGCTGGATGTGTCTCTGGGCAGCCTGGTCTAGTGGTTGGCAACCGTGCCCATAGCAGGGGGTTGGAACTAGATGATCATTGTGATCCTTTTCAACCCAGGCCATTCTGTAATTCTGTGATACTCATCAGACATATTCAGTGCAGCTGGAACGTAGTGTAGTTGTTTTTCCAATCTGTAATGTGTCCAAAGACAATTTTCAGGTCAGCCTGTCACAGAATTATGTTGAAACAGAGTAGTTGTGCATCTGTCTTGAAAAATAAAGAAATCTTCGCTGCCTGCAGTAATACATCATCATTGGCACAAGTGGAATTTGTCTGACACAGTGCAGCATCCCTGAATCTTACTTAGATTTACATTTTTTTCAGCAACTGCAGCATGCTCAACACCACTGTTGATTTAATTGCTTTGCTGTTCTGGATGAAACTCCTAGACACTTCTGCAATTTAGATGCTTTCTGATTTTACCTTTGAAAGAGGCCTGTGCTGTTTTTGCTGGGGCAGATCTTGAGGTGAATGAGTTGCTGCAGTTTAATAGTTTTAAACAGTAGTAAGCCAATCCAAATCAACTGAGCTACTTTCTTTTTCTACACTAATATTGATTCCTTTTTATATTATTATGTAATAATGAAAAAGAACTTACTTTATGTGAATAATTGGGAAAGAAGCTTTTTTAGGTACTCCCAATTCTCACATACACTTAAAGCTAACATTATTTTTCAGTTTTCCCAGGCTTAGGGGAAAGTAGGCAATCTTTATTCTCTCAGCTCCTCCTTGTATGTGATTATGTCACCTAACTGTGGTGGCAGTTGTTTTCATTAGACATTTGATACTGCATTTGAGGTTGAAGTTGATTGTTCTTTATTATTTTAAAGTAACGTGGAAAGAGTAGTCTAATTTCTTCTTTTTATTTTGCCTAGCAATCCTGTATATTGCATATAAAAATGCTGTGAAAACTTACAATTTTGTAGTGGAATTACATTCTTTTTGAAGGCAACCAAATGAAAATGTATGAAAATGCTATATAGTTTCTTAAAACCTGACCTATGTTAAGAATGTAGGAAGTCACTGGTTTTCTACACTAAATCCTAACAAAACCTAAGGAAAATGTTGCCATTTATTTATAACTAGACAGCCATTGCAGTCTAGTTGTGGAGGTTTAAGGTTCAAGGATAAATATATACAGGAAATTTTATTTTGGAGAGCTTTGTTTACTGATTTGTGCAGTCGGCACTTACAGTGTCATCATTGCATCTGTGGATGAGGAGGCACCTTGCCTCCCTGGAACAAGACATCAAGGGATGAAACAGCAAACAAGCCCCAAGAGCATTTTGTGAGCTGGGTATGACAGTGGAGGGAAATAGTTTTGGACAATGACAGATTCAATGTGAGTGAAAATGTGCATTAAGCATATGAAACGTAGTTCTGTGCTGTTGACAGTTTTGCTGACTGGATGGCTGAGGGAGCTACACCTATGATGATGAACCTGTAAGTGCTTAAATGAGGTGTTGAGACAACCACAGCTAAGGACTGGGAGAAATTGGAACTAAGAGTGAAATGCTTGAAAAGTTGAAATGTTTGCAGTACAGTAATATTCAATAAAAGGAGAATATATGTATTCACAAGAATAAGTTCCAATTTTATAAATATATGTGAGTTATCTTGCACACAGTAGTAGAGGTGACAACATTGCTCTCTTGGGCCCAGAATTAGTTTTGTTGTAACTAATGAAAGTTGTAGCTTTTTGAAGAAGTTCTTAGCACTTGTAATTGCAGAAGAAAGCATGGACATTGTAGAGTTCAGATAAATGCTGGGAGATGTTTTGAGATGTTTTCTTAAATGTTAAATGTTAGAAGTTAAATGTTAAATGAAACATACTGCTCTTAGTCTTCATTTTTACTATTGCTCATTTGCTTCATTGACCATTTCAAAACGTGTAAAGAGCAGTCTGGCACAGCATGCTTGCAGATGCATATCATTAAGCTCTTACAGTTTGTTGAAGCTCGTGAGGCCACCAGGAAAGTGGTGGAGTCCCTGTCCCTGGAGATGTACAAGAAATGTGTAGATGTGTCACTGAGGAACATGGTTAGTGGGTAAGGTGGGGATGGGCTGACGGTTGGACTTGATGATCTGAGAGATCTTTTCCAAACTTAATGATTCTATGATTCTACATTACAGCCATTCTCTTTTGAGTACAGAAACTGATTGCCTCACTGTATGACTGTATGAAGCAGATCTAAGGAGTGTGTATGCTTCTAAGCTTCCTGTGGTAGAGAGCTATGGAGATACTTAAGACCCTGTCTGCTTAGGCTTTGCCTTGAACATTTAGAGGCCTGGAGATCTGTTCCTGCATGTTGGCACCATGGCATTGCTTGCAGTTGAGTATAGAACACCTCTTGTCTTCTTAAGAGTGTTTAAAATCATCATAGGAGTTTTCAAGGATGTGAAAAATAATTGAAAAAAATCCTTGAAAAATCTCTTCAGTGAGCAGTAGGAGCCCACGTTTTCCACTTCTTAAGCAAATACCCTCATAATTGCTGCCTTTTCAAGCATGTTAGCTACTTAGCTCTTCCCAGGCGTACACCTAACTGTGGGAGAAGGGGTCAGACTCTGAACCACAGGGATCTAAACTATAGTTAAATACCTATGTTTGGGAAGTTGTTAGGTATACTTCACTCACGTGGTGCCTCTTAGCTTGTTTAAACTCTGACCTACATGAAGGAAGGAGTTCTGAATTCCCTTCTAGCGCTCTTGAACGTCCCTAGTTATTAATGAAATATTTGTATTTCCCAAGCAGGATTGGTGTTTTACTCATGGAAAAGACTTGTAGTTTTTTTTAAGCATGGCTGCTGTGCAACTGCCCACATGCAGAATGTACCAAGGAAGTGGTTGTCTTTCCTTCTCAAAGGAAAGCATGTCAGCAAGAAAGTCTGTGGGCCTTGAGTGGAGGCAGAACTTGATCACAGTGCGAGGGCACAGAACGTAGCACAAGACCTCAAATTAATGACCACCTATGGTTTTGGACTTACTGGATTGACTATTTTAAATACTTGTTCAATTGTTAGCTTAGAAGTGAGGTTTTATTCAGGCCATATAATTAGTACCAGAGTCAAGTATCTTTGCATATGCAATTCAGTTTATGTTTTAGCTTTGAATATGAAAGCTGTTTTCATCCCTGGCCTGAAGGCTTATATAAAACTTAAGCTAATTGAGCTAGATAGCAACTTCAGATATAATTTAATGGCTTAGTCAGTAATATAGCACAGTAATTTATGACTTTATTCTGTCTGTATAGCAAAGAAATATTTATTTGTGTTAGAGTGAAAGTAGGTTGCTATATTACAGAATTCTGCCAAACTCTGTTCACTGAGTTTCATAATGGAACTATGAAAAAGGGAGGTGTTTCAAATGTACATATACTCCCTTTAGTTTCTTGCAAGCCCTGGTATATCCTTAGCTAAAACACCGTCTTATGTACAGCAGCTGTACTTGATCTGTCTCTGTTTTGCATAACTGCACAAAATTAAAACATGACGAGAGTAGATGCCAGTGTTTTTTTTTTTACCTTGTGTCCCAGCTTATGAATGATCCCATTAATGTTAATAGTCAGTTTCGGCCTCACTTTCAAAACTGACTTTTGTATGTATGCTTAGAGATAGAGTATGTTCTAGTTATTAATATTATTCCATTCCTCGTCATGCAATTCTATATATGGATATATATATATATATATATATGTTTACTTATTTAGGTTTTCATGTGAATTGTTGCATACTTATTAAAGCTGATTATTAACAACAGTCAGTGTGGTACGTATCTGTGTATATATAGTTGCTCCAAGTGACTACACTAGTGTACTATATCATTTTGATACTTCCTGCATATCATTTTTAACAAAATGTTAGTAAAAATTTTAAAATGTTAGGAAATGTTTTAGGGTTGTGAACAGGCAAACTTGTTCCAAATTTTATTTTTTAAAGGAAAGATTTCATTCAATTATGTGGATATTTTGATAAGTCCTCTTAAAAAATATTATAGTAGATGTTATGTAACCCAGTATATTATCAGCAGTCTAGTTACAATGAATTGATCAGGTCCAAGAAAATTGTATCCAGAAAGTTCAGCATTCACAATGTAGCTGTTAACTTGGAAGACTGGGACAATTTGTTTTTATGTATTAGAGATTCTTAGCTCCTTTTGTTGGTGTCAAAGGCGAACAGTTTCATGCTTCATAAAGTCAAATTGTTAATATATTTGACTCTTTCCCATCAGTAAATCAAAAGGATTTTTTTGACTTCTTTTCTTGTTACGATTCTTTAGATAAGCCTGCTTTCCTTTCCACAGCTGGTGTTTCTTCCTTCAGTATGTCTTCAGGATTATTCGTGTTTATATCCAACTGCAAGGGTCAGAAAATTCGTTTGTTTTTAAAGGGCAGATGAGTTTCTTGAATGATCTCTGGGCAGCCCAAGTTGGAGCTTTAAGAAAAAAAACCTACTAATATATGAAGTATTGAAGCCAAACAGCTTGGCTTTTAAATTGCAAATAAAGGTCTTCACAGTGTTGCCTCTTTCTCTGGAAAAATCCTACTGGGAACCATTAACAAAGTACAAATCCTTGCGTATTTTAACAGTGCTTACTGTAATAATCAGAGCAAACACAGAATGAGTTTGGAGTAAAATAACTATCCTAAAGTGACCATCCATTGCACTGCTCTGTGATGTTATAAATTTTACATTATTTTGTATATTTGCTTAGATATGTGTAGCCATCATTTCCTACATACCTTTTCATGTTTTTGGCATAACCCAAGACTTAGATAAGTCTAATCTTATTGTTGTTGATGCTGTTGAAGTACTCAGTATGTACTTCGTTTTGATATTTCCATTTGAAACCTAATGAAAATGTTTTTATATATTTGAACCTAAGTTATTGTTTAGTTGTTAGTCATATGCATAAAAAATGACAGTCCTCAGCTGAAGCACTATCAGGCTATACTTGAAACATGGAACCCAGTAGTTTCGGGGTACATTTTAGAATAGTAGAGTTGGTAGAGTTTATTGCCATCTTTCTCTGCCTTCCCTTCAGAAGACACACAAGTTGAAAGAGTAGTTCTGAATCTGTTTTGCTATAAATACTGAATATATTCTCAGTGTGGGTTTTTGCTTACATAGTCACAATAGCTGTTGCTTTGTGCTCCATGGGCCAGCTCACAGTGGTGATTGTACAGAGCAATGAATGATGTTTATTTGTGCTGTACAGTTGACCACATCTGTGGGTGAGAACATGCTGGAAGCTAATTGGCCTGGCAAATGATCAGAATGTGATAAAACAAGACATTGTGTTAGGCAGAAAAATAGAATTACAAGGAGCAGTCATCATTTGCTCCTCACTGATAGCTTCTGATGGAAGTGACAGATGTTAGCTGTGGATATGATATTTAGATCTACTCTATCACACACATTTCTTTAAGTGAATGCCTCAAATTAATTTATGGTTTCTAACTGCTTGTGGGTTAATCTGATCCATAACGACTGTGTTACATACTGCTTTGTAAAGCTGTGGTTGTCGGAGTTCACTCTCCTTTTAGTCTTGTAATACTTGCACACTTGACTTTTGAACTATAAATTTTCAAAATTTACCTTCAGTAAATGTTAAAGACAAATAGCTCTATCTAGAGGTGGAGGTCACGTTGCTGGGCATGGAGCAATTTTCTAGAAGTGGCAGTGGTGCTACTCCTAGTTACAATCTCACGCCTGTAGGGTTTTTAAGCTTGAAGGGACTAGAGTCTTGAAAACTGAGGAATCTGCAATAATTCTGTGGTGAAGTGACATAAGAAGTCATAATTTGCATTTTTATATCTTACTGTTTTTGTAGTTTAATTCCCTCTTACAGAGGCTGAGTGTTACAGATGCTTCCCTTCCACTGCAGACTGCTGTATTCTCCTTGTGGAAACCACTCCAGACTGCTGTATTCTTGTGGAAACAAGAAATCTCCTTTGCTGTAAGCTTAGTAGCACTGATGAGAAGAATAGAAGAGTCTGATTAGTCCACACAAAACCAAGAGTAACCTTAAGTGGGGAAAAAAATGAAAGGAATGGGGAGAAACGGTACCTTTTGAACTGACAATGAATTGATTTTCAGGTTGGATATTAGCAAAAATTTCTTCTTATAAGTGATGGTGATGCATTGGAACAGGCTGCCAAGGGAGGTGATGGAGTCACTGTCACTGGAGGTGTGCAAGAAATGTGTTGGTGTAGCGCTGAGGGACATGGTTTAGTGGGTATGGTGGGATGGGTTCATGATTGGAGTAGATGATCTCATTGACCTTTTCCAACCTTAATTGTTCTGTGATCCTCTCATCACTCATAAAGGTTGTGGCTATGAGACTGACAGCCTGCCAGCATGATGTACTTCCTGTCTGTCCCCGTAGCCACTCTGTGTTGCAGTACCTGAAGGGGGCCTACAGGAAAGCTGGGGAAGGACTTTTTATAAGGGCATGTAGTGACAGGATGAGGGGAAATGGTGTTGAACTGAAGAGAGCAGATTTAGACTAAATATCAGGAAGAAATTCTTTACTGTGAGGGTGGTGGGACACTGGAACAGGTTGTCCAGAGAGGCTGTGGATGCTCCCCCCTCCCTGGAAGCATTCAAGGCCAGGCTGGATGGGGCTTTTTGCTACCTGGTCTAGGGAGAGGTGTCCCTGCCTATAGCAGGAGTATTGGAATGAGATGATCTTAAAGGTCCCTTCCAACTCAAATCATTCTATGACTCTCAGAACTGGATGAACAAACCCAAACAGTACAGTAGGTTTGTGATACAAACCACTGTGTGTTAGACACTTGGCTTTTGAGGGCTTTGGGTTTTGAAATAGGTTTGCAACATCTGTCACAGTGAAGGATACCCGCTAAGTTCCAAAGTTAGCCCATGGATTTCTGAGCTAGATGTAAGTATATCCATATGCTGTGGTTTCACCTAGCAGGCAGCTGAGTACCACACAGCCATTCGCTTGCTCCCCCCAGGACTGAGGGGGAAAAAATCAGAGAAAGCTAAAACTTGTGGATTGACATAAAGACAGTTTAACAGGACAGAAAAGGAAAGGATAGAATAATAATGATAAAAGAATATACAAAACAAAGTGATACACAAAGTAATTGCTCACTACCCACTGAAAGAAGCACGGCCAGTCCCCAAGCAGTGGCAGCCCCCCACCCAGCTCCCCCCAGTTTTTTGTTCAGCATGACACCGTGTGGTATGGGATATCCCTTTAGCCAGTTTGAATGAGCTGTCCTGATTCTGTCCTCCCTCTGCCCCTCTCTGGCAGAGCAGCACCAGAAGCTAAAAAGTCCTTGACTATCTTAAAAGTGTGTGGCTATTGCTTACTTTGCCTTTTGAACAGATATTAAAAATACACAAACCAAACCAAACCAAACGACAGATGTATTCCTACTTTACTAGATGACCTAAGAACATTTAAATTAAATAAGCGTTAGAATTTTTGCCTACTCTGAACTTCCTGTGACATTTCTGATCAGACCAGATGCTTTTCAACCTTGCTGTAAGCAAGAGGTGCCCTGTTCCATTATTTGGTCGGTCCTCAAAAAAAGTGTCATGCTTATATAACCACGCTGGAAAAAGAGAAGTAATAATATGGCGTGGTAGCTTAAAAGCTTGCTATGGGATTACAGTTGTTTTTAGCACTTGATGCTTAAGCGTATTTTACTGTTGTCTCTGAACTCTCACAGCTGATAATTTAACATGTAATTCAGTAGTGTGATGATTGATTACTACGAACAATTCCTTGAAGAGCACTACCAATTTAATTTGTTTCTCTATTAACTGTAATGGTTTTCGTTTCCTTTGTTATTTTGTGTCTTGACACACTGCAATATATATGATAAATACATACCAAAGTGGTGTATACATAGAAAATAGTAAACAACACATATTCAGTAGAAAACTTGTTGGAACAAATCTTGCATGTAGAAGGCTCTGCTGATCCTCTATTTTGCTGCTGAACTCAGACCGTTATTTTCCATTTGCCATAAGTAAACCACGTATAATTAAGAGATTACTGTTAGATGATTTTCTCTCTAATAACTCTTCTCTATTTATAACGATAAATCTTTTTTTTTTTTTCCCCTCCTCCCTCACATCCATAACAGCTAGCCGATGGCGGAGCCTCTTCTCTACACCTGTCTCCTTGGCTTTCCCCTATAGTCCCGTTGCAAGACTCACCCCATATACCAATGGCTTTAATAGTCCCAGCTTCTCTAAAACCTCCAGTAAAGCAATACTAACACCTGAACGTACAGGTAATGCTTATCCTTTTGTTCATTTATGGTTCTTACAAGATTGCTTAATTCAATCTAAACTTGCTAGCATTTAACAACAATGCACTGTTCAGATGATTTTATAAACTCTCAGAGGGATTTTTTTGTTAAAATGACCTAAAATTTTGCCATTAGCCAGTGATGTAAGTTATTTTCTTTGTTACACAGTGTGTTACAGGAAAGCAGTGCTCCTAAATAGCTTGGCTCTCCGTAATGGTTAACCTCAGTTTATAATTGCTTCAGTATCAGTTTAAGCCATCTCCAGCTTTTCTCTTTCCTGCTCATTTCTACCCCACTGTGCCATTTCTTTATGTCTACAAAAACATTTGTGCAGCTGTGTAATGACTTTCCATGGGCAATTTACCTGTTATAAAAACAGCCCTCAGAAACAAGGCTGTTTTCCATCTGGCATCATTACTGCTATCACACCAATTTTCAGAGGGCACGGGTATTTTAGGAAAAATACAAACTTTCAGCAGGTTTTTCCTTCTTCAGTACAGGTATCAGGATTCAATCTGTGACTGCTCTTACGCTGAAGTGGCAGTGGAGAAAATAATCCTCTGGGGAGAAAGCATTAATATTTTATTGCTGGCAATAGCAGATGTGATCTGAGGAAGTCAGGAGTGCTGACACAGTGCCACACTGCTCTGTGCACAACTTTCTTTATCAGTGCAGAAAGCCCTGTTAAGGAATATGAGCACTGTGGGTGAGATAATGCCTTGTGTAGGTGTCTGTGTGTAAGACAGATGTCTGAGCTGCCCTATTCAGTGGGATGTGGCTTAGTTCATAACAAAAAGCATCTAGTTCTGTTTCAGGTGCCTTCACATATCTAGCTTCCAACTGCTGATCCAAAAGAGCACAGATTTTACTACCTCTGCAAAACCTGGAGGACCACTGCAACTTCAAATTTTAAGAAGGCAAACACATTTACCACTTATAATCCTTCCAAAGCAAAGTAATCCCCCACATGTGCTTTTCTGTTGAAGTTATTGTTAGAGAACAGCTGAATTGATGGTGATTTTTGGATGGATGCTGTGCTAGAGGATACAAACACATCTGTGATACAAGCACAGCTTAAGAGCCTTCACCACAGTGGTTTCATCCTGTAGGCAGTGAGCCTCTGGTTGTTCAAAGGATATTAAGAAGTAATTTGCTTTTTTATTTGAAGAATTTTTCTTGAATTTGGGCAAATGCCAGCTGGCACAAATGATTGCAGTTTAGATTATGCCTTCCCTACTTCACAGGAAAAAAATAGAATCTAGAGCCTTCCCTGGAAGTCAGCTCTGTGAAGGAGGCATTGTTTACTCTTTTGTTACATAATGCCTATTTCAGTCTTAATTGCTATGATCAGTTATTTCTCTGACGATTACAAACAATTTCAAGGCATAGTAAAATTTAGGTAAATAGCTACTATATAGAATCTGAGTACTGAGCTTAAACTAGAGACATATGTACACTTGCTTTTCAGAAAAAGATGGGGAGAACCATGATATCATAAGAAGGATTCAGATGCAGATAGATTTAGAGTATGCTAAGAAGTCTATGCTATCAGAACTGAGCTGAGTAAATTATTCATTGTCTGGGCTATGCAGTGCTATTTTGGGTACAAGCAGAGGAATTCACGATCCGTTACTACACGTACTTCTCATGAGTTTCTAATCCCTTTGCTGATTGTTGCTAGGCTGGGCTATACTTCTGAAAGCTTTTGTTTGTCATATAAAAGTAATTTACGCTATTGTAACATAAAGAGTGAATGAAAAATGACCAGAGATATTCACAGACTAAAGATTATATTTTTCTACCTAGGTTACATTTCTAGAAGTTCCCCTTTGAGCCCACAGTCATCAATAGACAGTGAGCTGAGCACCTCAGAGCTGGAGGATGATTCTATTTCCATGGGATACAAACTGCAGGACCTCACCGATGTTCAGATTATGGCCCGTCTACAGGAAGAGAGTAGGTGACTTCTTTTGTGATTGTTTTTCAGAGGAAGATTTCATGCTGCAGTCAAAACTGCTCCTGCCTTGTCTCATTTAATTGGATCTTTCCTGAAAGATGTCACCTCTTCACAGCAGATGGAAAAATTCTTCATCTGCGAGCAGAATGTGTACACAATGTCAGGTTCAGGTTAATGGTACTGGATGTTTCAAACTTGATTCTTATTTATTGCTGAATCACAACTAGGAGCTCCATGTCCACTAAATACATTTTTATTTGGCTGCTTTATAGTGTCTTACCGTATTATTTAAATAAAGCATGATAAAGGCCCTACAGTGTCTTCCATATAAGGAAAGGCTGAGTCTGTTCAGCCTTAAGAAAAGAAGACTCAGAAGGGATCTGATCAATGTCTATAAATATATATGGTGTGGGAGACAAAGGGATGAGGCCAGACTCTTTTCAGTGGTGCATGGCGATAGGACAAGGGGAAATGGGCACAGGCTGAAGCATAGGAAGTTCAGCACAGATGTGCGTAAGAACTTCACAGTAAGAGTGACGGAGCACTGGAAGAGGCTGCCCAGAGAGGTTGTGGATTCTCCTTGTCTGGAGACATTCAAGACCCACCTGGACGGCTACCTGTGCAACGTTGTCTAGGGAGCCTGCTTTGCAGGGGGGTTGGACATGGCAATCTCTATAGGTGCCTTCCAGCCCCTACAATTCTGTGATTCTGTGATTATCATTGTGTGTATGTGTTGTGAGAAAGGAAAAAACTAAGCACTACTCATGGATTTTTTGCACCTACTTTGTCTGTATAGATTTTATAAATGAATTCTCTTTACAATTTTTCAGACTCTTAAGTCAATGTTTTGATGTGAGACCTGTGATTATGCACAAATCTGATCTTGAAAGGCTTGTTTGACATATATTACATTTTGGTTTGATAGTAGTTTATGGAAGATAACTTTATTCAGAAGTGAAGGCCATTTGACTTAAGATCACTCAAACAATGCATCTTTCTCACTTCCTGTCAGTGCCGAGTGAGACATAAAGGGGGATATGATGAGGTGAAAAACAAGGGAACTTCAAAGATGATGACTGAAGTAAAATGCAGAATATGAAGTGACTATTAAGGGAACTGGGCTTGTTTAGCTTGGAGAAGAGAGGGCTCCAGGGAGACCTCATTGTGGCCTTCCAGTACTTGAAGGGAGCATATAAACAGGAGGCGGAACTGCTGTTTATGAGGGTGGATAGTGATAGGACAAGGGGGAATGGTTTTAAACTAAGACAGGGGAGATTTAGGTTAGATATTATGAGGAAGTTTTACACTCAAAGGATGGTGATGCACCAGAACAGGTTGCCCAAGGAGGTTGTGGATGCCCCATCCCTGGAGGCATTCAAGGCCAGGCTGGATGTGGCTCTGGGCAGCCTGGTCTAGTGGTTGGTGACCCTGCACATAGCAGGGGGTTGAAACTAGATGATCACTGTGGTCCTTTTTGACCCGGGCCATTGTGTGATTACATGAAACGAAGAAGTTGGATCAAGAAATTGGAGGTCCAATCTGGTTGGAGCCACTGGACTTGTCAGCATTAGAACTTGCTGTGAGCCTGGTAGCACTAGACACATTCAGCAGATAAATTTAGCAAGTGTAACACCAAATTTTCAACTGGTCAGTGTGTATCATCACAGCTCAGAAAATTTCTGATTTTATTTGCAAGAGATAAGAATTAAAAGAAATTAGTTTTGTGACTACCATAGAGGTGAAATAATATGTTACATAAATGACAGCTGTGCTCTCCTCCTTCAGAGCGAGGTTTAAAAAAAGACTTCAGGTGCTTAGCTCTTTGATAAATAAGGCCATTCATAAACTGGAAGGAGAAATGCTGTTTTTCTTCTAATCTGCTTCCTGTGTAATCACTGTATCTCATTCTTGTCACAGCAATCAGTATGCAATCTTTGAACACATGACAGTTGTATTCCACTTAATCCTGCAGAAAGTGGTAATATTATACGTGCACGTAGGCACACACTCGTCACATGCAAAATAATCTCCCACTTTAGAGGGAAAAAAGCAAGTATGTTAAGAAATTTTCCTTACGGTAGCAAAGACACTTGTTGAAGCTGAAAGCTTTCTGTAGATTTAAGGAAGCTGTGGTTCACCACTATTTGCTGAATTGCTCAGATGCTGGAAGTGCAAAGCTTCTTGTGTTGGCTGCTGTGCAACAGGAAAAGGGGGAAGTGGAAGAGCTGTGGGTGCTTTCCCCTCACTTCACTTGGAGCAAACCTGTAGAGCTAATAGTGGTATAGTTCTTAACACCTGTCCTTTTGAGAAGGAGGTGGTAAAATGCATGTATATGAAATGTGACAGTGTCACCTCTGAGCCTTTTCTGTGAGATTAGGTTCTAGCAGGATTTCACTGTGGTTCAAAGAGGTTGAAGAGCAAGAATATTTACATGGATTATATGTTAAGGAACGTCATTGCCATCATTTTCTTTGCAGGAAAATAAAAGTATAGTAGTAAGTACAATAATAAAAGAATAATAATAAGTATAATAAAAATAATGATTTGGAAAACAAATAGAGTGAGTGTTGATTCCTTCAATTTGGAAGAGTTAAATACTTAATATTTGCATCATCTTCTCACTGGCAGAGAAATAGGCACTTCCTGAGGGTAATTCATGCTATTTGAAGAGAAGCGTATGAGACAGCTCTCACATAGTGCAATTTGGAGATGCCTGTATTCTCTTTCTTGTTTCTTTTTTAAAAAACGTTATTAAAAAGAGATCTCATTGGAAGTAATTCAGGCTTAGATACCTGAAAGGTAGACATCAGTACTTAGATCTGCTGAATCCTGCCTCAGATCTTCAGCTTGGTCACAGTGTAAATCCAGTTCTTGCTGTCAGATTATGTGTCCCTGTACTTGCCAAGTCCGAAAGATTGTGTGTTAAGTGTTGATCACTTAAGCAGAAGCTGAATCATCCTTCTCTTGGAATTTACAGGCCTTAGACAAGATTATGCTTCGACTTCAGCATCAGTGTCAAGACACAGTTCGAGTGTATCACTGCATTCAGGAAAGAAGGGGACATGCAGCGACCAGGAGTATGATCGCTACAGCCTTGAGGATGAGGAAGAATTTGACCACCTCCCACCCCCACAGCCACGGCTCACACGCTGCTCCCCATTCCAGAGAGGGATCCCACACTCACAGACTTTCTCCAGTATTCGGGACTGCAGGAGAAGCCCTACTTCCCAGCACTTTCCTTCAAGTACTTATCAGCAGCCCTGCTATTCTTCTCAAGTCCAAACTCCAGAGCAGCAACCAAATAGGATGAACGGAGGTGGGTTGCATGCTTTCATAGAACATCTTTTCCTTGTGCCTCTCCTCTGTTCAGAGTGCAAGTTTTAAGGATCAAGTTGTGTAAACTGAATGAAAAGTGTTTGGTTTATGACCACTGATTTAGCTGATTTAAATCTGTGCTAATGAGTGTGTTATTAGAGGAATGTTATTGTTAGGTAATTTGCTACAAAATGTAATTTGACCCAGTCATGAAAGCTATTAATTTAGTCTGTTTTAAAATGTTGCAACTATGAGTGCATGTGAAGAGAGAAGAAACAGGGAAAATAGCATCTTTTAGCAGGCCACCATTTGTCTGGAAAGGCTGATCAGGCTTTCAGGACTGGCTTGCATATGTCCATCATGGATATGGCAGAATAGAGAGTTGGGTTTTCGGATTTTCATTCCTAATAACATTCTCTTTCTTACTTCCCAACTTTTTCATGAATGCAGCTTTGTTGTGAATCCATGTGAATCTGCTCTTGTTCCAGGTCTGGTAGGGCACACTGCTGAGGCAGTAGGAGATAAGGTTGTCCCCAGTCTATCCTGAGCCATTGCTGCTTTATGGACTGCATTTGAGATACATTTCAGAGACTGAAATATGTTTCTCTCATTGCTTTTTCAGGAATTAAGTTTCCATCTGTTTTTGCTATTATTTTCCTTTTCCTTCCTCATTACAATCATAATTTTCATCCTCTCGCTGCATCTTACTTTTTGTTCCTTCAGTCCAAGACCCCAAGATACTTCAGGACAGTTAGTTTTCAGTCAAGGTTTTGTTTGTAACATTACAGGCTACAGCTTACCCTTTGGCAAGAAAATAAATGTGTTGTTTAAGACAGTTCCTATTTATAGCATGCTACAGGTATGTACATTACTTTCCTGACAAATCAGAAGTGACCGGTTGGTGCCAAGAGCACTTGCATTCAAAGTAAGACACAGCATGAAAGTATAATCGACAAGTAGCAGCCTACAAAGAAGGCTAAGGTTAGCACAGAGCACAGTGATGTGGGTGCTTGCTATTACAGCATATGTACCACATTCAATATTATTTTTCTCATCTGTGAGGTATGAGAATGGGACAGCGCTGAACGGCTTGTGGGAAATCTGTTTGGGAGATAGAAAAGAAAGCAATAGGACGTTTTTGATTGAAAAATGTGGGCAGGATGTTGCATTGCAGTGTTTTTGTATAGTTCCTAAAGTCTTTTTTTAATGATTTGTTCATGTCAGTAGAACTTAGCATCATAGAATCATAGAATCCTTAGAGTTGAAAGAGACCTTTAAAGGTCATCTAGTCCAACGCCCCTGCAATGAACAGCTCGATCAGGTTGCCCAGGGCCTGATCCAGCCTTGCCTTGAAAGTCTCCAGGGACAAGGCATCAACCACATCTCTCAGCAACTTAATCACTGGATTCCCACATGGAAATCTGAGAAAGTACTTGCAGCATACAAAAACTAATAAACTTCTGTTTTATTAACTGGAAAAAAAAATGTGAAACACTACCAATTTTATCACCTGGTTGCCTTTTTTCTCAAAAAGCCTTAGGTATTGGATTATCCATTTGGTATTGTTTGGAAGATCAACACATTACTGATGTTACTCCAGGTACTTGTTTGCTGGCACGGCAGACAATCCTATAATAGCCAGTACCACTATCTTTAGAGGCGATTTGTTTATCTCTTAGCTTTTGCACCTTCACTCTATTATGACTCATGCGGCAGTGATCAACATAAATGGAAAATGCTGATTGTAAGAAATATTTTAATTTGTGTTTTTGGCCTGATCTAGTGCCTAATCTAGTGGTTGGCAAATGTGCCTGCAGAAGGGGGTTGGATCTAGGTGATCTTTGAGGTCCCTTTCAACACAAGCCATTCTATGATTTTATGTTTTGTTGGCAGACAAGGAATAAACTTTTTGCTGTATTTAAATGTGTGAGTAGTGTTATGAGAGTATTTTCTCACCAGCACTTCTCATCATATTGGCAACAATTTCATAGTCCTTGAAGAACTCCTACAAGTTGCGATGGAGTTAGACTGCAAAAGAAGGATTAGTCTGAACCTCAGTATGATGGACGGTGTGTTTCACACTGCTGCACTTTTCAGGGCTGATGAGAAAGGAGAATGGGATAGACAGAGAGGCTAAACTGCTATGCTAGTTGCAGCTTTCGATATACATGTGAAGTATCATCCATAATTAATCAAAATTACAATTTAAGCATGCTCTGCTGTAATACTATTACAGTATTCCCAAATTTCTTTTTCTCTCCTTTCCTCTCCTTTCCCCTAAAGAGATTGGTTGTGCTCTTGTATGTGGAGTCAACAGTCTGGCTGCTGGTTAATCTGGTCATTCACAGAGCTCTCTGTAAATGAAGACGAATCGACAAGTAAGCACTGAGTTTTGGCACTCAGTCTTGATGGAAAAACAGTGTTTAGCTTTGACACAGTGTCTTCCCAAAACCTACTATGTGTTTGCCCAGACTACAATTTCTTGCCTTTAAGAATGGATAGTATCAGGGGCTCTGGTTCTATCCTACTTGCATGTAGTCAGGTTTGTTTGGTGTGGTGTGCTAGCTCAGATACTTATTCTGAGTTTAGAACTGTACTACCTGTATTGTTAAAAAAACAACAACAAAAAACCAGACTGAAGATGTGATAAACTTAGAAAATGTTAATAATTAGCTTTGGTTTGTTTATTGCTATGAAGTTAGATTGGACTTCAAGAGTCCAGTGTGCCCTGGTTGCCAAGAAGGCCAGCAGAATCCTGGGGTGCATTGGCCAGCAGATCAAGGGAGGTCATCATCCCTCTCTACTCTGCCCTGGTCAGGCCTCACCTGGAGTACTGTATCAAGTTCTAGGCTCCCCAGTACAAAAAAGACAGGGATCTCCTGGAGAGAGTCCAACGGAGGGCCACAAAGATGATAAAGGAGTTGGAGCATCTCCCCTATGAAGAAAAACTGAGTGACCTGGTTCTGTTCAGCCATAAGAAAGGAAGACTCAGAGGTGATCTTATTAATGTTTATAAATATCTTAAGTGTGGGTGTCAAAGGGACATAACCAACCTCTTTTCAGCAGTCTGTGGGGACAGGACAAGGGGAAACAGCCATAAACTGCAGCACAGGAAGTTCTGCACCAATATGCAAAGGAACTTCTTCATAGTAAGGGTGATGGAGCGCTGGAACAGACTGCCCAGGGAGATTGTGGGTTCTCCTTCTCTGGAGATATTCAAGACCCACCTGGATGCCTATCTGTGCAGCCTGCTGTAGGCAGCCTGCTTTGCAGGGGGGTTGGACTTGGTGATCTCTGGAGGTTCCGTCCAGCCACTACAATTCTGTTGTTCTGTGACTCTGTGAAAACAAATAGGAAAGGTAAATTGTTTACTGAGTAGACAAGGAATATCCCAGTAAGCACTCAAACACTGTATCCAGCTTCCCAGTGGCTTCAAAAAGACATCCCCCACAGTTAGAAACCCTGTAACAGAGTTGTTGTTTTGACAAGGCTGAGAGGAGTCTAATAGCGGCCTGGAGGAAACAGCAAGGTAGATGAGCCATCACCTAACAGTGAGTGGCAGTCACCATGACTGAGGAGATGTAGGCAGATGGCTTCTGGGAACATTCTCTGTGCCATTTCCCTTCACCTTGCTGAGAGGGCTTGCAAAGGTTTGAGCAGATAAGACTTCTGGTTCATTGCTGTAAATATTTTTGGGCTTTTGAAGAGATGAGTCAGGAAAGTTGTATTCGTAGGATGCACATTGTGTGTCTTTACACATATGTTGGATTGGATCTGATTTGCTGTCGCCTGTATTTAAGTATTGGTATGTGGGTATCCAGATGTGAAGACACTGCTCAATTCCTCTGCCTACATATAAGCAATTACTGTTATATGAGGTGCTCTGGGCTGCTCTTCTTGGCTTCACCACAGAATCTGCCAGTGTTGTTCAGGTGCCTTAGACAGCCCAGCATATCTCGAATGGCATTATGTATCCACATGGAGTCCCACTAGAGCTGATGGTCTGCTTGTTTTCCATTCACAGGATGTCATTCTAGGCAGCAGAGATTCCCTGTCTTGTGAGTTTAGCCCCTGTAATCTTCTGCATGTACTTGGGATGAGAATATGCTCACAGGTGTTTTCCAGATGTGTTTGAGGCCATAATTTTGAACTCACACATTGCTCTTGCCAGTGTATTTTAGCAAAGCATTGCCCGTTGGTGTAATTTTGACACTCTGCCATGCTTTAGATTGCCATACATCTATTTTAAAACAGCATGCAATCTAGCTCTTCTTAAGTGTACTGAAATGTGCTTAGAGTGTATTTAGGGCCACCTGTAGCATAGGCTGCTGGAATAGCTAATAGCTAGTAGTGTGTGTATGTTACACTTGTTCTCTAATAAGTTTTATTTTCAGTTCTGCCAAGAATTCGCTAATAGAAAAACTTTGCTTTCTTTGTTTGTTTAATCAATAGAATTGTCTGTAACTACATCTGAAAAAAATCCATCCATAAACAGTGTTCAGTCATTTCAGTTACTGACGCCTTATGATACTGTTTACGTTAAAAATCTTTGCTTTTTCTTTTCTTAAGTTGACAGTTATGAGATATTTTTATTGCTTACACTTCTGGGGAATGAGTTTTCTCAGGCAAAATTGTAAGAATATCATTGAGCATTGCAAAATCCTTGCCCCAATTGGAAGTGCACATATTTTCTGCCTTCCTGCCTTCCTTCCCGCCTTCCCACCTTCCCGCCTTCCCGCCTTCCTGCCTTCCTGCCTTCCTTCCTGCCTGCCTTCCTTCCTCCCTCCCTCCCTTCACCTTTCCGAGCAAACTCCAATCAGACATAGGAGAGCAGCATTTTAGTAGGCTGTAGTTCTGTGTTTAGATACTAGTTCAGTATCAAGTGACATTGATTTTTTGTGTTTGGAGGGGTGAAAAAAAGACCTCCTCTTACTGATTTACTGAGTGCTTTTCTTCTCTTAGCTTCTCTCAAGTCAGTAAGGAAGGGAGAAATCAGAAGGAAATTTTAGCAGACTCTAATAAAGAAAAGGGGAAAAAAATCTTTTTCAGTCACTCTTGAAGTGTTACTGAAAATACTGAGCAGTGGAGAGAAGTCATGGAAGGATAATGGAAAAATATATGTCTTTAGAAGGAGACATATCAGGGTGAAGTGAAGTAATAATTTTAAATAAAATGGAAATGTTCAGCATAGCAAAATGTAGATAGTGACAATAATGAAGAATGCTGTCTCTTGCTTAACATTTTTTTGGTTCTTTATCTATATATATACATGTATTTGTGTAGTGATGTCTCTGTTGTATCAACTGATGATTCCACAGATCTTTAACTGGGCCATGGTGAATTTAGGATGTCTCACCTCTTGTAAGTAAAACCAATGTAATACAGATACTGAGCTCAGGTGTTTGAAGATGAGGAAGATAAATTAATTGACAGTATATATCCCACATGGTGAAGTTGTAATTGAGTACAATTTTGTTAAGGATTTCAGAACAAACTCTGAATAACAAGTTTTTCCCTTAAGTTTTTTCCCTTACCTTCTTTGTGCATACAATACAAATAAGGTGGGATTGAATTTGCAAGTTTTGTTTGGAGGATTTTAATATGTGAAAGAAACTATGAATACAGTTTAAAAAGTGATATAGTTTTCTCTGAGACTCTAATAGTTATGAATCATTGTCTCACATTCCTTAACCACAGTGCACTTCTGATCAGATGTGAAGCTGTTAAATAAAATGCTGACAGTGCTTGAAGAAAATAACAGTGAATTAATAAATGTCTTGTAAGACACTTCACTATAGAGCCAGCGCAAGCTTTGATTGCACTTAAGTCTTCCTCCTGTCAGCAAGTGTTGAATGTCTGACCTCAGTTTGGTGTTTTTAAATCTAGGCTTTTAAACCTTATTTTGTATGTAGCAAGACCCATCTTTTGTAATGCTCGTACTGATAACCTGCTCATTTTACGTAGTGGAAACAGACTAATCAATGTGCAAGCTGCTAGCCCACCAGTTGCAATCCTCTGGTAGGTATTCCTGTAGTTCATTTTAGGTTTTGTTTTCTTTCTGTCTGCTAACACCTTTCTTCAGTTCTAGAAATTGCTGACTGATTTATGTATACTATTTGGGTATTTCAGTCTGACATGGCATAAGGACCTGTTGCATTGGCAACCTTCTTACATCCTCTTGTATCCTAGGAAATATCTGTTGTAGAAACCATTCCCTCAGATTCTGGCCCACTTCTGTGAGATCTGACAGAATTGTTATTTAGGGACATTTATGCATGATCACAGGCTGCTAGGTGTGCTTCAGTGGATGAAGCACAGTGAATGAAGGCATTTTTTCAGAGGGAAGATAATATTTATCAAGAGCCTCTACGGGAAACCCAAAGCTCAGAACTCCCAAGTCTGGCAGCCCAGCAAGATCATATGTCTTCTGGTGCATTCTGCATGGATGTTAACCTTCAGATGATGCTAGTATTTGGTCAGAAAAAGGAGAAAAACATTGGACAGTGATGGCTACTAGCAGAGCTGGAATCAGAAGACAGCTGTCAGGTGCTGTCTGTTGTGGAGTCCTGCCAGAAGGAAGTTGCCCACAGATCCCTGTCTGACTTCAGAGAAGAAAATGTACTGGGGGACAGACTTCTTGGGAAAATTAGAACTGAAGCAATTGGGTAAGAGGCAAACTGCTGTCTTTACCATAATTTTGTGGAATCTTTTACAAAATAAGGAACATTTTGGCTTTTTTTGACCAATATATTTACTGTAGTGACTATGACCTGTGCCTGGGTGATCTTTTCACACACACCTCCAGGTGTGTTTCATAATCCCTAGTTTACCTGTACTCTAGACAATGTTCAGGTCAGTGTGTATACTGCACAGAGGAAGATGTACAGATATGCTGTAGGCAGTTTTTTCTGGATCATTTTGCTGCAAATACGAGAAACAAGGGCGATGCATGCAATCCGAAGAACAGTCATGAAGTAACAAGCACATGTGTATATATGCATGAACTACTCTGAGAAGACGGTAATGACAAGAAACTGATTATTAAGTCTCTTGCATGACCTATCCATGCATTTTGGTCTTAACACTTTCAAAAAGGGAAAGAGCAAAAATACATCTGAGGCGTTTTATGTGACTGCATTCTACTTAAAAAAATCTTCAACCCAGATTTTAGTTAAGACTAACTTAGTGGGTTGCAGTAGTTTTTGATGCTGTAGAAGGTTCAGGTCCTGTGGTGTTAATAGCTACTTGTCTCTAACAGAACAAACTGTAAACAACCAATGATATTTTTAGGCTTTCCATTGAGACAGATCAGTGCAGGAGAGCTACCCGGAACTGTAGCAGAACTTCACTATGTTCAGTGTTCATCATAAACAGGCCTATCTGGGCAAATTATTTCCTTACCTGAGAATTTCAAGTCTACTGCTTCACTCCTCTCTGTTAATTTTCTCATTGCTCTTAGAAAAGCAAAGAGCTCTGGAAAGGGAATGTTTACTATCATTAAACTTACATTAGCAAAGCAAGTAAACATAAGCTTAGCAAAGTATTTTTGCTTTCTTCTCATAGATTTCTAGCAAGTTTATATCTAGTGAGGTTTGGTGGCCTGAAGTAATATTAAAATCACATAACTCTTGTCTTCTACTTCTGTATACCAAGCATACAGGAGCTGATTTTTCACTTAAAACACCCATAAGACTCTCCACTGTTCATAGGAGGGAAACAGGTGACAGAACAAACATCAAGAAAGAGATGAAAGAGAATGTATCATCCAAGGAGATGAAAGCTGCAAAGTATTATAAAGATGAGCATTTCTGGGTTTTCCCAAAACGCAACACTGACCTGCTATTTTCATTGCTTTTCAGGGCTATTTATCTCAGACAAAAGGAATCATCAAAGAAGTAACACAAATGCTTGACAGATGAGAATTTGCAGGTGCAGTAGGAATCTGCTGCCTAAGGACTGAATCAGCAGCAGAGCAGACTGCTGAGAAAAGAAGGGACTAGTGAGTGGGAGGCAAAAGAAATGGCCACCCTTACCATGGGGGAAATCCAAGCAACTCCTGTGCTTATTTTCTTGCTACTTCAGCTGCATCTACTGGACAGTTCTAGACACAGATTATTCCTTTTGTGGCTGACACAGTCCCAGAGTGGAAGAACATGTAGATTCCAAGGAGTTCTGCTTGTACTAAGTGATATGTGGATAGTATTAGACAAAAACATGTTTTATGTAGTGTCATTTTTCCTACCACTGTCCTACCGCACATTTTTTGCCGTTTTTTAGCTACAGACACCTCCTGTTTGGGAGTTTCCTGCAGCTGTGGGCCAAAACTGTTATCATAGAAAGGCAGTTGCCTTTTCAGTTTGCAAAGTCATGAGTATTTCCAAAATGGGGACTGACAGTTTCTATATGGAAGCCCTTGTTCATGTCCCCAGTATGATTTTGGAAACTTGATAGCAGTTGTGCCATTTTTATACCAATGAAATTATTATTTACCACCTGAGTGAATCATGGTGGTAATCTCTGTGTTTGCCAGTGTCAGTGATGAGTCACTGGAGCACAACATCTTTAATTCTTTGATGACAGGTTACCCTTTAAAATTCTCATATTGGAAAAGACATAGTAGAATTTGGCTGTACTCTGGTTTCTGGGAAGTCAAACCTTGTATTCTCTTTTCTGATGAACACCTCCCTATTTTACTTTCCATGTTACTATTTGATTTCAATAAAATGAATAGGGCTATGTAAACTATTTCATAGACAGCAATGGTTTTCTATCTCAGGCCATCCTATGGTAATTGAAAATCAGCGTTAGTTGGGATGAATGGGAAGACGAAGAAGGGCAGGTAGGCGCTGGTAATTGGGAGCTGGGACATGAGGGTATTAGAAATGCTGAACCTTTGAATACAAGCATGTTTTTCAATATTTGGAGAATGCTGTACTGATCATTATCGTGATGATCATTCATATACAACAGCTACAGTTATAGCCTCGCTATATGACTCAGTTCGTTGGAGGTTCATAGGCAACATACATATTCGTTAGTGACTGCTAATACATTTTATAGATAGAACTGTACTGTCACTTCTCATTACTCATTAGTTGTTAGCAGATTTAAGGATTAGAGGAGCTTATTATAGTGCTAAATAGGTTATATATTTATGCGAGCTGATTAACAGAGACTCCTAAGAGTCAATTCATAGTTTCTGTGTGTTGAACTTACCCCATGTGAATTAGGTCAACCCAAAACAGCAGTTGGAAGCCATGTGTGATGTATTATTCCCATGCATAAATCCAAAATTGTAATCTTGAAATGTGCTACTTGCCATTGAAGAGGGTAGTTGTAGCTGCCTTTTACAAGAAAAGCACATCACTGCAGTGTAAGAGCTGGAGGCAGATCTGTACTGTGTATTGGAACCTACTGCAAGTCAGTAGCTGGCAGATTCCACAATGACCCTGGTACCAGAAAAAACATAGCCACGTAACCAGCAGCAAAGCATTTTTGCTACTGAACCTTGCTAAGATGCCATTGTTATTATCAAAGATTTATTGAACGACCTGTTGTTTTCATACTTACATTGGCAATTGAACCTGCCCCCATACATCTCATTTCCAGCTTTTTTTCTGCGCAGGGCCTTACTCTACAGGCCTTCTCTGAAAATGCCCACCATAGGAGACCCACAAAATTTGAAAACTGTGATGTCAGCCCAGGTCTCCAAGCAAATGCCAGCATCAAGACTGAACAGGTTTTCAGCATGGCCACCCTGCGCAAATCTAACGTGCTACTAGGGTTAGCTCCTGAAAGCAAGACTTAGTCACTTACGATGGATTCATCTCATATGTGTTTAGACATCCACAATGTAAATATCCACATCTGATTGTCACTTCAGCTGTGCTTTTTATTCACTTCAAAGAAACAGGCGCATTCAGGGCATGATTCATCTGACCTATTTTACACATTTACATTAAACTCTTTTCTTTTTATGACACTGTAGTGTTTAAGTCTTTATAATCCCTGAAATGTACTCCCTGTTGGTGTTTTTAAAATGATTTGTAAATAATTGTGATATTACAGTAATCAGAAGGACTCAGTGGGCTATCAGTAATGTATTCGTATTGTCCCTATTGACCAAAACCTTTCTTTGTGTTGAATCAATTTGATCTTAATTTTGATTTTTTACAGAAATTGTTCAGAGACTCTTTGTGTTTGTTGCAAATTCTGACATGACTGTGAATATTGTGCTCTTTCACTTCAGATAAACTCCGAAGAAGCATGCCTAACCTAGCTCGGATGCCGAGTACCCCCACCATTAACAATACTGCTGGCTTTGCGAGTTCTCCAGTCACTGTGAGGAACAGTCAGAGCTTTGATTCCAATCTACATGGAGCAAGTAATGGGATTTCAAGGATGCAGTCATGTAGTAAGTACCTGTGGTCTTCGGCTGTAAGGTGTCAACAGAATGGTAAAGTATATGTTCCAGCCACTGGAGAGCTTTCATAAAGTTTTCATTTTAAGAAAAATGAAAGGCAGACTGCATTCCTTTTATACGGGATTTTAATATAACTCCGGATTTTAAAGCTGCTGTTTTGAAAAGCAGCTTCTGTCTGATATTCTTACGCAGTGCTCAGGGTCTCATCACAACCTTTATTTTCTTTGCACACTCATTTTTCACTAACTTTAAAATTACCTCTCTCCTATTGAACTGGAGCCATTTTGTGGCAAATGGAGGGTTATATCCTCGAGTATATATTGCGTGTTGAGTGAGTGACTTAAAATGACTCTGTAATCGGTTTAATTTAGTTGACTTCTAGATGTCAGGGTGGCAGTATTGATCTATCATTTGTTGAATTATTAATGTAGAATGTCAACAAGATAGATCAAGAACCAAGGCAGTCTTTTCTAGCACAATAATTGAGGTACTCTTATGGGAAGTGGAAAAAGTGAATGTTGTTTGACACAGACGGGAGAAAGAACTGAACTTCTGCCTCCCATTCCCTGTGAAGTTTTCAAGGGAGAAATTGGCACAGGAGAAGTCCTGTGGGTATTTTCCTTCAAATTTGAACTGAATTTTCAAAAGTCTTCGGAATGATTAAATCGAATATTTCTTGGAAATATACCATTGTGCTGGATTTATTTTGCTTTATTTTCATCCATGTCTATTAGAATGGAAGGATGTTTATGGTCCCACTCAAAACTTTCATGCTAGTGTGTTGAGAGTTTAATTTTATTTACTTTAAAATATATGTTTCTCTGTGTTTATGTATGTATGTATATGTGTGTGTGTAACAGGTAAATCTTCTGAAATGCATATTTAACAAGTGGCTTTGTTGGGGTCTTTAAGGAGCTGTGTTACGAGAAAGGTTCCATAGCAGTACACTGCTAGTCTTGTTTAAACTGAATCACACATCTTTATTTTCTTCCATGTCTTCAAATGCTTTTAAGATGCCCTTTTTCAAAGAGTTGAAAAAAGATTGGCCTGTGTGCAGTAGTTAGTTTAAGTGCTTCAGGCTTTTGATGGTTTGCTTCAGATACGTGAATTCCGAAACAGATGCTTGTCCAATGTACACCAGAGGGCAGGATTGCATAGCTTCTGAAATAGGTAGCATTGATTTAAAATGATCGTTTACATAACATCAGCCATGGAATACGTTGTTATGTTTCAGACCTTTTTATAGCCTTTTCATTATTTTTACTATGGACAACCTTATAAACATCTAAATAATATAACAGTAACTGATACACTTTAGTGGTTTCAAGGCTCTAATTGCATAAGTGGAATTAGCTTCCTTTTAATGACTAATGAAACCTCTTTGAGGGGGACAAAGAAGGGTGAATAAGGGATAGGGTTTTTGTTTGGTGTGGGGATGGAATGGGATATTTTAGATCAGTGCGGTGTTACTAGACGCAGTATTGGATCCAAGAGGTTATTCAGCAGTTTATAATTAGCAAGTTAATTGCATAATGATGTGTTTATCTGCATTTAAATCTGTCTTGAGATGAGCATTATTACCTTGCCTCATGTGCTGCATAACAAGTAACCTTATTACTTCCTTTTGTACCTCTCTTTTAACAGTTCCATCTCCTGGACAGCTTCAACACAGAGTTCACAGTGTGGGACATTTTCCAGTGTCTGTCAGGCAGCCTCTCAAAGCTACTGCCTATGTGAGCCCAACTGTACAAGGTAGTAGTAGTATTCCAGTGTCCAACAATCTACAGTTACATTCTAATACTGGGATACCAATGCCAAACAAGATTGCCAGTCAAGGGATTTTGGGGCGCAGTGCTCTTCCAAGACCCTCATTGGCCATCAATGGGAGCGGCATACCCAGAAGTAAAATTGCACAGCCAGTTCGAAGGTAAGAGTTAAACAGGCCACCTTTCCTCTGTAGCTGGATTTGGTTTATATAGTTGTTTGATAGTTGTGTTGCTCTTTTTCCATGGAAGATGAAGCTGGGCTATAAAGGAGAGACATTTCTAGCTTCCAGTGCTGACTCAGTGAATGGGTGAAGATTTCTCTCCACAAATAGTGATGGACAGTGCCTGCTGGTAGTAAACTGTGATAATTGCTAGAATGTAATTATGTAAGAATGGAATGCTACTCATCAGTAAGAAATCAAAACATCTCATATCATTAGTATATCTGACTCACCATCTCCAGACTTGTGCGAACTGCTGATCCAAGCTCATAGGATAAGCTTGAGAAAGGTCTGCATGCCTATTGTTAAAAGCAGTGGACTTCAAAAATGCAACTTGTGATGTTACAGCATTGGAACATGAGGAAGGAGATATCTTGCATGGCTTGGTCTTGTGTCGAACCAGCATTCTTTCAGTTCCAGCTGGGAAGCAATAGGCCAACTGGGAATCCTGAAGTACTCTGTACTTAGAATGAGCTATATTGCTAAATAAATGAATTATTGCATTTTACAAGAGATTGTTTCCAAGTAATTTTTTAGGATAAGCAGTAAAATAAGCCTGAAGAGAGGAACTATGTTTTCATCACCTTATCACAGATGGGAGTTAAACTTCTAGCTGTATATTCTGTGATTAATGTGTTGAAGTTTATGAAAGAGAAACTAGTGTCAAGTCTTTACGCTATTTTTGCCGTTGCCTGCATCCCCCCCATTGTGAAAGCCTGCAGCATCACTGCCTGCTTTTCTGTTGGATGAACTATCTCTGTTTAGCTCTCACTATTTCTGTGTTTTTCACAAGATACTGGCAGTTTCAATTGCTCGTATTCTCTGTTTGCTGGAGTTACACAGGAATTACACCAAAGTGACTGACAACAGGTTTTGACCAACTGTGGTGAAACTCTAATAAAGAGCTGTCAGATTTCTTTTTTGATGAAGACTGTGCCATGAGATTTCTGTTACAACCTTCTCTCCTCTCTGCTGGAAGTCTCTCTGTTAGAGTTCTTTATAGTAAAGGTTTTTCTTTTTTTTCTTTTTCTTTTCCTCAACTTCATGTTCTGCAGAGCTCTTAAATCTTTCATAGCAACATGTGAGAAAGAGGCTTTCTGGCCAACAAGGCCCAGTCTCTTGCTATTTTGTAACTTCATACAACAGGCAGTGTTAAAGAAAAACAAAATTCAGAGATTTCAGTGAGAGGGCAAAACACTCTACTCTCAACACTTTTTATTAGAAGCTGATTCAAATTGGTAATAGTTCTGTTTATAGTCCAGGAAGTCTGGACTCATATGTTCCCATCTGCAAGTATACCTTAGCAGTGTCATATGTTGCCAGTGATGCTGGAAGATATATAGTGTTAGCACTGTGTAAATGACAAATTTGTAGGTCTCTAAAAGCATAGGTTGGAGCTCAGCCAACAACTTTAAGATCCTAGTTTGATTTTCTTTATTCATTTGGAAAATAGGTGTGGCTTCAGCACGTCTGAAACTTTCTTGGAAGGAAGTCAACCGTGAGAGGAAGATTTTTTCAGTGTTGACTTTGTCACTGTCGTCATTTCTGAGGAACAGTATTTCTGATTATCTGTTGAAGAGTCTAGCTTCTATTAGTATACAGTTAAATAAAAGTGTTTTTAATTATAACTTCATTGAAAGTAAAAAAAGATCTTTTTTTGGTTTTCTTTAATAAATCCCGTGTTCAGGAAGAATTGTTCTTTCAGAACAAAGCTGTTTATTTTTTATCTATAGCAAGACTTTTATGTAGCCAAGTTGCTGGTATTCTACATAAAATAAGTTGACGCTTTCTGTATCCATCAGCATTCAATCTTACAAGCGTTTTTTACCTGTTAAATGGATGCCCCAGTCCCCAGCTTTCTCCAAGTCCACACTCTGGCACTGGGCTTACAGATCCACCTTCCCAACTCCTTTCCCCTACTTGCTGGTCCTCCATGTTCCATCTTCACTCAGGAGCATGATGGCACGAGCAGAGTGAGCTGGAAGTCATCTGCAACAGCCCTGTTATCCCACAGCACCCAAACAAGCAGAGCAGCACTGGGACCAGGGTCAGCCAACTGTCCCAGTTTCCAGACAATACTCCAGTGACTAGGCAAGTCTCAGCTAATCCAGAATGTCTCTTCTGTGCAAGGGCATTTGGAAGGGAGAGAAGGCATCAGTAAGTTATGGGAGTTACTGCTGAAGGAAAAGCAGAGAAGTAAGAAAAGAAGGCTCATGACTTGGTTTTATAAGAAGCAGTTTTACAGAATTGGGGCACTTTGTTTTCAGCTAGTTGTGATGTAACTAAAATAAGGTTGCCTCATCACTAGTGGATTGGTAGTTAGGTCAGTTAGATAGTTGTTTGTGTGTTTGTTTTTTAGTAGTCCTTGAAACAGTTACCTTGCTAGTAAAAACCTGGAAGGTTTGGAAGTTGGTCAGCAGTGTTTTTTTAAGAAGTCCTTGTTCATTAGTGAGAGTTAGTGCCCGAGTGTACGGGTGTGTGGCTGAAGGATTGCCAGCTCTCTGCACAGGCAGTGGTGTAGGAACTGGCAGCTCTCTGAATTTGGCTGAGCGATGGAGATGCATAATCATGTCTCTTGGACAGGAAGGTCTGGAGCAGGGCTCGGTACAGTTCTTCCGTTGATAAGATGCCTTAATTCCTAGGTGCTTACATAGTGCTTTTGAGTTTTTGGGGGGAGTACACTGAGCAGAACAGCTTTTTGGAGAATATTTCCCATTACATCTCTGCTATCTGTCACTATTGGAAGATCTGTTGTCCATAGTTAGAAAACTAGGTTTACATCTGTGTTTATATTCTTCAGGGTGCTTAGCTCTGAAGAATCAAGTCTTCCCACTTAGGAGGATCTCATGCTTCATGTGAGAATTATTCACTAAATTCCTTTCTGCAATCTTACTTTTATCCAGTAACATGAATGGGATCTTGTTGGAGATCTTAATTTCACCATAGATCTTTATAGTTGCATTTGCATGGAGCCAGGATTATACCACAGTGATGTCTCCAAGCAAACCACAAAGCCAGTGTCATTACTGAAGTAATTCGCTTTTTTTTTTACCTTAACCTTTCATGTGAAATATGACTTCTTTTCTCTTTTTCTGTCATTTGTTCCATAGTTTTCTTCAGCCTCCAAAGCCACTTTCATCACTCAGCACGATGCGGGATGGGAACTGGAGAGATGGCTGCTATTGATGAACAATGGAAAATAAGTAATGCAGATTTCATTACCCAGCTGGCTGGGTAACAATGTTTTGGGAAAGGAGCATCATGCAATATTATATCCCCTGGGATTTTAATATGTAAATATCCATAATGCAGTGCTGTTTTTTAAAAACAAACATCTTATCAAATACTAAATATTGCACTTAATCAGTTTCTTGAACAGCTGCGTCAGACTAACGGTGGCAGAATTATCATGTAGAACTGAAGAAAGTACTATATATGTGCAAGGTACCAGAATATTTCCTTAGAAAGAACTTGGAGTTAAGGATTTTGGGGTAGTTTTGCTATACTGAAATCCTAAGATAATTTATTCAGTATAAAGGCATTGTGTATTTTATTTTGAATTTTGGGGGGGACTTACATACGTGCTTGAATTTTTTTTAGTGTTTCCAGTATATTTTATTTTGTATACTTGAGTTCATTTAAACTTGCCTGAACCTTGAACAACAGAGAGATGATTTAACTTTTCTGTGCCATAAATAATATTTTTGGGGTAATGTACTTTTTTAGCACTAGGAACATATTTTACAAAATTGTACCATTGGCAATACAAAGCAGTATATTTATGTTGCGAAAGCACAAAAAAAGTAGCACTCACTGGAGACTGCCATCCAGCAGGGTCAGCATGGTTTTGTTGGTCTTTCACCATTTGTTCAATTGTTAATTTATTGTCATAGTGTTTTGTATTTAAGATGGCATCATAAGTCACACTGCACTTACAAAGATATGGTGATCTCTACAACTATGTTTGGTTTTCAGTACTTTATTACAAAGAATAAAATTGTAATGTTTTATTAACAGTTGCTTATGTAAAATGAGTTTTAATGTGAATAAATCTTTTTGATAGATCTTTTACAAAATCCAATTGCACTAATCAATGCTTTCTTATAATGGCATATGACTTAACATTTGATTACAACTGTGTTTACTGCTGTTTTGGAATGTTTGAGAAATAAAGAATCTATTTCAGCAATAATACTGTTCCTGAGCGTGCAATGTAAGCTTTGTCAGAATTTAGCAATGGCCGTCTACTAAACTCCTAGAGTTCCTAATACTGAGCACTGATATTATGCTGCATTTCTGCAACTAGTAACTGAGTTCATCCGAATTTTTTAAAAAAACATACCTTGAAGCCATAACGTGCCCAGAACACAGGTAAGCATTATTTTTTAAACAAACTTACTGTGATGTTAAGATTTTTTTTTTCAATTTAATGTTCAAATTCGGCAAGTGCAAATGTGATGCAGTAGAAAAAGGAGAATATGTACGAAGCTACCAGGCCACTCTTTTGCCATGGATTTAGCTCTGAATTGTCTTGAGGATCTGTTTTCATTAAAAGGGCAAACTAAAAAAACAGGAGAGGAATTCAGTAGTGAGTAGATCCATTATTAGAGTGAGATGTGATTGTACAGGAATGCAGTAGTATTTTTGCAGTTTTAGTGAAGAAAAAAAAAAAAAGAATCTTAATAAGGGTCAGGAAATACTCCAGCATGGAAATTGTCTCAGCGTAAGTATTTCAGCATGTGTGCATGGAACTCATCTTGTTCATAAGAAACTAGAAAAAGTTACTACTGGCTAAAGGAACCAATCATTTCTTGGTTCTTAGTTGCCTTGAACTGTTTATTTTGCTTGTAGACTGATCATGACAGGGATGCAGAGCCAGATCTGCTAGTGCTTCATTATTTACCCATGACAAGGAGAGTTACAGAACCTGCCTCCAGGCCTGGGGCCCACAGCACAAGAAAGACATGGCACTGTTGGAGCGGTTCCAGAGGAGGGCCACAAAGCTCATAGGGCTGGAGCACCTCTTCTGCGAAGAAAGGCTAGGTGAGAGGGGCTTGTCTAGCTTGGAGAAGAGAGGGCTCCAGGGAGACCTTGTTGTTTCCTTCCAGTACTTCATGGGGGGCCTACAAAAAAACTGGGAAGGGACTCTGTGAGGGAGTGTAGTAACAGGTCAAGGGGTAAGTTTTTAAGCTAGAAGAGAGAAGATTTATATTAGATATTAGGTAGAAATTCTGTGCTATGAGGGTGCTGAAGCACTGGAGCAGGCAGCATGTTTCCACCACACCAGAGAAGATCTGGATGGTCCATCCCTGAAAGTGCTCAAGCCCAGGTTGGATGGAGCTTTGGATAAGTTAGTTGAGTGGAAGGTGTCCCAGCCCTTGGAAGGGAGGTTGTAAATAGATGGTCTTTATCTTCTAACCCAAACTGTTATGTGATTATGTAATTCTAACCTATAGCAGAAGCAGGCAAAGGCTTTCAGTTCACCACCTCTGTCTGGTATGAGCAGTGCTAAGCCAGAGCTAACCTTTGGACCTCTGGGAGCTAACCCCGGTGCCCCATTTATATCCTTGTTTCTCCATTATCTGCGTTATCACAGCCACACATTGCTCTGAGGTTTTGAGATGGGTTGCAAGCTGCTTGTTGGAGGCAGTGCTGAGTTGCACGCAAGAGGGCAGCATATACTTGGAAAATGTTTTATTTGCAGTAACTAAAGCTGTGCCATTTTCCAGGCTCTTGATTGAATTCTTTTCCAGTGTTGTTCATATATAATGACATGTAAAAGAAAGCGCTGCAATGCTTGTGATTTGCACTTTTATACTGAACACTACAAAATGTGTCATGAACTGCATTTTTGATGCATTGAACTCTTTGAGAAAATGTGGTCTTTTTCCCCTTTTAATTGTTCTAATCTCCTATGTTATTTCATTACATCAGGATTTGGTAAATATATAGTTTTGCTGTTTTAAGAATTTTTGTTAAGTATCTGTCACACTAGATGCCATCAAACTTTAGGAGAAAACCCAAGCTGTGAGCAGCTTGATGTCTTCTGTGCTGAAAGAATCAACAGAATCAACTCATTTCAGCCACAGACTGTGGTAGTGATTCTGTTTCCTTGTAACTGAGGGAATTTGATTCTATGAGTCTGTGCTCAGGGGAGACCTTATTGCTCTCTACAACTACTTGAAGGAAGGCTGTGGTGAGATGGAGGTAGGCCTCTTTTCCCATGTAACCAGTGGTAGAACTAAAGGGAATGGCTTTAAGTTGTGCCAGGGGAGATTCAGATTGGATGTTAGGAAAAACTTCTTTGAAAGAGTGGTCAGGTGCTGAACTGGGCTGCCCAGGAACATTGTGGAGTCACTGTCTGTGGAGATGTTCAGCAAATCTTTAAATGTTGTACTAAGGGACGTGGTTTAGTGCAAAATGTTGGTGATAGGTGGACAGTTGGACTGAATGATCTTGGAGGTCTTTTCCAACCTTGGTGATTCTATGATTCTATGAATTTGCTGTCTCCACTGCAATTAGCATCAGCTAACCAAATACTACTAAATAGTGCCCAGTGTCACATACTCCACCACTGTCCCAGTGGGAGAAAACTGTATGGACTACGCAACAGAACAAAACCACTTCTGCTACTATCAATTCTGTGTGGGGCAAATCTTCTCCAGGGCAATATGAAACACAGCAAGGCCATGCAGATACCTTTAAAATAGAGTCATCAAACCACTCTTTTCCAGGAGGAACTAAAGATATTTTCATTTCTGAATATAAGGAAGTATTTGAGGACTCTCCATAACCTGCTTTGGTTTTCCTTTTTTTTTTAGTTTTCCTTTGGTTTTCCCTCTTTTGATGTATGAAAGCAATCTACTCTTGTCTCCTTGTTGCTGAACCCCAGAAGTGATTCTTCAACACAAACCTACCTCCTTCAGTGCAAACTAGTCTTGGTCTCAGTTCTCGAGCTTGTGTCTGAAAAGTAACTCTAAACCTTTTTCTCAAAGATATTTTCCTTCCCTTTTCATTTAAGAGATAAAACCCTCTAACTTTCCAGTCATTCAGCCCCATAACCCAGTCTGTTTTTTTACTTTTATTATAACCTAATATTCTGGTCTAAGCCTAAATTTTGCATGATAAATTTTGCAAGATAAACTGAAGATACAAATTTCCTTTTCTATCCTTAGAGATAGTGCATTCATCTGTGATCTCTTCACCTGAAGTCACCTTTTTATTTGGCCCTGATACAGTCTTCAATGTGCAAGATCCATCCAGACTGAAACTGCAAGATCATTTTCCTGTCTTCCTGCTTTGATCATGTTACTTCCACTTTTTGTGTATTGCTACTGATTTCTCTCAATGTGGAAATCAGTTTAGTTAAATGCAAGCTGTACTCAGTTTTCAAAGCAACTATGTCATCCCACTAACAGTTTCTCATTCAGTGTTGAAGTAGATTCCCATATCTAAGCCCAGGAAGGTGGTGGAGTCACCAACCCTGGAGGTGTTCAAGGAACATTTGGATGTTGTGCTGAGGGACATAGTTTAGCAAGAACTATGGTGATGGGTGGATGGTTGGACTGGGTGATCCTGTGGGTCTTTTCCAACCTTGGTGATTCTATGATTCTAAGACTCCACAACCTCCCTGGGCAACTTGTGCCTGTGCTCCATCACCTTCACAGTAACAAGTTTTTTTCCTCATATTTAGTCAGAATTTCCTGTGTTTCATTTTGTGCCCATTGCCTCTCTTCCTATTGCTGGACCCCATCTCCTCTTGACACCCGCCCTTCAGGTACATATATGCATTGATCAGATTCACCTGAGACATCTCTTCTCCAGGCCTGTGATCACACATAAGGTTATTCCTCTCCAGGTGTTAGACTTTGTAAGTCTTTTTTGAATTTCAAGACGTTCTTCTCTGTACCACTGATCACAACCCTCAGAGATTTGCCATTCACCCAGTTCCCAATCCATCTCACCATCCACCCACCCATCCTGCACTTCCTGAGCTTGCATATGGGAGACAGAATCAAAAGCCTTCCTTCCATGTTGTCCATCACGGAAGGGGAAATCCCCCATAAATAGAAGGGACATAATTTTTATTCACCTTCAAATCCTTCCTTAAAGGATTTTCTTTTCTACAATACCACTGAAAACAGGACAACTGTTAAACTATGTCTTCTGACTGCTCTTGAGCCCGTTAACCAATGCTATCCCATCATATTTCTTTTTTCTGATGTGCTTTTTTCTGTACCCAGGCTGCAGGTTGAAGATACTTCCCATTGTGCTTGTATAGCTTGAAGCCCAGTAGGATCTTAGGCCAACACTGAAGTGCCTGTATGCTAACATAAATTCTGAAAATGAACATTTTCGTATGGAAAACGCCAATTAAATATCCACTGTGAACAACGCGTAAGATTTCAATAAGAAAAAGAATTAGGGAATAAGACACGCTATCTCTTAAAAAGACATTTGCTGTGTTTAACTCTCAGGCACAATTTATCAATCAGGAAATTCTGGATTAAAAGAAAAGGAGTAAGATTGAATTACTTCTCCTGTCACCATTCTGGATTGCTGTCAAGTAGGCATATTTGTGACTTCGCTGCTGAATGCTTGGCAATACCAGGAAGTTCACATACCAAAGCCACTGTCATTGCAGTAGATGTTTTAAGCATCCTGAGTAGAGGAAAGCCAAAAGTTCTGAAGTCTTGGTGTGAAACCTATTCTAGCTGACACTTTTGTACATGATTGAAATGTCATTATGATACATTTTGCAGATACCAGCTGTCTTTTGATTAGGAGTAGCTCAGATGTACTGGGAAACCACATGAGATCATAAACGCCAATTTCTCTGCACATTCTCTATTTGACATAACAAGTTTTAATAGTCTGAGCATATTAGAAGGTAAGGCAATGTACTCTGAGAACAGCATTAGCAGAAAAGTACTAAATAATTTCTGGGTCAGATTTAATGCTTGCTTTACTGGAGAAAGTCTGTCCTTAACCACTTAGTATTTATGCTTGTGTCGATCTCATCTTGTGCTGTAAGCACTACAGTGCCCAGATTTGTCTTTCTGAATTAGTATCTGACTTCTGTAGATTTATTTCTCAGAAGAACCTGGAGTAATGTTTGTGAATACCAATACATCAGATAGTTGATAAGAGAATTTAATAATTTTTCCGATCTCTGTAAGTACAGTCACAAAGAACATACAAAGCTAGATCTGGAGGAGAGAACAGTGAATTCTTACTTTGTTTTTTGAAGTAGGGCTAAACACATTTCATAGTTTGTGCATTACCTCGAGCAGAATATGAAGTGATGGCATGCATAAATGCAGACGTATGAAAGCAACTGTTTGTCTTACCGTTCACTGGGTCATATGAAAAATAAAAATGGATAGAAGTATAAATTGGGCTCTCTGAACCATGTCAAGAAGTTTGGACATGGAATGCTTGAACTTCAAACTTGCTGTGGAGATAAAAAGCCATTTTTTTATCTATAGAACATATGTAACATTAATCTTTTGTACTGATCATTCATCTTGATTTTTAGATATGGAAACACAGTCAAAAGAAATATGCAGAGTTCCCAGTTGTAGTTATCAAAATTGAAACCACAGGTAGACCGACAATAGATAATATGCACAGACCATAAAGTTACTTTTTGCCTATGACAAAAAATGGAAACAAAATAGAATCAGGAATGCATCTCCTAGGTATCTGGAGATACAGGGCTCTTTACACAGAGCACCTGGACATTTGAGACTGATTGAGACACATACATTGCTCTTGTGGCTGTGCAGAAAAAAAACTGCATCTCCTATTGTATGGCAAAAAGGTATAGGACCAGAGAGATTATCACACTATAAATGTGTAATGAAATAAAGACCTTACCCATGTCCTGAGCTCATGGAAGAGCTCCAAGAGGAGTCATCTTCAGATAGAGGTCCTTCCTGCTTTGGAGTCAGCTCTTAAATGGGGTCTAGGAGAGGTGGAGCCAGGCTCCACCCCTTCCGGTCACTCAGGTGAAATTGCGTTCACCTGTGCTCCTGCAGCTGACTCAGTGCTTGCCTCAGGTGGTCAATCAGAGGTTCAGGCTGTGATTCAACTGTTCCCATACATCTGTGTACAGGCCAACACGACAGTCCCATTCCTTCCCAGGAGTACAGCGCCTGCTGCAGACATGTTACCCAGATGCACAGCTATCATGGTCCACTAAGCTGTGTGTGAGTACCAGAGAGCTGCTTGGTAAGGTGAACTGCTTGAAAGAAGGATTAGATATTAGAATATAATCAAATGATGATACTCAAGCTTGCTGTTTTTGTTCTGTGAACATAGCTAAAGGATGATGTTTTGCAATGTCAGACATCATCTTTCTGCTACGTAGAGCTCTTTCCCTATGCTTCTACATTCGCTTTGATTATTTTTAAGTTAAAAAATGAAAATAATACTTTTTTTTTCTTTGTTAAAAAATGAAAATAATATTCCTTCTGTGATTCTTTTCACTTCACTCCTTGTACCTCACATCTATGTTGTTCCTCTGGAAAAACAAAATATTACTTCTTTGTCCGTTTGGCCAGACCTGTAGCATGAATAAGCCTGCAGCAATATTCCCAAACTGAACTCCAGCAATCCATCCAAGCTTCGTGCTTTGCAGACTGTGCGCAGATGTTTCTGAGCAAGCCTGTATCCAAGACTAAGCTTTTCAATTGTAGAAGCAGCAGCAAACATAATCTGAATGTCAGCTACAATACACATAAACTGGAATATTTTGAACCTTTTTTTTTTTTTTTGCAATAGCAGAAAATACACCAGTTTGTTTTTACCAATATGCTTTTCAGCCTTCCTTACAGGAGTTTATATCTTCATTTCTGGTTATCCTTATAGAATCATGGAATTATAGAATCACCAAAGTTGGAAAAGGCCTTCAAGATCATCCAGCCCAGCCATCCACCTGTCACCAATAGTTTCTGCTAAGCCGTGTCCCTCAACAAAACATCTAAACGTTCCTTGAACACCTCCAGGGTCAGTGACTCCACCACCTCCCTTCCCAGCCCATTCCAGTGCCTGAATAAGTGCTCTTTTCTTTCCAAATGTGAATTTCATGAGGTCAGTAAAAATACATTGAATGTATTTTTTAAAAAAATGTTTAGTGACTGTTGACCTTTTTAGAAGACTTCCTTAAACTGCTTCTAAAGCAGATATTTCAATTCTAACATCAGCATATGATTTTTTTTTCCATAACACTGTTAATACTCCTTTCCTTTCCTTTCCTTTCCTTTCCTTTCCTTTCCTTTCCTTTCCTTTCCTTTCCTTTCCTTTCCTTTCCTTTCCTTTCCTTTCCTTTCCTTTCCTTTCTCCTTTAAAATGTAAAGCAGTAATTGAAGTGAAAGTTCAAGAACTCAGAAAGAAAATTAATTTAGAAAAAAGTGTGATTTTTTTTAAGCCAAAGAAATCATAAAAATGTGTTTTGATTTAATCCCTGTTTTTCTAGGCAGTCATTGACTGGAATGAGTTATGCAACTCTGATTATGTATACATATACAACAGGAAGGATTTTTGTATATATAAGAGAAGGAAAAAACATCAGAAAAAAATGATGTTGCTGCATTGCTGGCTGGATCAGAAATCACAGTACACAAACCTGCTTCCTTCTCTATAAAAGGAACGCAATAGGAGTGGTGGTCCCACCCATCCCAGTTGATTTACAGCTGCAGCTACTTGAATGGGTGCAGATGGGCTTGAGCCCTTTCAGGTATGCTCTGATCTGGTTGCTGTAAGTGAAGTCTGATCCAGAAACTATGCTGAGTGTTAGCAGAGCTTATCTTGCTTCTCAAGACATCTTATTACTATGGATATGGTCTCATGCAGACAGAGATCTGAGGTTGGGTAGGAGGTCATGCATCTGCCATCCCTAGCTCCGTACTGACAGCCTGGCAGCTGATAGCCGATAGCAAATCTGTGGCTCTGTTATCAGGCCTACAGTTTGTAAGCAAACTACTGAGTGGTGCTCTTTGATGAAGAGCCAAATGTAATTATTCACAGACTAACAATATGGGCATGTTTTTCTCATGTACTGAGTACTTGCAGATCCCATTGCTTCTGCCTCAAACTGTAAGAGTGTTAACACCTCTGAAATTAGATGCTGGACAAATTGTATTTCCCTGATACAATCTCTGTTCTTATTAAGTCCTGTTTAAATTGAGGTTTCATTATTCTGTTTTCATGGAGCACCATTTTACAGTCTATTACAGAAAGCAGTTTATACGATGGCATTGAGAGAAAATAGTTCGAAATAAATTCTCTGGACAGGGATATTGTGTATTTTTGTGGAATTCCAGACTCAGTGCGCAGGATATTCTGTTAAAAATAATGCTTTGTTGATGGCATATTTTCCAAAGTAAACAAGAGAAAAAAAATGCCATCTACTAGACAAGGTATTCCAGACAACTGCAGTGATAGGTTTCCCTGGCACTCAATTGTTTTATATAGAATTGAGTGTATATTTTAATAGAAAGTGTATAATGACTGTGTATTTTAATAAAAAGACATAGGCATTCATAAAAGTCTGAGCTGAGTATACAATTCACTATGAAATTACAGCCAAGGAGCATTTATGTGATAGAGGACTCCACCACAGTGAGCCTCATCAGTATCCCAAAGAGCAGCCTTACAGCTTTCTTGCAGACTGAACCAGCAGTTTGCTCAACTTCACGTCTTGCTTCAGAATATAAACCACAGGTGCTTGTCATGTTTATATAACCACAAGTGAATTTCCAAGAAAGAAATGGAGAAGTGGAAAACTTGAAACGTTTCAACAGTGTTTAAGAGCATAAACTGCTAAAAAGAGCTGTGTTTCCTTCTGCATCATTTTGCAGCCTCACTCAATATCCTGTCTACTTTATATCCTCACTGTGAACAATATATGATAAGATGAAAGGCAGTTTATGTAAAAGCAGACCATCTCCTTGAGAAAAAACTTACAAAGCGCATCTCCTGTATAGCCCTTTAATCCTTTGTGAATCAGTGAACTGCCACTTTGTCCTCCATTCTGAAACCCTTCCTTAGTTCCACAAAGCAGATAAGTTTGTTGTGAAATGCTTTTATTTTTTTTATTTTTTTTCCTCTGGGAGAAAAAGGAAAAGAGACATGAAAAGCTGTTTCATGGCATGTGGTAGCCTGCTGACATAATCACAGAGCAGTGGAAATGAATATCTTTCATAAAAACCTCAGTACCCCTGGAAAACCCGCGGTACATGCCCACGCTTGTGCAGCGGGATTAGGTGTCTGTATTATGGCAGTGTCTGGAAGCAAGTTGGACTTCATGCAATAACAACAGAAAGCCTCGTCTAAAGCAGCTGGCAGTCTCAGTGAGTGCATTGCCTGAACTCTGTTTGTACACCTTGTCGTATGAATAAAGTTGTTCCAGCTGGAGGAGCATAGCAGAGCTGATGCTGAGACACAAGTAAACAGTCAGTAGAGTAAATTGGGGATCAGAAAACCTGTGTTCTTTTCCCTGCTTAACCAAACAGCCTTTGCTTAAATGAACTTAACCATGTACTCACACAGCACAATGGAATTACTGTTTAAGTCTTGCAGGAACTACAGTGAATCGGATAGTAATTTCTGATGCTAATGAACACAGATAACCATTTAGCAATGAAAAGAAGCAGTGGAATATTAAAACTTTCTAATTCAAATCTGAAGGCACTTTTCCATATGATCTACTCACAGAATCACAGAATTACAGAATGACCTGAATTGGAAGGGACCTCAAGGATCATGAATCTCCAACCCCCCTGCCAGGCAGGGCCACCAACCTCCACATTTACTAGACCAGGTTGCCCAGAGCCCCATCCAACCTGGCCTTGAACACCTCCAGGGACGGGGCATCTACAACCTCTCTGGGCAGCCCGTTCCTCACGTCTACTACAGAGATGGGGTTATCTTGTGCTAGCAATGAAATTACATAATGAACAAAGGCTTGTTTTTGAGAAGAAATGTATTTTTGATGTCTCGTAGCAACTTCCTAGCTGCTAAATTAATTTTGCATGGGGAGAAGAATAAAAACGTTCCCTGTGTGCTGATAATTGGTAAGAACAAGATGAGAATTTGTTATCTTTTTACTTCAAAAACCATTTTTAAGGTGGTTTAATTTTTTCATTTTATTTTTCATATAAAAGTGACAACTGTAAGCCAGTTTATTGGCCCTATATTGTTTTCTTTGAGCTGTGACCAGAGAGCTATCTTAAAAGATCACCAGAGACCTTAGAAGTGCTTTAAAAGGTATCACATATCCCATCCTTATCTCATACACAATAATTCTTATCCCAAAGTACAATGGATTTTCCTAGGATGTTCCAGAATCAAGCTGAGGTATGACCAGATTTCAGGTAGCAGAAAATATTTGTCTAGAATAAGAAAAAGAATGGTGTCCTTAGTGTCCCCTAATATGTGCCAATATTCCTCATTTATTAGAAGAGAAAGGATGGGAGAAAACTGAGAGTGTTGGGGTTCACCACGTTATCATTTTATTCTTTGTATTATACTGTATTATAGAATCATAGAATGGCCTGGGTTGAAAAGGACCACAATGATCATCCAGTTTCAAACCCCTGCTATGTGCAGGGTCACCAACCACTAGGCCAGGCTGCCCAGAGCCACATCCAGCCTGGCCTTGAATGCATCCAGGGATGGGGCATCCACAACCTCCTTGGGCAACCTGTTCCAGTGTGTCACCACCCTCTGTGAGAAAAACTTCTTCCTAATATCCAACCTAAACCTCCCCGGTCTCAGTTTAAAACCATTCGCCCTTGTCTTATCATTATCCACCCTCATAAACAGCCGTTCCCCTTCCTGTTTATATGCTCCCTTCAAGTACTGGAAGGCCGCAATGAGGTCTCCTCAGAGCCTTCTCTTCTCCAAACTAAACAATCCCAGTTCCCTCAACCTTTCCTCACAGGAGAGGTACTCCAGCCCTCTGATCATCTTAGTGGCCCTCCCCTGGACCTGCTCCAAGAGCTCCACATCCTTCCTGTACTGGGGGCCCCAGGCCTGGACACAGTACTCCAGATGGGGCCTCACAAGAGCCGAGTAGAGGGGGACAATGACCACCCCTTTTTTAATGCAGCCCAGAACACAGTTGGCCTTCCGGGCTGCAAGCACACACCGCTGGCTCATGTCCAGCTTCTCGTCTACCAGGACCCCCAAGTCCTTCTCCGCAGGGCTGCTCTCAGTGAGATCATCCACCAGTTTGTATAAATACCTGGGATTACGGTGACCCAAGTGCAGCACCCTGCACTTGGCTTTATTGAATTGTAGTGGTTCACAAGGATAATGATGAGCCAGATGATCTGGGCTAAGACACATACTATTCTGAAAGTATATATTGTTAATGTATGTGTGCCTTGCCCTTTCCATCAGAAACCAAGCACTTCAGTATTTTTTATGCTGTCCTCCAGTTACGGTAAATAAAATTATTTTCTGAAATTCTGTGCTATTACTGCAGAATCACGCCTGTTGCTCAGCTGCTATGCACATGTCATTAGTAAGGAGATAAAATTAGATATATCAATAATAAGTCCCTACATTGAAGGGTTTAGTGTCTGATAAACAAGGAAAAAATAACATAAAACTATATGTACTTCTGTAGAGCAGTGCAAGTTTTAGATTTTATGTACTTGAAAGGGTTAATACCTCTGGCAATTACCTTTGGCATCATCTTTTTTGGATTTACCACAGAGGCTGACCTTGAAGCACTAGTTCTGAGAGCAAGGACTGTGAAAGTCAGCTACCACACAACTGCGGTCAGCCCTGAGTTGGCATGGATGCCTTAAAAGGTGAAAGAAAGAGCAGAATTGATGGCATCTACTATGACTCAAAAAACAGCAAAGGAATAAGATTATCATGATATGATGTTTTAAAATCTTGGGACGCTAGTTTTCCTACTGTGTACTAAGCTGCTGTTCTTCCTCATCTCTTAACCACTTCTAAGCAGTTCCAACCAGGAAGCTTCTGGTTTTCATCTACATTTGCATCATCAGAGACTGCATGAACAGAGATTCTAGTTCTAAGCTTGGTGGAAAAAAAAAAAAAAAAAAAAAAAAACAGAAAAGAAAAACAATCCATGGAGTGTAGAAGTGCATCCAACAGGGGAGGTGGGTACCTACAGAGTAGGAAATGTCATGCCTAATTTTGACATTCCTGTCCGCCTAGGAGGTAATCCAAAATATATATTAGAGGAGTGTTTCCATTAGGGCTAGCTAATTAAATCCTTCCCTTTTTAGACTGTAGGTACCTGCATTAGGGCTATAGTAGAGATGACTCTGCTCACTTGGGAGTCAGAACCACAGATCCCCTAATGAGGTCTGACACCCACATGTTCTTTGAAGCAATGTTTATGTTGCTAATTAAAAAGGGATTGTGAGCCAATCCCTGACCTCAAAGCCAAATGACATGAACTGTTTCTTGGCTACACAACTGAGGGGTAGCTCCCTCTGAAACGAAATGTATCTCAAAGAGAGTTACCTCAGCCAGTCCAAACAGAAGCCAAGGTATGAATTAACATTTAAATACTGTGGATGACTTGTGGGCCTGCTACTTAATTTAAATTCCAGTTCCTTTTCTAGCAGAAAGGAAGTACCCTGTAGGAACTGAGCGGGGCTCAGCCCTTAGAGATAACCTCCAAAATAGCAGCCCTTTATATAACTGTTGATGGTTTTAATGCTTCCCAAAGAGGTGCTACACCTGGCTGGTAGGATCTCACAGCTTGTATCCCAAAGGAGAACCACTGCTACTGGGATCCCTCAACTTCTCTTAAATTTCAAGACAATGAGGTGATATGAAACAATCAACATTGCTTTAGCAAGGGCAGATCATGTCTGACCAATCAGGTAGCCTTCTATGATGGAGTGATGGCATCACTGGACAAAAGACCTACTGATGGACTAGCTGGACGTGTGCAAAGCATTTAATATGGTCCTAAACCACACTTTTGTCTCTAAATTTGAGAGGTTTGCAGAGTTAACTATTCAGTGGATAAAGAATTGATTTGATGCTCACAGCCAGAGGATTGTTGTCAGTGGCTATACATCCAGGTTGAGGCCACCCCAAGTGGTGTCACTCAGGAGTCCATCTTGGGACTGGTGTTCTTCAACATCTTTGTCAATGACAAAGACAATGGGACTGAGTGTACCCTCACCAAATATGTAGATGACACTAAGCTGAGTGGTGCAATTGATGTGACAGTAGGAAGGGAAGCCACATAGACGTGAGCAAGCTTGAAGAGTGAGCCTGCATGAACCTGATGAGTTTCAACATGGTTAAGTGCAGAGTGGGAAAAGAACTCATTGAGAACAGCCCTAAGATGAAGGACTTGAGGGTTCTGGTGGATGAAAAGCTGGACGTGTGCCAGCAGTGTTTGCTTGCAGCCCAGAAGGCCAATTGTATCCTGAGCTGCATCAAAAGAGGGGTGGCCAGCAGGGCAAGGGAGGTGATTATCCCTCTCTACTCTGCTCTTGTGAGGCCCCATCTGGGGTACTGCATCCATGGATCCCCAGGACAAGAAAACATGGAACTGTTGGAGCTGTTGGAGATGGTCCAGAAAAGGGCCACAGAGATGATCAGAGGGCTGGAACATTTCTCCTATGAAAACAGGCTAAGGGAGCTGGGCTTGTTCAACTTGGAGAAGAAAAGGCTCCAGGGAGAACTCATTGTGGCCTTCCACTATTTAAAGAGAGCTTATAAATAGGATGGAGAGTGACTTTTTATGTGGTCTGATAGTGACAGGACAAGAGAGAATGGTTTTACACTACAAGAGGGGAGATTTAGATTAGATATAAGAATGAAATTCTTTACACAGTGGGTGGTGAGGCATAGGAACAGACTGCCCAGAGAAGATGTGGAAAATGTGGATGTCCCACCCCTGGAGGCATTCAAGGCCAGGTTGGATGGGGCCATGGGCAGCCTGATCTGATGGGTGGCAACACTTCCCATGTTGGAATTAGATGATCTTTAAAGTCTCTTCCAACCCAAATTTTCTATGATTCTATGATTCTGTGATTCTAACCCAGCGTGGATGGAATATGCATCAACTCAATCCATTCTATGATTCTATGATAAACTGAGCAGAAGTGACTACTGAAAACTTTGGGAAAGAGAAAGAGCATAAGTTGCATAACTTGCAACAATTTGCAGCAGTTAAGGGAAAGGAACCATGGTGTTGGCGGTATGTTTATTCTTGTTTTGGTTTTGGTTTCTGGTTTGTTTTGGTTTTCTCCTGGGGCTACTTCTATGTTTTACATTAAGCAGTTACTGCATACAGAGACTGCCATGCACTTTAAATGCCTACAATTCTTTTTAATGATTCTAGATGTAAAAAATAATCTTGGAAAAATTGCTTCACTAAATATGCTACTGTAAAGCAGTCGTGACAAATGTAGGTACAAGATGCATATAAAATATAAACGTAGACTGTTTATATTATCAGAGAGGGGATTGTGTTCTGCAGAAGTATCTGAAAAGCATCTTTTGTAATAGTCTTTTTGATCACTACTTTCCTGGATGTGTCTGCAGCTTTTAGATGAAATCAGTATAGCAAACCTTTATGCAGATGTTAATAACTAACATCAGCAGACAGAACCAGTCTTTTGTTCTGGAAATGGCTTACAGGAGACATTATTCTTTCAAAATGTGACCAGGAGAAGGAAGTGAAAATAACCGATCTTAAACTCTAGTATTAAATGTTTCAGTGTTTTGTTGCTATACTTAAAGCTGTAAGACAGATGAACATGTTGCTTCCTATTGCTCTTCCGATGAAAACTGGAATGTAATAGCCCAGGGCAAACATATTCATCTATAAATATTTTGGAAATAATTTTACTGAGTAAAGCTTTAAAAAGGATGTGCTTAGTTTTCATAGGCATTTGGTTTGCATTGGTTTTGGAGTGTTTCTAGGTTTTAAAAAAAAATAATAACTGTGGTTTCTTCATCCTGAAAGAAAACAGAGAGCATTCTACTGCATGGTGAAGTAATGCAAAGATCCATGGAATCATAGAATCATCGAATTGCTTAGGTTGGAAAAGACCTTCAAGATCATCGAGTCCAACCACAACCTAACCATACTACCCTAACTCTAACAGCCCTCTGCTAAATCATGCCCCTGAGCACCACATCAAAACAGTTTTTAAGCACATTCAGAGATGGTGACTCAACCACCTCCCTGGGGAGCCCATTCCAGTGCTTAGCAGCCCTCTCTGTAAAGAAGTTTTTTCCTGATATCCAACCTAAACTTACCCTGGCGCAACTTGAGACCACTTCCCCTCATCCTGTCACCTGTCATCAGTGAGAAGAGACCAACCCCGCACTCACTTTAAGCATCCAAATCAGCCTAAAGTATTATACTCATTGCTGACTGCTGCTTTGCCATCTAACATGATCCCAGTTCTCTTTTCTCTACAGAGCTGAATGTCAGACAAAATGGCAGTTAAATGTTTCAACAGCTGAAAGAACTGGAAAAGTTTTCTTTTTGTTCTCGGTGGTTGTGGCATTAACAGCACCAGGCACAGTTAGGATCACATCAGGAAACTTTCAGTTTCTGAAAAGCAGAAGTTTCACAAGTAGAAGTAGAAAGTGATTGCGGAAGGACATCTCTGAAAAGAGCTCATCAGATAGCACTTGATATAGATTTAGATTTATCTAAAGCATGAATACTACTCTGATTTTGTTCATTAAGCTTGGTTTGATTGGCTTTGATTTTCTTAGCTTTCATAATCCCGTGCTGATTAAAATCTTTTTAAAAAATCATTTTCTGCAAGTTTACTCACCTACCTCACCATTCACCCCTATATTTATCTGAGTCTCTAGGAATTCACCTAATCTTGGTTTGAAGTGAAGGAGAAAGGGAGGTATAAAAACACTTCCCCCATTAAATCTTCTTTTGCTAATAATCCCCACCGCTGGTAGAAATATAAGTGCTTCTCACTTGAGTAGCATGAAAGTCATTCAATGCGAAATAGATCATTTAAGGAAAATAATTCAGTTTTGTATCTCATACTAGTAATAAAGAAAAGTTAATAAAAATGCTCAGGCTTACAAAGAAAGCTAAGAGGCAAAAGTATGGGAATTAACTGCAGATACCAGGCACCTGAAAGATGAACAAAGTAGATGCCCTGCTCAATACGTCCGGCTAGATTTTTTCAGTGACAAGAAATGATAAGCTAGAAGCATAGGGAATTGCTCAGGGTATGTCATATGGCATGTCCTAAGCATCATCAAACACTCTTTGCAATATTAAACTTTCATAGTTAAAACCGTTCTATCAGACACACACAAAGTAGGTTTGCCAGTAACACAGGAAACTATCCTAAGGACATGTTTTTGAACATTTATTCAAGATGTATTTTGAATGCTCTTTCAGCTCTCATTCTTAGATATTGGCAGAAACAGTATTGCTTTTGCTGCGGATGAGCAAGGCTATTTAATCTCTCCGGATGCCAAGGAAATGAACACTGTGAAAATACAGTTGCAAAAATAGTTTGGAGAGCTTGTACTCTGTGAAATGAACAGATATTGGTTCACTGCACACAGGGGACATGAAGTCCTGATTCGAAACTTCAGAAACAGTCCTGTCTGTCTGATACTTTTAATAACAGCTGTGGTGGAATCTGGCAGAGAGAGCCCTTAAACAACAGTGATGTCACTCCTATTTAGGAAAGCATGGGAATACATGCCTAACGTTAAGTACAAGCTCTATTTAATTACGAAGCACTTAATAGCATTCTCTGCACAGGCTGTTCTATGTTGGATACTGTGAAAAAATTCTTCTCAGAAAGAGTAGTGAGGTACTGGAACACACTGCCCAGGAAGGTGGTGGACTCACTGTCCCTGGAGGTGCTCAATAAACACGGAGATGTGGCACTGAGGGACATGGTTAGTTGACATGGTGTTGAAGGGCTCATGGTTGGACTAGATGATCATAGTGGTCTTTTCCAACCTTGATGATTCCATTATTCAAAATCTCAACCAAACCAAAGAGCTCACACATTATTTATTTATTTTTTTAATGCTGCTTCTTAAGAACCTACCTTTCACTGAGATAGATCCACTTGGTTCAGTAGATGTCACTCTAGTTGCTATTCGGAGGATCTGGTTCCAAGTTTCTCACTGTTCCTAAAACAAAATGTCATTTTCTTAGATGGAATCAGGAATTGAGATTTCCTGTTTCACATGTTGTTCTGTCCCAGAGAACCAAATACCCATGCTATGAGAGATCCTCAGCGTGCTTTATTAACAGTGATTAGTTGAGCTTTTTAGCAGTCACTGGAGAGCAAACAGAGGCAGTTCTTGCCATTTCACAAAAGAAGTCAGAGGTTCAGATGGCTTTGTCCAAGTCTCATGCAAGCCTCATGACTTACAGACTTGTGCCAGGTACTCTGCCTTCTGGAAAAGCTGCATTCACAGCAGAGGCTGCCATCACATGGTGTCTACCTGTGGGCCTCTTTATGAATCCAAATCCGGTTCTCAAGAACTATTCAGCCATATGTGCTTTACCAGCACTGAAGATACTGAAAATAACTGTAGAACAATTTTCTCACAGATCTAAAAATTTGCTTTTGCAAATATCAATTGGCGTCATCACATATTGGCTGCATTTTGAGCCATGAAAATAAATTTTGGAGTAGAAGTGCAACAGCAGTGTGTAATTTCATTACTAGAATGGAGAAAAGACGCCACGGGCAGCTCCCATCATTTCTGTGCGTATGAATGCATATGGCTCTAAATCTCCATTCTACTTCTGGGTGGCAAGACTGCAGAGTTATATAGTCTTAATCCTTGTAATCAAGCAAAGATGAGAAAGAATGTAGCACCTCCATATTTTTTTTCTCGCATTAGCACTGCTTTGTGCAGTTGATGCTGCTAGTTACATGATGGGGAGAAAATGTGTCACTTTGTGTATGTAGACCCCAGCACGGCTGGGTCTATTTTGCTCTCAATTTACTTTTATTGAATGCACTAAAGCTAAAAAAGACATTTGCATGGCTATCTAAAACACTGGAATATCTTCCTGATTCCGTGAAAGAAATATAAATATTTTTTAAAAGACCATTTCTAAAACCACTTTAAAACTCAGAACTTTTTACTTGAATGCTAACAGGTTTGAACTTGTCTTCTTTATACTTCTGTGAACTACAGAATCTAGCTTTTAAAATCATTATAGGAAATTTTCCACAAAACAAGAGTTATATACTCTGAATGCATGCACATCACATGCACATCAACTACAGTCTTACTGCTCTTTTTTTTTTTTTTTTTTTTTGGAACCTGTTCCTAAGGAGAAAAGAAAAATAATGGGACCAAAAGCAGATTATTGTTTTTTTGAAAGTAAAGAAAAAAAAAAACCACCCTAAAAACCACCACAACCATATTTTATCAGCATAAATAATTTCACTTAAGTACCAGAACTTGAGTATTCAGTAAATCACCATCCCCGATTTTAAGTGCTTTTTGAAAGAAAGAACAAGAGTTTGCAAGTTATCTTTTCACAGTTCCAGGGGAAAGCTCCCTCCCTTCCTTTCACACCAGCTATTCTTGACCGCTAAATTGTCTTCCTGCTTCCTCCCTCTTAGATTTCATGTTTAAAGCTCCAGAAAGTTAAGATAAACAGGTCTTGTCACACTAATGCGTGACTCAGTAATATTGCAAAGCTTTGTATTTTCTTTTTTTTACTAGTAAGAACTGCAAAGGATAATCATTACATCCATCTGGATACTTGAATGGGAATTGATTTGCTCATTAGACATCTTCAGTGTCTTCAAATAGATGGCTATCATCATTTACAGTCACAAAAGCTATGCATGATTTTAAACCTCATTATTTTCACCATAACCTACATTAATATAGTCTTCCAAACATCTCATAGCTGACATAAACACCACGTCTATACTACAACAGAAGAGTGAGCAGTCTGTTATTGGCAAAGTATAAAAGATAAAAGGCCTAGTTCTATGATTCTGTATCCTGGGATCTCAAATGTCCACTCAGAATAAACAGGAACTTTTAAAGCTTTGTGTATGACACACACTCCCCAGGACACTGGTAAACCAAACTGCATTTTGTTTGCCCAGAGGATGGGAGGGAAAGTAAACACTGACAAGTCTGAAAGTTTTCATTCTGAGATAATAGGATATTTTGCCACCTAATGCTTACAATCCTATCTTCTTCCTCTTTGGATAAGTAAACCAGTGCAGGGAAAATGAAAGCCGTAGGGTTTCAATGAGTGTGGTATTCCACCAATCCCCATAGTTCTGCTCATGGTAACGTTTGCCTTAATGCATGTCTGCAAACATTTCATACTCATTTAAAAAAATCACATTTCCTTTAGGAAAGGGAGTAGCATCTCGAACATCTGAGTGGTATGAACTCTGTTGTACCGAAAGTAGTATATACACAACTCTATTGGCTATAATGGAGCAGATTCAGCCCTGAGCAGTAGTGGCCAAAATAAATGCATCTTTTAGTGCACCTTACAAATGCTTCCCTATACTGAGCACCAATAAGGGGAGTGCAGAAGTAGAAACGCTGTAGAGTGCGATTCCTTATTTCCATTTTAAGGAACTACAGGAAAGGTGACTTTTTCAGCTTTGTTTTTAATCTTTATAAAAGCTGGTCTGACCTCCTGTCAACTCATTGTTTGTGGAGAGTGCTTACTACACTTTGTCAAAGGGAACTCGTTTTTTAATTCCAGCTGTATCTTTGTCATTTACTGTCTATCACAAACAATTTTTCAGTGACTGTAGGATTGTCTGGGTACAAGTTCTCTTGCATCCTCACATTTTTGTTTTACCGCAAAGCACTCTGCTAGTGCATTCAGCATACTGTATTCCTTTCCACCGAGAAAGAGATTTACTTAGAAAGGGGAAGAGCCTCATGCAGTCCTCTTTTCTTCTTCATCCCACTTCTTTTTCCTTCTGTGTTGTCTAGGTGACTTAGGTTTGGTGCAAGTTTTTCTTTGAAATCCTTAGCCCATTCAGTTCTCCAGAACAGGTATGAATCACTGATTCAAAGGGTTGATTTTCCAAGGCAGTCATCTTGCAGGTAGAAGTGCCAAGGAGTTTTTGCAGTCACCAGCAGTGATATCTGAACAGCACTACGGCACAAACTCACTAAGAGAACATGTTGCCATCAGCTTATCTTACTGCATTAAAGTGAAACTTGCTTGTTCTCCAAGCTGAGCAGTGCAGTCGATACACTGGAAGGAAGGGAAGCCATCCAGAGGGACCTGGACAGCCTGGAGAAGTGGACCCATGAAAACCCAATGAGGTTCCATAAGGCCAAGTGCAGGGTGCTGCACTTGGGTCAGGGCAATCCCAGGTATTTATACAAACTGGGGGATGATCTCCTTGAGAGCAGTCCTGTAGAGAAGGACTTGGGGGTCCTGGTGGATGAGAAGCTGGACATGAACTGGCAATGTGCACTTGCAGCCTGGAAGGCCAACTGTTTTCTGGGCTGCATTAAAAAAAGGGGTGGTCAGCAGGGAGAGGGAGGTGATTGTCCCCCTCTACTCAGCTCTTGTGAGACCCCATCTGGAGTACTGCATCCAGGCCTGGGGTTGTGGATGCCCCATCCCTAAAGGCATTTGATGTTAGGCTGGATGTGGCTCTGGGCAGCCTGGTCTAGTGGTTGGTGACCCTGCACGTAGCAGGGGGGTTGAAACTAGATGACCATTGTGGTCCTTTTCAACTCAGGCCATTCTGTGATTCCATGATACAATGATTTTGTTTGATTTGAAATGTTTGCCTACTGTATATATCTGCACTTACAGCGCTTTCATGTATTCACTGTTCAGTCCTAGTAAAAGCCTAATACATTGCAAATGGATAGCAAAACAGAAAAGATGGTTTGGCTATTTGATCACATGACCTAAGGAGAGAGAAACCCGTCAAGTGAAGCAACTGGTAGGGAACAACCATGTTGTACACACAGTGTATTCCTTCCAGGGTCCATTGCCTTCCCCCTGCCTTCAGTGTCATTAGAAATGGGCCAATGTCTCTCTGTCACCGGTTCTTCTGGAACACAAATGTTATTTCTTCCCAAAATATAATCTCTGAAGATAAGATTTTTTTAATCTTACTTTTGCCAACAGAAGTTAGGTATCTCCTCTAAGTTAGTCACATGTTTTTTCTCCATATTCAGTGAGGAAAGATAAGTTTTTCTTTGAGGCCATTTGTCTCTCACTGAGATTTTTTCTCAGGTCAGCTTCCATGTTTTATCTCAAGAGTTCTACTTCTTTTTTTTTTTTTTCATTCACCAATCTGACTGGAAGGGAGGGAGGGTGCAAACAACTGTGTGATGCTGAGCTGCCTGCCGCGTTAAACCACAGCATCCTGACAGTGTAAAATTGGCTTTCATATCAATGGCACTAAAATACAGTTTTGCGGCTGAAATGTTCATTTCAACTAATGTTGCTTGTGATCCTGGTGATAACTATGGAAAGTAACTTTATACTTTTAACACAAGTGATTCAGTGTCTCTTGTTACCATGGGCAGCTTTGGAAACAGAGAATGGAAGTGAGACTGGAAGATAAACTTGCTCTGTTTTTGTACATGTACTCACCTTGTAATATTTATAGTGTCTGTATAGTAAACATTTTTTGTCTGAGACACCATGATTGCTAAGTTACTCTAGACAGTTTAAAGCAAATGCAACGGACTGTAGCTAATCAAGAAGCCATGGGAATTTGTGCAGAAATAAAGTGATGATAGGCAACAGAGAAGGAACTCATCATTCTAAATAAGTAACAGTAAGACCTTTATCCTCAGTTTTTTAATTCCATCATGATCTCCATTTCAATGCTGTGCCAAATTATGATTTGTATCTTTAACTGTCAATTTGTCATCACTTATTGCTGATCCTCACCAATACACGAATGCATTCTTCCATGGCTTCTACTAGCAAATTGTTTACTTCTAACTCCTGGAGGTATGCGTACTGCTTGTACTCACATTCAAAACTTACTACATTCCCAAACACATATAAATGGGTTCCATGTTGTTTATGAGATTCGTGGCTTTACAAAGTTGCAGCTCAATACAGATTCAGATCTCTATCAGCAGATAGAAGAGATGAAATCCAGATTTTCTGGTTTCTGGCTTTATTACAAAAATTCCAGCAGAAGTTTCTGGTTTCAAAGTGACCATTTAACTTCATAATTTTTTTTTCTTCCTGGATGCATTCCAGTCAAAGTCAGGCTTCTAACCCCAGCATCGAAAATACGAATAGGCAATGGAAGGAAGTATGTATCAAGAAAGTAACTCAGCCTTCTGAGATGATTACTTCTCTCTGTTGACCACAAAGAATCAGATGTTCATATTCCTACCTCTATTTCCTTATTCTAGGTATTAAAATGAGGGGGCATGTGTCTTGACCCTATCACTTTACTTTCAGGTTTTGCATTAAGTGACACATTCTGACAAAATGCTAGATATAATGTAGGTAAAGCATGACCAGATGAGAAAATGGAACAGCTTTTATAAGCTTTAAAAATTTGGAGAAGTCAAAGCAACCAGTGGAAGGGAAGACATGGAAAAAAGACAGCTGTAGAAATATTTTACATTGTCCATAATGTTGCTACAGGTGAAAGTGCTACTGATTAAAAGATTGACAAAACAGAATCATGTTTAGGAAGCAGAGAAACAAAAAGACAAACTCTCCACTGTAAAAGAGCTACAGAGTTGGGGATGGCCTCTGAGATTTGACATGAGGTAATGAAAAGCAATAGATTTTCCAGCATGGTAAGAGAGACTGGGGGCTCAGTAATTTTTAAAGAACGTTATTTCTTCTTGAAAAAACTCAGCACAGAAAATGAAAACCCTTGGCACTTACGCTATGTCAAAGTTCTGATCTGAAAGATATGCCAAGATGTAAAAGGAGAATCTAACACCAACCTTCCTGGGAATTAACATAAGATACTAATTATCAGATGAAAGAGTGATATTTACCACTTTTTTTTTTTTTTTTTTTTACAATGATTTTTGCTGTGGAAACAATATTTTTCCAGTTCTCTTTCTTTAGTTTTTATGGGACAATTCCATGAAGATGCGGAAGCTCTTAGCTACTTCCAGTAGCTAAAACATACATTTACTCACTCTTATTAACATTTCTTTCCAAAATACACCTTAAAACCCATCTTGTTAACAGTGAGACCCTTACATGGCTGCAGAGATTCCTTGCTACATTTCTGTTTTGCATTTTCCTATGACTGATTTTGTTTCTTGCTGATTACTGTTCTTGGAATTTTTATTTCAGGCATGTTTTGATGTTCATTCCCAAGAGCATTCTGGAACAAATGTTTTTCACTGTTAGACTTCAGCTTTGAAAACTGTACTCTGCCATGTCCTAAGACTGGAGATCCTTAGGGACAGACTGTATATGGAGAGGACCAACAGCAGGGAGCCTCTAATGACAGGGAAAACGTGAAGGGCAAGCAGCAATACAAGGGCTTTTGTATTAGTACATAATCCATGGCCACTGGCACATAGAAACACTGAAACATACTTGAAAACTCTTAAGTTCAGTGTTAAGAACAGTTCTCTCTATCAAAGATGGGAGTTACAGAAATGAAACGACACTGGGGCTTTGATTTCCTTTCATGGAGATATACTCAGTGTACCCTCCAGATAAGATATCTCTGTCAGGATCCAGACAAAGATTGAAGTGAACCGTACTTACATACCTCCACTTTAGAATTTTTCAGACTTACCTACAGCAGGACTGTTCTGCTTCATTGTGATGCTTGGGCTCACCAGCAATACTATATACACTCAATGGATAGAAGCGGAAACTTCCATGTTGTGGTTCATCTCATATATACTATTGACATGTAGGGACCAATCCCGTTGTCTAAACACAGTCGCTTGTTGCCATAGGGTTTTTCACTTAAAACTCATGTACGACTTCTGGTGAGCCTGTGCTTTTCTCTAATGGAAGGCAGGACAACAAGCATGACACCCTGCAGCATCCAAGTGGCACTGAGACCTGTATTCAAGCAACTGAATGGAGTTCTAAATGCTTACATTTTCATCACTTAAGTCACCTGGAAGAGGGATTCAGTACCAGACTGTAGACGTCTAAATGCGCTGTCTGCAAACAAACTCCACTGCTAAGCTCACATTATAATCAAAGCACATTTAATTAGTATTGCCAGTAGTATCTACAGAGCAAGGATATAATTTCACAGAACTTTTCCAGAAAACAAGATGGATGGTTATATTAGCTTCTTAGCTGATTTGTGGAAGCCAAATTCTTCTTTTAGCAGGCATACAGAGTACTGTTTTAGAGATAAGGCTAATTTGAGAGTGGTTAAACTATTTGTTAAAAAATCTTTTCCAACCTGTGTACAGATGCCAGACCTAAGGTTCACATTTAAAGCAATTGATCTAACATCACTTAAATGAAGTTGAATATTTTAATCCTAAACAACAGTGACTTTGGGTTTACTTATCTCATAAAGCCTTTTTTTCACCCTCACTTTATTACTATTTGTTTGAATTTTAAGTGGTAGGTTTTAATCAGAACATGTTTATATATTTTATGATGTTTATATTAAACCATGCAGTGCTTCAAGCAACTCTGCAGGACAGAGGTACTATGTACAGCAGTTTATTTTTACTGTTGGTCAGACAGTGTTCTGTGTCATGACAGTACACCTCATACTTGACAAAGCACTGTAGAAAGGTAACGCCTGAAGGCAGGATAAAAATGTTTAGAAGACTCACCACGTCATATTTATGAGATTTTTGCATGAAGAAAAATATTTTCCTGTCACAGACAGTAATTAATAACATCTGTAAGAGGTATGACCAACACAACGTTCTCTGTCACAGGGCAAAAATCTTTGAATGCCCTGTAGTGGCTGGAGCATCTTTGAAATCTGCACTCAAGTGAAGAAAGTGCAAGTATAGCATAGGTTCTGAGATGACAACTCAGGTGCTTCCCTGTTTTGATTGAAAAGTAACTCTAAAAGAAAGAGTGCTTGGGTAAACAAACCATCCATCAAAAAGGTGACCTGGATAGATTAATGCAATGGGATCATTTCAAGCCAGCTCTGGGCAGGATACTTGACAATCATGAGATCCCTAATCGTAAGGCCCCTCCAAAGACCTCTCAGCACCACTCCTGCTAATGGCTGGGTACAGGAACTCCTATGTTGGTGTCAGCTTCTGCAGAACTCCTTGTGAACACTCTTTGTGACTTTGCCGTGTGTCCTGTGAAAGGTCCAGCACTTTACATACAAAGGAATAAAGTAGGGTTTAAGGCTGTAGTCTGACAGTCTTACTTAAAAGCTATGTACTAGGATGTCTACACAGTTACTAGCTTGGAAGAAGCAAAGTTTTCTGAGCAGCAGTCCAAAGCAGTGAGTGCAGTTACCTCCTCTATCCTGTCCTAGATTAAATGGTTTCGTCTGCTTTCTCTTCATGCAGGTGATGGACATTACTGCAGCTGTTTGCAATTGCCACTGATGCACAGAATCCCCCTTTCAGTAGCACTTCAACAATTTTGTTTCTTCTTGCACCTGATACACTCCAGACTTCCTTGCTGGATTTGCTCTGGTTGCTGGTTAGTGCCTCAGGTGCAGCACTTAGCTATGTTCTTTCTTTTCTCTTCGCTCTTCTATCATGCAACACAAAATGAAAGTATATGATTCAAACCTTGATCTGTTCCTCTGGCAAGTGGTGAGACTTTGTGGACTAAGCTGTTCCTGAGCCTTCTTCTAAAGGGTACAGGTAACAATGTTATGTATATTCGTGCCATCTCACTTCCACAGGATGTGCTGGAAGGTCAGGATAGAGCTCAGTCACCCCTGCTATACTGGAGTTCAGACACTACACCCAGCATGATCCATCTTGCTTGATTGGTATCTCATTCCCCGGCTTTGTTTCAGTCTGCTCCATCTAGTCATCTCCAAGGCATATCTCCAGGAAATTAGTCCTCACTAAGTTTGAGGTAAGCAGCTGGTCCCACCTGGCCTTCAAGCCAGCTGAGTAGTGGTGACATGCTTTGTTGTGCTCTGTAGACATAGCCTCTGGGTCTGTAGTAAAGGAAAGAAACCTTTATCATCAGTGACATTTCCCAAAATGAACCACTTAAAGTAAGTATTCATACATTACAGCTGCTTTTCTCAGATAAAACCTAACAACTGTAATCTTTTTGCCAGACTTTGTTGGCAGCAACCAAGGCTTCTAGAAGTCTCTATATTAAAACAGACTTGAGTATATACCTAGAAACCTGGGAAAATAAGCCTAGTTTGTCTGAACAAATACTTCTGCAGCTGTATGTGATGAGCCAAGCAAATGAATATATTAATTAAACAGTTTTGAAAGGTGATAAGGAGGAAGGGAAGGATAGGGAGAAAAGAATCAGAAACAAAATACAGCTCCCTCTGTGAGGTGCACAGCTAGTAGTTTGAGTCTTCCTCTCTTTATGGGAAGATACTGTTCCAAATTTTGGCTATTTGCCTCTTCTGGTTGTATTTCAGTCATTATTGGACCATCCAAGAAACAAGTCTGAGGCTGTAATATACTTCCCAGTTTAGGACTGATTAGGGTTAAGGGATTAGGAGGCCTCTTACTGGGTTGCAGTTGCATAGTTACTTCTGTTTGTATGAATTTTAAAATAAATATACAACATGAAATGTATGTAAAATATATTTAAACGTATCCATTGGCTCACTTCTCCAGCTTCCCTTTTTCAGCTCTAGGCCAGCAAGGAGGCATATACATGAGGGCTTCCATGCACACCAAGCCCTCTCATATAATCATAGAATCATAGAATGGCCTGGGTTGAAAAGGACAACAATGATCAACGAGTTTCCATCCCCCTACTATGTGCAGGGTCGCCAGTCACTAGACCAGGCTGCCCAGAGCCACATCCAGCCTGGCCTTGAATGCCTTCAGGGATGGGGCATCCACAACCTTCTTGGGCAACCTGTTCCAGTGCATCACCACCCTCTGTGTGAAAAACTTCTTCCTAATATCTAACCTAAATCAACTGTCTCAGTTTAAAACCATTCCCCCTTGCCCTATCACAATCCACCCTTGTAAACAGCCTCTCCCCCTCCTGTTTATACGCTCCCTTCAAGTACTGGAAGGCCACATTGAGGTCTCCCTGGAGTCTTCTCTTCTGCAAGAGAAGACTTGGACAGATCAGCCAGTCTCTCAGACAGGTTGATCACCATTGCTCAGCCTTCTGAACAAAAAACTTAAATATCAGTCTTTAAACAACATGTCTGGATCATACTTCCAAATGTTTGTACTCAACCTACTGAATAAATCAATGTGTGATTGTGTGCTGAGCTTAATAGCTCTTTTCAGCTTGTCTGAGGTTCGTTTCACTGGTAAATCTCCTGAAATAACAAAAATGCTGTTAATAGGAAATTGTAAGTGGATATGTTTTGTAATATTTTTAAGCACCTTGAATTTAGCTATCTTATCAATTTTAACAACTGCTTAATTGTGAATTTCTCCTGGAAAAAAAAAAAAAAAGACAAGTTGAGGGATTCTTACCTTCTCTCTTGAAATTGATGATGTCAGCATTTTTCTGCTGATGGCAATTTCACAAAAAATTGGGAGAAATACATCTGAGCCCTTTCTAGAATTACAGGACTGGGTCTAGCCACATTATAAATAGGAAAAGTTGGGAAGTGTGGGAATTTTGTCAATTATATTATGATTAGGATTCATGACATGAGACTTTTTAATGATATTGTTGTTTTTCTGTCTGTTTTTTGATTGTTGATTTCCATCATGTGCAAATATGGTGTTTCAAGTTACAAAATTGCTGAGAACTCCTTGACCATCAGATCATATCACGTGTAGCTGTGTTTATACTTTCAGAAAACTGTGACCTCAACTGCTGTCATTAAATCTATTGCTATGCTCTGTCTTTTGAAACAACTGTCTACAGGTGACAAGCAGTATTTAGTTGTTTTATTAACTGTAGTAATTTTTTTTTCCAAACTTAATACTGGGTTATGAATAAGGGACGCTAGCAGCAACTTGTTTATATCCAAACTTCACAAAATATTGCTGCTTAATAAGCTGTAACCCACTTTCAAAATGTCATGGAGTTATCTGAGTCCGGGGCACAAGCCCGGAAAAAAAGAAAAAGGAGAGGCAAAAGGGGCGAAGGAAAAAAAAGGGGGTACCGGCCATTTGCCGCACAATCCGGCCGGCCCTGGCCTCACAGCAGGGCGCGCTGTGGGCCGCGCTCTCCGGGAGTTGGGGTGAAGGGCAGAGAGCCAGTAGATGGGTTTAACACAAGGAACACACCGGCAACGATCTGAGGAAGAACGGTAATCTACTAAATCCAACCAAATCAAACAAAATGAGAGAGAGAAGAGTACCCAAAGTGCGAGGGAAGCACGTGCCCTTCTCCGCAGGGAGCTGAGGCGGCCCCGAGGGAGAGAGAAACGCCCAGGGTCCTGTCCGGAGCTCACCTCACTTCCTCTTCCCGCCGAGTCCTCTGGGGATGCCGCCCCTCCCCTTCCATCAGAATACTCAAAATGCCCATAAGAGGCAGTAAACGGAACCAGAACATTAACTCTTTAACTTCCACTGGTTCGCATGATGTTCTGATGTGGAATACTGACAACAAAAAATCACCCAACCACAACACAAAATTATTAACAGAAATAGTTATTTAGCAGTAACACAAGTCTAGTAATGCCATTTGCAGAAAAGTAACTAATAGTTCAGAAAAGAACACATATTCTTTCTTGGCCAATCCAAACAAATCTACAGATGTTTTGCTCCAGAGGAACAATTTTTCCTGTGCCACCAATAGGGGCTCTTTTGCTTGACTTGGCTTGTTCTTTTTGCAAATGCAACAAATCTTGACAGATTCCTCAATATCTCTGTTCAGATGAGCCAATATAAAGCATTTCTGTTTTTCTTGTTAGGTTCTTCAATCTTTAGATGACCAATATGTTGGTTTTATTTTTATTTTTTTCCTTTTTGCTAAAGCTACTGCAAGTGATGCTTCTTTTGCCATTCAAACCAAATTCTTCATAGGTTTGAAACCTCCCACTCATCTGGCTGGTGGAGCCAGTCATGTCTACCAATTTGCTCTCACACGTGCTCTCAAAGACTGACTCCTACTCTTTTGTTTTTCCACCTACCTCATTCCTCTTAGAACTTCATTGAAAAATTTTATGCAACATTAACAAAGCTAAGATCTTCTACCATGACATTATTTGCTATGTTTTTGTGTTACTCCTTCCCTGGATACTTTACACTTCTTGTTTATATTTTTTCAATTTCTTTGTTCCTTAGACTTCTTCTGATTTTATGTTTATACTATAAGAGCCTAGCACAATGGACCCTTATTGTGTTGCCCGGTTCTTGTTGCATAAAAAATATGACAACAACTGAAGTAACCTCTGTATTTCTTAATGGTTCTTCTGGCACAGTGACCTTCTAGTACATCTACGTAGTAAATGTACATCAAATACATGAATATCAAAAGGAGAAAGAACATTTCAGAGACTGTGGTGCCAGTGGGAAAACAGGACTTTGCTATTTGTTGGACACTGGAAATTTGTTTCATTGATATGAGTTCTCGTATTTGGATATACAAAGATACACTTAGGACTATCACTAACACATCTCTGATTTGAATATAGTTGCAAATACATGCTGGCCTTGAAGCATATACTATAGTACAGGAGTTCGTGTTTAAGTCTATAGATGCCTGCATCATTCTTTGAAAGTTAGTCCAAGTTGTAGACTGTTATTAAAAGACTGTAGTCACATGCTATGTATATTATTCAAAACAGACTGTGTTGTTGCATAATAATTTACTACAAGGAAAAGTACATAAGGAGTAATTTGAAAGCTAGTCCATGCTATCTGCCCACAGGAGGCGAGTAAGATTCAACAAGGCCAAGTGCAGGGTGTTGAACTTGAATCGTGGCAATCCCAGATATGTGTACAACCTGGGAGATGAATGCATTCAGAGCAGCCCTGCAGAGAAGGACTTCAAGGGTCCTGGTGGATGAAAAGCTGGACGTGAGCCAACAGTGTCTACTCACAGCCCAGAAGGCCAACAGCATGCTAAGCTGCATCAAAAGCGGGGTGGCCAGTAGGGCAAGAAGTTGGTTCATCTCTATCCTGCTTTCAAGAGGCCCCACCCAGAGCAGTGTGTCCAGGCCTGGGCCCCCCAGTACGAGAAAGATATGGAGGGGTTGAAGCCAGTCCAAAGGAGGGTCACAGAGGTGATCAGAGGTCTGGAGCACCCCTGCTCTGAAGAAAAGTTGAGTGAGCTGGACTTATTCAGGCTGGAGAAGAGAAGGCTCTGCAGAGACCAAATTGAGGCCATCCAGTAAGTGAAGGGAGCTTAGAAACAGGAGGGAGACCAACTATTTACAGTGGTAGATATTAACAGGACAAGAGGAGGTGGTTTTACACCAAAAGAGGGAACATTTAGATTAGATATTAGGTGGAAATTTTTTACTTGGAGGGTAGTGAGGCACTGGAACAGTTTGCCGAGAGATACTGTGGATGCCCTATCCCTGGAGGCATTCAAGGCTGGGTTGGATGGCGCCCTGGGCAGCCTGATCTGGTGGATGGCAACCCTGTCTATGGAAGGGGGGCTTGAGCTAGTTGATTTTTAAGGTCTCTTCCAACCCAAGCCGTTCTATGATTCTATGATATGTAGTAAAGACAGGGAAAGAATGTATGTGTGGTCATTTCCAAGCTTCAAATTCTACCATCACAATCTCTCCCAACAACTAATATGCACTCTGCATTAGTCTTTTAAGATAGGTGATGTTGTTCTTCTACAGCTATGTGATGGTGATTTAACATAGATATCATTTAGAATCACAGGATCATAGTAGTTTAAATTCCAAAAAATCTCTGGATTTCGTCTGATAGAACTGTCTGCTTGAAGCAAGGTCAGTAGACATCAGGTTACTCAGGATCTTCTCCAGTTGAATTTTAAATGTCTCCACTTCTCTATATGAAAGAGACAGACCCTTAAGCTCTTGTTGGAGCTTGCTCTGTGATTTGTCCATTGCTATTGCTGCTCATGTTGTTAGTGACAGTTACATGACTTTCACCAGGATGAATACTTCAGATTTGTTTGCACGTCGTGAGTTGGAGCAAAAATGTCTAACAGGTCTGTAGGCTCTGGCAAGTGCAGACCTCTCATGGACCTCTCATGGACCTCTCATCTCAGATGCTGAGATCAGACAAGGCTGTTTCGACTGCGACATTACCCTATTTCTTTCTTTGTCAGGGATGCAACCACAGTCCGTATTGATGAGTGACAGTTTTGGATGAGGGGACACTATCTGATGGCAGACTTATGTTTTAGTCTTGGAATGAAAGCACTTCCAAAACTTTAATATATTTATGAGAACATTTGTAATCATTTTGAGGGAGCTCATTCCTATCCTGCAGCATCAACTTGCCTTCTTCCCATGGACACAAAAGTGATTCTGGGAAGCTGTTCACCCTGAGCCAGTTTAGACAGAGAAAGTTTCCTGCCAGGTAACTCAAAGGAAAGTTATACAAGACTGTTCTGCACATTGTTCAAGTCTGTGCATTACTGTGCTTTTGACCCCTCTGAATGAGTAAGTGTATCTTCCCACTGTGCATCTAAGACACTAACGTGAAATATCCTCTCAGATTTCTCAGGACCAGCAACTTTGTGAATTGGTAGAGGCATCACTTCTTGATGCAGCAGAGCCTCTCTGTTTAGTGTAGAGGTTCATGAATGCTCTGTCCGTGTGCCTGTCCACTTCTTCCCGGCTCCTCCACTGCTGTGGTTACCCTTATTGGAGGCTACTCCTGTGGGATGTTGCACAGCTACATCCTGGGGTGGCTGGTAATGCTGAGTCACAGACAGATCTCTTGGATGTTGGCACTTCTGTGTAGGACTTAGCCTGAGTGTGGAGGATCCAGAGCAGATTGAGTGGTTAGTTCTCCATCCAAGTTGCTGTGCATATTCTGGAAATACCGAAACTTCCCTCAAATTCCAGATTCTTTCTTTGGCCTCAGATCATATTTTTTTTTATTTTGAATTGGTGAAACCATAAATGTTGATCTCCTCTTGACCCTAGCTGACACTTTTTTAAATGCTGCTTAGCATCATTCTCATTCATCTGCAGCCCGGAAGGCCAACTGCCTCTCAATCCAATTCAGGAATGTTTTGTAGCTTGTTGCCAAAACTAAGGCATGTCATTTTTGTCTGTAGCATGAGAGTCAGAAAGGGCACATAAGGCCATGTTGCCTGCAGGCTGAAGAAGTCGAATGTGCCAGCATTTATTTTTAAATTGCAGAAATAGTAATGAAACCTTGGCAGGCAATGTTTTCTAGTTCATGCCTGCAGTTTTTTTGCCAAGGGAGTTGTTCAGGCTCACCACCTCCACCAACACCACCACTCACCACACCATAATGGGAACTTGGATTATAAACAACATGTAAGTAGCCAGGAAGACCAAAGGACTGAGACCTGAGTGTGAAATATGTAACAAAGAACATGACAATAAAAATACGGTACAGTTTGGAATTCTGCAATACCCAGGACTCCTCTGTGCCCAGTGCTTTTCTCAAAAATATAGGAAAAATATATCCAACCTCAAAATGGTCTAAGAGACGAGAGAAGGTTATGAAAAGATGTGGAAATAGAATACAGTGTTATCCAGCATAACAAGCATGGATGCTGTTTATCTCCGTCGCAACGTAAAAGGTTGAGGAAAATTTCCTAGTAACAGATTTGCAGACAAATATGTTAAGTGCATCCTGTGTAAGGCTGTCACGTGGAGACATTTTTTTAACATAAGATTACAATTGATCATTTCAAGCTACAGTCAGTGCAGAAGCACAGGATAATAAATTAAAAACATGGAGAACTCTCCCATGAGGGCAGCATCTGTCCTGGCAGAGGAAGAAAACTTCAAATGAAAACGTAGCAGTAGCAACACACAGCACTGATAAATACAAAACAGAGGAAATAGAGAAGGACAGAGTTGTAAAGGGCAAGGAAAATAAAAAGTTTGTGCTTATGTCATGAGGAAAAAAAAAAAAAGAAAAAAAAAACATTTATTTAAATGGTCTTGGAAAACACAGGAAACCTTTTTCCTGATTACAAGCAATTAACTTCAACTTTGAGTTGAAGTTGAATATTAGTCCAGAACAGCCCACCTCCTTTTCTGAAAGTCATTAATATAATGAGTTACTGTCAAAATCCTGCATCAAATACTAAATGAGTTAACTTATCTGCTTAAACCAACAAATAAATCATCCTACAAGAAGCTCTTTCAGCTACTGGTTTTTTTTTGGAATTATTCCCAGTAATATTAATGACATGGGTTCTTTCAACTTGCGCCTTTTGGAATGGCTCCCAATAAAGTTAATGACATTAAGCTCTTTCAACTAGTGTCTTTTGGAATGTGTCTCTAATATTCCCTCAACTCATTCGCCACTCTAACTTCTTAGCAATTACACATTCATTTTCTTATATATTGAACTACTTTTCCTTGTAATAAAGTAACATTTTAGGTAATTAAATGGCATTTTGATCTAAAATATATCCAATATTAATATATGCACTGCTTATAGACAGGTAAAAAAATTAGAAAAACAAAAAATCCTCTAAACTGGAAATACTGTGATATGCAAATTCAGTATATGCTTTGGTTAATATTTTAATAGGATAATTTCAGGCATGCATGAAGTAATTTGAAGAAGACTTGTTTTATTATTTACTCAGTAGAGTTGTCAAGCTAACTGATATAAGAAAAAGGTTTGACTTCTTCATCTGTCTACATGAAAAGAGTCATAAGAAGACAATGTATTTTTAACATTTTAAAGTGCCTATGTCTGAAATATCAGCATTGTAATGAAGTGTGTTTACTCTCTAATGTACATTTTCATGCTCCAGACAATTAAATTGAGTCTTTTGGAATTGTCAGACTGAATTGTTCTTTGATTTGAGGATTTGAGGGTTTTTGTGCTCAACAGTAACTAGCCTCTTCACACCGTCTGTCTAAATCACATCTACTGAGAAAAAACTGTCTGTCCTGATGGCACTGAGGATTTTAATGAAGTACCATCAAATGACTTAAGCCAGGCTTCTCCTGTTGCAAAATCCTAGCCTCAGTTGGAAAGTGCACATATTTTTCTCATCCTTCCTTCCTTGCTTCCTTGCATTCTTCCTTCCTTTCTTCCTTCCTTCCTTCCTTCCTTCCTTCCTTCCTTCCTGCCTTTCTTCCTACCTCTCTCCCTCCCTCCCTTCCTCCCTTCTCTCCCTCTTTCCTTTTTTCCCTCTTTCCTTCTTCCTTTCTCTCTTTTCTTTTTCATTCTTTCTTGTAGAAATGCTAGATAGACATTTGAAACAAATGCAAAGGAGGACATGAGGAAGGCAAATATACACTCAGATTGTGTGCCATATGTTTTCTTGTGTTCTCATCTATTTTATCCTTCATTCTCACACAATTGCTGACCTCTAGAAAAAAAAAATGTATGGAATTAAATATTTGTTTTGTATCCTGCTCAGAAATATTAATAACAGACTCGGGTGACTTGTAAAAGGAAATAAAACTTCTGAGTTGTCAGAGATTTCTTTTATGCAGAGACAGGAATGCCAGCTTTGTGGTGAGGAGTTATCTGAATATAAACCTTCCTAGAAACAAGTGCTATCAACAGCATTTATTTTCCTTGTCAGGACACAATTCCAGCTCTTTCTTTACAGCTTTTCTATGATCTTCTTTCCAGAAAGAGTGAAATTAAGCTGCATTCACTTACATGTTTCCTGTTTAAGTGGAGAGCTGAAGGTAGAAAGCAACAAGATATTGTTCAGGTCAGGTAAATTCTCACTCCTCTGCTGGCTTATGTAAAGGCCAACATGGATACCATGAATGAGATCGCAAACTGCATCTATTTCTTCCTAATACTGAGGGTATAATGGGGACATGGAGGTGCAGCCACCTCCTCTGTTCTCTTCCAGAACCTCAGCTGAAGAGATCTCTTTCTGTTCTGTCATAGGCAGCACAGTCTTGACTCTGAGAATTTCACTTAATTTAGCTTATTGCCAATTAACATAAAATTTTAATCACTGATTTGGGTATCGGGAAACAAAGAAAGTAAACCTTTAAACAAACATTTAAGGAAAACTTCCCACCCTCTTTTCCCCTACTCAGCATCAATACTAGAGAGCTCTCAGTATCTTCTGTGAGGCAACAAGTAGTGCAGGAGACTGGGACAAGTGTGAGTGTGGGTTCTACCACAGACAACAGTCTCTTTCAGGGGTATTCCTGCTCCAATGTGAATGTATCCTTGGGCTGCATTCTCTCAGAGGTGTATCATTTCTGTACAGGAGTGCTTCCTTTAAGACTGCATATCCCTTCGTGATCACGTCTCCTTCTGCATATTTCCTCTTTCATCTTTAGTGTGCCCTTGCATGTCCCCTCCTGTGTGTCCTTTTGTGTCTTCTTACACAACTCTCAGCAACAGCAGCTCCCAGCCCTTTGTACATGTGTCTTAGCAGAGACACTGTGTGCTTTTCTGACCAGCTGAAGTTTTGGCTCTGGTTGAGCTGGTTGCCACCTGGGCAAAACCAGCTGTGATCAGTGCAGGTTGGTTTGTGGCCTCCTTCTACACAGGTCACTGCTGCATCCACCTGCTGGGGTTGCTTTAGAGAAAAACTGAACTCAAGCACTTCATGGGTTTGTGTGTGCAAGTGAAAGAGACCTGAACAACAAACACATTATGGTATATTCCTCTCACTGATAAATAGATTATCCAGTTTATATGCTTCATATGTCAGAAAAACTTCTGTGATAAATATATTAAAGAAAAAAGATATATACAACCAGAAAGCATATTATTCAACCAAAATAAGGTAGTACCTTAGGAAAGCACATCTGTGAAATAGACTGGCAGTGATGAAACTTTCAATATTTCTTTTGTAAAATTAAGATTTATTGCCATCTCCCAGTGCAAAAGCTGGGTGAAACTGAACAACAATTGAAGTCAACACTTGAGAAGTTGAATGACATGGTGATCTAAGAGGTCCTAGTTCCTTTTAGAGTAGATATTACAGAACATTTCCCAAATGTATACCTAATAAATGATCCATTCTTAAAACATGCAAAACCTTAAGCACCAAATGCTAGACCCGTATCTGCTCTTAACAAGTACAATTTCACCATGTTCGAGGAAGTATTTTGTAGCACTGAGAATCAGCTTCTTTTTCTTCGTATTCTCTGATAGAATACAACTGTCAGATGGTTATCTAGACTTAGTTGTATTTAGAAGTTGTATGTAATTCAGTAGCATGGAGTCTTAAATAGGATATTTTATTACAAGGAAGGGTTGGATTGTTTAAGAACATGGAAAAGACATGTAGGGCTTTTAACCTTAAGGTCACTGGTTTGTACTTGGTCCAGCCTGATAAGAAACCAAAAACATTGTCTGTATGTTCTCATGCAACTCTTCCAAACAAACATTTCCTAAAGTATTAGAGGGAGGTCATTGCTGTTGTTTTTCCTTCTTTTTCCTGCTTTCCTTTCTGACTTGAACATTATGCTTGGTATGTTGATCTGCTTCTGCTTTTGTAAGAAATGCAGCAGAGTTTTTTAATGAGATTTTTGTCCATAGAAAGAATGCTTCTGCTTCCCACATATGTATCATATATAAATAATATTTTATGTCATGATTACCCCACTGAATTCATTCCTATTTTAGATGGAGTCTCAGCTAGGCAGTGTCCAATGTGAACATCTTTTTGTCCAGGCGATGTGTTCTGAATTTATTTCACATAGGTTCAGGTACCTAGTCAAATCACATAATTTAAGGGAGGGTTTATCTAAAATCTATAATCTTGGAAGAGAGAAAAGCACAAGTAGAGCATGCCTCAGGTTCTAATATATACCATTTTATCTATAATGACAATGTGCTTGTGCAGTTTTGCTTGATGCTTTTGTGTAATTTGGGATTAAGCCTAGCTGCCAAAAGACACTCAGTGTCAAATTAGAACATTCACCCAGGGACTTGGAATGTATTTATTTAGATTTAGGTTGAGTTTCAAGGGTCAAGAGAGAAATTAAGAATATTTACAATGTGTATCTGACAGCCTTTGAAAACATCCATGATGTTCATTTTTCAGTATTTGAGGAAGAGGTTGTCAAGAGTATCTAGGTCTTCAGTTCCATATGATTTCATGACTGGGAACAGTGCTGATGTGAGCTAGCTGATGCTGATCTCTCTCAGTCCGATTTGTATCTTCATGTCACTCAATTGCTCTCAAGCAGTTGAGTATATCCAAGCTACTGTTTTCCTGAGACTATGTGAAAGCATTAGCTCTATACTCAATAAAATTGCCCACAGCGTTCAGCTGGCCTCCTTTTGTCATTTTGGCAGCTGAGCGGAGGGAAAGCAGAATGAGTAAGAGAATAGGTCCCTTAGTGTTCAAGCTGTCAAGTGAATGGAGTGTGTGTTACTTGCAACTGTTAACAACAATAGTGTACTGTTGGTGCTACCAGAGTCTCTGATATTTTCAGAGAGATCTGAAAATGACATTGTATTTTCAGAAGCAGAAATACATCATTTAAATTGCTTGGATTTTCCCACACAGTCAATATTGCTAATATAAAGCAGAAATAATCAGCTTCTTATGGGATTTGCAACCATTGATAGCTGAGCATTCAAATAAATACATTTGTGAGCTTTCTAACATTCATGATGTACTTCTGACGTTGTGTACCACTATGGGAAAGCTGTAGCGCGTTTGAACAGGGTATGGGAGAATGGTATCAAAAGCCCTGCCTACATAGCATCTTTATGCTATTTAACAACCCAGTTAGAACATTGTTTTGTGCAATTATAATCCATGTCTGTACTTGTCATGGTTTGGCCACAGTCACCAGAGATGCATCTGAGACAGTTTAACACTGATCACAATACTATGCAGCTATTCCATTATATTGCATTATTTCCATATGCATAAGCATTCAACTGTATATCTGTATTGGTGGGAGAGCAAATTATTTAGACTGGTTGCTATTTATCCTCAAGATGATCTCATGCGTACAGAGTTTCAAATCTTTTCAGAATTAGGTCTTCATCCTCTCTATCATCACAGAGAATAGAGTGTACAACAAGTAAACTTTTGCCAATGTACATTTTTCAGCTGGAACTGGCTGCCAACATTCACTTGTTAGATTAGTTAGCACTAGCTCACAGCCATAAAATAATCTCCACATACACGTAAGAATATAGAAATGATTCAGACAAAAATCACGTTTAGCACACCACCTTACCCTAGCACTGTCCATATGTGGATACAGAGGGAAGGGAAAAATAGGGCTGATGGTTTCCAATAGCCTTTCAACAATGAAGGTATCAAAGCTATACATACTATTCAAGCTATGGGCAATCACTCATTTAAATAATGACATACTGTTATCTTCTGTTTTGTATTCCTTTCCTAGCTTTTCCTAATATTCTGCCAGTTTTCTAAGCACTGGGATGATGGTATTTAAAATATGATGCTAGGTCCATTTTTCCACGTGGTTTCTCACATTGCTGAACATTTATCTACATTAAAATTCACCTGCTGTTTTATAGCTCCATTGTTTAAGGTCCTTTTGTGATTCTGTACACTTTACTTTCATTTACCTGAATGACTACACATCATCCACAGGTTTCATTGTTGCACCGTTGGCTCTCTTTTTCCAGCTTGTTTTCGAGTATCCTGAGCTGAACACACATGACTCAACTCATGCTAGCTTTATAAGTATTGTACAGCTTGATTTGAGGAGTCCACGCAAATTAGCCAGATATCTGGGTGTAACTTATCTGTAAGTGCAGAGCATTCCCTCTGGTAACTAGTTAACTAATTGTTTTCTGTGAACGAGATCAGTAGATGTTCCCTACACCATTCTTGGTATAGAAAGTATAAATACTTCCCCCCTTCTGTTTGGTTCATTTTTGTTGTTATGTTTTGTTTTGCTTTGTTTTGTTTTGGGCTAGTTAGGCATTGCAGATTTATTTTTTCCTTTTTGAAATTGTCTTGAAAAAGTCCACCTGCAACTACTTACTCTTAAGCTTCAACTTTTCCCAGAGCTATATTTGGTGAGGTTGGGAGGGTAACTTTTTTTTCTTTTTTTTTTTTTAACCTTGATTACTGTAGAGACCTGCCACATCTTTGTAAAGTTCTATGAGCATAGCTTAGGATGGAAAACTGCAACAGAGAAGGGGAACAGGAAACAGAATTAGACGAAGCTGTTCAGGAATTAATTTTCTTGCCAAAATGAAAAGTGTAACTCTAAGAAAAAGATAGATTCTATTTGCTAAATTAGCTGCTTTTAAGCAGTGTTAACTCTCAGTATTAGCATTCTGACACTACAGAATACCTTAGGCTGAAAGCTCTTGGCTTTCCAGAGAAGATTTTTGTACTTCAGCAGGAAGTACAACACTGGATTCCACTTTGCTAACTCCCTTTTTTGTGTATCTGTCTCTTTGGTTTTGGACAGAATAGAATGGAATAGCGTAGTTGGAAGAGATCTCCAGAGATCATCTAGTACGAATGCTGATGGTTTTCACCATCCCTTTATAACATCTTGAACCAACAGAAATTTTCACAGAGAGCTAAATAACTCATTGGGCTGCAACAGAAAAATCTACAACTTCCTGTCCTGAGTAGCGGTAGTGGGTGGTTGCCTATGATTCATACTGGACCTTATCCCACATTTATCAAAAGATTTGCTATGGATGTAAAAAGTTGCAAGTCACAGTGGATGTGTGGACGCTGCCAAAGGCAGAACTGAGGAAGCTGAGGCTCAGCAAGTGTGACTCAGCCTCACTCGTTTGTTATCAGCAGAGCAATTCTGTTTAACTGACAGATCACAGAGATCAATTTGCAATAGCATTAGAAGCCATCACTTCAAGTTACTGCTTTGTACAGCACGACTGATGAACATAGGTAGTAGGAGGGGAAGAACTAGGCAGAGACGAATGTAGAAGTGTGAAGCAGAGATGATCAAAATAACTTATCTTCATATTACTGAAATTTATTTTCATTCATTTAACAGCACTTTGGCTTATTAAATTGTTTTTTGGTATTCACTGTCTAGTAAGCTCAGTTGGTTCTTGGCAGAGAGAGATTACACTGTCTGACTTTTTAAAATTCATTTTCTGTTTAGTATGGAAGCAGCCACCCTGGATCTGGGTTAATCCGTCTTCTGGTTGGACATGATGGAGATCCGAATGAACTGAAAAAGACAAATTGCAGCGGACTATAACAAGCCCCTCTTCTTTCTGTTAAACCTCTGTTAATAACGTGTGAAGGAGTAACAACAAAGAGCTTCTGTTCTCTTTATAAAAGAACCTTAAGGGCAGAGGCAGGCTGTAAGAAACTATTCTTTTGCTAATGCTATCTGAGTTACTGAGAAAGCTCAGTGTTAAAAATCCACTACAAGCATCTTGTACATGGAAAGGAAGTATTTCCTTGGATGACTTTCTAATGACTGTCAAGCATTTGCAGCCATCGGACAAAAGGAAGCATTGTAATGACAAGACACAAGCGACTTAGTCCTAGTGCGGCCGTTACAACTGCCAGCAGGGTAATTGTGAGCTGCAAGCACTTGAGCGGTCCTACAAGCAAATTACAAATGGAGCCTTGATGCTGAATCTTTTTCTTTCTCTTTTTCTCCATTTTCTCCTTCTCTCTTCTTTCTTCTCTCTTCTTTCTTTTCTCTTCTTTCTTTTCTTTTCTTTTCTTTTCTTTTCTTTTCTTTTCTTTTCTTTTCTTTTCTTTTCTTTTCTTTTCTTTTCTTTTCTTTTCTTTTCTTTTCTTTTCTTCTCTTCTCTTCTCTTCTCTTCTCTTCTCTTCTCTTCTCTTCTCTTCTCTTCTCTTCTCTTCTCTTCTCTTCTCTTTCTCTCTTTCTCTCTCTCTTTCTTTCTCTCTTTCTTTCTTTCTTTCTTTCTCTCTTTCTTTCTTTCTTTCTTTCTCTCTTTCTTTCTTTCTTTCTTTCTTCCTTCCTTTCTTTCTTTCTTTCTTTCTTTCTTTCTTTCTTTCTTTCTTTCTTTCTTTCTTTCTTTCTTTCTTTCTTTCTTTCTTTCTTTCTTTCTTTCTTTCTTTCTTTCTTTCTTTCTTCTTTCTTTCTCCTTCCTTCCTTCCTTCCTTCCTTCCTTCCTTCCTTCCTTCCTTCCTTCCTTCCTTCCTTCCTTCCTTCCTTCCTTCCTTCCTTCCTTCCTTCCTTCCTTCCTTCCTTCCTTCCTTCCTTCCTTCCTTCCTTCCTTCCTTCTTTCTCTTTGATATTACTACAGAAGTTTTAGAGCCTTTCAGCTGTACTACTCCCTCCTTTTTTTTTCCTGAGTTCTATAAAAAGTCTTTTTCATATCAGTAAATTCGTTCATTTTTTCAAGATCCTTAGGTTTCCATATAGACACAGTTCTTTTCTTAGCTCAAACCATACTCATCATTTGCATGCCATCTGTAAAACAGTGGCATTAATAACATTCTTGTTCAAACACAACTATGTACTTTCAACATGACTTAAAGATTTATATCGTTTCCTGTGTTTCAGCATATATTCCAGTGTACAGACTACAGCCATTTAGTTCTAGGCATACATTTTTCCAAAAAATGCCACAAAAACAACAACAACAACAACAAAAAAAACCTGGCCTTCCTCTATGCAATTGTAATTTTAATATTTTGCTGTTCTTAAATATGAGACAAAAAAAAAAAAAAAACCACACACAAAAAGAACCACCAAAAAAATACAACAGAACTCATAATTTGATGATCATATCTCATGTAACAAATCAATCTCATCACAATGTCCACAATGGAAGTTTAATAATAATTATATAATGCAGTCATATTTTGATGACAACACAGAAAATCAGCAGTTAAATAATGAGGAGGAAAGATCATGTTGCAAGTTAGACTCTAGCAGGTGGTATATACTGTTTTTCATCACTGTGATAGCAGTAATGGGACAGAATTGTTTTGGAGAGTGTCATTATAGTAGCGGAAGACTTAGCAAGGAAGCAGTAGAAAAGTGTAATACTATACTTGTTACATCTAACTTTAGAAATGGAACTGAATATCAGCACAATATAAGAAGTTACCTACTTTTCAGTCTTGAAGAATTCCTCTAATCATTTTTAAAAAATCCAATAAAGTCTGCCTTTTAAATGGCTGAAAATTAGAGATCTGAGTTATGCGTTCAAGCTTACCAGTATGATCAGTATCAATAAATAAGAATCAGAAGAAGGCTGTTCACCTCAACTGAAGATATGCAACAAAGACAGATCAGATGAATTGCGCTCTGGAGGTAACTCTTTGGGTAGAGTATAGAGACTGCTGATACGGTATAGCGGTGGGGTCAGGAAGACCAAGGCCCAACTGGAACTGGACTTGGCAAGGGATGCAAAGAAGAACACCAAAGGCTTCTACAGGTATATCAACCAGAAAGGTTAAGTCCAGGAAGTCATATGACCCCTAATGAGTAATACAGTCAGGCTGGTAACAAAGAGAAGACTGACATACTCAACAGTTTTTTTGCCTCAGTCTTCGATGGCAATTGTTCTTCACTCAGCCCTCAGATGAATAGGTTGGAAGGTGGAGACTGAGGGAGCAGTGTTCCTCCCCACTGTAAGTGAAGATCAGGCTCACAACCACCCAAGGAACTTAAACACCCATAAGTCTATGGATCCTGACAAGATGCACCCTAGAATCTTGAGAGAATTGGCTGACAGTCACCAAGTCATTCTCAATGATATTTGAGAAGTCATGGGAGCCAGGTTAAGTCCCTGGTGACTGGAAAAAAAGCAATGTCACACCTGTTTTTAAGAAGGGTAGAAAGGATGATACAGGGTACTACCAACCTGTCAGTCTCACCTCTGTGCTGGGGAAGATCATGAGCAGATCCTCCTGGAAGCTATGCTAAGGCACATAGAAGAGAAGGAGATGGTATTGGACAACCAACCAGCATGGTTTCACTAAGGGCAAGTCCTGTCTGACCTAGTGGCCTTCTATGATGATCTAATTGCATCAGTGGGAGTGGTCACTAATGTAATCTATCTGAATTTTCAGTAAGGCCTCCACAACCTGTTTCTCTCCAAACTGGGAAGATATAAATGTGATGGTTGGACTGTTTGATGGAGGAGGAACTGGTTGTGAGACTGTACTCAGAGAGTGATGGTCAGTGATTCAATGTCAGGATGGAGATCAGTGATGAGTGATGTCTCTCAGTGTTCTGTACTGGGACAGTATTGTAATATCTGTACTGTAATATCATCATCAATGAAATCAACAGTGGAATTGAGTGCACACTCAGCAAGTCTGTGGATGACACCAAGCTATGTGGTGCAGCTGACATGCCCAAGGGACAAGGTGTCATCTAGAGAGTCCTAGAGAGGCTCAAGCAGTGGGCCCAGGAGAACTTCATGCAGTTCAACAAATCCAAAGTGCAAGGTCTTGCACCTAGGTAGTAGCAACCCTTGCTATCAGTACAAGCAAGGGGATGAAACAATTGAGTACAGCCTTACTGAAAAGCACTTGGGTGTACTGGTGGATGGGAGGCTGGACATGGTCCAGCAATAGGCCCATACATCCCAGAAAGTCAACCATATCCTGGGCTGCATCAAAAGAAGTGTGGTCAACATGCCAAGGGAGGTGATCCTGCCTCTCTACTCTGTGCTGGTTGAATCTCTCATGTAGTACTGTGTCCAGATGTGGAGTTCTCAGTACAGAAGAGACATGGATCTGTTGGAGCACACGCAGAGGATCTGTTGGAGCACACACAGAGAAGGGCCACAAAAATAATCCAAAGGATGGAACACCTCCCTTATGAGGACAGGCTGAGAGAGCTGGGGCTATTCAGTCTGGAGAAGAGAAGGCTCTGGGGAGACCTAATAGTGGCCTTTCAGAATCTAAAGGGGGGTTACAACAAGGAACAGGACAGAATCTATAGAAGAGTCTTTTGTGATAGGACAAGGGCAAATGGTTTCAAACTAAAAGAGGGGAGATTTAGACTAGATATAAAGAACAAACTGTTCTTTGTAATAAGTGAAGCCCTGGAACTGGTTGCTGCATCTCTGGAGACATTCAAGGTCAGACTGGATGGGACTCTGAGCAACGTGATCTAGCTGTAGATGTCCCTGTTTACTGCAGCAGAGTTGGACTACATGAAAATTAAGGATCTCTTTCAACTCAAACGATTCTATGATTCTAATTCTTCTTTTGCAGCAAAAAGAACCTGAAGTATTAGCTTTCAATTTTTAGGCAAGTTCATTAGGGCAGAAGAATGCCTTCTTCAAAATTTTACATCTTAAATGTTAATTTTGCCTTAAGGTTTCTTACAGGATAAGAGATCTTCTCCTTTCATCAGAAACAAAGGTTTACAAAAATATATTTTTCTCATAGCAAATTGTACTTGTTGCTACCATTCAATTTCCAGTGCAGTGGTATGTAACTACCTCTCAAAATCACATTCATTGTTTTCTCTCTCCACGACATAGACACTGAGGATTAAAGGCTTGATTTAAATCCCATTAAAATGGGAGAGACTTGCATTGACTTTAATGGGATTTAGATTGAGTGCAGAGGAGACTGAATGCTGAACTGCTGTCGGGAATGAAGTACAGAGGGTATTAAAGGCCAAACTAATAATGTCTCTGTTAAATGTTAAGTACTCATTCTTCAGAGAGAAGACTTGCCAGACTGGTCATTCAGTCTTGTTCAGGACGACTAAAATATTGCAGTGAGAAATAAACAAGATTATTAATATAATTGCTAGTTTTCTTCATGTCTTCTAATCTTCATTACATTCCAGTCAGGTAAGATATAGTGTTTAAGACATGATGTGTTTACTAGACACTATTAACAATTTATTTGATAAGGTACCTTTTTCCATCTGATACTGTTAAGGAATGTCCCTCTTCTACTGATGCATCTTTTTATCATTTTGCAATCCAAAGAAAATACATATGGCTATATTCAGCCTGCCAGCTGTGGTACGTAAGTGGATCGTTTTTGGACATATACCAAGTACAGAAACCACCTATATGAATTGTGGTTCAAACAAAATATTGAATAGAGTTGGCACCTATATTAAAAACAGGAATTCCTGCTGGCATCAACAAAGTCTGCCAGATCCTAGATACTTGTAGACTCACTTTATAGCAATTCTCTTTGGATCTGCAAAGCTTAGGTACCTCCCCAGTGTAAAGAGAATCGCAGCTGCAGTTGATAGCTCCACAAAGCACATGGGCAACATGGAGTTCAGTTCATTACATGGCCAGAGGCAGAGCATGGTTTTCATGAAATAGTTAGGAAGTGGGAGCTTTGGTTTGGTTAATTTAGGCACATAAATTAAAAGTGACTGTAAATATTTGCTAGCATGGAATGGCCTGCACCCACCGAGCTGATTTCCCTTAGCCCTCAACTAGTGTGGCTACATTACATCTATGTGGAGTGGCCCCTGGCCCTACTGTTTGGAAAAATATCCTGATATACATGAACCAAAACTTAACGGAGACCTACTATATAATATATACAAATTACGGGGACCTAATAATATATACAAACATAGATGTGAGTCTTAGTGCCTGTTCATCACAGTTGGCCAGCTGTCTGTAATGATGCAGGCAAGTTATCTTTCAATAGGAAGCATGTATGGATGAGCTTTGGAGCTGTAGAGATGACAGAATTGAGGAGAACTGTCTTTCCTCTTGTCCAGCTGCTGTTTGAAGGAAAAGGACTAACATGATTTAAAAAGATATGCTGATCACACTAAAAATGTTATGATCTGGATCTGAGTGCAGTTATGCTCTTTGTAATATCCCCCAAGCAAGCACATGCTGCTGTTATGGCAAAACTCTTAAGCCTGTTGGTATTTACACAAATATCTGGTGTTTGATTTCTTTAGCACTGCTCTGTTTTGGAGGCCCACGTGCCTCCTGAATATGGTTGTAGTACCATGCATCAAAGAGACACAGAACTTAAAATTTTTCTTGTGCTATACCATTAATGTAAAAGTAAAGACAAAAAATGACATGCACAGGACTCCTGTGAGTCTCCCATGCAGTTGAATTCTATTCATGATGTGCTCAAATCTAGGATATATAGACGGGAGATCATTTGGAATTTCCACACTGAATCTTGGATAATTACTCAAAATGCTCTTAGAAATCCACATAATACTACTCACAATTCTTAAATTTAAAGCATTAAATAATAAGTTTACTTAAAGAAATACAACTCACATATGCAATTCTACGTTTAGAAATCTTAGAAATTAAGATGTGTTTTAATGTTTATTTTGCTTTAGAGCTGGAAAAAGAGACTATAAAAATGGAAATTAAATTGAATTTGAATATTTTTCTTGAGGCCCAAGATAGTATAACCCCCAGACAAATTTTGGAATTCTTCAAATTACAGGAGAATGAGTAAACAGAAATGAAGACAAATCCCAATGCTACAAAGCAATATCTCACATGACATTCAGACAGATTCAGTCTTATTTATGGTTTGTTTGAAGAGAATATTTTGTCCATTAGCAAACTTATATTCGTGAGTATCTGCGCCAATGCAGACACTGTTGTGTCTTTGCTGTCTGCTCCACAATGAAAATCTGAATTTAGAACTAATTCCTAGCTGACCTCACAAGTTGCATCTTAGTGAATTTCTGCTCTTGTTCAGATAAAACAAGAATTATAAACAGCAAACCAGACTAATTTGATTGTTGAGTTAAAGACTTCTGACAAGTAATTCGCAATGATCTTATCTCCCTTGTTCTAGAAAAAAAAATGTGAAAAAATACTACTCAGTCACAGAAAGCAAACCCAGACTTTAGAGATGACTTTTGATAAGATACTGTCTTTCTGTTGTTGTGGGTTTCTTTTTTGTTTGTTTGTTTTTAATATTCAGGGCTTTGCACAATTTATTAAGAAAAGGAACTCATGAATGCACTTAATGCTCGTGGTAGCCTGTGACTACTTCATGTGAAATGCAGATTTTGAAGCTGGAACAAGAATCCAGCTTCCCCCCTTTTGTGAGTGAGTGCCATAACTGCTAGAAAAGAGCCATCAGCTTTCTGCTTATTTTCCAGGCTGATCAATCTTGGCTGTACTTTTAATTCTTTGTATAGCACACAGATAAACATCAGGGATGAATAATCTTTGCTTCTTGACACCAGCAGCCTGCAGTCTGATGTCTGGTACATTTTTTTAGAGGTGAGAAAAGGCAAACTGACATCTGAAAACAGTTTCCTCTTCCCATTTTTAGAAGGTTCTACATCTGTTGAAATAGTGTATGAAGGGCTGAAAGGGAAGAAGACTGTGAACAACCTATTTATGAGCAATGGATAGCTTTTTTTCTTTTTTTTCTTTTTTTTAAATAGGAAATTACTTGCTTCTGAATTCTAGAAGAAAGATGGTCAAGACTGCTGTATTCTTCATGGATTTTATGCCTTAGATGTGATCACAGGATATTCTCTGGTACATAAAGAGCTGGGGCTGTTCAGTCTGGAGAAGAGAAGGCTCCAGGGAGACCTGATAGCAGCCTTTCAGCATCTAAAGGGAATCTACAGTAAAGAAGGGAACAAACTCTTTAGCAAGGTCTGTGGTGACAGGACAAGGGGAAATGGTTCCATACTTAAAGCGGGTAGATTTAAGTTGGATATAAGGAAAAAATCTTTTACAAGTTGCCCGTAGATGTGGTTGAAGACCCATCCCTGGAGACATTCAAAGCCAGGATGGATCAGACTCTGAGCAACCTGATCTAGCTGTGGATGTCCCTGTTCATTGCAAGGGAGTTGAACTAGATGGCCTTTAAAGGTCCCTTCCAAATCTAAGGATTCTATGATTCTATATGTGGTATTGTATCCAAAATATCACTGTATCTAGACCTTTTAGGTTGACCGACAGGTGGGAAATATGTGGCAGATAAGCCAGAGACCTCAGGGCTGTTTCTCACCAACCATCACACTGAGCATATCAGCCGTGGCCCATAAAAAGAAACACTGGGGCAGAAAGTGTGACCAACTTGTTCTTTGCCTGGACTCAGGTATTTGTCTCCAGGCAGCACACAGGGGTCTCTGGCAATCTGAGATTAGCCTGACAGACCCTTTGCTCTGAGGGGCACCTGCCAACAGACCTGTAGTGTTGTTTTCTCTTTAATTTTTTAAAATGAACAATAATCAAAATGCACTGTAAACTTCTGGCTTACAGCTCAAAAGCACAAAGCCTTGCAGTAGGACCTCTTTGACTTAAAAGAGTGCAGACTTGCAGATCTGATGCCCTGGAATTGATCTCAGGAATTTCTAGTGCAATTAGTAAGATAAATACAAGATGGAAATATTTCCAGGGCTTAAATGTTACTATTCATCAGTGTTTAGGCGTTTGAAAACCACCATTAGGCCTTCATATGGGTGATCAGAATATTAGAGTAGCTGTTAACGTATCTATGTTTTTCCTATCATAGCTTAAAGTTCTGATTTATGCTATATATACAAAAATATGGACCTAGATTTGGCTCTTAGTTTTTGGTCTTGTGAGGTATTTTCACAGCTTTTAAGATGAATTGTTCAAAGAACCCTGATTTTAATCCAATTATTCCCATGTTTAAAATGAATAATGTCCTCAAGGCTTACTAGAACAAAATGTAGGCCTGGTCTGACTTGTTCTTCCTCTTTCAGTTTTTCTTTTAAGTATCCTAGATGGTGGTTGACACTAGAACCAGGAATCCAGACACACTGACATCAAAAGCAATTGTATGATGTATGTGGCAACAGGGGTGGGGGGGAGAGCGGAAGGAAGAGGAGCACTTTGAAGATGTCGTGATAACTTGGCATGTTTAGATTTGGTAAATAGGTGTGCCTTTTTCTGTATCCTGCTCATCTGCAGACTAGGATGTTTGAAGAGAGGGAAAAACGAATCGTTATTTCCAGTAAAGGGGAGATTAACAGTGGTAAAATTGTTACAACAAAGCAAACACTGAAAGGAACATTAGAAGTTTTAGCCAGTAAATAACTGAGAAAAGCATATGTGTTTGAAATAAAGAGGTAAATTGCTGTATTTAACTGTTTTCCAAAGCACTGATGTTTATAATCTTTTCATAGCTGAGTTATATAAACCCTGTTACAATAAATATAAGGCTGGAACCAAATATTTTCCCTTTCAGCTTACTTAATTGCCAGAAATGTGGTTTAAATTAACTGAAAATGTAATTTGTATTTGCAAATATAAAATTTGGTTGGTTGATAGCAGATTAGTCAAGACTTTGGCCATCTCATGTGAAATTTTCACTGTTTCTCTGCTGTGTCACAGAACCAAGCCTAAGAGAACCAGTGAATAAGTCTCCCTCAGCCTTTGCCTGCTATGATAACCATCTCAGTTGTAATAAACTGAATATCAGACCGTTCCTGGAGAACATGCACCAATAAAACATTTATAAAGACACAATGTCGTGTTCAGTAAAGGTATGGGGAGAAGCCTTTTCTCAAAGGGATCTCAACAAAAAAATGGCAGTGATGGTCAATAAGACACACCGCTTAGAGACACATTTTTAGCTACTGGGTAATGGTATGAAGGTCAGGAACTGTGATTTTGCACAAGGTCCATCTGTAACTGTGGGGAATCTCTACTGATTCTTCAAGACATCCAAGCCCACTGTTAGGATAAGGGCAACTGGAGCTCACCATTATCATTGCTGGAGCAGCTATGGACTTAGCCCCAGTGGCAAAGGTATCTGGCAGGACCACAAGAAGGAGACAAAACTATTTCAAGCCCAGGTAGTAACTAGAACCATACTGACAGGTAGCTTTTTTTAGTGTATTTTATTATTTATTCATTTGTTTGTTTATTTTTAAGTCTACAGATTTTTTCAGGGCTTTGCCTATGCTATAAGAAAGGAGGAAGTGATTCCAGCTTTTCTTCTGGAAGTTTAAGACTTATCCCATAATCCAGATCATGAAGATGTAGCTTCGATACATATGTACACATACAGACATACACTGCCCTATATCTAGACAGTAAAGTGATTTGTGAGTACTCCCTAACTAATTTGAGGAAGAATTACTTGGATTGATTAGCTAAGCAGTTTACCTGACTTGGTTTGTGTTAAGTGGATTAGGAAACATTAATATAAACTGTTCTTCTAGAAGAATAGTAGAAATGCTATGATCTTCATCTATGCCTTGCACGAGAAGCCCTCACTTAAAGGGCAGGGCAGAACAGTGATCTCAGGGGACATCTGCTCTAAGTGCAAGCTGCGCAGGGAGGAAACAGCAGGTGTGGCAAGAGGCCAGCTTGGCTGAACATGGAACTCTTGACTGACCTCAAACACAAAATGGAAACACAGAGATTGGAAGCAGGGAAGGGCTAAGGAGGAGTAAGAAAAGCAACATTCAAGTACACAGGAATGAAATTAGGGAAGCCAAAGACTGGATATATTTAAATTGATGAGGAATTAAGAAACTGACAAGAAGAACTGCTATAAAAACTTCATAGCAAAAGGAAGACCACCACCACCACCACCACCAACAACAACAAAAAAAAGGAAGACCCAATGCTGAATGGGAAGATGACTTGGTGATGAAGGAAAATATAGATTAATTCTCTATCCTTTTGCCTTGGCTCTTACTTGCAAGGTCATCATTCAGGCTACCGGAATGTCTCTGTCAGTCTCAGGGAGAGAAGTGTTACCCATGGTAGAGGATGTTGGAATTAGAGACCATTTAAGAAAACTGAACCTATACAAGACCATGGAACTGAACAGAATACACTGAAGATTGTTGGAGGAACTGGTTTATGTCACCATGATAAAATTCTCCATCATCAGTATGTCACTGTGGTATTTCTCAGCATTATCGTTGAAATCTGGTGGAGATCGGCTTTCTGCACAAAACAATATCGAATAGATCCTATGGGTTTCTTTTTCCCATTGAACCTGCACTAGTCTATTACCAGATGCCTGCAGTTGCTGGATGACTGATTCATTTGTGACAATCTCTGTCATATGGTCTGCATGCCTTAGTTGTCCATAGCTAGTGTATCTTATTATAGAAGATGGTGCACACATGCAGTTAGAAGAAACAATATGAAAAGATGCATGAATGATAACTAGTATCTGTTTAAACATATTTTACCAGATGTTGAAAACACAACAGAGCTCTGAGGACAGAGTTCTATATCTAAGAAAAGAAGCAGTCTGGATGAAGATAAATCATGGCAGAATAAGTGATAAAAAGGAAGATTTTTTTTAATGAGTGATATCAGTGCACAACTTGAAAGCCAGAGCATTAAGAAGATGGATGAAAGAAGATTAAAGAATTGAAGCCTATAATTTTCTCCATTAAATATAGTTTCTGAGTAGATCCAAACAAAATACTGACAATATTATAAACTAGATGACTCTGACAGAACTACAACAGTTGATCTAGAAAATATAAAATCATTCAATAATTGTTTCAGTTCTCTATTATAAATTGGGGAGAAAAAAAGAATGTCTTCCTTTTGGCTAACAATGCATGACATCTTCATTAACACACATAAGCACATTAAAAGGTCAACATAACACAAATTACATTGATGATAAACTGCTTATTTCCATGGTAACTGTAAATATGATAGTATCTGTCTTGTTTGATTAACTGCTTTCCATGAGATGCCAGAGAGAATATTCTGGCTGCATGTCATTGATCGATTATACCACTTTTACTGGGTAGACAGAACATATTGTCTGACAAAATTTGGTGACAACACAAAGACAACAGGAAAATTAAGAAGAGAGAGATCAGTGAAAAGAGATTCAGAGACACTGGTTAAGCAGGCAGAAAAAGTGATATCTCTGTAGAGCTTAATAGAAGGTCTCACATTTTGGAAAAAAAAAAATGTAAGCCATTAAAATGGGAGATAAGAGTTTTCTGTGAAGTTGTGATCCTGAAGAGGATATAATATAATCCTCCACTGGACAAAAAAGACAAATGTTATCATTAGGTGTTTCCACTGGACAGGAGGGAAAGGTTAAGTCATTGCTGCATTTGGCAGAAAAGCAATTGCTACTGGAATAGAGCGTCCAGTTCTAGTGTTCAGAGTTTGTGATGGATGTGAATAATTTGAAGAAGAGGTCAAAGAAAAGCCATGGGAATATAAAAGACCTGGAAAGTCTCCAGGAGTTCAGTCTATTTAGTTTATCAACATGATGACTCAAAGATAACTCCTCATGGTACTCAAAAGCAGGACAAATAGTGAAGTGCTGTCCAGTCCAGCAGTCGAAGGTCTGACAAGCTCCTCTGAAGCCAAAAAATCAAACAACAGCAACAACAACAAAAAAAAAAGTACATTTTTTTCATTAACAATCTGTGAAATTAGTGGCTAAATTCACTGATCAGTGAAGCATGGCATCTCTAACAGTTTTAAAATATGGATTAGATGTCTCTCTAAAGACAAGCTTCAATTTGCAGCAGGTCTGCTTGTCCTGGAGTAACTGCAAAACTCTGTGATCTCTGTCACAGATGAGATTACAGTGGATAAGCATATTTGAGCCCTTCTGCCCTTTATCTACAACTCCATGGGTGTGCTCATTCTTCATTGTGATGTAGTCCAAATCTGTATAGACCAGTGTAGTAACAAGTCTACCTTAAGCAATACAAAGTATTCTGGTAGTGAGCTCAGGCTAATTAACAATGATTGGCTCCAGGGCCAATCACTCTATTGTTGTAATCTGACTAAGGTTCTTCCCTTTGCAGAACTGGCTCTACACAAACCAGGGCTGTGCAGCTGTTTGGTACTTGTACAATTGAACAGAGACCCTAAGCAAGTATGTTGGTATGTACTAAAAAAAATGGCTACAGTAGAGTGCTTCTCTGTTTAACGAAGATAAAGTCACCATCGTAATACCATATTGTATTGTGGTATTTTAAGCTGTTTTACGTATCTGAATATCAGTGGTAGCTGAGATAGTTCAGGGTGCCTGGTTCCCTTAATAAACTAGCCACACTGTGACACACTATTTCTGGTTTTTAGCTCTAATGTGTTTGATGCTCTTACTTGTATTATAAGGAGAAACGCTGAACAGAGGGTTTGTTATGACATCTATACTGAGAAGAGGAAATTGGTGACATGAAAATGGATAACTTCTCTGAAGAACTGCGTGAAATGAAAAAAATAATGGAAACCATTTCACGTTCATTTGTATTTGTTTATCTCAGTCAGTTGGACACACATTGCACCAGAACATATCTCTTTCCTTATTTACTCCAAATAAATATTTGTAACATGGAAGTAATTATTTGTATTACTGGATCTCATTCTTGGAATTTCACAGATATATTCTCTGATTTCAAGATACCTCTGTGGGCTAAGGGAGGATGTGTGTTTTTTCCTACCTCAAACAAGAGTTTCTAGATCTGGCAGTCACTTGGAATCTTACAGCATCTAAAAAGCCTTCCCCATTAAACCAGCCCAGTACATAAATATGCAGTGAAACCTCAATTAAAATTACAGCTCTCTCACTAAATGCAAGCCTAGAAACACTTACATAACCTCAAAAAATTAAAAAGGAATTATAGAAGAATCAGAGAGAAAGAATAAAGACTTAAGTGGGTTAAATTAAGATGCAGTAATTGAGTAATCAGTATCAAAATTTAGGTATCTCGTGAATCTTGGTCTCTGTCCACAGCTGCTTGGCTCAGAGCAGTAAGGTGGGTTTTGAAGGAAAAGACTTGATTTCCTTCACTTGTTGGGGTGTGTTTTGGGTCTCATAGTAATTTCAGTGGTTTCCAACTAGATTATTTTTGGAACAAACTAAACTGGAATTTTCATTTTAAGTGTCCTCCACTGCTTGACGCTGATGTTAAGGTGTGAACCTCTGAGTGCCCATCATCACATAGTGCCCAATGCATATCTGATGGATGTGGCAGTATATATCCTGTGGCACTCTGAAGTGGTTCATGTGCTATGCTAAGGGCTGTCGACCTTGACAACAAGTGTTTCTGGGTATTTTAAAGCCTGAGTACCAAGAGCCAAGGAAATAATGTATAAAGCAAGTAGCTGCATCAGAAAATATTCTGTCTTCTTAGTTGAAGAGTGTTTTTCTGCTGCAGTTTTAGCAACCAAATGAATTGATGTTTGTTCCTTTCCTTGAACATAGCACCTTCAAATACTGATCGGGTCAATACTATGGATCCTGTCCACAAACAAACCATGAGTCCCTCCGTCATGTTCGGAGCATCCAATTGACTGCACTCAAAGCAGCAGCAATCACAGGCTGCATATTTTCTATTTGAGAGAAAAGGGGATCCCAGAGGACAGCTCTGTCAAAGTAATGCCCTGTGGGGATAGCCATGGCAGCCACAGGATTAATTTTCTTTTCCTCTCCTATTGTGTCTCACAATCCATGTTATTCAAGCACAGATTGGGAAGGCAGTTTGCGCAGGAGACACCACAGCACAAAAGAACTTATACAGACAGTAGTGGGTGGGAGAGGGGGGGAAATTACATATCTGATTTACATGAGATAAATAAGGACTGACTAGCCTTGGGGATCGACTTTGACATTGTCAAGACTTTTGACATTGTCAAGACTTTTGACCTTGTCTCACATGACAGCCTCACGAACTCCCTGAAGAAGATTTATCTAACATAATACATACAGTTATTCTAAACTCACATGATTTTAAAATCACAGACATGGGTCTCTTCAGTACTTTTACAAATGACTTGATCACAGGTAGTGTACACAATGAATTGCAAATAACACAGAATATGCACGCACACTTTTGTATTAGGAGTCTAGACTGTCTTGATGAATGAGAGACCAGGAGAACAGTCTGTAGCCAACAGTGTAAAACTGCACGGCTACAATCAGGAAAGATCAAGGGTGGTAATAGATCAATGTGTAAAGATTATTCAACATCATGATAACATTGTAAAAAAGAGAAAAATCTAATTGTGGGAAATACTGAAACGAGAGTCATATTTATGATAAATATGTTGTGGAGTTCCAGTCTGAGATAACCTTTTTATCTTTCAAGTATTTTATGCTACGTAGATTGTCAATGTCTATTGTGTGCTTGTTATAGCAAAATAAGGCATGAACTTTAAGTACTTGCACTGGTGCAGCTGCAAAACTATAATCCTGTATTACAGAGAAGCCTGCAGTTGTTTTTAATATGTTGTATATTTTCAGAAATAATTAAAAAAAAATTGATGTCGATGCAAAGGAACTGACGTTTGTTGTCAGGTAGGGAGTCTTGAAGAGAAAATGCTTAATTGAAGCAGACAATATATTCCCTCCTCTTGTTTAAATTACTAGTAAGGAATGTATCTGCTTATCTTCATTAAACTGTACTCAACATCTGCCTATATGCAATGTGTGTTTCACAACTTCCACAACTTACATTGTGCTTACATTGCACAATGTAAGCAAATAAAAGGTCAATAAAAAATCAGTAATTCAGAATTGCTCAAAGCATGATCATTGTTCGGGATTTTCCTTGCTTCCTTGTTAAGTTTGTTTTCATAAATCTGTTAAATTGGAGGTGATGATCTTTTCATATACTGTAATGGTTCAAACATTTATCTGAGTAAGTAGTCATGCATCACTTAGGATCTACCTGCAAGCATGGAAGCAAACTGACACTAGCTCACTCTACTGAAGATATGAGCTGAATATAAGTTAACCTGTTCTGCTCTGGAAGCAGTAAAACTACCTTAGCCTCAGCTTGGTGCCCACTAAGTTCTAATGCTCCTGACTTTCTACATTTAACCTTGTAGATATGCTTAATACGTATTTAAAGTACTTAAGTACTATTTAACGGATTGTAGATAATAATAAATCTTTCTAACTATACAAATAAAAGATACACTAAAATTTTAAAGCCTTTTAAAGCGTATGTTTATAAAACTGCTTAGCAGAATAGGAAAAGGAGTGATTTAGATACACTTAACATTGAGTTGACATATACTGAAAGAAACCTCCAAGGTTAAGATACTGATTTTATGCTTAAATTCTGCTTTTCATTCTGAAACACCCTCAAGCACTTTACAAACCGACAGATTGGAATGCTCCCACTTTCTAGCACTGAAATAGTTACCTCCTTTGTGAGACATAGCAGATGTCTCTGTGCAGAGTGCTAAACTACACAACAAAGCAGTATGCTCTTCTCCACCACACCACAGTTGATAGGAAAGAAGAAGCAGACTGTAATTATTTCAATTGGAATTTGGCAAAGAGCCCAGCATCAGCAATTCTGCTCTTCTGTAAGATTGCCATGAAACACGATTGTACTCCAGGTTTTACCACTCATTGGAAGAGCTGGAATAATCATGCTGTCTGGAAAACAGGTTATTTGAATCAAAGCTGTAAGCTCAAGTAGATGTCTCGGTAAATCTACACTAGAATTTCTATGGAAGAAATCTCTAGCATTTTAACTCCTAACTTTAGCTCCTCTAGTCTTTTCTGCTTCTTTCACTGTAATGATTTGTTAGTGTAATTACAAGTAAAATAAATAAATAAAAATAGAGATAAGTGGAATCATCCCTGCACTTATGTAATATATGCATATATATGTATGTATGTACAGACACAATAAAACAAACATATGCATAGGTTTTTATAAATATAAATTATATATTGAATGTGTTTGTATATTATAATATTGTTTTATTCTTTTAGTCAACTAAAGAAGTTTTTAGGTTAAGTTCTCTTGCATAAACTACATACATATGTAAACAAATCTCAGATGACCTCAACTATACGTGAGACATTGTTTTTCTTACGAAGGCTTTTGTGAGTTTTAACTTAATGATTATGAAGATAAAATTAAAAAAAAAAAAAATAGGCTGGTCCAATACTTTATGTTTGTGTATAGGAATATATATAAATATGTATCAAATTTATGTACATATGTGTGATTACTGCAGGAGTCAGTTACTGAAATATAGAAGATTTGCACAGCATGTATATTGAAAACTCTTCAGCCTTACCACAAGAACAGCAGTCTAAAGGAAGAGGTAGTACAAGCTGAACCACTTCAAGGATCAGAGTCAACCATCAGCACCACAGCATCAAATATAACCCCTCCTCAGTTGCTAGTATGAGTCAGTATTTCAGGAACGTAAACTACATGTATATCCTTGTTGCTACGTAAATTCTAGTATGTTTAGAAAACCGACAACAAGCTGCACAGTTAATCCCCTAAATGAATCAGTCAGGACTGCAGTAGATAAAACTGGGGATGAGAGTGATAAAAGCAAATTGTGGCAAGGGAGCAGGAGCTGGGCTGTGAATGCTACGCTCTAAGTACATAAATCTGTAGGATTTTAAAAGAACTATGCAAATCTATAACCTTACTGAGGACCAGAGATGAAGGGAAAATAAATGAAGAGGTCGGGAGAGGTATTAAACAAAACGTTTACTTACAAGAGATTTCTTCTCTACAGGCACTTCTGTTCCAGGCACAAGGAACTTGAAACTATGTGATAAAAGTCTTTGGGACCACAAGGAAAGGCAAATCTATAACAAATGCAGCAGGTCAACAACTAAACAGGAGGAAACGCGAGTATTTGGAACTAAACACCGATAACAGGAAATGTATTTTGCAATGTACAGATACTGCAAGCATAAAAACTTATATATTTGAACAACAGAGTGTTTAGATTGATATAATTTTCCACAGCTTTACAGAAGGTAAATTGAAATATGCATGAAATTACAGTCATCATACAAAGAGGGTGATGGTTTTCATGAGGCTTATTCCAGTATAGAATGCACACAGATCTAAAGTTTCATGCCTTTTTTTTTTTTTTTTTTTTTGTTATGCCACTAACAGAGGAGGATTTCTGACTATATATGGGTATGTAGAGAGATTGCAACTGGCATTTTGAGCAAAAACAAGCACAGCAAAGATAGGCATGACTGATTGTTTTAACAAACAATTTTGCAATGTGTATGCAAGCCTGAACTCTTTCCAATTTTCAACTAGCATTGTAAAGTTATCCTAACCAAAGGCTTTTATTTTTAATTCTTAAATGCTCACTTCTTTTTTACCTGCCACTGTTAAATAATTGAGACCCCAGAGAAGAAATAAGATCAGAAATATGTTTTAATGAATTGAAATTTTGAATATTTTATTGATAAATTCATTTGTTTACACTGTCTAAACCACGAGTTCCTATTTCAAGAGACCACAGAAAACAAAATACAGAATTATTTTACATAGCTATACAAAACAATAAAAAAAGTCCTCTTAACACTATTTCAATACAAAACTTTTTTTTGCTAAGCTTATTGTATCTTAATCAATTAAGAGGCATTTGGGACACTGAAATACAACAGCTCACAGTAAATGCCCCATAACCATTGCCTTTTCCATTAGTTTCTCCAAGTACTCCAAGTGTAGTACCAGTGCGTCAGTTCAGTCCACCCAGTCTGGAATTTGCTCTCCTAACTCAGCTGTACTCAGGCAGAATTCAGAGCGGCGGCAAACATCTAACTGCCATCTGAAGGTCAAAGCATAGAACTGTGCTGTAGCTTCTTCCAAGTTCATTTGTTCTCATCACGTGTCAGCTCTTCAGTCCACTGCGACCAATGACTCTTCCTCAGTCACGCCACACTGAACTCCTCTCTGCAGTTGTTCCTCTACCTGCAGCCCCCCCGTCTGAGGCTGAAATGAGTCCTACATGTGCTGCTTTAACCCAACAACTGATTTTACCCTCTTTCTCTTTTTAGCTTTTCAATTCTCTTGACCAGAAAAGAGAGTATTTAGCCTTTATTTTTTTTTTATTCAAAGCAGCAAATTTCAGATATGTGTTTTTCAGAAAGTTCTGCCGTAATGCTGTTCCAACGGAACTGAATGTTTAACATTCATTGCTTTCAGAGGGTCTATGAACAGACCTCTACTGAGGACTTTACAAAATGTCAGTGTTCACTATTAGAGAAATAGTCTTATCTAGAGCACAAATGCATTTGATCTCTGTGTATTCTTTTAAGTATATGAGAGCAGAATCTTGAATTATTTTTTTTATAGAAAATGAGACCTTCAGCAAAAATACTGCTTTGAAAAACACTGCAAAAACAAAAAAAAGGACAAAAAGTGTACTAATATGTACATACTACCTTGAAAAGTGGGCAATATATATGATCCTTATTTGCAAAACCTATATGTCTCACTTAGCAAGACTTGTCTTAAAGAGTTAGTCCAGGCACAATGGGAACAATGAAAAATGTTACACAATGCAACAGCTATATTTTAAATAAAAATAAAAATCATGTACATGTACAATATTGTAATGATATAAAACTTGATGAAAATAACACTGACCAGTATCGAACTTAGGATTTAACTGATTATCCATTCTTAACAGAACAAACACACTTCACAGAAAAAAGCTGCAGGCAGGGTGAAGTGATAGTCATGGCTTACCACCAGAGTTACGATGAAAGCGAAGGCATAAGTGTTTTGTAAATATGAATGTATTAAAAGTTTTGTTCTTCAGAATTTCAGTATTATAGCAGTTGGATGTTTGTGCTGCAAGAAAGGTGGTAACAGCAACCTAATGGCAGAAAACAAATGCATATACACACACTCACACATACACAGAAACATGCTCAAATGCATGTGCTTAGGTCTTCAGCTTGTTTATACAGAGATAAACTTATTAAATCTCGATGGAGCAACACTAAGGATGGGGTTCGCCTCTCCTGTTTTCAGTTGTCTTCAAGGTATCAACTACCTCAACTTTGGATGAGATGAACCTCATCCAAAGAAACATCAGCTGAACATTTTATGACAACTGTTTTCATCCCAATCATATTTAAGGCACTTGATTGAAAAAAAAAAAATCTAAAGTAAGCTAAGGCAGGACAAAAATGGTAAAAGTCCTTATATGTGAAATTAGGGAATTAAAAAGAAAAATCCTGAGTTTTGATAAATAATTTTATTACAATAAAATACCATGCCTGCTGAAAAAATGTCTTTTATAAAAGCATGTTATATGATATTTTATTCTTGAAAGACTCATGCCTTAGTGCACAAAGTATGTTAATAAGTCTTTGGGTACATCTTTAACAAATTCATAGGACATGAAAAGCCAAAGAATGACCTGTTATGTATGTATGAAATGTGTATTGCTCCTGGCAACGCACATCATGTTTACTACAGGCATCTTTATCTTTCTGCTTTTTACAGGGTCCTGCCCATATTTTAATACTTTATAATTAAGCTTCACTAAACTATTTACAGAAGCAGAAACTAATCACACATCTTCTTAAACCCATAAACGTGGCACTACCGAAATAGAACATTTTAAAACAACATTGAGTGTGCTACATAATACTGCTCTTTTGAAGTACAATTTGTGAATTGTTTTTCTTTGTGAAGACTTAAATCCATTCGAAAACAAATGTTCAAATTCTCATGCTGTTTTGTTTTGTTACATTTTTTTTCCACCTGCTGTTTCTGAAGGACAGTATACCAATTGCAGCTTTGATTGTCTCAAAAGTATCTTGAGAAAGTTGTCAGGGCTCCTGAATGCCCTCTCATTACAAAGGGATACAACCAATTCGTTTTCAGTTAAAAGTTGGTAGTTTCCAATGCTAGCCATTGTTTGTATGGATCTATTAATCTATGCTATTGCTTTTTATGTGTTTTTCTCAGTTCTGCCATTCAACACAAATAACATGGAAACATTCAAAAGGACCATACCCAAGTGCTGCTAAATGCACTGAATAACCAAAGAGGCTACAGAATGGTATTTATACAGGCCTTGGACCTTGGACCTTCCTTCTACAATAATGGGTAAAAACAATCATCTGAGAGAAATACACTTTCAATTTGACTGCATCTTTTAATAATTCATTAACTACTTCTATAAAACCCGGATAAAAAGTTCTACTTCTTTACATTTAAACTTGTATTACAACAATTTCAGGTTTTATTTAAAAATAAAAATAAAAAAACCAAGAACAAAACAACAGTGATGCTGGTTAATCTGCTTTATAAAAGATAATATATTGAGTTACACATAATACTGGCTTTGACCCAATTAAAGTTATATTATTATACTGCTTAGTAATTACTGTGACTCCAGTTCCTACAACTGTTACAGTGAATACAAATGATGATTTAATATACAGGAAGTAGGGATCATTCGGAAGTGCTGATTGAGAAGGATTCAAGTGCTAACAATGACTTTTTATGCTTTTCTTCATGTTTTATAAATGATAACATTATAAATGTTGATGATTTTGAGAGTTACGCAGATTTTGGGCAATTCTTTTTATGAAGTCTTCTTTGTGCAAAAACAAAACTAGAGTTTTCTGAATGCTACCGTCTCATTAAAAGTAATTGCCACTTTTTCTTCAAAAGGCACCAGTGTCAATATATGAGAATATACTTTTTATGCCTGCTTTATGAGGAGCTGTACTTGTTACTGGAACGGAAGTTATCGTATCCGTGATCATTAGCTTTGAACTTTAAACACGACTGTCTTTCCTCCAGGGACAACAGATCTTTGGATTGGCACCAGCAACACAAACATGACTGTAAAAATAAAAGGAACGAACAATGAACATCTAGCATCATTGTGTTTCGCACATGTTGCAGAACGCATGGAAACAATGCCCTTCTTCAGCGGTACTCTAGGAAAGAGATAGTGTGTAAGCTCCCATTTTGGCATGGCAGTATAAGCCAAAAGCAATAAGGCTTTGCTCTGCACTGCTCAGATCACAACTAGCTGCAGAAACCTGAGCACTGGATGGCAGAGAGAGCCATGTTCCAGCCACATACATACCACTTGAGTCTGGTCTGCGATTCTACATGCATCCGAAAATAAAATCACTTCTTTTCTTTCATAAACTTTCTTGTAAAAAAATCATGCAGAGTAATCTGTACTTCCTAAATGGAGCACTGTTTAGTTCATTTTTAGAGGGAAAAAAAAGAGAACTAAATAGGAGAATGGTGAAAAACTACACAAATTGTAGCAAATGTACTTCAGTCCTTTTCCTGATGTTACAGACTGACTTCTGAAAGTCCTCCTGTGGTCTTGACACGAGGGGGTATTACATGGTTCCTGTCCCAGGCTTTTCCTCTCTGCACAATCAGGGCCTCATTTGTTGTGTGTTCTTAGACCCAGTTATTCCTTCAGAGTGCTAGCAATGTAGACAGGGAAGATGAGGCCAACACTTAAAGCTTTTGCAATGTGTTGTAAGTATGAGGGAGATATCACAGCACTACTAGAGTACTAGACGTAGAGCTGACTGACATCTGATAGAAAAATATAGCCACTGAAGAATTTACACAACTAGCCAATTGGCCTAGCAGTGATCAACTGTTAAATGCTTTGCAACAAAAGAAAAATATAAGAATTTCTCCATGACAAAGTAAAAATCTTGATCAGAACCTCATTGTCTGAAGACAATGAGCAGCCTCAAAAAAGCTCAAAGAACACTGGTGCTGTTTGGTGCTGCTGGACATCAGATCTAGACATTTTCTGAGCAGACATGGTAGATCTGGCTGGCTGTAAGGCTGTAGGACTGATGGGAGAAGGGCTGCAATCCAGAGCCTGAAGTCCTGTGTGGAGAATGAGTGCCCAGGGCTATTTGACCATGACAAAACAATGGAGCAGATCAGGCCTTTGCCTTGGCATTTGAAAGTGACAAGGGAATACCCATACACTCTTTGTTACCTATGTGCCTATGGAACCAAGTGCTCAGTCAGGATCTGGGGAACACGGGGTCACTGTGTCCCCTCTGTTGGGTTGCAGAGAATATGGCTACATGAATCACTGCAGAGTAGCCTGAGACTGCTTTGTCAGGGCTCTCAAAGTGGCCGCACGCCAGGACAAGCTAGGAAATGATGTAGCCTGATGAGCATGGTGCCAGGAGGGTTTATTACACGTTATGCTATATTGCTTTCTTTTTTTAACTCTGTGAATCCTTAATACCTTTCTACATAGCTTCAGAGGGAGAGGGTGAGAATCTTACCATAACCCAACTGAATTTTTAAGTAAACTTTAATGAAGGTTTAAAACACTCCATGTCCATGTTAGAGAATGAATTTTACAGCTGACATCATCTCTTAACCAGAGGTGCAACTCCCAACAGTGTCTTACCTTAAAGCAGTTTTGGAATCTCTTGCTCACCAAATATAGAGCAATTGGGTTGATGCAGGAATTCAGTGAGGCCATGTTAATGCCAATGTAGTCCATTACAAGAAAAAAGCTGTGTGAAAATTAAAGTAAGTGAGACTTCTCATTTTCTTGTAAAATGTTTACAGTTATCAAGATTGGATTCCACTATACTCAACAAAGAAGAACTATTAAATGTGATAGTAAAGGGGCCTCTGTCAATAGGATTAACTCATGCAGGTAATGATTGTGCTTAATGACAAAGTTTGAATCAGTAGACCATTCTCATGAAAGTAATTTCAAAAGATCCAGCCGCCTTAACTTGTGGGAGGAAATATTCCCAACATTTTCTTCATAGATTTAATCCTATCTATTTAGTCAAAAGGGAAAATAAATGGGGACAGAATTTCCCCCACATCCATGTAATGTCACAAGACAGAATGACAGCCCCGAAAGGGATCAGGAAAAGACTGGGCAAACAGGATAGAAGCCCTCTGTTTGTGGGCTTCCTCATAATTTCCTGAAAGTTAATGGAGTGAAACACGAATGCTCGGGATAAGAAAGAAAACTTCAGACATACAGAGCAAGTTAATTCACTGGGAAATCCAAGTATGCTTATGGAGAATGCCAGCAGCACATATGTTTTATTTGTGTAGTCTCACCTTAAAAGTTCACATCTATTGGGGTCCTTTTGATCATAAATAGTGAGTTTCAATATTCTGCTTAAATGAAGTGGAAGCCAACACAAGGCAAAAACAAGTACCAGGCAGAACACAGTCTTGGCCACCTCGCGTCTCTGAAAATGAAAATTGGAAAGAACAACATTATAGTTATTGAGTCTCTCTTGATGGTTGTTCCCTTCTAATATCCAAATGTTTACTAAAATAAAATAAAATAAAATCCCTATAAAAATAGGAGTTAGGAGAACATCAGAGTACTTTATTTTCTTGGAATATGTACTTAATGTTCTTTGTTGTTTTAGATGTCTTGCACCAATTCTCCGTATCTCTAATTTACTGAAGTATGAGTAATGATATGAAAAATCACAGACATAAAAACAGTCTTTTAAATCAAAATGAAGAAGATAGTCATCAGCTCAATCACGTTCAAAGGCCAGCTTGTTTTCAACTGCATTTTCTTGCACTTTGATCTCAGTCCTTCCTTTCATGGTTCTAAGAGATCGAAATTATAGCTTTATCAAGGTAAGAAGATCATGCTTATCTACACCACCATTGCAAATTAGCATGCAAAATAAAAGGCTATTAGAAAAGCATGGATCACAAATATATTTTACAGTACAAATGTAAATTAATTCTCTGTTTTTAGAATTCAATTCATGACACATGATGTTTCCCTCTGGTGCACTACAAACTTGGAATGTATTCTGTAATGCGTTTTGTTCTGATACACTGATAACCTTACTACGGCTTGGCACGAAATTAATTCAAAATAATTAACAATTCTACAGCACCACCTTCTATATCATGGGATAATCTTAGTTTTAATCACAAAATACCCAGCTCTCATTATCATACAGAAATAAAGCCTATAAAATCTGGAGTATTAACAGCAGATAAGAACAAGCATCTTGTGATCATCACTGAACTTCTTAGGTTTCTAACAGCTTTGATACATATATGAGTTTATTAGCACTACTGCTATGAAGTATTCCCTAGTAGTAATCTTGAAGTTGTCTTAAAAGAGTAAGACAATGATGTGGCAGTAAAGTCAACAAAGTTGTCAGGAATAAATTTTTACCTGTTTTAAGTGATCATTTAAAGCAATCTGCATCCCACTTTTCTTTCGTAACATCTCACAGGTCATGAGAGTATAGAAAAGTGCTGTGATAGCCAGTGGCAGACAGAAATAAAAGCTGAACAGCCACCAGTCTTTAGCTTTCTTGTAAAACTAGAAGAGGGAAAAAGAAAAAGAAAAAAAAAAAAAAAGCATTGTTAAGAGTCAACCGTTGTACTATAACAAATTGGTCAGTCTGTCCTGAAAGAATATCCATATAAGGTGTATGTTACAGCTGAGAAAACAGGACAAGAAGGCATCCTCAACTCACAAAAAGACAGTCTTCTGAAGGTGCTTATTTAGCTAACATACTTAGAAATTTGCCAGTATTTCATTTGAACATGTTCAACTGCATTTCTCATACACTTTGGAACATTGTGATCCACAGAACGCTGGGAAGGTTGAAGCAACTGTTCCAGAGAGCTGTGATCCCAACTCTGGTGTCTTACCATCATAAAGGATGTTTTCTGTGTGGGGTGAAGCAGGCAGATTCTGAGATCCTTTCCCCTGTACTCCATTGTTATCATGTCAAATGCAATAGCTTCAGGAACAGCCAATACCACCGATATAACCCAGATGAGTACAATTTCAACAGCAGTCCACCTTGGCACTCCAATTCCTTTAATTCGACTCCAAGAAGCAACTGCTCGGTACCTGAAGTAACAGCATACATTTGCAGATGAAAGGCACAAAGTAAAAGAGAAGCCATCGGGTTTAAATGGCTTTTAAACTCAGCTTCTTAGTTGAATGGAAAAGAGAATTTGAGGCAATGCCCTTATTTAAGAGAGTACAGAGTTTGATGGAAAAATGGGTCTTACCTGTCTATACTGAGGGCACACAAACTCAACACTGTGATGCCCACTGATGCCTTTTGAATGAAGGGCACTAATTTACACATTTCGACACCAAAGGGCCAGTCCTCTGCAAGTAGCTGTGAAAGGAAAACAGCCATTAGAAATGAATAATTTTTTAAAAATAATTCCCTTAGATGCAATGTATTGTCTTTCTCTATTTTTTTTTCCAGCTTGTAAAACTTAATTAGAACCATTTCAAAAAGGAGACCTATGTCCTAAAAACTGAACAGTAGCAGCACAGCCACAGGCAGAGCATGAATATGCGTAAAGGTCTAATCCTGACTCCTCAAGCCTGCAAATTCAACTCATTTTGCTTCCAACTTCACTGCTTCGGTGTTTATGGTGAAAAAGTGAGGATTTCCCTCTTCCTCATATTGGTTTTATCCAACTTGAGTGTTCATGGCTTTTTCCTGCAAGTAACTCTCCATTACTAGAAATACAGAAAATAACTCGAGGCTGATTGGAACAGAGACACAACAGCTGCACACCTGGGGTGGGGGCTATTTGAAACATGGGTGCTGAAGCTCCCTCAGCTGGGACGATGGGTGACACTGGAGGGCAATGTGTCCCACAGTTTTTTGCTGACCATGAGGGGCCTTCTTGAGGGTCCTCCTTCCTTCCTCTCAAGGAACACAACCAACTTGTTTGATGTAAACATTTCACAGCACGTAAGGTAGATCAGACGATTCTGTACTGAAGATCTTTATTGATCAGTTTTGTGATTGACCAATAATTTCCAGTACTACACTTTGGGTCTTATACTTGCATAGAAATCTTCTAACAAATCCCCAGTGCTGCGCTCTAGCTGATTTAGAGAACAAGACTTACTGATTTAGAGAACAAGCACTTTCCTCATGGCTGAAGCTATAAACTGTTTGCCTGTAGCTTCAGTTTAGAAATATTTAATCTCTGTACTCCGCTGCAAGCTGCTTTAATAGCTCAAACACATCACAGCCACGGCCAAATCTTCCAATTCCTCATAAAAATGTGGCTCTCCAGAACAGGGGTTATGCCAAGAAATAGTCGCAATTGTTTTATACAAAAGTAAACCTTTTTAGTTTCTGTAATTAGTTACATTATCTAAGCTCATCTCTACAGATCTGTTTTTCATAACTTTCTTCAAATGAGGCCTTTTGGATCTATTGCAGAGAGAGGACTTCAACATGTAAAAAGAGAGGGAAGAAGAATGGGATTACAAAATCCTTCCCTGAGCTCAGGCCCCCTCAGAAATCTTTTTTAAGGGGAATGTAAGAAAATAAATAGATCACTACGTAACATGGATTCTGCTGAGGATCAAAATGACTGAAATGAACATCAAAATGACCACAGCATTGCCCACTGATACTAGTTTGGACTAGGGAAGTCTTCAAGCACACCTACATATGCATCTAAGGGTAACCATTTACATGGGCCAGAAAGTTTTTCAACAGCCCTAGTATAATTTAAATATCATTTTATTTCCACATGAAGAAAGCTAAGTACATTTCATGACCATGTGCTTTTGAAAATCTCTATGAAGTGACCAGAATACCGTCAAAACCCTGCTTTAGTCATATGCTGAAATGGGATCTTTGAAAGAACAGCAGTAAGAAAATTGTAATAGAACCCTGCTTTGATCTACTTTTTCCATGATGTCCTTATGTTGGATGAGGAGTGTAATGCTTCTGCAGAAACAAAGCAGAAAAATAAATTCTAAGGATTTATGTTTCTTGAGTTTCATGGAAAGCAATAAAGCAGAGGAAGTAGGGAGAAGGCTGTAAGGACTGTACAGTATGTTTTGCTTCTGTGATGTGGGAAAATAACTCAGACTGTAATTAAAGTATTTTCAGCAAAGCCTCTCCCTGAGACTTCTTTTTAATTGCTGAAAGGGGATGAGAGTAACAAACTCCTATTAAAAATGCAATGTGAATAATTACAGGTTTTCTAAATGTACACTCTAAAGAATCAAATGACATCTGGACTAATTTATAAATACCAATTAGCCAGTGAATCTCCACTCTACCACACACCAAGCTGCTAGAGAAATCAAAGACTTAATAGAAAGTGCATCGTACACTTCTTTATACTATCTACTGTACACTGTACATTTGTATATATTAAATCAGAACTGATTCATAAAAAAACATGTTTAAATGGAAATATTTTGTTCTTCACCAAACAGAAATCCAGAGCATTGATCAAGTTTCTGTCGACAGATCCTACCAAAGAATTTTAGCTACAGCTAGCTGGTGTCTGTACAAGACACTCCCTCTCTTTCTCTTCCTAAAATCATAACCGTTTAGCCACGGATGAGACTTCCCAGAGCTAATGCTTATCTCTCAGGTGCAGACAGTCACACCTGTGCTTCAAGCCGCCTGGATTTGAGCCAGCTCCAGTTTGGGAGCCATACGGCTGGATTATAATTGGATTGCACATGAGTGAATGTGCGCTTCTGAGAGAAAGGGGGAATTAGTTTTGGTTTAGCATCACATCAAAATATTACTCGCATTCAGCCAGCTTTTGAATCAGAGGCAGAATGGATGCACAGCTGTCTGCCTTGGATTGGAAAAGCATGTCCTTTATCTCTTGCAGCTGATGTATTGTGAAATTTGAGCATTTAAACACATGAGTCATCCATTTCCCTACCATGGTATTGCAAGTAGCTAATGATATACTTTGCAGCAAAAGCTTGAAAATACAGCTAGAAAAAGGAAGAAGTATTTTAACTACTGAATTACATATGCTTCCTTGCTGTTTATTTGTCCTCTGTATTGCCATCTCTTCAAAACACTGCCTGATGTGAATACACTTTTCTTTTTTGCTACACTTTTCACTGATGTGAAAGTATAGCAAAAACTTCTGTGAAGTATTCAGTAAGAAATTGCTATAAAGCGTTTGCAGACAAGAACAACAGATTATTCTTTATTTTGTATTGCAACAGTCTAATACAATTTTATATGGACAAAACAATTTTCTTGTGATTCATGGCAGGGTATGTGTAACAAGAGTCCCATTTTACAAATGACAAGTAACTCTGAGTCATGACATACTGCCAAATGGCAGGAAAAGGAAAAATAATATTGCATTTTGAAAAGTAAAATGGCAAAAGAACTCTACCACTGGATGTACTGTCTGTATTCGAAGTGGCATTTTCCAGTGTTTATTTGTGACTTGTTTTGCATGGGCAGTTACAGCTGCTAAGACACACAGAATTGTTGACAATCAGTGCAGTGGGGTTGGACTAGATGACCTTTCATAGTTTCTTCCAAGTAAAACGATTCTGTGATTTTATGAAATAGCACAACGCAGAATGATGAGAAATTAAATTGAAATGAACGAATTCTATCACAATCCCTGTTTCTACATCTGACGCACTCCTAGCGAATACTTTCTCAGGCCAGGCACAGATCTGAGCCTCAGCTGATTGTGAAAGTTTTCAGTTTTCAGCAATGAAAGTAGCCCCAAGAGATATTGTGACTCAGAGACACACCTGCAAGTTACAGTTCCTGCCCTGCTTCCTTCTGATTGTGTAGGAAGAGAGGGATGTTAGCAATCTGCTATGGAATATCCCAGCATGTGAGAGTGATACACCACTCCTGTTGGCCCAGCGGCTGCAGCCAGCAGCCCGAGGGCTGATGCCACAGCTCCAGCCCACCACTGCTGGCTTTCCACAGTCAGACATGAAGTAGCAGCAAGGTGTGCGCTTATTTACCTCTCTGTCCTAATCTGAAGTAACGAATGCACATGGAAATGCAAAGCAGAACTTACTTCCTCCTGGCCGAGCATTCACACTAAGTCTAGTTCACAGTGCGGTAGGACTTGATACTCGTATTTATGAACTGCAGAGCTACATGTGAAATCAGGCATGCAGGAGTACAACTAATTCACAAGCAACACCTTTCGTTGCATCTGTGAAACAACTGGCAGATTTTCACTTTTTAGACAGGGAGGTCAGGTGAATAAAGATTTCTCAGTATTTCAGAGGAGCAAGCATTTTCCACAACGTATGTTTGCCCAGGAAATTAAGCTTATGGTCAGAGATGACCCAGACAGTATTACAAGATGTACAAGTATTTAACAATAATTAGGATTTATTCATATGTCAGAATGGGATCTTCTCTTCAGACAAGAAAATTAATTTCATTCTCCATAGTTAAGCTAAGAATGTCTTACGGATCCATCCAATAAACAGACTAAGTCTCAATGTGTGACACGATTATTTTCTTTCTCATGTGCCTTTATTCATAAATTTTGCTTACCAACTGTATTTTTTGGAAAAAAAAACAAAGCAAAAGACTGAATTAAGATGAAACGATATCACACACACATGTTGAAAATGACAGAAGCCTTGTAATGTCTTGTCAAACTCGAAAGTTCCTGCAGTCTCACAAACCCAGTGTAAGGACTGCATCAAAAGTAACCGTAAAGAAAGCTCTGCTGCTATCAGACTGGGGAGCATAAATGCAGAGCAGAGCTAAAAAAACCAAACAAGTGAGAATACAAAAACTTGTTTGGAAATATGTCACACGCACCTTTAAGTGAATGTATGCATACTTAATGTGTGCACGGTGAAAAACTTACTCTAGATTTACAAATCTATGTTGATGTTGTTTAATGTACTCTGGTTTGGAGACCTATAATGAAAACTGCTTGCATGCCCTTTCACCATACAGGCATTACTGCTACTCCGTATATCGGATCTCAGTGTAGACTCTTCCCTTCTAACTACAGAACAAAGTTATCCCCATCGTCTGTGGAGTCCAGATAGGTTATTCTGCTGGACCATTCAAAACCGTTTCAAACTTAAAGAGGGTTGAATTTAGGTTGAATTTAAGGAAGGATTTTACAGTAAGGGTGGTGAGACAATGGAACAGGTGCCCAAAGATGTGGTTGATGCCCTGTCCCTGGAGACGCTCAAGGTCAGGCTGGACAGGGCTCTGAACAACCAGATGGAGTTGTAGGTGTCCCTACAAGTTGGATGAGATGACCTTTGAAGGTCCCTTTCACCTCCAAGGATTCTATGATTTACCAAGTGCCTACAACCTCCATTCGTTGACAATGGAGAGATCCTAAAGCAACTAAACACCCTAAAAGCTGAATTTGGCCTTTGATCATTTTCTTGGATAAACACCAATTTCTCCTTCTCTGAAATTATTTTCCTCTACTCTTAAATTGCACTCTGCGATAAAGGAATCTGTCACAGTATTTCCAGGTAGACATTCTTCCTCATTTACTTATGTCACAGTAGATTGATAACCAGAGTTCAGAAAGCCACACAAGTGTGTGTGAACGCTGTGATCTTTCCCCTGTTAAAAATCCATTGGAACATGACCATAAATTTAGTTTAATATATGAGAATGAATATTAAAAATAAGAGGGAGAGGTCGGCGTAAGAAGAGAAAGGAGGGTGTTACACAGTTTGATTAATTATTAAAACTACGTATTCTGATATCACGACAGATATACGCATGAGAAGTAGAGCTACAGTTGTAGAAAGGCATTAAGTTTGTCCGGATGTTGTTCTGGTATCTGACACAAGAGACTTGTCAGCTTTGTCAGTTCGGGAAGCTGAGTGTCAGCCTCCCAGATCTGTAGTGTCAGAAGGACAATCTGCCACTGCTTTTGATTTGCCATAGATTAAGTGAAGAGAAAGTCTAGGAAATTAAAGAGAAAATCTAACATTGAACAAAGACATGGTGATGGAGCTGACTTAGGCATGAAAGCATCTTTGCAACCGCTACAACTGGCAGCAATTTGGCAGAGCACCTTGCTGCAGAATGACAGTCTCAGGCTTTTCTCTACTTCACTTCTGCAGTTTTGGGGATACAGCCAAAGCCAGCTTGTTTCTCAGGACCCTGGAAGCTGAAATGCCTTCCAGGTTCTGCTTGCCAAAACACAGTGCTCCTCTTTCCCTAATTTTGTATCCGTTTTGCCGATTGTGTGAAGGATTCCAATGCTTCCCATCTTCTACCGTACGTATCATCACATTTATCAGCTGCAATGGACTACTTAGTGTGCTACACACTGGACCGCATTTATCTCACAGTATACAAAAATCTGGTTCTCTTCAGACACCCTCAAATGAGTGATGTAAACGTTCATTTGTGTATTTTTTCAGCTCCTTGGACAGCACTCACTTAACTTAAATCCTCACAGGGGATATCTTTTGCAGTTATCGCATTTAATAGCTAATAAAATGATGCTCCTAGTGAGAATTCTGAGTTCTCTCTTACAGATCTGTCTGAAAGTGCTCAGGGACACTTTCATGCTCTCTACTCCGAGAGCGGTTACGGAAGCCGATGGCATTTATCAGAAGAAATCCTTTCACATTCTTGTTCATGTCACTGGCTAAGTGAGGATCTGGTAGCAATTCTGAACATCTGTTTCATTCAGTTGGAAACTGTTTCAGCTTGCAAATTACAACAGCGAAGCACACTTGTTTTACAAACTGCGTCCTTGCTAGCCTTTGTTTTCCCACATTGCTGGGTGATTACGGCAGCCAGTGCTTTGCTGTACCGTGGGCACTCTGTGGGTGGAATTAAATGGATGCAGAATTGATGAGAAAAAGAGCTACCACCTTAAATTGAACACATGCTCATATATAAGGTCTGCCTTCATATTTACTCACATTTATTTAAAAGTCCTGTTTTAAAACAGCCAATATTTCACTCGCGGTTCTGATGGATAACACAGTTCCGTTACGGGCTGCTCACCGAGACCAGCAGCCACGCAGCAGATTCAGCACCTGTGAGCCACTGCTCAGCTCCCAGCCTTATCCTCCCAGCACAACAAAGCCCCGGGCTTGCAGCTGGTATGATATTTACCAATTTGCATCTGACCCTTTATTCCTCCCACTCCAACCTACGCACGCTGATATACTTGATGGCACTCAATCAAGATAAGGACAGCAGCGTATCACTGCACTTTATCACTGATTTAATTCTGAAATACTGTCACTGAGATTGCAAAGTCTCGTGCTGAGCAACTGTTACCCCCAAACTCTTTTTTGAAAACAGAAGGGAAACAAAGTGGTTCGCCTGTTCTAGAAAAATACAGTTTTTCACAACAGTTTGTTTTGTTTCGTGAATTCCAGACTCACAGAGCTCTCACAAGAACTATGATAAACACGCCGTATGGGAAACACACTACAAACTGAGGAACTCTCACGTAACCCAAATCACCGAGCTCAGGAATTCAACGCAACCAGGATGAGCTCTATGTTTCCTGCCTGGCAATACTACAGTACTTCAGAAGGATAAAATATCCTTCTATTCTATATTCTAGTGGTTGGCAACCCTGCACGTAGCAGGGTGGTTGAAACTAGATGATCATTACGGTCCTTTTCAACCCAGGCCATTCTATGATTCTACGATCCAGCATTCTCCCATCTCAGCAGCTTCTGTAACTCATCACTGCAGACACAAAGGACTAAACTCGAAACCTGTCCCTCCAACAGGTTTTTCCAAAGATAAAAGCAACGCAGTCCAGAGCTTTAAACCACACGTATGAGGAGAAGGGAGAGATGAAGGCTCTGCTCACTTCATGCAGCAGCTGATCAAAGAATCAGACTTGTTTGAGCTTTTTAAAAGGTCATCTGGTCCACCTCCCCAGCAGGTGCTCAGGGACCTGCACAGTGTCCAGGCAGAAGGTGCCATTTTTCCAGCATCCCCTTCCAGAGTGCTTATCCCACTAGAGGCTGGATTCACACGCACAGTGAATCCATAAGGATACACATGCTATTCAAGCTGGTAGATGGGACAGACAGTACTCCTGTGCCAAGCCACATCACATTAAAGAACAGAGAGCAGCAGGTGTGGCTATGTCCTGCAGCTCACGCTGCAGCAATGGGAAAGAGCTCACAGCTCCGGACGGGACACCACCACACCCACCATCACAACATGTACAGAACAAACATTTCAAAGCCCCTATATGCTGACTGTGTGGATCCCTGTGAGGAACGACACTACCAGCCCTGTCCCAGTGGAACAGATGGGTCTGAGCAGTACCCACTTCTGTGCCTTCCCTATGTTCCTCAGGAGAAGGAGAGATGTGCCTTCCAGTACTTAAAAGAAGCTTATAAGCAGGAAGGAGACCAACTTGTAACATAGGCAGAGAGCGATAGAATGACAAGGGGAAATGGCTTCTTTCTGAAAGAGGGGAGATTTAAGTTAGACGTTAGGGGGAAATTTTTTACTCAGAAGACAGTGAGGTGCTGGCACAGCTGCCCACAGAAGCTGAGAATGCCTCATCTCTGGAGGTGTTCAAAGCCAGGCTGGATGGGCCCCTGGGCAGCCTGATGTAGTTAATGAGTGGCAGCTCTGCCCAAGGCAGGGGGTTGAAACCAGATGGGCATTAAGGCCCCTTCCAACCTAAGCCATTCCATGATTCTACGACTCTATAACACAGAGCATTCACCTGCTGCCCGACCATCCTTCATCCCTAGGTCAGTGCCAGCTTCCAGGTGACTTTGCTGCCCGCCCACCTCCAGGTGCAAACCTCTGCTTTATTTCCAGCCAGGACAGGGCCCGTCTGGCTGTAAAGGGACCACATCCACACTGCACCCGGCGGGCTCTGCCACCGGCGTGTACCCCCCCCCCGTCTCACCTTGTAGACGCTGATGGGGATGTCGATGATGATGTGCAGCAAGTCACCCAGGGCCAGGCTGGCGATGAGGATGTTGGGGCCGTTCCTCATGCACTTGTTCTTGTAGATGATCCGCAACAGCGTGGAGTTGCCGATGATGCCCAGGACGAACACCAGGCATGACACCACCGTGTTGATATACTTGAAGGTCTCCTTGATCTCCGTCTGCCCGGTGCACATCGGGAGCGAACCCGAACGCGGCCGCCCTCTGCCCGCTTCCCCGCCGCCCTGGGGCAGCGCTGCCGCCCAGGAGGCGTTGGGTTCGGCTCCGCGCGGCGCTGGAGGTGCGGCCGTCGGGGGGGTTCGGTCGTCCGCCGCAGGGCTCAGCCGCCCGGGAGCCGGCGGGCGCAGGGCTCCGTCGCCCTCGGCGGCGGCGGGGCGGCGGCCGAGCAGCAGCAGCAAGAGGGCGGGCAGCAGCCAGAGGCGGGCGGCGGGCATGGCCCCGAGCCGCGCGGTGAGCGGCGACGGGAAGCGAGCGCGGGGCCGCAGCGAGCGCCGCCGGAGCGAAGGGAAAAAACGTGAGCGGGAGGAACCGCTCCGTTCCCGCGCCTCCCGCTCCGCTCCCCCCTGCCGGGCCGGGTCGGGTCCGGCCGGGTCTCCCCGCCCGCCGCCTACGGGGCTGCGGCTGCCGAGCGAGGGAAACGCGCTCCGCCGGTCGCTCCCCGCCCCGTCCGGCTGCCGCCACTCGCCCCGCGCCGCGGCCAGAGGGACCCGGCGGCTGTCAGCGGCGCAGCCAAAGCCGGCGGCTAAAACCCAGGCGGCGGGGCAGGGCCCCCCTTTTTCTAAAACATAGGCCCGCATCCGACCCGTTCGTCACGGCCAGACCCCACCCGCGCCTCCCGCCCCTCTCGCCGCCCTCCTCCTGCCCCGCTGGGGGCTGCCCGCCCGCCCCGCGCCTCCCTGCGTCCGTCCTCCGCCTCCTGCGCCAGGTGCGTCGGCCTCAGCCACAGCAGCGCTGAGGTGTCACAGCGGTTTTCAAAGCGACGCAGTTTTTGGCATTGTCACAGGTCGCCTGTGGGAAGGAGGAGGGTTTTTCCCTGCCGGTCTTCTCCCCGGGACCCCTCCCCAGCCTTGAGGGAGAGGCGTTTCCCTCCGCGTCGTGACCGCTACGAACCCGTGCGATGTAGCGCGGTTATATCACCGCTGCGGTAAGCCTCAGCGATGCCTCTGATCTCAGCTCCTTCCAGTTTCGGGGCCCTTCCTTCAGCGAAGTGTAAGGGAAGGAGATCGTTGCGCAGGGTCTTGTGTAAGCGAGAGCCGCCTCTGAAGGTTGGAAACAACTGCATGTCCAGCTGAAATGAATGTGAGGCTGTTTCCGACAGACCTACGTGCCTCTTCCCAGTCTCTTCTTAATCACCCTGGAAGCTAAAAGGCATATGCAGAGGGTGGATGAGTAAACGCTGCTTTCGTGACCAACTCACCTACATCACTGATGTACGCCCAAAGGGGAAAACAACAGAAAAGAAACGTTTCTTTCAAGCTCACTTCATTTGCTGGTCTGATCTCTCATCTTTCCAGCATCTCCTGCTAACGTCTCCTGAAGCCACAGTAGCAGACAGCCTTTTCCCTTTCTCATTTAACTGCACTGTCTTATGTCCATCTTTGTTGAAGTTGGCCATATCCAGCATCTTTCCCATTAAATCACTCTCGATCCGTTTCTTAATGTAGTGGCACTTTCATTTTTCTCCTATTTTGCATTTGTGAAATGAAGGCGCCGCAATCACTTCTCAGCTGCAGGAGTGTAGCTGGAGGTTAATTGCACTCCAGCTGGAAAAGTGATCTTTCCAGGTTCAGCCTTTTTCCAGTTATATTTTGCAGTAGGATACATTCAGCTCTGCATGACACAAGTGTGAGATTGGAAGAACCCCGAGATACGTGCGCTTCTGGTCCTTTGGTTTTCACTTCTGCATTTCCAGTTCTGCAGTCAGTGTTTGCAGCGCTGATTTTTATTACACTAAATGCTATTAGCATAGCATTAACTTTTAGTTGGAAATAAGTTCTGAAGACCCGAGAGCATACTTTCAGTATCTAAAGGGGGGCTGTAAGAAAGAAGGGGACAGACTCTAGCAAGGTCTGGTGTGACAGGACAAGGGGAAATGGCTTCAAACTGAAAGAGGGGAGATTAAGATAGGATGTAAGGAAGATGTTTTTTACAGTAAGGGTAGTGAGGCACTGGAACAGGTTACCCATAGAGGTGGTGGATGCCCTATCCTAGGAGACATCCAAGGTCAGGCTGTACAGGGCTCTGAGCAACCTGATGTAGCTGTAGGTGTCTCTGTTCATTGCAGGGGAGTTGGACCAGATGGCCTTTAGGGGTCCCTTCCAACTCAAACGATTCTATGATTCTTTGAAATGCTTCTGACTAGCAAGATTGTTTTGTACATCTAGAAGGTTTCTATGCTGATCCTGACCATCAAGAAATAGAGGTAGAGTGGTCACACACAGATATGTTTGCCAACTTTTTTGTTAGCTCAGTTCCACTGGATATGTTTCTTACTGTTTGTGAGTGTTTATTTCGGATTCAGAGTTATTAGTAATTGCAATTTAGATTCAGGAAGTTGTAGTAATGTCATTAGTGCAGGCAGAACTCCAGACAGCTGCTGATACCTGAGTTTGTTTTAGTTTTGTTGTTGTTGTTGTTGTTTTGGGGTTTTTTTTTTTTTTTTCCATTCTCTGACTTATAGAGTTTGGAATACTTGAGAAATTTAAAAAAGACAGTATGCTATGATACAAATCTCCTTTCAATAGTGAAAAAGGAAAGTTCAGTTCCACATAATATATAGACTGGCAAATCAATCGTAGCATAAATGAAGAAGCAGCTAACATTAACCTAGATTGTAACAGGAGAAAAACATCTTTAAATAAATAGACTGTTTATCTTAAGTGGTCCAAATCACTAATATCGTAACTACTGATTAAGGTTGTTAATTATAAAATAAGTTCTATGTTGAATTGTACGAAATTCATCACAGATGATGCAAACTTCTGCTCATGTATCTGACTCGCTTTCCTTTTTTTCCCCCCAGAAAACAGATATACTCCTGACCTACCTAAAGTTCATTTTTTTACAAAGTGAGGGAAGTTCAGTCACCATCTAATATATCCTCGAGGCTTGCTTCAATATTTTCTGTACTTCCACTTCATTTTCTACTAACAGCTTATGAACTATAGCTAGTGACTCTCTTAATTGTAAGTCAGATGTAACATGTTCATCAATGACTGATCACAGAATCACAGGGGTTGGAAGGGACCTCACAAGATCATTGAGTCCAAACCCTTGCTGAAGACGGTGCCCTGCAATATAGTGGCTGATAATGCTCTGACATTTGTTTTGGAACCTCGTACACAAACTAGACTGGATAGCTTGTAGCCACCACCAGGATGATTTTCAACAAAATACAGGTTTTTAGAATGATGCCACTATGTGTAGAATAAATCATGCAAAGTGGTCAAGATCGTGGCATCAGACATTCCATTTATGAAGGTGACGAAACACACCTCAGGAATGTGTATTTCAATGCATGCTGTATTCACTGAACAAATGCATGAGCTTGCTGGTACTTTTGCAAATCTCATTCATTTTCTGTTTATATTGTTCAGTAACTAAGTAGCTTTGGAAATCTGCTGCATCAGATCTGCTTTTGTTTTTATTGAGCCCAGTGGAAATTTGCCTGCTAACTGGGCAAGTTCCGGAAGAACAGAAAGAATAGCCACCTCTGTGTGAGCTGCTCATCGGGTGTGCGTGCATTAGAAATAGTCTAATTCTATTCTATTAGGATAGTCTATTCTATTAGAATAGAAATGGACGGCAGGAGCAGGGAGGTAATCCTCCGGATCATCTAGTCCAACTGCACTGCAGTGAACAGGGACACCTACAGCTACGTCAGGTTGCTGAGAGCACCATCCAGCCTGATCTTGAATGTCTCCAGGGATAGAGCATTCACCACCCCTCTAGGCAACCCTTATTATAAGTGCCCTTATTGTAAAAAAAAACTTCTTCCTTATATCCAGTCTAAATTTCCTCTCTTTTAGTTTTTTTTTGCTAAAAATTGCTAGAATGAAGAAAACCAAGTTGTGAAATAAAAGAGGGCCAGGCAGATATCTTCAGGTTGACAGACTCTATTTTTCTTCATGCATCCCCTGTTTGCAATTGTTCCAACTACCTCCATACCAAATCTGTTCCTGTGGGGGCAGCCCTACACAGGGCTGAGGAGAGCCAGTTCTTGACACCAGAGCTTCTTCTGCACAGTATCATGGCAGCCCATCCTAACAGCTGAAGTAATACCTGGGAACTTCTGCATGACTTGAAGAGTCACCCTCATTTCTAAGACAGGTTTTCCTTCAAGGGGACTTCTATCAAACCCTACCAATATATACTCCTACATGCATAAGATGTGCAGAAGTCTTACATGTCTAAATAGGTCTCCACTGTTCAGACATTTGGAGAAGCTTCTCACTTTTATTTCAAACAAGTATTGGACTGTAGATTAAAAAATGTTGGCAATGTATTTCCATGGGAAAAGCTGTGTAGTTCATTAGCTCTCAATGCAGAGAAAGGTGAGGCAGTCTCTTCTATCCCACTTCTGAAGATTGAAACTGCATGATACTATTAGGAATCTCTCAATACTACATGCCATGCTTATCATGCTTTTTGTAGGAGTTATCTGGGAGACCTAGTTCATCACCTCATGATTTGGAACCACCTTTTATCACATCTGTACAGATATTTGCTGAGATTGGTACTTCAATTATACTTTTCGAGGTACTGGTGAAGGATTTATATTCTACATACACATTCTGTAGTTACTACAGATGCATTACTTCTTAGGGACTCGTCAAATATAGTCCTTACAATATTGAATACAGATATATGTTTTTGTTATATTGTTTGTTTTGCAGCAATATGTAGTCTTCACCAGTTAAAAAAATGTGGTCATGAAGTAAGACCTACTTTGCCCTTTATATGATAAAGACGTAAACTGAATGTTCTTTTACGCACATTTGTGGTTAGTTCTAGGAGGTCCTATACTGTTAGCTAAAAGAAAACTAGAATTCTATTTTCAGATGTTGCTGGTGTGGGGTTTTTTTTTGTTTTGTTTTTGTTTTGTTTTGCTTTGCTGTTTTTTGCTGTTGTTTTTTGTTTTGTTTTATAGAAGATGGTTACTGTAAGAAGTCTCAAACCCTAACTTTATTATTGATGTTACCAATATGATTCTAGCTTCAAAATCTTCCATTTCACTCCATACATATTTCTCATTATTTCAGCACATTGGGAGCTTAAATACCAAAGTGGATTCTTTTGCTTGAGTGCACTGCCACAATTAAAATAATCCTTTAATATAACCTGTATAGGCATTGATTCACAACAACAAGTCCTCTATAAAAAGAGATCATCCTGTCGCTACACAAAAGACATTTATTTAGTTTACTGTCCTTTCTTTCCCCAGGTGCACTGGAACCACCTTCTTCTTTCTCTTTCTCTTTCTCTTTCTCTTTCTCTTTCTCTTTCTCTTTCTCTTTCTCTTTCTCTTTCTCTTTCTCTTTCTTCTTTCATTTTCCCTTTCCCTTTCCTTTTCTCCTTTTCCCATTCCCCCTTCTCTCTCTCTCTCTTTCTTTCTTTCTTTTTTTTTAGAATCCATTTTGGGTTCTAAATGTTTTGACTTTGTGTGACATCTCCTGGAGTCTCTGGTCCTTCAGATGAACTAGCTTGGTAGCCATTGGTACCATCATGACAACACTTCACAGAATTACAGAGCTGCTGAGGTTGGAAAGGACTCCTTCTTCCAGCTTGTCCAACCCTCTTTCAAGCAGGGACACCCATAGTAGGGTGCCCAGGCCCATGTCCAGGTAGCTTTTAAATATCTCCAAGGTGGGAGACTCTGTCTCTGGACAACATATGCCAGTGCTCAGATGCCCTCACAATAAAATGTTTCACGGTGTTCAGAGGAAACAACCTGTTTGTTCCCATTGTCTCTTGTCCTGACATTGGGCACCAATGAAAAGGGCCTGGCATCTTCTCTGCAGATATCTATACATGCTGTCAAGATTCCCCTCTGAGCGTCCTCTTCCCCAACTGAACAGTGCCAGCTCTCTCAGCCTCTCCTCGTATGAAGGATTCTCTAACCCTTTAATCATCTTCACTGAACTCTATCTAGTAGCTCCATGTCTTTCTTGTACGGGGGAGCCCGGAACTCTCCGTATGGCTTGCATAGACTTGTGCTCTATTATACCCATTCCACTTATAACCATTAACAAAAAATTGCCTTTCTTGTTTCTGAGTCTGCAAACTTAACAGTAAATCTCTGTAGATTCATTTGGTTATGTATTCATTCTCAAATCAAGCCACTGTTCTCTGAAGTGGACCTCTTTGCTCCTAATGGCAATCTATTTTTTTTTTCTCCAGGAAGTTGGGTATTCTTGTTTCAGGAGGAACTTTCCAAAGTTACTTCCCACTCAAAAATACATTTTGATTTCTTCAAGGCACAGTTCCCCCAACTTATTTTTAGCTCTCTCCCTATCCTTGACCTTTACAAATCATCTTTTAGTGACCTTCCTTTCATGACCCTTCCTTCCCTCTCTTCTTTGCTAGAGAAGTGTCCCTATACCTTTTTTTCTTGAGCTTCCAGGCCAACATAATTATATTCTCCCCAGCGTCAATTAGAAATGAGCTCCTTGCCACTCCTCTCACACTTTCTTTGAGCCAGAAACATTCTACAGCTTTCCAAATAAGCTTCTCTAATATTGCACACTCTGCATTCTAAATTAATTTTTCCACTGTTTGCACTGGGTACAAATATAGTATTCAAGGTTCTGCGCTATCTCTTTTGTTTTGTTAACTATACTCTGAAGCTATTTTTTTTCACTTTTTTCCTGACCTTTTTTGACTTTTTCATCCAGTCATTGAAACTGCGCTTCTGGCATTTCTCTTCCTGTGATATCTCATGTACTTAATGTAACCTTGACCTCATCTACTGAAATTTTTCCATAGAAGAATTTGAACTTTCTTGGAAGCCAAAGAGACAGAATGCTGTTTCTTAGAGCAATCCTCTGGTTTCTTCTCCAGTTCCCCTTCATCAAAGCTTCTGAGTATGACATGAATCTAGAATCTGAGTATGACAAGACCCAGAGAGACCTCCACATTCACATACGTGCAGACCAACAGTATGATCCAGGTATTTCCAGGTTCTGGAAAAAAAAAAAGGTATTCGAATGTCAGTGCTGTACTCCTACTTGTTCTTCATAAATTAGATTTGTGGATCTTTCTTCTACTACGTCATTTTTTATCTCCGGAATCTTGATTTTGCTCATTTTCTATTTTCAGAGGCTTGAAACTCCTCTAAGTCCTTCACAAAGCCAGTGTCTTCTTATAGACATATTTATTGTCTTCTCCACCATAACTGAATGAGGGTTGTAATTCTACCATAAGCAGGCAGAATAAAGTTCTTCTAATTCTCTACTGAAATTTCAGCTTTAGATTCCAGGAGGACTCTACACCTAGGTGACGAAGCCTTAGAGAGGTAGCTCCAAGCTTAACTTCAATCCAAGTGTCTCTTGATACTCACTGTTCTCAAGAAATAAATTCTTCATGTAAATAGTCTACAACTTTGAAAATGACAAGTAGTTGTGATTTTCATGATGCTTCTGCCTCATATCATTCTCACCATTCCAAGTTTTGACCACCACTCATTTCTCATTCTCCATGATGCGAGTGGCTTACAAAGCCAATTCTAGCTCACCTTCATCTCTCTGTGCTCATTAATTTGCACAGTAGAGCAAATAGTTAATGAAGTTACCTCTTTGCCTTGTGTGCCTCTTCTCTGGTGTGTCTGACATTTATATGTGACTGACTTTCAGAATGAGACCATATAAAATGTACATAGAAACTGAACAGAAATTCACATAATTGCATCACATCGTATTATCTGAAGTATGCATTCAGTTTGATTAAGCAAACTCAGCTGACTTCGTTTTGGAAACAGCTTTAATTCACAGAAAACTCAGTCTACGGTCACTTCTACAATTTTGGTTTCTAGTCAGGACAGTAATTGTGCAATAGATATATTTCACTTGTTTCCTTGCCCCTTCTGTGCTTGTTTTTTTGTTGTAGGAATTAGAGGCAGAAACTTAAGTGATAATAAAGAAAAGCAAGTGTAAATATTGCAGATTCTAAAGGGTCATTCTAATTTGGGAGGAATGACAGAGAAGGTTTTCTTATATCTGAGCCATTTCCCCTATTTCTACTCATTGTCAGCAGAAAGAACTTGCTCCTATTATGTTAAAAATAAAGTGCCAGAGTTGTATTTTTAGTCAAATATAAGAGAATGATAACCCTTTAGCCCATGTCCTCACTACAGATGCATTGCCTCCTTATTCTGATGACGTGAATGAGGATCGCTGCTTCCTCTATTTTAGACACAGAATGCCCTTGCAAACAAGACACTTTATTTTAGTGGGAATTTCCTGGATAAATACAAGTTGCATCCCTCAGACATGATTCCTGTGCATTATGATTGATGCAACCCTTCCTTTGAATCACTTAACTGAAATGCACATTTCTTTCATAGTTGTGTTATGCCAGAAGCCCAGATGCAAAGGGCAAAAAGCCATGAGAATTAGGGCAAGGAAGATAAAATACTATAACATTTAAGAATGTAATTGCAATTTTCTCTGTTGTATGATTCCTTTATAGCAACATCTAATTTGCCAAAAGTTACTTGTTAGTGCCAATGTAACCAGCTTAATTCCTAATAAATTTATATCTCTTTTAGGAATTGAGAAGTGTAGCAGTGCAGATTTACTGCTGCTTGTTGGTGGTTAGGGCTAGTTAGTACTGATATACATCAGACCAGCAATGTGTCTGCCAGTGTATCTCTGTGCTTGCCCTCACTGATAAGAAAAGAGACAATTTGCTGCATTTCTCATCACTCTTTCTTTTGGCTGCTATTTTAGGGAACACTTTTACCCCTTTTAAGATTTTAACCCCAACAAGCTCTACAGGCCAAAGAGAAAACTGATGAGTATATTTCTTGCATCAGGAACAAAAAAGTAGGTAACAGAGAAATTTTTTCCTTCCCTAACTTTTTCATGGTAGCTGCAAACATGTACATCTGTGGTTCCTACATATCAATGGCTGATTGATGAAAATGGTCTTGAGAATGTTAGTCAGAGGACAATCTACAAGGGCTTCACATCCCTCTTATTGCCTCCCCTTTGGCAGGTGACTTGCTTCAAGGGTGCATTAGTCTGTTAAGCACCATGAACAGTTACATATCTAAACACTGTAGTGCAAGTGCAAGATTTGGCAAACGAGTAATTCTACGTTTTTCTTATGAACTAATGTATGGGTAAAACTGTTTAGTGAACACCTGCACCACAGTGTTGTTACATCTGTGCTAGCTATTGCTGTGCTAAATAATGCCTGGGTGTTTTATGGGGATAATGTGTGATACAGACTGTTACAGTTAGAAATCTGGACACAACCACCTTGGTTTGTGTGTAAAGGAAGAGCATTTAGATGCCTATAAGTACGCTGAGTCATGCCAGGTCTGGGGATAATTCTATTTATTGGTGCTGGTATGAACTGCATGTTTCAGGGAAGCCTCAAAGACAGGGTTATGGTTGAAAGTGGAGTTGTCTTCTGTCTAGGGAGGAATGTCATGCAGTTGTGAGCAACTCATCTCAAATATAAACAGGTGGAGCTTTCACAGTCAGATCTGGATCAACTTATAACAAAGGCAACGTATAGATGAGCAGCTGAAAGAAAAGGGTCATCTGGCAAAAAACAGGAGAGTTTCAGACTCAGCTGAGGGGATTGACAGCTGTAGACTAGGAAAGAGGAAAAGTCTATCCAATTTTAGATCTAGATGTAGAGCCATCAAAATAAGTTAATGGATCACTGCAGGCTGGCTGTAGAATATCTGTGCATCCCTGTGCTGTGTCTCAAAGAGTCTGATGCAAATGAGGCCTTCAGCAATGACTAGGCAACTGTGGGCAGATTCTGGCTAAATGGAGCTTTGTTTTTCCTGATTTCCTTGCTTCTCTACAAAATGTATGCTGGAGGCTGTACTCCACTTGAGAATGATTTCAGAGCTAGACATCTGCGTGAAGGGTTCTGAACCTGAAGTAGCTTCTATTTCTCTGCTTGAATGAAACCAGGTGCCTCTGAAGGTGATTAATTGCATCCGCAGATTAGGGCATAAAACTGCTCAGGAGATTTGTCTTCTGGATTATCTACTACTCTCTACTTGTTGAGTCTATTGAGAGCACAGTGGCTAGCTCAGAATTAATTGTCAAGATTCTAGGTATTTCAGACTAGGTGAGATGAATACCAGTGTCTGAGCTTTAGTTCAGGAAGAATGTTTAGGATAGGATTACATAAGTTAAAAAGATAATAAGCTTTTTTTCCAACTCCTGTTAGTTGAACTTCTTGAGATTCCTCATCTTTCCACATTTTATCACATAAACTTTATACTTGATCAAAAGCAAATTACGTGACAGAGCCTCTTTTGTCATTAAAGACTCTGCTCAATATCTGTGTCCTGCCACATTAATTAGCCATGTGTAACTTCAGTCACCGCAAGTAAATTAGGATTAATTTTTCTAGAAAACATGTTATTGCCTGTTCCTTAGTTCCCATTTCTAAAACGGTTGTCAGAGCATAATACATACTTTGATTTAAATAGGTTAATATTCATGGACAAGAGGAAACATTTCCTTTATCTCTATTTTTGGTGGTAGAAACTAGCCAAAAGCTCAGACCAAGACAAACTTTTTACTGGCATTGAGTCAAATAATTTTGATGCAGTCCTACTCTTCTGAAAATCAGTAACATCTCTCCCATTGGGCTTCTGGAGATACAGGATAGGATCATTAATAATAAATATTTTTGATTAATTCAATTATCTAAGTTAAAAACATTGATACCAAAAGAAATAAATCATCAGAGTGAGATATTTTCTGGACAAAATCCAGGTAAAGCAAAGGAGACAGGATATTCTACATTATGGCAAAAATCTTTTTTTTTAATTTGAGAAGGCAGTGTACTCTGATAAATTTTACTGAATATCATGACGATGAAAATGTTCCAGAAGGTCTGAAAATGTAGAAATCATTACTGTACAAAAAGTAAGTTGAATGGATTTGATGACCTGAACTATCTATATTGGGATTTCACAAATAACACTGAAAATAGGTATTGACTGGAGAATCTTAAATGGTCATGCAGACCACGCAAGTAGTTGGAAAAATATACAGTGGAAGTCATTTGAATTTAGAATTTGTTTTCCTAGAACTCCTAGATTCAGTAGGAAATAACAAAATCTGCAGAGAGATTTGGGAAATCAATGTCTGCTGAGTAAGATTTGGGCAATCTGCAGGACTTCCCTGTCCTAATGACAACAAAGGAAGCTTAGAGCAATAATGCTCTTAATTTAGATATCTCTTTAATCATCCACCTATTAGAAAACTAAATAGTGTGTTTTGATGTCATCAGTCCAATTTAACAGTATAGTGACAAGGAGGGAAAGATATTGGAAAGGAAATTATGGAATTGATGGTTTTGCAAAGCTTGAGACATCATCACTTTGGACAGACGAAAAACTTAATAATGAAATTATCATTATCACAGCACAGAATGGTTATTTTCTAGTAAAACTACTATGGGAAATCTTTCACTTTCCCCACTACATTTCTGCTATCACTTTAATAGTTTTTTTTAAGTCTGGTTTACGGAAGGGCTCTCTCTGTGTGTCCCTTTCACAATTGAAAAAAAAAAGAAAGAAAGAAAGAAAGAAAGAAAAAAGAAGAAAAAAAAAAAGGAAGAAAATAAAAAGATTTCTTTCAACTATACATCAGTGCTTGTGTATGACCCCAGATATGATAACCTTAGGCATATGTTGTACGTTTTCATCTCAGGCAACTGATTCTCATAGCACAATGACAGGAATTCAAGTTAGTAAGTAACAGGACTTTTATTTCCCCAGAGATAGAAGTGTGGAAGTCAAGGGAAATACAATGACGTTGTTAATGTTGTATTTATAACTGTTAGTAGTCCCACCCTCGGCTTCATTGTCTGAAGTGCTACTGTTATTTTCATAAAAAGCACAGCAGGCATTTTCTATTTTATACCAATGATTTATTTCTACATGTGAGGAAAAAACATTTGTATTGGCTGTTAGCGATCCACTGAAACAATCTTGTCACGATGTTTTATACTTTAAAGCTCTAGTAAGCTAGTTAATAATTGGGCATCCTTTTGAAGGCTTAAGATTTCAAGCATTAATTTTCATATCACAAAAGATAATCCAACTTTAACCATTACTTCTGTGCTGACAAATATTCTTGCTAAAGGTGGAAAAACCGATGCAAAGGTGTTAGTGACTTCAATAAAGCCACCACTGGAGTTGGCTGTTGATACAACAAATCAGCTCCTAATTCCTAACATGATTCTAGGCGTTTGAATTTGAATCATAAGTTCCTTTTTTCTTCTTTCTGTGGATTTTTTTCCGTTTTCAATTTTTTTACTCTTTTCTTGTTCTTCTCTCTTAATTTCTTTCTTCTGCCATTCCTTTTGCCATGTTCAAGTGTAACATAAAGAGGATATGCAGTCACTATAGAGTCTTTTTTAAGTATGATTTCCTACTTTAGCATAATTGGTTGGTAATTTTTCAGTATAATTCCTAATACTTTAAAAAAAATAATTTATGTTATTTAAAAAAATGAGACTGTAGGAAACACAGTTAGTCTCATCATTGAAATGAACTAACTAAAAACCCTTTCCAAAATCAAACCAATCAAATTGGGTTAATTTGATTTTAAAATGGTTACAGGGTGTTATTTGCTAGTGGATCATTTATGTGTTTGTCAGTATATTCTAAGGAATTTTCATACATTTGTGGCCCAGCCAAATATAGGAATCTTTTGAGAGAAGCTTATTACATGAGATTGTCATGAAACATGACTTGATTAAGTTCAAAAGACTTTTAAATAATCATTTGGACATTTGTTGGTTTATCCAAGCTCACTAGAGTTCACCCATGATCTTCTGTACGAAAACACCTCATTAAGTACTTAAGTAGTTCCCGAGTCTGAAATGAATGCAACCTGACAGAAACATCACAAATCTTTGTTATGTGGTTTTAAATATCCAACCAAAGTAAGTGCATTCATAGCAAATTACAAGATTCAGCTGCTGATTAACTAAACTATGATTTGGGAATGTAACAGAAAAAGGTGTTTTACAGATCATGCAACATATTTCCTTCATGAGACCACTCAAAATAAAGGAAGTCTTGTTCCACCTCAAAAGAATCCTGTGAACTCGAGTTAGATAAACTCTTGCCAGGATTATAAAACACGGCTGGCCCCTGAACTGATGTGTGAAGGTAGACTTGGAAGGTTTCTTTGAATGATATCAGAAGAAAAGTACTTAACAAATAATCAGGAAGCTGAAAAAAGTGTTTAATGTATTTTAAATTATGGAGTTAGGGACTTCACACATCACCACAAATAACCACGGATGAATACAAGAAGATTCATTCTGAATTCTCTCTTAAATAAAGGAGCTTCTTGAGAGCTGTGGACTGAAAAGGGGAATTATACCTCACTGGGTGAAAACTTCTTTGGACTTCTCACCTGAAACATTCATCAACCTAGAAAGAAAGAGAATTTGGCTTTACCAGAATGAAGTTATTAAAGAGGGAATTTGAAACGGCTTCTACATCTTACATGAACAGGTTAAACTCACTGACAGAGAGACTTCGGGTAACTGATTGCAAAAATAGAAATTATTATAAAGTTGGCAGGTGTTTCATGTTTGTTGCGGTTCATTTTGGATTATCATGTAGGAGTTCCAATGACCTGTGTTCTGCTCTCTTCCCACATTCTCAGTAGTCAGTTAGCAAAAGACAATGACTGAAGTTTAGAGGGCTTGTGGAAAAAATATATGGTGAATATGACAAGTTGAAAAGCTAGGTAAGATGTAGCTCGAGGTGCTCTTTCATACTAAATATTTGAAACTTACCTACATTCTTGTCCTATTCTGTCCCAGCTTTTTTCTTATACTTACCCAGTTACTTCTCATCCTTCCTTTGAAAGCCTTAACCTATGAGGCTTCATTTGTTGTCATCAAAGATCTCAAATCACAGAATGGCTGAGATAGGAGGGGACCTCTCTCTGGAGGCTCTCTGGTCCAAACCCCTTCTCAAACAAGGCCACCTGGAGAAGGTTGCCCAAGATGATGCCTAGATGGCTTTTAGGTATCTACAGGCTGGGAGATTCCACGACATCTCTGGGAGACCTGAGCCAGTGGTCAGTTCTTTCACAACAAATAAGTGTTTTCTAACGTTGAGATGGAACAGAGATGAGGAGAGTAGTCTGGATTTCCCCTCTAAGGAAAGGAGGGGAGGGGAGAATAGTTCAGTTGAAAGGGACCTACAAAGGTCATCAAATCCATCTACCTGACCACTTCAGGGCTAAACAAAAATTAAAGTGTATTATTGAGGGCATTATCCAAATGCTTCTTGAATACTGACAGGCTTGGAGAATCAACCACTTCACCAGGAAGCCTGTTCTAGTGTTTGATCACCCTTACTATAAACATATTTTTCTTAATATCTAGTCTGAATATTTATCCTCTGGTGCAGCTTTCTGGCAAATATGCATATCCTATCATTAGTTACATAAAGTTGTGTGGCTTTCCTGTGCTCTGAGATAAATACTAAAGTAAAAGGCTACAGAGATGGTAGAAAATCAAAGCCTATTTCAGTTATTCATTTATCAGTATGAACAGACTGTCTGAATGAGAATTAGTATTAGTCTCAATTTATATGACTGTGTGGACAGAATTGAATAGATGGATACCATACTGGTCCTGGTAAAATATATTTGTGCCACTGATACAGAGATAAGACTTTAATGGATACTTTTCAGTGCATAGTTCAGGGTCTGTTCAGCAGTAATAAATTTTCTGTCTGAGGAAAAGTCATACAGTAACAAATGTTAAGTTTAGAACATCTGAAAGATCTTTTCTATGTCTGCTGAGATCACACTGCCTCCTACCTAATAAACTCATGAAAACATTTTCTATCACCAGCAGTAATGTCAACAACATCATTCTTTTTTAGTGTTAAAAGCAAGTTAGAAGTGATCTATACATGCCTAAATATGTCTAGACATGATTATCATTTGTATTATTGATGATTATTTAATTACGTGATTTTATGGGCAAAAAACTGGTCTAAAGGTTTCTGATAGTTCATTTAATACATAAGACACTGTCAACATGTTTCTTTCTGTTTTGAATTCTGAACATTTATACATACTTGGTTCTACTGTGCTTTCTTTATCTTTTTTCTTTTCCTTTGACTATGGCTGAAATGCAGAAAACACCAAAGAATTAAAAGCCCCAAATAATTAAATATTAATAATTTTTGAGGCAAGAAGGAATTGTTAAAATATATTAAAATGCTGGTTATACTATACACTCACTTCATCTTTCAAAACTGACTGGGATTCTTCATGAGACTTCGAGGATTTTATACAACTTTTCTTTCCCCATGAAAATTTGTTCATTTGTGGTCCCTTGAGAATTTTTTCTTCTCTCTTTCCAGTAATACAGGAGACAAACCGGTGAAGCCTTACTGGACCTGGTGTTCAATAATGCAGAGGAGAGCATTACAGAGGTTAAGATTGGAGGCAGCCTGGCCTGTAGTGACCATGCCTTGGTGGAGTTTGTGATCCTGAAGAATGCGGGTCTGGCAAAAAGCAGAGCTAGGACCCTGTGCTTTAGGAGAGCAAACTTCTGTCTGATCAAGGAACTGCTGAGTGGGATCCCCTGGGAAACTGTCCTTAAGGGCATGGGCACAGAACAGAGCTAGCAGCTTTTTAAGGATACCCTTCCGAGAGCACAGCGGCTCTCTGTCCCCCAGCAGAAGAAGCTGAACAGGGGAGGCAGGCGGCCATCATGGCTGTGCAAGGACCTGCAGCTTAAACTGAGAGAAAAGAGGGAAATGTACAGGAAGTGGAAACAGGGTTGTATATACTGGGAGGAATACAGGGCTGTTGTCTGTGTGTGTAGAGATAGGATTAGGAAAGCCAAGGTGCAGATGGAGCTGAACTTGGCAAGGGATGTGAAAGATAACAAGAAGGGGTTCTACAGGTACATAGGCAGGAGGAGACAGACCAAGAAGAGCATTCCCCCTCTGATGAAAGGTAATGGGGAGCTGGCTTCCCCAGACATAGAAAAAGCTGAGGTACTCAGTGAGTGTTCTGCCTCAGTCTTCACGGGTGGTCAGGCTTCTGGTGTCTGCCAGGACCATGAGCCTCTAGGTGAGGGTGTGGGGAGTGGTTTCTGTCCCACTGTAACAGTGAAACAAGTCTGAGTCCTCCTCATGAAACTGAATGTGTTATAAGTGCCCCATGGGTATATCCATGGGGCTGGATGATATCCATCCTAGGGTTCTGGGAGAGATGGCTGATGTGGTTGCCGGGCCGCTCTCCATCATATTTGAAAATTCACGGCTGTCTGGTGAAGTCCCAGTGACTGGAAAAAGGGAAATGTTCCTCCCATTTTTAAGAAAGGGAGAAAGGAAGACCTGGGGAACTACAGGCTGGTGAACCTCACTTCTGTGCCTGGGAAGATCATGGAGCACATCCTCCTAGAAGCTATGTTAAGGCACATACGAGATGAAGAGGTGATTTGAGACAGCCAGCATGGCTTCACCAAGGTCAGATTGTGCCTGACCAATCTGGTGGCCTTCTATGATGGAGTGACAGCTTCGGTGGATGGGAGAAGGGTGATGGATGTCATCTCCCTGGACTTCTGCAAGGCCTTTGACATGGTCCTTCCCCACATCCTTCTCTCTAAATTGGAGCGGTGTGGATTTGAAGGATGGACTGTTGGGTGGATTAGGAATTGGCTGGCTGGATGCAGCCAAAGGGTTGTGACTAATGGTTCTGTGTTATGGTGGAGGTCAGTCACAAGTGGTGTCCCTCAGGGGTTGGTCTTAGGGCCAATGCTCTTCAACATCTTCATCACTGACACAGATGATGGCATTGAGTGCACCCTCAGCAAGTTTGTGGATGACACCAAGCTGAGCGTTGCAGTCAATACATTGGTAGGAAAATAAGCCATCCGGAGGGCCATAGTCAGGCTGGAGAAGTAGGCCCATGAAAACCTAATGAGGTTCAATAAAGCCAAGTGCAGGGTGCTGCACTTGAGTTGGGGCAATCCCACGTATTTATATAAACTGGGGGAAGATCTCCTTGAGAGCAGCCCTGTGGAGAAGGACTTGGGGGTTCTGGTGGACAAGAAGCTGGACATGAGCCAGCAGTGCGCACTTGCAGCCTGAAAGGCCAGTTGTGTTGTGAGCTGCATTAAAAAAGGGGTGGCCAGCAGGGAGAGGGAGGTGATTGTGCCTTTACTCAGCTCTTGTGAGGCCCCATCTGGAGTACTGCATCCAGGCCTGGGGCCCCCAGTACAGGAAGGACATGGAGTTCTTGGAGCAGGTCCACAGGAGGTCCACTAGGATGATCAGAGGGCTGGAGCACCTCTCTTATTAAGAAAGGTTGAGGGAACTGGGCTTGTTTAGCTTAGAGAAGAGAAGGCTCTGGGGAGACCTCACTGGAGTCTTCCAGTACTTGAAGGGAACATATACACAGGAAAGGAAATGGCTGTTTACGAGGGTAGACAGTGATAGGACAAGGGGGAATGGTTTTAAACTGAGACAGGGGAGGTTTAGGTTGGATATTAGGAAGAAGTTTTTCACTCAGAAGGTGGTGACCCGCTGCAACAGATTGCCCAAGGAGGTTGTGGATGCCCCATCCCTGGAGGCATTGATGGCCAGGCTGGATGTGGCTCTGGGCAGCCTGGTCTAGTGGTTGGTGACCCTGCCCATAGCAGCGGTGTTGAAAGTAGATGAGTATTGTAGTGTTTTTCAACCCAGGCCATTCTATGATTCTGTGTGTTTTGGCACATGTGATTCTTTTTTGTCCAAGATACTTTATCTACAGTTATCTCACTCATTTGAAATTACAATTTTGGAAAAAAACTCCTGACTTTGAGAGTGCAGGTTAGATGTAAACAGCCAGAGAAGCCAAAGAGAAAAGCTGGTATGATTGCTGTAGTAGCTAGATCGCATATCTGGAATTAGGTAGGTACTGAGAGTTTAAACTTAAATTACATAAGTACAAATTAGTCTACACTCAGGTATCACATAACTTGAAGTACTTAAATGTCCTAGAAAATTCCGTCTTTGACTTCCATTTTCCTACTATACCCAGCATTACTCTGCTTTTTACAGGGCTGAGCATCTGGCCTAACAGAGTTGGAGCCCTGAATATGAAATTCAGGGCCCATCCGCCCTGATAAACTTGATACAACCAAGTTGTCTGGACATGTGTAACATACACAGAGGTTTTGCTTTTCATTTTTTTTTAAAACAACAGCCAATGACTATATGATGATACATTTTATGCAACAATTAAGCATGTTTTGGCATTGGCTACAAGGACTTTTGCTGTATTTAATTTTTTCTTGGCTTTGAGTAAACTAGGAACAGGAACAAGAAATTTGGCCTCCTCCTGACTCTGCTCTGACCATTTAGCTCATAAGGATCATCATGCTCATAGGCATATTTTCCCTTTCTGGTGTAAAGATTAGGCTGCAGTCGTTGGAAGTGTTTTTATACACGGGCGTCTAGATAACAGAAGGAAAGATTTCTGTTAGAAAAAGCAGTGTTTGATGCACAGGGAGCTAATGGCACAATAAGATGCCTCGCTTCACTCATTCTCTGGTTTGTTGACTATATTAGAGGTCATTTTAATAAGGATCAAAGGAAAAAATTGACCAGCTAATTCCAAAATGTATTTCCCCTAAAGCTGAATTTGAACTCCCTATCCAAAGCTGCCAAATAGCGTCCTCTTTTGTAATAATCAAAAGTATAATACTTTGATAAGAAATACTATACTTTTCTTTTTAATATGTCTTTGAAGTCTTCTGGAGTCTAATAATGAACATTGGATATGATAGAAAATGGTTTAGACTGTCATCTTACTGTGATTATTCTTTTTAAAATATTAACTAACTACAGAGGTAATTATTTCAAAATAGTCACAGAAACATTTTGTACCTGTCAGAAAAGTACTATTTTGTTTTTGTTTTGTTTTCTTCTCTTTTGTTTCATTTCAAATTGTCTCACAGATTGCCAGGTCTTGCTTCAGAGTGCACTTTAGTTATTATTGATATTATTCTTCTTCCAAGTAAGCCTCAAACCACCAGAGAAAACAAAGCTGAAACTGAGTGGCTTTTCTTTTTGGGCACGCTGCAACTTTACAGTCTTGTCAGTTTAAAAGTGCTCTCTCTGAAAGTATCTAAAAATATATATTTGGATGCCTTTTCTGTATAAGATGTGGAGAGGAAGTGATCATGGAAAAAAAGACGAGGGAGAGAGTGTTAGAGAGGTTAAAGACTAAGGGAATGGTTGAATACTATACAGAGTTTTATGAGACATTTGGGATGTGAAAGTCTAAAGAGAAACACTTCAAAGCTCAACAGTGTAAAGGAAGGTTTAGGTGAGAACAACTCCTGCAGATACTGGATTATAAATATATATTTCAAATACATACTGAATTAAATAACTTTAAAATGGAGTGTTTCTACCCAACTTCTGTTCTGAGCTGTATATGCCAAAGAAGTAATTGTGCAAATCTTGAGAATGATCCAAAGAAGGGCCACCAGGATGCTTAGGGGAACAAGTGCACTTGTCCTTTGAAAAGACCAAGGGATGGGAGATGGTTCAGCCTGGAGAAGAGATGGATCACATTCTTTGGCTTTGTGAAATCAGGCCATTAATATATACCAACCTCCACATCATTAATTTACCCTAGGAAGCCATAAGTTATAGCACTGTGGATTATCTATGAAATAGATCACCCATGGAATAAGAGCAGAAGAATATACACTAAAGAGATAATTCTCTCACTCTCTCTTTTAAAACAAACAAACAGGGTCCTCTGTTGGACCTCCACCTCAATTGTAGACTTTGGTTCCCTAATTACCTTAAATTGTTGCCTCTATTTGAAGCCCTGCTAGGCTGGAGAATTAAGTCACAAATGTGGAAAGTGGCTCTCTGTATAAATATTTAAATAAATATATTTGTATTGAATTTTCCTTTTTTTTCTTTTTTTTTTTTAGCATGTAGATAATTTGATCCGCATACTTATTTAAAGCAACTAAATTTGTTATACGTGATTTTGAGAAAAAGAGTCAGACTTGTTTTTTCCTGTCACATTAAGCAAAACAATATTGAAGTCCCATGATTTTCAAATATATATTTTATGAAGTCATTCCCTGACCACAGGAGCATTCAGATCATCCTATTATTTCATTTGTTTTTGATGTAATTTCACAGTTTTCTTTGGGTCAGTGACAAGTGAAAGAAATAAAATTTTGAAGATCAGCAATATCCTTGTGAAATGCATTGTCATTTCATTTAGTCTGGCTATGGAGCCAGCATGGTCATTTTGGAAGGTGGTGTTAAAGAGACCTTTATAGGCTTCCATGTCTTGCTAAAGAAAGACTTTTTGTCTCTATAGGTTTACTAGCCACTGTCTTTGCATCTTCTATGCATGTCTTTTAACCTAGTGCAGGTCTGACTTTTAACTTAGACCCAGTAATGCAGTTCTAACTTCCTAATGGTCACTCATACTTCTGGTTTTCCTCTTGATAAAACAACAGTAAGATGTAGATGTAGCGCAGTTCAGATGGAAGGAAGATAGGAAGAAACTTTGTCCACTACAGTTATAATTTGATTAATGTTTCTGAATGTTTTAATAAAACAAATAAATGAGCAAGTTGTTGAATGCTGCTGCACCTCTTTCACAAAGAACGTACTTGTATATTCTACTCTAGTAAATTCCATTTAATTCATCAACAGGGCTGGGGTTAAACTGCCTTTTCCTGAAGAGTACCATGCAACCAGTGCTTCCAGAGAACTGAGCTATCTGCATGCTGGAAAGCCACTGAATATGGTTTAACTCTCTTCCCTGGAATGTTATTACTTGGCATGGCTTAAAAATACCACTTGAAAAAGAAAAAAAGGAAGTGTGATTTAGGGCCAGATTCACTGACACATTCCAGTTGCTTTGTGCTTGTCTGGTGATAGAAAACAGCAGTAAACTAACAAGCTAAAGTGGATTTATGATTGCTTTGCATATCTGACATGGCATGGGGCTATTAGAGCATACCAGAGGGAGTGTTCTCTTCTTTAATGATGGACTGGAGATAAAGAGAGAGCGTGTTTGCTTGCAATAGAATTCCTGGTGATATGAAACAAATTCCAGCTTAGTTGTATATTCTACTATTGCTTAAATTGTGTTCCTCTGCACATTATGCACTGATCTTAAGAGTGCAGATATGACTCAAAATGACAGTCAGGTAGAATAGCAATCTACAGAAATGAGAAATATTTGAAAGCTTTTTTTTTTTTTTTTTTAAGCAAAGACCCTGTGTATAGCACATGGTAAACTGCATTCAGTTTGGGGCTCACATCCTTCCAGCTCACATAACTTTAACAGATCCAGCCTAAATGAAAGTCCACTGCTATCAAAAAAGAATATCACCAATGTCATGCAGAGCAGATACATTCGAGTATGTCTGTCTGACACGGGACATAAAAGGTTTCACTGAAGCACAGCATCGTGAATTGCACAGTGGAAGGCCTTTGTCATCTCAGTTGCAGAATGCCTCAGACGTTCAATTGGCCCTGACATCTCTGACACAATGATAAGTGCACACAAATATTTCACCAAGTACCAATTATTTAGAAAATGAAGTGCTTGTATGTTTTGTCAGGCAAGAGTTTCTCATGGCTAGCCTCAGTGTTCATGCTGTCAAAGTTCCCTCATTACGGTTTTTCTTCACAGCATATGGAGCATTTTCCTTGTGACAATGTCACTGCTGACTGAGAGTTATAGATTTATGTATTGAGAGTTTCATAGTCTGAAGTATGGCTTTTGTCTGACACCTGCATGGTTTCCCCTAGGAAACAGGTAAGGAGTTGGACTCTCTGCAGATATGCAGAGCTATTCTGACAGCTTCATGAAGTGAATCTTCCAGCTGAGAGTGTGTTAGGCTGCAACATTTCCCAAAGGAGAGGAACTACAGAAACAAGGACAAAGTCATTCTGTGAAGGTCCAAACTGAAGTTGTAGTGTGTGGACACAATTAGCACTTGTGTACTCGGGAAATATGTAAGTGAGAAAGATATCAGTGGTGTGATAATTGTAGTTAAAGCAAGAAGGTGGTGTGATTACGTGCTCAAGTGTATTCACTTGGGTCGCTCAGCTCCCCCTATGTCTGTATGCTGTCAGAAACAGGTCTATTTCTGAGACTGGTACCGGTCAGATTATTATTGGCTGGATGGGATACCCAGCTCTTTCCCCTGATCTTGTTTGAGTGATGTTTACATGGACAGATGTCTCCAGATGAAACCCAGGGCCACTGATTGTATTTGTCTGGTAGCCATCTCCACTAGTAACTAAAATCAAACCAACTTCAAACCCAAGGCCTCTAGTTTGAGCATAGTTGTCCTTAACGAGGCCTCAGTTATTACACTATAGATTTTCTAGTATTTTACAAGAAAATCTGATTCAACATTTAAAAAGTTAATTGTAGGATTGCTTCTTGAAAACTGAGTAAACTTAAAGTTCATTTGAAAAGAATTATTTAATCAACAGTTCTTGGAGGCAAAAATAAATACCTCAAATCTCCTATAAAAACACAGATAGAAATATCTCCAGGCCAATTCACTGTGAAACAGCTGATTGGTATGATGTACATAAACATCTACAGCATTTTTGGCCTGTTTTCCAAGACCTTCTCTGTCTTGTCAGAATGTTCAGAGTGATATATCATTAATCTAAATGAAAATGGATTGCTGTTACCGATCATAAAATTTAATTATAATAGAACTTTAATCTGAGATAAACTTGAATGTCTCTGATGGGAAAATAAGTGACCACCAAAGCAGACTGGCCACCCAAGCCAGCACTGATATATTTCAGATACTTTGTTGAAAGCCAGATGCAATGAAATATATTATTAATTCTCTTGTGTCAGATAAGCTTGTTGTGAAAAACATTTTCAGACTCAGATATTCAACAGATAGTCTGCATGTTTTCCAAATACTCTGTCTATTGTGGGCTCTTTCGTCAGCTTCCTCCTTTTTTTTTTTTCCTCTTGTAAACACACACATCTTCCTAGAGTTTCTATCATTCTTCTCTTTCTTGTTCACTGAATTGCAACCACATCAAGTTCACACTTTACTCACTATTCCTAGAGAGCTACTGGATACAAAAGAGCTACTCAAGTTCATACTGTTGGCCCATGGTATAGTTCTGCCCCTGTGTAGCATGTAGCTTTTGATGAGAAATGTCTTCTATTACTTTCATATAGGCTGGTTTAGCAATAGGGATCAGTATATTAGTTGAAGGACCAATGTATTGCATATGTATGTCTTAACTCCTTAAATGTAGAACTTGAACTCTGAGCGCGTGTGCTTGATTCAACAAGTTGCCTGGTACATATCATGAGGAATAAAGGAATGCTGTTTTCTAACACCACATTGGAGTTAGAGAGTTTTCTTCCCGAATTTCAGATGACAGTTTGGAGATTTTGTCATTTACATTTATGTTAAATATTAGGAAGCTACAAACAGAACAGCCCACAGGTATGACTACTTCAAATCTGCTTCTGATTCTTAGAAGTTATGTATTTCCTTTTTCCCATTAAGCATATGATGTTTCATTTGTAATAGAAAAGTAAAGGATAAATTGCTGTCTGGATCATTAGAGGAAGAGTATTAGATGAATGACTTAGATTAAAATGGGGTGTGAAAGTCGTTAGTCTTTGCTTGTGGAAAAACTTGGTGGAGCTGATTTGATGTTCAAAGAAGTGCAAATATAATGTGCAATTCTGACTCATTTACCTGGAAGAGCCACTGCCTTAAATTTGAATTTGGAGCCTGACATAATTTTTTAAATCTGAAATGAATAATATTGATTATTTAATTGGTATTGTACATGTGTAGGAGGGTTACTGACAACAGTAAAGGCTTCTAGGAGCAAGCCCAGCTCTTGTTTCAAGGCAGCAGAGATGCTGCATATTTGTGAACATGCTGTGTGTTTTGATTGACAAGCCAACCATCCTTTTGCTAGATAAAAATGACTTTAACATGATGTGATGGGTATTGACTGTTTAAAAATTGTAAATCATGATCTGTGAGACTGTCTAGAAATCACGGGAGTAAAGCAAACAGAATATTTATTGTAATTCTACATTTCGTATATCTGCTTTATTCTGAGTTTTGAGTATAATTAAAATTCTGCAGTTTTCTAACTCTTCGTTTTTCTAGAGAAAGGATAAGACCTTCCCAGGGAATATCACTACAAGATCTTCTGCAATGCCATGTCGAAATGGACAAGATTAGGTTCTGGAAGGACAACATACCTATTATGTTATGTCTAGCATAATGCACCTTGTTTCTCCTTTCTCCCAGTGGTGTATTTCATATTGAAATGCAGTCACTGATTTGAAGCAAATGTGCTCATGCATTGGAGGGACAGTGTTGCAAATTATACTCTTACGACCTGAGTAAATTCGGGGAGAAGAGTAGAGGAGGCACACACATCTTGGAAAAGGAAAAGTAGGCTACACGACCACTTCTCCCCTTGTCTCACCTCTTGCTGTAAGGCAAGGGCATGGGACTGCCCCTCGGTCACTCCGTATGTCCCAGACCATAGATACAAAGCAGTTTACTCAAGCTTTCATTATGTAAACGACATCATTCTGGGATTCTTTTTGTTTCCCTGAACCTCCCAGTGCTTAGCCTGGGGCAAAGCAACTCACACCACACAGTGCTGTGCTTAATCACACAATTGAGACCATGGAGGAAGAGAACACAGGAAACCTTTATTTTTCTACAGAACTGATACAGTACAGACAGAGTCTGCACAATAATGCTTCATTTACTGCCTTTCTCCTATTATTTACCTCCTTGTGACCTTGGAGAACCAGAGGTCACTTAACTGCATGGTAGCTCTGAGTTCTGAAGCAACTGTAAGAGACTGCCAATTATTCATTGTTTTCCCACAGTTTATCATGGTCCCAGAATATGAATCTTGGCAGTGTTCTGAGAAAGGGAGACATTGTCTAGGGGAACTGCCTTTTCCCTCACTCGTATTCAGACACACCATCTCTCTTCTCATCTGTAACTACATCGCATTCCTGTAGCAACCATTGTGGGAGTATTCAGTGTATTTCTTATCATCTTGTAATGCAATTTAGATATTGAAAAGGGCAAGGAAGAGCCAGCAAGCTAAATCTGGGTAGCTTTAGTTGGACAACCAGAAAGCAGGACCTTCCTTGTGTTGCCTTTCCTTTACAGTATATAGAACTACTGCTATAAATACTTATTTTAGAAAGCTTCTCATTTCATGCAAAAAGTTAATAAAATAAGAGAATCACTCATTCCTGATTCCTATGGTAAGGCACAGAGGAAAGACATAGAGCTGTTAAGAACAAATTTTCCAGGGCAGACTGCCACCATACAAAATGACTGCAGAATCATAGAATCGCTAAGGTTGGAGAAGACCCACAGGATCATCCAGTCCAACCATTCGCCCTTCACCCATGGTTCTTGCTAAACCATGTCCCTCAACACAACATCCAAACGCTCTTTGAACACCACCAGGCTCGGTGACTCCACCACCTCTCTGGGCAGCCCATTCCAGTGCCTGACCACCCTTTCAGAGAAGCAGTATTTCCTAACGTCCAGCCTGAACCTTCCCTGGCACAGCTTGAAGCCATTCCATCTAGTCCTATCGCTAGTCACACGAGAGAAGAGGCTGACCCCCAGCTCACTACAACCTCCTTTCAGGTAGTTATAGAGAGCAATAAGGTCTCCCCTGAGCATCCTCTTCTCTAGACTGAACAATCCAAGCTCTTGCAGCCGCTCCTCATAAGGTCTGTGCTCCAGACCCCTCACCAGCTTTGTTGCCCTCCTCTGGACACGCTCCAGGATCTCGATGTCTTTCTTACAGTGAGGGGCCCAAAACTGGACACAGTACTTGAGGTGCGGCCTCACCAGTGCTGCATACAGGGGGACAATTACTTCCCTGCTCCTGCTGGCCACACTATTTCTGATACAAGCCAGGATGCCATTGGCCTTCTTGGCCACCTGGGCACACTGCTGGCTCATGTTCAGTCTAGCGTCAATCAGCACCCCCAGGTCCATTTCCTCTACACAGTCTTCCAGCCACTCTGCCCCAAGCCTGTAGCGTTGCCTGGGGTTATTGTGGCCAAAGTGCAGGACCCGGCATTTGGTCTGGTTGAATCCCATCCTATTGGCCTCAGCCCAGCTATCCAGCCTATCCAGATCCCTCTGTAGGGCCTCGCTACCCTCAGGCAGATCAATACTTCCAGCCAGCTTGGTGTCATCTGCAAACTTACTGAGAGTGCACTCAATGCCCTCATCCAGGTCATCAATAAAGATATTAATCAGGACAGGCCCCAGCACCGACCCCTGGGGAACACCACTCGTGACCGGTCGCCAGCTGGATTTAAATCCATTCACCACCACCCTCTGGGCCTGGCCCTCCAGCCAGTTCCTTACCCAGCCAAGAGTGTATCTGTCCAAGCCACAGACTGCCAGCTTCTGCAGGAGAAAACTGTGGGAGACAGCGTCAAAGGCTTTGCTGAAGTCTAGGTAGACTACATCAACAGCCTTTCCCTAATCCACCAGATGGGTCACTAGATCATAGAAGGAGATCAGGTTGGTCAAGCAGGACCTGCCCTTTGTGAACCCATGTTGGCTAGGCCTGATCCCCCAGCTGTCCTGCACATGCCGTGTGATCTCCCTCAAGACAATCTGCTCCATAATCTTCCTCGGCACCGAGGTCAGGCTAACAGGCCTGTAGTTCCCCGGATCCTCCCTGCAGCCCTTCTTGTAGATGGGAGTCACATTGGCAAGCCTCCAGTCTTCTGGGACCTCACCCATCAACAAGGAGCGCTGATAGATGATGGAAAGCGGCTTGGCTATCACCTCTGCCAGTTCCCTCAGCACTCTCGGGTGAATCTCATCCGGTCCCATGGACTTGTGGCAGTCCAGTTGGAGTAACAGGTCTCTGACTGTTTCCTCCTGAATTGTGGGAGGTTTAGTCTGCTCCCCAGCCAATACTGCCAGGTCAGAGAGTGGAGTAACCTGAGGATAACTGGTCTGACTTTTAAAGACAGATATAAAGAAGGCATTCAGAATGTCTGCCTTTTCCTTATCCTCAGTGGTCACATTCCCAGCCTCATCCAGTAAAGAATGGATATTCTCTCTGGTCCTCCTCTTACTGTTAATACACTTGTAAAAGAGTTTCTTATTCCCTTTTACCCCAGCAGCCAGGTTGAGTTCAAGCTGGGCTTTTGCCTGTCTGATTTTCTCCTTGCGCATCTTAACAACTTCTTTGTATTCTTTCTGGGTTGCCCGTCCCTTCTTCCACAGGAGGTAGATTCTCTTTTTCTCCTGAATTTCTGTTTACCTCAGTGTTATCTTAAAACTGAATGATGAGTGATAATCAGAGGATGGTCACTATACCTGTGGGATGTGCTATTTCAGAACAATTATACTGCATATATTTATCTGAAAAGTACACCTCAGAAAAGTTTTGTAAACCTTTTTTTTTTTTTCCTAGAAAAACTTCTATAGGAAGGCAATAGGAACAGTAACTGCCCTCTTTTCTCTTTTGTGGGTTTTCTGAAATAGATGATTAAGTCAGGCTGACTATGAAGTTATCTACATGTTTCAGTGTTCTTCCAAACTAACATGTTCTGACTAAACATTATCTGTAGATGACATACACCATGCGTTTATCAGCTATCTGCATTTGTTCTGGGTATTCCTCACTGGGCATCTGATGAGTCAGAGCACTTCTGCTGGTAGGCCCTTCAACTGCTAGAGTACATGCTTTTGCTGTGGGTAAAAAGGCACAGAACACAAGGAATACTTGGTTTTGTTATTATGCATCTTGTTTTACATTCATAACCTTTCCATTTTGATTCCTTCTTCAGAGTAGACCTTCATGCTTATTCCCCACATGCAAGCACTATAGCTGGCTTCTTTAATGCCACATCTTCTCTTGTATTTCCCAGGAATCTCTCAGTTTAGGAATCCTCAAGCCTAAAAGTCTCTCATTCAGTCACACTCCAAGAGGCATACCACACACTCTCAGTTCCCTGCTACCAAATGATCGTTGTGCTGGGCTGCAGTTTGGGCACTTCAAACTCAAGATGGCAAAAAATAGCAATTGCCTAGGTCTTCTGAATGTGGACTCTGTAACATACAATATATTTTTTCCTGCTTTTCATAGACACTGACTTCACACTGAGAGCTGCAGTCAGAAGATATGGCCCCATGCCACTGAGGCACACAGACCCTAAGTGGCCCTGTTCATTGTATTCATATTAATGTATGTCATTTTCCAGGTTGACAGAAAAATATTTAGTGTTGTCCTTGGCTGAGCACTGGATTTGGCTGGGAGAACTTAATGAAGCTCCAATTATTTAAACTTATATAGGTCTTGAATTTACCTTGGGAGAATTTTCATCAGGCTCCATTTATTTGGACTGTCAAATAAGTTCTGGGTATCTAATCTTGACAACCTCAGTTGGAAGGTAATACTTGTGGGAATGTATGTTGCTTAGATCAGTGTCCTGCTCTTTTTAAACACACTGAATGTGATTAATCTCTCAGTGATATAAATATATCATTAACGTAAATGCACTGCTTTCACTAGTCCTTTTATGAATGCATTCTGGCACATCTCAGTGCAAAACCTGACCTTCTGATGATTAATTATGGGGTATTTAATTTTTAAATGTCTAGCTTGTAAAAGTGAGAAAAAAAAAGATGACTTACAGTGTCAACTATATTTCAGCTTAAAAATGATTCCAAATTTAAATTCTCTTGGTTAAGGACATGAATCTCAAGTCATTTATTTTTACTAGCAAGAAGATAGAGATAAGATTCTGAGGTTTAGATTGTGTTACATGTGTATACAATAGTATAAAAATTGTGTAGACCAGTTATTTTCAATAGACCAAACGTCTGTTTACCTCTCAGACATGTAAGAATTTGTCTGGTTTTTAGAGTAGAAATGTAAGATCAAATCTGTGCTCTTCTGATGTATCAGTGCCCACGCTTCAGAGTATTAAACTGATCTGTTTAGTTTGCAGTTTGTCATTTGGCTTGTTTTAAGTTGTATAGTTTAATGAGCGCATTAGACTGTACAAATGAGAGGGAAAAATTATCATAGAATCATAGAATGGCCTGGGTTGAAAAGGACCACAATGATCATCTAGTTTCAACCCTCCCCTGCTATGTGCAGGGACGCCAACCACTGGACTAGGACACCCAGAGCCACATCCAGCCTGGCTTTGAATGCCTCCAGGGATGGGGCATCCACAGCCTCCTTGGGCAATCTGTTCCAGTGTGTCAACACCTTCTGAGTGAAAAACTTCTTTCTAATATCTAACCTGAATCTCCTGTCTTAGTTTAAAACCATTCCCCTAGTCCTAATACTGATAACCCAAGTAAACAGTCATTTCCCCTCCTGTTTATATGCTCCCTCAAGTACTGGAAGGCCACTGAGGTTTCCCCGGAGCCTTCTCTTCTCCAAACTAAACACGCCCTGTTCCCTCAACCTTTCCACATAGGAGAGGTACTCCAGCCCACTGATCATCTTAGTGGACCTTCTCTGGACTCGCTCCAAGAGCTCCACATCCTTCCTGTACTGGGGGCCCCAGGCGTGGACGCAGTACTCCAGATGGGGCCTCAAAAGAGCTGAGTACAGGGAGACAATCACCTCCCTCTCCCTGCTGGCCACCCCTTTTTTAATGCAGCCCAGAACACAGTTGGCCTTCCGGGCTGCAAGTGCACTGCTGGCTCATGTCCAGCTTCTCGTCCACCAAGTTCTTCTCCACAGGGCTCCTTTCAAGATCTTCCCCCAGTTTGTATAAATACCTGGGATTGTCCCGACCCAAGTGTAGCATCCTGCACTTGGCCTTGTTGAACCTCATTAGGTTTTCCTGGGCCCACTTCTCCAGCCTGTCCAGGTCCCCCTGGATGGCTTCCCTTCCCTTCAGTGTATAAAATTACTCATGGTATAAAAGAAATCATAAAAATTTTTACAAAATTCATACTTTGTATACAATGTATTGAATTCAACAACAGCTCAAGGATTTTTTGCTCATATTGCACAGTGTTTAAAGCTGTTTTTTTTCAGCAGTATTGCCCATGATTATGAAGAAGAGTTGGCTTCATATGAACGTCACTGTAGAGGGCCATTAATATATATGACTTATGTTTAAAAGTTTTGACGCAAGATGGAATTACAGGAATACTAGGGATGTCCTCTAGCATCTAGTTGGCTGGTATGAAGTTTGAGTTTCAGGTTATATAGTATTGTAATACTGCCACTCCTATACAGTCTTCCATCAAATATTTGGAATCGCTCTAACCTGACACATTAACGAATTGATTTAATTTCAACTCCAGATTCAGTCACACAAATCTATGTGTCTGTTTTATAAACACCAATATGCAATACAAGATCCCACTGTAGTCAAAAAAGCCCATTACAGACAATATTGAGCTATTCAGCTCTTCTAACAGAGATGAACCTTGCTGCATTCTGATAGGTGACTAGGGTCATTTTAGGCTCAGTGAAGTATGAGCTGCAACTTCAGAAGAGCACAAGATGTGGTCTCATACCTTCCTCAACTTGTGAAGTTTTCTGAAATACCCCATAGAATCTCAAATACTGCACCTATTTTTAGGAAATGAATCTTACCCCAGGATGTCTACTCCAATAGCTTTTCAGACTACATTTGCAGTTGCTTAAACATGTATCTTCTGCACCATTTCAGACTCTCTACAATCTTACACGTAGAATACAGTCACTTTTGTGGAAAATCTCATCTTCCATTGGTCTTGAATCACGTCCATCAGATAAGTACAGAAATTTTAACATCCTAAGAGTGTCTAATGCCATTCAGTACTTACCTTCAGGGAAGTGAATTATTACTGTGCATTGGCCAAGGCTTGACTCCACTGTCTAGGTTATTCTGCTTGGCTTTTTGCTATTAATTAGAAGAACTCAGCTGTTATATAGGTCCTGTCTCATATTTGTCAGCACTACTTGGGTCTCAGGTACCCTTAGATACTGCAGAGGACACCAGACATCTGTATTTAGGTGATTGAATAGAGTGTTATGTCTATAATGTGAGATCAAATAAATACATAGTTCATAGATACATTGTGATGAACACCTGAATTTAAGTGCTTTAATTGGAAATTATATCCTACTCAGAGGAATATTAATATCACTTGTACAATGCTGAGAACTGGAGAAATAGCAGTCTTATTCCAACCTACAGCACTGATTATGCCTTCTGTGAATGTCTTCTCTCATAGAAATACTGTCAAAATCATTTTGAAAAAGAATTCTTCTATTATATGTGTTTTTGTGTCACTAGCAAGATGTAATGATATTGTTAAGAACATCCTATCATCTTTCTGATATAATCTGGTGGAACAAAACAAGAGTTTAATTATTAGAATCCTTTAATGTCTCATTTCCTTGCTTCTCAATGACTCGTCTCAGTATGCATTATTTCCTGCATTCTGCATTATAGGTTTTTAGCTCTCCCGCTTGGTTTGTTTTGACAATGGCAAGAAATACTGTCCCTGATAAGACAAGTAGTGTAACAGAATACATTACTCACTCTGAGATGTTTTGTAAAATAAAAAATAATGAGCCTAAATATTTACATATTGTGGTTTGCGTGACGCTAATTCATTGAACTTCTGGCTGCACCTGAAGAACAAGTATTTTTAATGCGATATGATTACAAACCTTAAGCCAAACCCAGTTCTCTAGGGCATAAGAATAAATTCTAATGAAATCAGTGGGAGTTATGCAAATGTATCTGTACATAAAATCTGGCAAAAAGAAAATGACAACCAACATCTCATTTTAATGATGAATCTGCAAATTTTGTCCCACTGCTGCAGTGGCAGTAGTTTAGTAGTTTTGGCTTCTCATTTTACTTCTGTTTTGCATCCTCCTTATTCAGTTTACACCATGTGTATTGTTATAGAAAATATACTGAAGAATGGTCAGTGATTGTTAAGGAAACTGAGTCTGTGGGTTTAGATTAAGCAAGTAGATTTTGGAACACACAGATTTAATCAATTAGGGAGCATGTTCCTGGAGGTGTTCAAGGCCAGGTTGTATGGGGCCCTGTGCAGCCTGGTCTAGTATTAAATGTGGAGGTTGGTGGCCCTGCCTGTGACGGGGGGGTTGGAGATTGAGGATCCTTGAGGTCCCTTCCAACCCAAGCCATTCTGTGATTCTGTGATGTGTAGGAAAACAAAACAAAACAACAACAAAAAGAACCCATATAAATGATTTCACCATGCACCAGACATTAATCATTGTTGCTGGATTAAAATCTCATGCTTTCTCTTACTCTTTGTGGCGTTATTTTTTATGCCATGCTGTGACTGGTCTCAAGATTAAGGCCCTGAGTATGATTAAGTACATGTGTAACTTTAAGCTACTGAAACAGAGATCAGAAAGGAAATATTCTTTGGTGTACTTGATCTCTACCTTCAAAGCTTTAAACTATTTATTGTATAAAAAGATCCAGGAATATATTTTTGTGTGCTCCATTATATCTGTGCTAATTTAAGTTTATGAAGCTCTTAAGACATACAGATTCTATATTTAAGTTTGTACATTCAGACACATATCCACCCATATTGCTTCCATGTGTATATACATATAAACACAGAAGAAAACTATTTCTGCACAGAGCTATACAATACCAGCATTATGTACTGAAATTATATTATATATGGGATATGACTGACCTCACCTGCTTTAAGCTGTAATGAAATTAAGCACTTAATCTAAGGTAGTCATCTAGACTTCTTCTATAGTCTGTGGAAAAGTTAGGCATTTTCAAAGTATTTGCACAAGATTACTCGCATAAATTGTCCTTTGGATGTTCTCTACTGATGACAGAGAGAGCCTGCTCCATATCTAAAATTTGTCTTATATCTGGCGAAAGTAAGTTAAGAAGAACTCAGTTTAATAAAAAAAAAAATTGGGACAGTTCTCCCAACATAGTTAAGAAGCTGGTAAACATTCAATTTCTATGCAATAATATTCCGCATGATGAAGATCATTTTGATCTTATACAGATTACTGCAGTTGTTTGGTGCTCAGCCTGACAGTGCTTTTTTTCTACATGAGATAATGTATTAATGGACATAACGATGGGAAAAAGTAGAAGTTAGCAGAGTTTGTCCCCATTAGATTAGTTGCTGCAGCAGCAGTTAGTACTGGCTCCATTATGAATTTTTTAGAATTCTCTAATGCAGACACAGGCCAGATGCACACCAATGCTGCAGTTATTAAAAAAAAAAAAGAAAAAAAGAAAAAAGTTGTCTTAACTGTGTGGTTATTAAGAGACTGAAACTGATGTGGGTAATATGTCTTTTTCATTTAAATAACTCCTAGAAACCAGAGTTGGTATAGGTTGGTATAGTTCAGTGGAATAATACAAGCAAATTAATGCAAGGAGAAGCCAGATAATTCCCCTACCTTCCCAGACTAAAAACAGAGACACAGTAATCCTGCTTTGTTATGAAATCTTGGTGAAGATGATTTAAGAATGTCATAAGCATGCTGCACGGAGACAATTGAAGGAGTAAACTACTATAATACTGTTTTTACCTGACATCAAAATTAAGTAATCTAAGAGTTGCAACATGGTACTTTTCCCTGGTGAGTCACTGACATTGCCTAAAGCACAGTGAATTTATTCAATTATGAGGAGTAATTGTTTCAAATGAGAAATAATATATATTGGGAAGATGCTATGTTTCCAGTATGCATTGAACTTCTCACTCTTTTCCATTTTGGGTCTATGAAAACATTTGTCTGGACAAACTGACTGAGTTATTACCCTTCATGAAGTAGAAACAGAAGAAATTAAAGAGAGCTTTCTAGTCTGTTTTGATTTTGCATTCAACAAGTGATGGTTCATTTGTTTGTTTCTGTTTCTGCTGGAGCTATTGCTGATTTACTTTACATTATCTGTATTCTATTCCACGTTTCAAAGTACTGAGATAATTTCTTACACTTATGAGTGTCTAAACTTAAATACTGGCCAAATCCTTTTCAGATTTCTATCTATCTTTACATTTTCCTTCGTCAAATAAATATTGAGTCTCCAACTAAAGTTCATTGTCTAAATTATCTGTTAAAGAAGAATCTTTCTGGTGCATATCGTTCCTGCTAAAATAACGATGTGTGGAATTTTTTGGTCTTGACTAACATTTGAGCTTTCAAATAGTTTCTCATTTTGATTTGTGATCTGTAAAGTTCAGTTCTAAAGTATTTTTTTTCCAAAAGAGCATGCTCATTTTTTTTCAGATTCCAGAGGAACATTCTACTACATATGACTTTTCAGAGCTGAGGTTAGTGATATCATAGAATGATAGAATTGTAGAATCAGAGAATGATAGAATCAGAGAATTATAGAAACACAGAATGGCTTGGGTTGGAAGGGACCTTAGAGATCACCTAGTTCCAACTCCCTGCCATAGGCAGGGCTGTCCCCCACCAGATCAGGCTGCCCAGAACACCATCCAAACTGGCCTTGATGGGGCATTCACGGTGTCTCTGGGCAGCCTGTGCCAGTGCCTCATTACCCTCTGAGTAAAAAATTTCCTCCTAATATCTAATCTAATTATTTTCCTACTTTTAGCTTTAAACCATTCTCCTTTGTCCTACCACTATCTGCCCATGCAAAAAGTCAGTCCCCCTCCTGTTTATAAGCTCTCCTTAAGTACTCTTATCTCTTTAAGTACTGGAAGGCTGCAATGAAGTCTCCCCAAAGCCTTCTTTTCTCCAGGCTGAATCAGACTAGCTCCCTCTAACCTTCTTCATAGGAGAGGTGCTCCAGTCCTCTGATAGTCTTCCTCTGGACCTATTTCAACAACTCCACAACTTTCTTGTGTTGAGGGCCCCAGACCTGGACACAGTATTCCAGACAAGTTATCACAAAGGCAGAGTAAAGGGTGACAACCACCTCCCTTATCCTGCTGGCCACCCCTCTGTTGATGCACCCTAGGATATGGTTGGCCTTCTGGATTACAAGCACATGCTGCTGGCTCACGTCAAACTTTTTGTCTACCAGGACCCCCAAGTCCTGCATGGGGCTGCTCTCAATGGTTTCTTCTCCCAGTCTGTACACATACCTGGAATTGTTCTAACCCAAGTGTGACACCATGTCACTGGACTTGTTAAATCTCACTGAGTTCTTGCAGGCCCACTTTCAAACTTGTCCAGGTCCCTTTGAATGGGATCTCTTTGTTATGTTTTATCAGCAGCGTCCCTCAGCTTGGTGTTATCTGCACACTTGCTGAGGGTGTACTCAATCCTACTATCTAGGTCACTGATATAGTCTTTCTAAGCCCTTTCTTCTAGAAAAAATACCAGTGTTATAAGTATAATGAGACCAAAATGGTAATGTTACAATGGTAATGTTACAATTGTACAGCTGGTCAGAGTGAATATTTCCAACCCATTTCTCTTCATCTTTCATTCTTTGTCTTCTCTAAGTTAGGTCGATTTTCAGGGAATTCATTGATGGAAAACCTGAAGGAAGCAGTGGTTAATGTTGTACGCGTTATTCACCTAAACACACATAAATGCAATCTTCAAATATGTTTGTCTCTGTATGTGTGTTCATACATATACAAGTATGTATTTGTAGTCATCACAGTAAAGGTGTGTGATTAATACCATATTGACTGGAAGGATGTTAATATGAAGCTGGCAATTCTCTCAAATCTTCTGAGATACTCATTTCTCAGAAATCTCAACTCAACCCTAGGATGTGATGCTGAAATAGATCTTCAACAAGGAGAACTCTTGGTTACCTTCATCCAGTACGATACAATTTCAGGCTGCTGTATGTCAATATTTAGGTTTATTAATGTAAGCAAATTGAAATTTGGCACTGATGTGCACTGGAATATACAATTATCTCTGAGGAGATAATTTCTCTCAGATGATAGTTTAGATCAAGAGAATGACAGTAGTGCCCCAGCCAATCCTGTGATCAGATAGCATAAATGTGACTATTGTTTGACCCTGTACAAACCTTGATTAATCCAAAGAGGGCATTTACTGATGTCTGTTGAGTAGGTTTGAAAGACCTTCAAAATCAAATGATGGATAGTTTTATACAACAGAAAAATTCCCCGGACTTCGCTAGTAAGACCTGTATTTCCTTTGAGAGAGAGAAAAAAAAAACCTTTCTTTTTTTTTACATTGGGAAACACTGTTTTGTTGTTTTTTTTTTAATAAGGGGACAATTTTTAATGTGAGAGTGACTGAGCAATGGAACAGGTTGCCCAGAGAGGCTGTAGAGTCTCTACGCTTTGAGATATTGAAATATTGTCCTAGGTAAGCAGCTTTTGGTGGATCTGTTTGAACAGTGGAGTGAGCCAGATGACTTCTGCAAGTGTTTTTCAACCTCAGCCATTCTGTGACTGTGAAGAGACAGATTACATTCTCTTTAAGGACTACCTTAACAGTCTTTACAGTTTTACATAGGAGACAAAGGATACTGATTAGTTACCACCATAGTAGCTTCAGGCTGATGACAAAACTTACAAGTAATAGATGGAGTGTTATAGTATGTGATATTATTATTTTATTTTTGTAGTTGCATTGCATTATAATGCTATGGTAATATTATCTTTATGGAGTACTGCATTTTATAGAAAGTATTTCAGAGATTGTATCTAGTAAAGGAAAGATTCCTGTAGAAGTTCAGAAGTTTGGATACTCATTGAAGCTCTCATGTACAGATGAGCAAGGCTTTACCAAATGTTCAGTCTTCACTGAGCACAGAATAACTTTGTGTTCCTAAACTCAGTTTAAGATTTCAGTGTGAAAAAACTAATTGTCATACTGTATTACCTCCAATATCCTTAGATTTAGCTACATACTTTTCAAACTGGTCAGTATTCAGCAGCAGCAGGAAGCTCATTAGAAAATCTATGAGTCACTTATTACGAAAGGAAAAGGATACAGTAAATATAAAAGCCAAATATAATACATGTCTTAGCAGAAATAAAAAATACTCTGGAGTATAATTCAGAAGTTAAGTCCTCCAAAAAATATGTGGGTATTAATGACAAAGTATGAAATATGCCTACTATAATTTGAAATCATGCTCCCTCTATGGAATATGGAAGAATATCAGTAGTTGGGAAATGGTGAAAAAAATGTTATGAAATCCATGTGTACTTTATGAGGAAACATATTGGCAAACAAATGTTCTGAGAGTGTTGGTGCTAAATAATTTTGAAATATGTGAGAAACTTAATACATCCTTGGAGTTCAAAAAAATCAGAATGGAAACTTCTATGCTGCTGACAGTTTGGAGTATGTCTAGATCACATGATGATCACACAGTGTTTCTGCTTTGGTTCTGTAATTGTTGGTAAGTCTCCTTGGCAGCACAGTTCAAAAGAAGGCTGGTAGCTCAGGTCCTGGAAGCAGTTTAATCAGCACCGCGTAACACTGCCCCTGGGTCAGCCAAAGCTGTGAGCTCTGCGGTTAATTACCTCCTGAAGATCACCTGGCTCGTGCATCTGGTGGTGTTTCGGGTCCTGACAATTCCCATTCACACAATGGAAAACACTCCTTCAAGAATTTTTATTATCATTGTTACTCTTTTCAGTAACTCTAAGAGAATCTGGATTGTTGACTTTTGTGCGAAGGATCTTGGAAAATGTGTAGAAATCTACAGGACATAGAATGGTGTATGGAAATTCCTTAACTTAGGTGATTATTTCCTTTTTTCTTTCCATATTTTTGTAAATCTTTTCTTGGCATGACTAGGATGATTTGCATCATTGTAGCTCTTATTCATGCAGAGTTGATGAAAATAAAGAAACTCAGTCCAGAAATATAATTGATTTGTTTCTTTTGCATGATTAACTAAGATTTTACTACATTTTATTTTATCTTTCTTTCCTTCTTTCTTTCTTTTTTTTTCAGTGTTTCAACACAGTACTTTTGCCGAGTTATGTGATAAGAACTATAATGATTTACTGGCTGAAGGAATTGATAAAAATATCAGCTATAGACATATTGATATATGTTTCAATTTCTGTTTTTTTTTTTTCTGCACTTAGTGCTACAAAGGCAGCATTAAAAAAAAAAAATCTGATTGATAAAACTGTGTTTGTCCTTCCACTGCCACCACTTGAATGAAAATTCAGTGGTCAAGAGTGCAAGTAAAGGCCATAGACCAAAGGAATACTCTGGCAAGAGGCTATGGCAAAGGAGATGCCAAGATAGCATCAGCAATGAAAAAAAGTGACAGGAGAATTGACATGTTTTCCTGAATTACTGGCAGGTTTAATAGTGAGATGAAAGATGTCAAAACACAGGAAGAGGAGTCTCTTTAAACAAGTGTGGAGTTATTTATTAGTACCATGACAGAAGTCTGTGAGATGAAAGGACTGATCCTGAGGAGCCACCAGGACTTAAACATTTACTTCAAATTTAAATATTTAAGAACCTTTTAAATTTAAATTTATAAATTTTCCATTTAAGATGATTCACAAATCAAAGATTTAGTTAGTTGGCTGGACACTGGCATAGCTATGTACAGAATTGACAGGTGTATGGTGTTCTGACTAGGTTGCCTGTACTTCTGCTGTGTTGTCTTGTATTTTACCAGTTTATTCTTTAAAAAAGTATGTATATTCAAAAGTCAGATATTTTGCAGAAAAAAGATCTGGAAGCCATTTGAATGCAAAACAACTAGATGGTATCTAGTAGGCCTAAATATAGCTTGAATATGCAGGTGCCTAATTCCCATCACAAATAGACCCAGCAATTTTCAAAGTCTACTTAAGTCTTTACATTCCGACTTTCATTAAATGCCTCCCTGCTAGACTGGAGTATCTGAGGAGGCTCAGGGGAGACCTTATTGCTCTCTATAACTATCTGAAGGGAGGTTGTAGTGAGCTGGGAGTCAGCCTCTTCTCTCGGGTGACTAGTGATAGGACTAGAGGGAATGGCTTCAAGCTGCGCCAGGGAAGATTCAGGCTGGACATTAGGAAATACTACTTCTCTGAAAGGGTGGTCAGGCACTGGAATGGGCTGCCCAGAGAGGTGGTGGAGTCACCGAGCCTGGTGGTGTTCAAAGAGCGTTTGGATGTTGTGTTGAGAGACATGGTTTAGCAAGAACCATTGGTGATGGGCGAATGGTTGGACTGAATGATCCTGTGGGTCTTTTCCAACCTTAGCGATTCTATGATTCTATGATTCTATCTCTTGAGTTGCTTTAAAGAAGTCACTGACAACTGTTTAAAAGCTCTTAAGGTGTGTCCTTTAAAGTCTGCAATCAATCAATCCATCAATCAATAGGTTGTGAAGAAAGATTGGGAATACAGGTATCTGAATTCTAATAATCTAAAATTCTAGAGCCATTTGTTGGAAAGAAAGGGTAATAGATAAGAAATCTGAAAAGTGAGAGATAATCCTTGGCGAGATTCAATCTGAGCAGAGTGCTGAATCCTCATCTTTGAACGGCTGGAGAATGTCCTGATTAACAGGGCTTAGGGTACAAGTGACCCTCTCATTGAAGCTGGATTATGTCACCAGTAAATATGCCTTGCAGTTTGATGGCTTAGTACTAAGAGTTAAAAATGTCCTCATCCATAATGATTTCTTCCTTGGTGGTTTTGGCACTGTCTTAGAACACTGGGAATGTATGAACTCGGTCTTTCCTATTTTCCTCTCCCCTGGGGTCAGTTCCAACCACAGTCACCAGAATGTGAGAGTCAAAATTACCTTCCTGTTCTTCTCTGATGGGGTGCTATTCTATGGAAAGAATGGGAGTCACCTACATGTCTCATTGAATATCAGTAGTATCTTTGGCTAAAGTAGAGATTGAGTTGAAGTGGGAAGAATATAATGATTTGGAGTTATCTTCAGCATTACTTTCTACTAATCCTCAGTTTCACCTCATAATCTTCAATGACTGTTTTAGGAATTTAGGCAGTTGTATTAGGTGACTTGGATCATTGTCTGAGCCTAAATTGTTGCAACTGAATTGCCTAAACTAAATAGGATGGGTTTCACATGCAATTTAATCTGCAACAAACTGAAGAGTAGGCAGATGTTAAATCACTTACAAGATTTGGTCTGGGCTCCAGGACTGTAATTCTGGTATCATTCTTTATAGCCACTATCAGCGTAAGACTTCTTTAAAATCAGTAGAGCAAATTTGAATGTGTTTTTATTTTTTCAATTGTAACAATGTTTCAGTCTTAGGTTTTTGACCTGGGATTATAGCATCCACGTTCTTATCTTCCACAGAATCTACTCTAGATTCTAGAGTGCTGAAGCACTGGAACAGGTTGCCCAGAGGGGCTGTGGATGCCCCATCCCTGCAGGCATTCAAGGCCAGGCTGGATGTGGCTCTGGGCAGACTGGTCTAGTGGTTGGTGACCCTGCCCATGGCAGGGGGGTTGTAACTAGATGATCTTTTTGGTCCTTTTCAACCCAGATCATTCTATGAGTCTATGATTCTGTATCCTCCAGCTCCCCTCTCAAAAGAAGCCACTCTTGAAGGAGTTTTATTTTCCTTTTGCTTCTGAGTGTAGTTTTAATAATTCTTACAAATAATTTTTATGCAATACTGATGAAGACACATCACTCAGTCTTAATGTTTTTAAATTGTTTTATGTAAAGTTTCATAAGTAATTGCTCTCCAAATCTTCTCTTTGAAAATACATTTCAGTGGAAATATTTCTTGCAGATTGGATTCAAAGGGAAACAATGTTCTGATAATACTTTTTAAATTTTTATTTTACAAGATTAAATCATGGATAATGATGCTTTTCATAAGTAGCATTTCCCAAAGAGCAGTGGATGTTGACTACCTTCAGGCTTTCAACACTGTCTCCCATAACATCTTTGTAAGTAAGCTTAGAAAATAAGGGCTCTATTAGTGGACAGCTAGATAGATAAAGAACTGTTTGGCTGGCGGAGATCAGAGGGCTGTGATCAGTGGCACTGAGTCTGGTTGGAGGCCTGTAACTAGTTGTATCACTAGTTGTGCAGTCTTGTTCAAATTATTCAGCAACCTGGATGAAGGCAGAATGCACTGTCAGTGAGTTTGCTGATACTGAATTGGGTAGAGTGGTAGACACACCAGAGGATTGCTCTGGCATTCAGAGAGACCTTGACAGCTGGAGAGATGGACAGAGCAAGAACATGGCAGGCCTGTTTAGCCTGGCGAAGCGAAGACAGAGGGGGAATTAATGTGTAAAAATATCTTAAGGAAGGGCATCAACAGAAAGGGGCCAGGCTGTCTTCTGTGGCAATAGACTCGTACTGAAAGACAGGATTTTCCATCTGCACGTGAGAGAAAACTTCACTGTGAGGTGGAACAAGCTGCCCAAAGAGGCTGTGGATTCCCCTTCTGAGTCGATATTTGAAACTCACCTGGATGTGATCCTGGGCAATGTGTTCTATGTTAAAGTTCTTGGACTAGATGATCCCAAGAGGTCCTTTCCAACCTTAACCATTCTGTGATTCTGTGAAACTTCTGGCAGATGTGGCTTCTCCTGATTTCTGAAAATGTATTCTCTCTGCTTAAGAGAAAACCTTTCAAGATAAAATAAAAAACATCCAGAAAATACAGAAAATCTTATGTACTTCTTGTTTATGTGGGTGATCATGAGACCCTAAAGTTCATGTAAAATTTAACACAAATTAAGAAATTGTAAATGTAATGGAAAATCCAGATCAATTTCAGACATGATGTAGATGTGTAAGGTAGACATTCAGGAGCCTAGTTCCACTGAAATAAATAACAAGTATCTTAACCTGAGTATGAGACAGGACTTATCCATTTACGATCTGGTCAAAAAACAGATGTCTGTGACGAAGTGTAGACTGTCTCATTTTTCATTCAGCTGATGTGCAAAAAAGAACAGAAGGTTGTTGTTATTTTTTTCTTATCCTCCCTTTCTGTATTCTCTGATCTCAAATAACACTGATTATGTCTGGTCACTGCTGGCCTGGTTCACTAACTTTGGTTGTTCCTTAGCTGTGCAATATATGGTTCCTGCCATTAATTATGTTATTGCTGAATATAATGCAGAATATTTTCCAAAAAAAAATTTATACATAGTATGCCGTACAGTTATCCAAAATTCCTTACTGTAGGGACATACATAGGTCCGCATAACATTTAGTAGGAGTAGGCTAAAAGTGCTTCCTGAACATTATTTTAACAACGTTATTAAATGGCAGTCAGAATCAAGACAGAAGCTACAATGTGGTATTGTAGGTGCAATTTATCAGCTTTCTGGCTTTGAATTCTTTACTGGTGAAAGGCTGTCTTTCTTTCTTGGTTTTCTTCCATTTCCTTCTTTTAAGAGAACTTCAGGTGTGTAAATATAAATTAACAAATACAAAAAGCATGCTAAATTTCTACTTTCTTTCAAGAGATTATATTCTCCCTTTTAGTCTCTTAAAAAATGCCTAAAGCCAGGAGCTAAGACAATGATTTAAAGAAAATAAATGGGAACTGGGAGGCTATGAGTTAGCACCCTATTCTTTTGCCAGCCAGAATATTTGCAGTTCTCAGCATGCTACAGCAATGCCAAGACACTGCATGATGTTAAATTGGATTAAATGTATAATGATTTCATGGAGAGATAAAGTCGAATAATCCTTTCACTGAATCAGTGGACTCAAATAGCTTATCTTGGTGATATAATATTTCAAGTTACCCTGATAAAATACTATGACAAGCATGATTTTCAGAATGCAAATCGGTTTGGAATGAAAAATGAGTTTATTATATGCTCAACATGAACAACAACTTTTCCTGCTGTGATATTATTTTGTATCTATGAAACTGACATGCATTAAGGAATGATTCCTTATTCTCTTGAAATAATCTGGCAACACTGAAAAAATATCTAGACTTAAAGAATGCATCAGATCATAAAAGGGCCTAAGCTGGTATCTAAAGAATGTGTGACTTTTACATCACAGAGTTCATGGGGACGGATGGGATCCACCCAGGGGTACTGAGGGAGCTGGCAGACATGATTGTGAAGCTGCTTGCCACCATCTATCAGTGTTTCTGGAGAGCCAGGAAGGTCTCAGAAGACAGGGGGCTTGTCAATGTGATTCCTATCTACAAGAAGAGTCGGAAGGGGAATGTAGGGAGCTACAGGCCTGTCAGCCTGACCTTGGTGCCCAGAAAGGTTATGGAGAAAATCATCCTGAGTGAGATCACGTGGCATGTGCAGGACAACTGAGGGATCAGGCCCAGCCAGCATGGGTTCATGAAAGGCAAGTCCTACAGTCTTGGGGCAGAATGACTGGAAGACTGCATGAAAGAAATGGACCTGGGTGTGGTGATCGATGCTTGGCAGAATATGGGCCAGTAATGTGCCCAGGTGGCCAAGCAGGACAGTGGCATCCTGACTTGTATCAGAAATAGTGCCACCAGCAGGAGCAGGGAGGTGATTGTTTCCCTCTACTCAGCTCTGGTGAGGCCGCATCTTGAGTACTGTGGTCAGTTTTGGACCCCTCACTACAACAAAGACACTGAGGCCCTGGAGTGTGTCCAGAGAAGGGCAATGAAGCTGGTGAGGGGTCTGGAGCACTAGTCTAATGAAGGAACTGGGATTATCTAATCTGGAGAAGAGGAGGCTTATCAGGATAGGAGACATTATTGCTCTCTACAACTCCCTGAAGGGAGGTTGTGGTGAGGTTGGATTCAGTCTCTTCTCCCAGGTAACTAGCAATAGGACTAGGGGGAATGGCCTCAAGTTGCATCAAGGGAAGTTCAGGTTGGATATTAGAAATAATTTATTCTCCGAAAGAGTGGTCAGGCGCTGAATTGGGCTGCCCAGGGAGATGGTGGAGTCACTGTCCCTGGAGGTGTTTAAGAAATGTTTAGATGTGGTAGGAAGGGACATGGTTTAATCCCTGGCTTCTTGAAGCTGGCTAGAGGTGAATTGTTGCATGCTGTTTTTAATTCAAAATAAGTCCAATCCAAATCCTTAACACCTACAAAGGGGAACTTGGCGAATTTGGGTTGTCATACAATACTTTTCTTTATTCTGGGAAAAAACCTCTTCCATTTAAAAAGAGTTATGGCAGAATGATTTGGTCTCTGTTTTTTAAAAGAAACTCCAGCTTCTGTCCCGCACTTACCTTAGCCTCTGGTGGCAGTTGATTGAGCTATTTTGGTTTTACAGTTTTCTGGCCTTTATAGTTTGCTTTGGAGAAGCCTAAGATATCAAGTGGCTCTGGGCAGTCTAGTCTAGTGGTTGGTGACCCTGCCTGTGGCAGTGGGGTTGAAACTAGATGATCACTGTAGTCCTCTTCATCCCAGGCTATTCTGTGATTCTATGGTTTTGTTCTATGATTCTAAGTATGCTTGGATTTGTCTCTGCTTTTTGAATAGGCAGATGTGCCAGAATTGCAACCTCTGCCCCTTTTATTACTACTAGTTAAGAAACTACTTACTACTCTGCTGGACAACTGTTAACAAAATACCAGAAAACTCAGTTTAAACACTAGGCAAGAATGAAGGACCTGAAGAAAGTAGAATGCATAACACCTTTGGAGTAACATTGTAGAAGAAATGATAGGCTTCCCTAGACCCTAACATTTACTCAAGTTGAGTATTAAATTACAAGGAAACGAGGCCATTTTACATCTAACTAAGAATATCCACAAAAAGAATTTAGTTCACTCAAGTGGAGTCCATTGTGCCTTTAGCTAATTTGAATTCATCTGCAAGTTTCTCAGTGGCCATCTTTTAAGTAAGCAAATCAGTGAAGAGAATGTAAGCAACAAATTAATCCTGACAGTTTGATGCAGACATCTTTAGCATAGATTTTGTCCCAAGTACACTTCAAGAAACCAGATATTAAGTATTGATACTTCAAGGCAGTGCCTGTTAGGGAACTTTCTCAAGTTTTATATTACATATAAAGCTCACTGTCTTTAGAACAGAGTATCAAAAAAAGCGTTTGTCTCGTGACTCCTTGACATCTCTTGTTCTCTTCTGCCCCATACCAGTTTCTGTGCTGCATATGTTTAATTGTGCACTGTTCTCAGAACAGTAATTAAAGCCCGATCTGACTTGTTGCTGAGCAAGATTATAAGGGCTCTGGCTGTCAGCACGGTCAAAGATCAACCATTACCCCACAGAGAGCTTACTGCTGCTTCATAATTTATTCTGCTGAAAGCTCCTCTGAGAACAGGACAGACTTTGCAGCTGTTGGTGTTGTTCCTCTCCAGATATAACTCCTCTATAGAAAGTACAAAATCCAGTTATATATTACAGCTATTTCTGAATTTCTTACTTATATTTGACAATACAAGGGTTTCTTTTTTGTTTTGTTCTGTTTTATTTTTTTAAGACTTAAAAGTTTTTATGTGCGGGGAAATCAAAGAAACATCACTGATGCTAAACCCACCACTGAAAGACCCTGTCTTCCTTCAGATGTATATTAGTGAAATAAGGTCTGAAAGATCATTTATATGTATAGATTCAATTAAACTGTCATACTTTTTTTTTTTTTTCTTTTTTTTCCCCACTAACAGAGAATGAACAAGAAAGGACCAGGCTGCAAAGAATGTGTACAGTGTAATGTGCAGTCAGTAATTATGAATTGTCTAATCATTCCTAGTGAAAAGATTCAAGTCTGGCATTCTCTATAAATAAAGAAGCCATAGAGTTCATCAGAGATGGAAACGTTATTAAGTCATCAATGGCAAATTGTGAAATGATCTTTTTCAGTAGCTTTTCTACAACTTTGTCCTATTACATTTTACCATTTAGCCACTGGACATCTACCATTCTTCTCAAGACACAGTTCCAGATTCATTTCTGTTCAAAAAGCAAGTAACTTCTACTAACATTGTAAATGAAAAAATAAGGCAAACAACCTTCTCTGATTTTTTTAAATGATTATTATTAATTTGTTGTACAGGACAATATCAGCTCACCCCTACTCAGGCCTTTCCTGGTGATGCTTTTGTCTTTCAGCAGAGGAAATTTTTGTTCCAACTTTGAGTAACTGGTCTGTGAGATGTGCATTTACTTATTCAGTCTGACAACCACAACTCATGAAGGTACTTTGAAGCAGTGATTCTCACGGGAAGTGATGCCAGTCATCTCCCCAAAAGCTGGATAACTTTAATGCCCTGACAGAGTTCCCAGAGTGCTTCTCATGCACAAACTCTCTTCCCTTACATAAGCTAGAGAATAGTTATAACGTCTTTCTTTGCACAACTCCTTTCTGACAAAGTTCAGGATAATCTCCTGTAATCCCCATTTCTCCATTCCAGTAATCTGCTGACAGTGTTCTTTTCTTTCACCTTCTGTTTTACTAATTCTTAAGATGCTATGTTTTTCCTTAGTGCAATATACAACCTGACTTTGATGCCTTCGGTACTTTCCCAGTTTTCATATTGTCAGATGAAAAGCTGCACAGCAAAAATACTGAATTAGGGAAACCAGAATGGCTATATAAAATCTGTATTACTATCCAAAATCCAGGATTTCATCTTTAGTTGCCTGAGTCAAAGATTATAATGAACATCATGTTTTGTTTGCATTCAAAATGACAAGAAACTAGGGATACAAAGTAAATACACTCTTAACCGAGTTTATGAAATAACCTTGCTGATCATTGGCGCATTCAAGGATTCATTTTTGTTCATAATGAAATTTTTATGTTTTCTAACCTTTATTTCATAAAGGCAGATGAAGTTTTAGTCCAAGATATTTATCCAAATTTCAAAACATCACTTTTTGTCAGAATGAAGTTACAAGTCATTTTGCTTTGTGCATGTTAGTTCATATTCTTCACTAGCGTTTGACAGTTAAAATATTAGCACCAGCAACAGCGGAGCTTTGTAAACTAAGTCTTTCCTTCCTTCCTTTTAGCCGGATGAAAGAAGTTGATACTAGAGGTTGTTGTGCTAAAAAAGTACAACTAAAGGAAAAAAGAGGGCATAGAAGTAGATATTCTTTTTTTTTTTTTCTATATATTAGTATTCTTTTACATATGCTGAAGTGACTGGGATGTACTAGAAAGGAAAAAAAAAAACAACCATGAAAACATTTTCATTGCTTTTAAAAACTGTTCTAAAAAAACCCTGTTTTACATCTGATATACAAAGGAAGTTAAAGAAAGAGGCAATTGGATATTTGAGGTTGAAATTTCCAGAAAAACTAGCTTACTGGTTTAAACATTCATTTGAAATAGAAGCCTTGAATGTGAAGAAATGACGCTCTTTATCCTTCTAACACACTACAAAGTTTATTATGTATAACTGTTTTGAATGAGATCTTAAAAATAGATCCTGCAGGACAATTTTGTTTGTTGTAATGTTTAATTTATACGTCTCTCCTTTTTTTTTTCTTTTGCATTGAATTATGGCATTTCAAATGAGAGCTAGATATTTTTATTATTTTTTTAATTTCATTACCAAGCTCTACAGGTTTCAGAACAACTTTCCTGAGGAAGGGTTTTCACACAGTATCCTTATAAGGATTTTCCATTCCTGTGTGATTGGGTCAAATTATCTGTCTACTTGTTATCCACCCGTTCATGCCAATTGTCAATTACAGAACTCTTATCACATGTAAAACCCATGTTGCATTTGTCTGTTATTTTTAGGTTTGAACAAAATTGCCAGTATTAAAACAGTTGTGCCTCATTGTAGTGAAATACTTTAATCATATAAAAGTATTTTACAAAATATTTTCATGTTTCAGGTATGCTAAGAAGCTTACTGTGCCATTAAGATTCAGTGTTGTGCTAAGTAAAGAAGCTTTGTCTGAAAAATATTTATGAGATTCATAAAGCTGTTATTCATGGTCATGCTCTGTGCAAATGGAGACAGAAGAGGAGAAGAAACTTCTTTGTTGAGGCTATTTATTATTGACTGGGGAATTTTCCCCCAAGCAGTACTCTAATAATTTTGCTCGGATTGTGGGTATTTTTGTGTGACCAGGTTGCAGGCTACACAGTGAGTCTCTAATCCCTGAAGCAATGTGAGGTCAAGCATTTCCCTGCTTATTTAGTAAGCAGGAGGCAGTGAAGAACATTCTAAAATCCAGTTGCCTGGTGTTTTCAATGTTAGATTTGCATGAAGAACACAAATATGTAAAGTATTAACTAATATCACATTTCAAATATTTCTTTTAATGGAAAATTATGGCCCTAGTTTAACACAGTATTTGAACACGCATTTAGAGATGGGGACATATTTAATCCTTCACTAGAAATTAATTTCCTCAGTCACAATTGTCCTGTGTCTTACAAGATCATTCTAAGTCACTGTTAAAGTAAGTGTACCCTTCAACTCTACTGTTTGATGAAATAATTCAGAAATGACAATACATTCAAGATGAAAGATGTTGTGTGTTGTGTCAAAAAAAAACTTGGGACAGACAAGATAAATCCAAGAGTAGACTATATATCTGGTAAAATTGTAAAGAAAATGCCATGATTTTGTCCGATAAAAGAACCAAATTAATTTAGTGCACTGACAATTGCAATTTCCAATATTTTTTTTATTTTAAAAGGCCTGCTGAGTCCCGTCACTAAACCGTGTCCCTTAGCACAACACATCCACAGATCTCTTCAGTACCTCCAGGGATGGGGACTCCACACTTTCCTGGGCATCCCAATGCAATGCTTGACCACCCTCTCCGTGAATATATTCTTACTAATGTCCGATCTAATCCTCCCCAGCATAATTTGAGATCATTTGCATGCATCCTGTCACTTGTCACCTGATAAAAGTGACTGATATCATTCTTGCTGTAACCTTACAGGTAGTTTCAGAGAGCAGTGAGGGTAATGAGGCCAAATGGAAATCCCATAGCATTTGCTGTCACGCTCAGCTATAAGCCTGAGGGAGTTGGCCAGGGGACTGGCTGGGCATCAGTCAGCAGGCAGTGAGCAATTGTGTCGTATATCACTTGTTTTGTATATTCTTATTCTTCTTATTTTCCCTTCCTTTTCTCTTTAATAAACTAACTTCATTTCAACCCACAAGTTTAACATTTTTCCAATTCTCTCTTCCGAGTTCAAATTCCTCTGAAATAAATACTCAAGATGTTCCTATATCCTTAAATTAAAATCACCGTTCTGCCCAACTGAGTATCCTCTACTGATTTTTCTGTATTATTACAAACTGAGTAACATTTCTTAAAATATACTTTTTTAAGAACATGTTTATTATTGACGATAACAGCCAGCGTTACTGTTCTTAATATGTATGGCACATTTGTTCACCTCAGGCACATTTGTTCACCCCATCTAGGTTGAAGATTTAGCAAAGAACTTGTTAAAAACATCCATCAGATCTTCCTGAGGAAGATTTAACAAAGATCTGATGTTATTTATTTCTCTTTTAAGGATACAAAGGCACTGATAGAGGATTGTATGAAATCTTATGCTCCCTCTTCCTTTACTGCTTACTATTTGGAGGATGTCATTTGCCCAGACTCTCATCTTGGTAATTTTCATGAGCATTACACTAATTCTAACTATAAAATTCAGAAAGGTTTGCATGGGACAAGAGCAGATACAGCAAAATAAAGGATGGCTTTGGTAAAAAATGGTGTCGTTTGTCATTCTGTCATATAGCCTTCTTTCAGATTGTTTGCCCCTTAACAGTACTGAAAACACTGCTTGTAGTAGTTACTGACTGTTCCATTCTAATTTTGTATCTAAAGTTCAATGCCTATGAGATTCGTTTTCTTTCTTCAGCTGTTGTAGAAAAGGTGCTACATCCTGCCTCTGGCAAAGCTTGAATCTGAGACATGCTTTATTTGCTCATTCTCTGGATCCTACTAGCATGTAATAATATATCCTCTTTAAAATAATATATATATACATATATTTTCACGTTTCATTTTTAAACCTTGGATTTGGTGCTGTGCCATAGTTAGAAGTGAAAGAGCTGTATGAGGAGTTCTGCTGTTAGATGGAATTCTGTTTCTCATGTAGGAAATTGGACCATCCAAAGGAAACACCTGCTATGTTTCAAACACCCCCACACTTCTATTTTGCAATATTGTTCCACGATTTCCCACATTTACAGTTAGTAGAACACCCAGCTGCACTTCAAGGTCAAGACTTAACTAAGATTCAAAACTTGTTATTGAAGTGTAGTTAAGACATGACTGGGCAAGCATGCCAACATTTAACATCACATCAAAAGAAAGTGACAGGACATGCAAAGATGTCACTTCAATAGGATGAAGAAACAACTGTAACTAGATGGATTCCTTTTCAAATGTACTATTCATAGGCATGCAAGCCAGAAGTACTTGAGCTATTATCACAGATAAATAGTGACTAAATCATCAGCAGCCAGTCATCACTTTTTTGGAAGGCTGTTATAGACAAGACAATAGCTTTCTTACATGTGTTTCCACAGGCTCTTTTCAAAAGGAAGCTACTCTTTTTCCTGGTTATAGAATACACTTGCCTCTACATATCATGGCTTATCTCAAGTAAAAAGATGTCAAAAATAATACAGAATTAGCAAAGAACAAATATTGATATAATTTTACAATGGAAAAAGAAAACAACATAATAATTGATCTAAAGTAAATATCTACATTGGAGTTTTGTGCTATAGCTCAATTATCTAAATGTCTGAAATGTAAAGTTAAAAAGAAAAGCAAAGTCCCTTGGAGGTTTCCTGAGATTCTGTCACAACTACAAAACCTGCCTGAGCAGGTTCATTCTTCCTCTGTTCTCCTTTTGGAATCAGAGCTTTGCTGATACTAGGAGAATGAAAGGATTTTGAATTGTGTCACTTCTGTAGGGAATCCTTTCTTACAGGTTTACTCACATGAAATAATTCTGTTACTATAAAGTTTTACTATAAAAAAAAATATTCATTCAGTCAATCAAATTCTCTAGAACATTTAATTTTCAGTCAGTGTATTTTCCATGGGTAAAAATGTTGAGTGTTCCATATAGTTAACATAGCACTGTTTTATAACTATAATTATATATGTAACTAAAACGTCATTTTTGATCTTGACACTGATATAGACAACAAGCTCCTTATAGCGTTCTTTTTCTCTGAGCATTTCTTCAAGTTTCATTACCCAGAGAAAGGCAAGTGTCCAAATGATCTTGCCAGTGTGCATATATATATTTATTTCATGGTTTCAAAAAATATCTGAATTCTTCTGCTATATCTGAAAAATTCAAAACTGTCTAATTTATGCTACCTGCAGGTATTCTTCTGGACCTGCAACTTCTACCACAAACTCATACGTGGAAAGATTGCCATAGCTGCATCAGTTTCAGTAAAGGTGTATTTATCAGAGGTGAAGTATGATTAGAAGTTTTTACAAACATTTTATCCTATAAGATGTTTCTTACATTGACGTTATCATGCCTACACCCATGTTTTTGTACCAGATTATGTTTCACTATCTTTTCAGTGACTGCATTTAATATCTGTTCACTCTCTATATGTGCTGCATATAGAAAACTAATGAAACTTCAATGATAAGGCAATTCCTGTAAAAGTATTGAAAGTTGAATTATCAGCTTACACACTATATTGGTATGATTCTTTCAAAAGCATCACATCTTTGGAGACCTTATTTTGGTGTCTTTCCTGCATCTTTGGCTATGTCAGAGAACAAGAACAACATGAGATCAAAAGGAGATATCTACAATGCAGCCTAAAATAGGACAGGTAAATCACACCTGTGAATTTCTCTTGTTGCATTTAGAGAATCTCTGCTTTAGATATCTATACCATGGATTCCTTAAGTTAGATAAAACTAACCTTAATTCTGGTAATGTCTGATACTCATGATACACCTTGCTTGCTTTCCTCATAGACCCAAGAATCTGGTATTCTTGGTCACTCTATTTGTAAAGGACAGAGGGGAGTCTACATTCAAATTCTGTAGCCTTGTTCTTACTTCATATCATTTTGAAAGAAAAAAATAAAATCAGGTATGAGTTAGCTCCTCTCTAATATAGGAGAGAGGAAATGCACATTCATGGTGAATATCTCAGGCACTGTAGTTTCATATGAATGTTTGCCATTCTTTCAGTGGGCAAAGTCTCTCAGCTTAAATGGAAGAATACAGAATCTAAGCACAGTAAAGTGTTTCAAAATGTAAAATCCAGGTTCATGTTGATCTCTATACAAACTGAGGCATGACTTTCTATCTGGAAGACAGAGATGACACAAATAGCCTGGTTTCAACTGGTTAATTTAGAATGAAGTTTATTGTGAATCTCAGCCCAAGATGCTAACCTATTTCTAGGTAAAACAAGCACTTGTAACTGTGCATTCAGCTGTGAAATATGTTACTTAACTTTTTGTTTGGATATGTCTTTTCTTTTCCACTACAGGAACTCAAAACTCTCAGGTGCCAAACATCAGCAAGAATCCATGCCTAAGTGATAGCCTGATTACACATTTGTTAATGGTAAAGAAGCAGAAATCCCAACTGATGAACTTCTGAGCTTGGGGGTATTGTCTAAAATGTTCTTTCTTTTTTACCTGCAATGAAATTGTTGTATCGGAGTATTTGAAGCACACCAATAATTTGTTAGGTAGAGGACCAATTAACATTCTCAAGGCAATATATTATGTGCAGTGAAAAGCTTAACTATTACATAGTGAAGGAATATAAATTCAAAGGAAGTCTGAAACATTTGGCATTCAGTGAACTTCTTTCCACAGGGATTGAGAAGGGTATTAGCTCATCTCTAACATAAATACTTGTACCCAGAGTCCTTTTATAGGAATATGCTTGTTAATGTTATTTAGGCAAATCAGGAAATATCAGACCAAATATTTATGACACAAATTTTGGAGCCATTTATATCCCTTAATTGTATGTTAAGTGTATTTTAATACACTTATGTGTATGTTAATGTGTATTTTTAGCACATTGAAAACAATGATTAAAGAACAAGATTTTATAGCCTATCATAGGTGAAGTAAGAAGCAGGAAAAAGGGATTAGTGTAATAACTGAAGTAAAAGGCCTGTTGCAGGTCTTGCAGAAGCCATGATCTCAGAGCTTCTCTTTACTTTAGTAACCTAAGGCTGCCCTACCTTATTTTTCGGGCTTCTCTGCATTACATCAGGTGATCTGCCCCACTTCTTGTTGCTTGCAATAAATTCCAGAGACTTTTACAACATTTGCCTACTTTTCCAAAAACTTCTGACTACTCCTAAAATAGCTTGAAATCCTTATCAAGGATATTAGCAGTCTTCAGTTTTAGCAACATTTAACATTTGACCCATACTTATCAATATGTATTGTAAACCTTTTTAGACTTGTCAACAGAAACTAGAGTTGAAATGTAGGTAGATATAAATATAACTTCATAACCTGTTTCCCAGGGTCCACCCATGAGCAACTTGTTTGAGGTTTGTGGCTTCTTCCTCAGAGAAAGCTCCTTCATTGTCTTCAAAGTATGATTGATTCAGTGAGTTGATCTGAGCACAGAAGTCACAGGAGAGGTCTCTGCCCCAGTATCGTGACCTGGAAGAATGATGATAGGTTATCATTTTTCTTTTGTTGCGGTGAATTCAGCTCATGGGTATGGTACAGATAAGCATCTAACAGGAACAGTCCATTTTAAACTGCTCTCAGACATGGCAGGCAGAAAAATCCTTGAGATTATTGTGAACTATACACTGGAAAGTCCTCCATGCTTCTTGGGAATTTATATCATATTTGAAGAATATGTCAAAGTGTCATTCAGTCAAGCTTTTACAGAACAGATAAGCATTCGAGTTCTGGTCTATGCTTTGAATACTGAACATTAATTGTTAAGAAGATATAATTTATGTTGTGGAGTGAATGAATATAAACGTACACTTCGTGTTTTATCTTTCACTGAAAACATGGTCAAGTTTAATGATTGCTATAATATATAAACAAATACACATATTAACCCTTTTAATATGAATTTGTGACTTCTGAATATCTGCTTGGATAGACTTTTCCCACTTTGTCCCTCTTTCCCATTCCTTTGTTTTTGCCATTTGTTACCAGACTGAACAAATGATATCTTGTTGTTTCTCTGACAGTAATCTGTTCTGTTTTATAGTTCAGTGCAGATATATTTAAAACCCATTATGAAATTAATCTTTCTCGTATATAAAGTCTACGTGAAGACTGGTGTCTGAGTTACAAAAGGAAGAAGTGCATGAATGAATACAGCCTCCTGATCTTTGCCTTTACAATGCCCTTTTGTTCGGTAAGTTTCCAAGTGCGAAGAGTAGGGAGGCTCAGTAAACAAAAACCTCTTTGCACTTCTTAAGAGAGCTAAGTACTCTGCCTGTAGAGTCAGCAATTTCCAACTGACTTTCAAATAATCTGAAATATATGAGTTCCTTCAAAATGTAAAACCCAGGTTCATGTTGATCTCTATACAAACTGAGCCATGACTTTCTATCTGGAAGACAGAGATGACACAAATAGCCTGGTTTCAACTGGTTAATTTAGAATGAAGTTTATTGTGAATCTCAGCCCAAGATGCTAACCTATTTCTAGGTAAAACAAGCACTTGTAACTGTGCATTCAGCTGTGAAATATGTTACTTAACTTTTTGTTTGGATATGTCTTTTCTTTTCCACTACAGGAACTCAAAACTCTCAGGTGCCAAACATCAGCAAGAATCCATGCCTAAGTGATTTAGCAACATTTAACATTGTCAATATGAAAATTCTGTCTGAAGCGATGAATATTTTCTTCTCATTCCTTATTCTCAGATTCACAGCAATGTGAGAAAACCACCCGCTTAGAGGGGGGTTTATCACTTTTACCGTATCAAAAGTAGGGATTATCTCAACCAGTGCATGCACTATTGACTGCTCGGTTCAGTCTACATATTTCCTTCATAATATTGTAAGGCAGAAGGTCCGTAAGAGATTCAAAGTGAGATGTAATCTAATTCTCACGTTTTCATTTCTAATAGTATTTCCTGGGACTGCACAGAAATAGAGCAAACTTGGAGGGATTATGGAAAAAGTACACGGGATGCTCCTCATGGACTTTCTGGATTTAAATCTTGAGAGGGCAGAGGCTATGGGAGAACATGACAGAATTAAATGGCTCACCCGTTGTGCACTTAGGAAAATATGAACAAACTTCTGAACTGTGAAGCTTCACCCAGAAAGAGCTCTATAAGTCTGATGCTTCAGCCTAGGCTTTGACTGAGGCAAGTACTTCAGTGTCACACCTTAAGAAGATCATTTTGATATATCAAGTACAGGTAAAAGTAATTAATGGGTTAATTTTCTACCTGTACAATCTCCCATTATACACACTGTTAGATGGTTCTAAATAAAACAGATGTCCAAAATCCACATGCTTGTAAGAACACTGAGATGAGCCAAAAGATATACAGTGCTGCTCAGTTCATAACACAGAAGCTTTGAAAGGAATTTGGATACTAATAACTGTCCTAAAGATGTGGCTGTTTATTCCAGTCATTTACAAACACTGGGAATTGTGCAACGCTCTGACATCATTTCTGCTAGCAGCTGGAAACCCCTGCTGAACATCTGTCTGAAGTGCTGTTCTCATAATTCAGCTGCCAAAAATGGCTGAGTAAATTACAATAATATTCCAAATTTTACTTCTTGATAAAGTTTTCTGTCCTTTTTGAAGGTAAAATACTTCTGTGAAAACTCTTTCAACAGTTTTCTGTGACATTTGCAGAGCTTTTAGTTACATTTTGTCTTGTAAAAATATAGAATACTAAGATTTTTCAGTCTGTCAGAAGCTTCATTAGATTCATTTGCACTAGCTTTTATTTGACACTGGCAGATTGCTTTGAAATGGTTGCATACTCCTCTTGAAAGCAGGGGCAACTTTAGTGAGAAGACGTACTTCTGAAAAGGCAAAAATGCTGCGGGGACTACTATTTAACTTTAGCTTTCATTGAAATAAACTCCCCAAAACATGAAAAGAGTGAAAAGAGTGTTTAGTCTTTTCATTGTACCTACAAGCGTAGGTATAAAAATAAGGTGGTTAACCTGGGTTAGCTATGATTATGTATACTTTTAGACTACCTCCATCACACTTGGCATCTGTCCTGAATACAACATGTGACAGCATGAGAGACAATCTGATTTTCTCAATGGAGAACAAAGAACTCAAGTTCTGAACTCACTATATTGATGTCTTTAGCTCTTAACATTGGGTTTAATTTCTCTTAATGCTCCTCAAAATAGGTTAACTGAGTTGCACTCTGCTTCTGCTAATTGATTTGAACTGATTTTACTGCTCTGAACTTCTGACTTAGATGTTCCTTTTATTTATGTTCCTAAACTAGAAACGTATAGTTCCTGTGCTTGATCTCTTTACATTTTAGTTCATTTGTAAAATAAGGAATGCTATGATTTGGTAGACGTTCCTTGGAATGGATACTTTTATGTGTTGAATTGTGTGTGTAGAAATTTCATTTCAGCTTCATGTAAGGGGTAACAAGTATTTAGTTGTTTCTCCAAAATTAATGACCACTGAGTGGTGAAGGGGTACACTGGACAGTAAACTAATATCTTTAGAACCTCCTCTTACTTCCTTCTGGGAAAAAAAAAAAAAAAAAAAAAAAAAGCCTGCAAGGCTTTATGTGTTGGGAACTACTAATTTATTTATAAGTAATACAGCATTTTTACAGTAATTTTTGTAGCTTCCATAAAAGCTGGGGTTTTTTAATTGATTGCATCCTCAGTCATCCTGCCTTTAACACAGTATCCAGAAAAATTATACTATGTAAAATGAACATAAGTGACAGCAGAACTGGGATTTGAGACACATCTCTCCATCCACTGGTGACAACTGAAACTTCTGGCGGCTGGAAGAGCCATGTAGCTCATATATCGGAAAGAGCCTTAAGCTCTTAACAGAGTGTCCATCTCCATGTAATTGGTTACTTATACATCCTGACCCAATTGCTTTTTTAAAATAAATTTGTCATTTGTAGGTCTTGCTAAGTCCACTCTGCCAAATAAGCCATTAAGTCACTGGGCCACGTAGTTTATTAAAGTGCTTTTTGTGAACAGGGAATTCATGTGTGAGGATATTGTCGTTCCCAAGGAAGTTAGGAAGAAATTTGCCAAAAAGTAACTGAAGTAAAAAAAATGAACAGATATCCGTTTCCCTGGCGTTCCTCTAAAGGACATTTCTGAACAGATGTGAGACGGAAGCATGCAGAAAACCTCTGGTGAAAGGCTGAGTGAAGGGTATCTGCATGGTGAATTCTACCTCTAAAATGAAAATCACTCAAAATTGAATGCAAAACAAACCAACAAACAAAACACAGAAAAACACCCCAAACCCTTAAAAACAGACAAAAGCTCTAGTACATAATTTTATTATATGGCAAAACCTAGATCCAGAAGAGCATTCAGCCCCTATGACTGTTACAAGTTGAAGATTCTCAATTTCCACACCTCAGCAGTTGCCTCACATTCTGTATGTCTATTCTAGATGTGCCTTGTGAGCTTCTTCAAGTATATATATACCTTGAGAGTGCTAGAGCAGCTGAACACACGGTTCATCCTTGTGTCTCAGGATACACCTTGAGTATGTACCCTACAACTGCCTTGATGAGTTAGGTCTCATCTGCTAGCTGCTCATCTTCTATATCATGCTTAGTACAGAAACCAGTCTGTGCAACATATGGGGTAATCATCCTCTTCTTTACTCAATAACTAGCTCAGATAGGATGCCATTTTACAATCAACCTAGGCCAATATAAGTTCACACTGCAACACTGACAAAAACATTGATTTTCCCTTAACACTGGCCACATATTGTCGCTCTTCTATGCCAGCAACTGTGTGATTTCATATCAGCTTGATAGCTACCTGGTCAGTGCCTGGCTTAGTTTTCAACCAGAAAAGCTTCCTCTTCCAATTGTCAAATGCCTATTAAATCACTTTGGCCAACACAGTGGGAAAAGATGAGTTGCATATTTGGGGTGATGAGGTGTGCATAGACAGGTTTCCACCACACATATTCCCTTACATAAAGGAGGAATAAAACGATAATAGGGAAGAGCTGATGATTCTCTGAAACAAGAAAAAGAATTTTTTTTTCCACATTTTTTTCTTAGAGTCTGTATTTTTAGGCATTCTAAATGCAGTAAGCTGAATCAGCAGGAATCTCATACGTGGCATGGATGTTACTGGATTCAAAATTTATATTTCTTGAGGCATGAATACTGTATAAAGAAAACGTTAAGGAGTCTTAACCATTTATTGAAATATTGGGCATTATAACACAGTTGAGGAAAATCACTATCAGTTATATTTCAACCTCAGTAAATTTAAACAAAAAGACAGAATATCAAATGCACTTTCTCTTTTATATACAGAAGAATATATAAACTAATAACAAGAAAAAGATCATGACCCTATAAGGAACTCACCTTATTTAGAGATAATAGAATACAATCAAACATAAATAATTTGAAATATGAGTGTAATGTAGACTTTGTTATGCTAAAGACAAGCTTAGCTTTATAAAGCAATTGAACCAATTTTTGTTATATGTCTTATTGAGCATCTCAGAGGCATTAGAAATGCTTGATAATATAAATATTAAAATATTATTGCTACTTGTAACTAAACACCCTGTCTGAATTTAATTGTAACATCCTAGATATTTAGGAAGGATGATTTTACAAAGATTTACTTAGCAAAATTAGGTTAGTTCAGTAAATAACAAAGATTTTTTGATATAATGCCAATCATTATTCCATCACCTCAGTGCAGCAAACTCTTCAATTTCAGTTGATTCATTTTAGGAACAAATGTTTGAAGATACACTGAAACCGTAGAGTTTATAGATGAAATGATTAGCATCTTTTGGAATGTATGGTTGGAAATGCCAGATTGGTGCTAAGCACAGAAAGTTCTGCAAGGTTAACTGGACTACTGACCTAGCTGCAAAGTGCTGTGACCAGGTTACCTTGGAAATCGTTCAGAAAATAAATAATGAAAAATAAATTGTATGATAAATCCTCTATGCTTTGGGAACTTTTTTTTTCCCAGAATGTTAAGATAAGTAAAATTGAAAACTGAAGAAGGAAAATGGGAAAGAAAAAAAAATGAAAATGGAAGTGGAAGGAAAAATAAAAAGATAAAGAGGAAAGAGAGAGGGAAAGGAAAAAGAAAAGGGGGGGGGGAAATTGTTCATGTTACTAGTGTACTGGTAAGAGCTCTGAACCTATAGGCTATCACCAGACTATTTTCAAACAATGTAGTACCGTATCTAACAGGAAAGCTTATCGCTCTCTACAGCTACCTGAAGGGAAGTTGTAGTGTGGTGGGGGTTGGCCTCTTTTCCCAGGTAACAGTGACAGGACAAGAGGGTAGTCCTCAATTGCATCTGGGAAGGTTCAGGTTGGATGTTAGGAAAAATTTCTTCTCAGAAGGAATGGTCTAGCATTGGAATGGGCTGCCCAGGGAAATGGTGGAGTCATTATCCCCGGAGATGTTTAAGGAAAGGTTAGATGTAGTACTTAGAGACATGTTTTAGTGGGCAATATTGGTAGTAGGTGAACAATTGGACTAGATGGTCTTAGAGGTACTCTCCAACCTTTCTATGATTCTGTGATTCTACAATTCTATGATTTGTTCTTATATCAACATTGATTTTAAGAATGGATAATTCTTGCTCTCTCCACCAAGTTCAACTGTCTTGTGTAATACAGAAAGCAATGTATTGCCTTTCAGCCTTCATTTTGCAAAGCCAAAAAAGCCAAAGTTTTCCTTAAAGAAACTGTCCCTTATTGTTAACATCTTTGCAGATCATCACCATCTTTCAGACTGAATTCACCTTTCTTGACAGGGAGATTACCAGAATTATATAAAATCCTGCAGATGAAGCTTTGTCATCATGCTGAACATCCTTTCTCTTCTGGAACAGACGTTTCATTTACATCTTTTATTTGTTCATTTTACTTCTGGCTGAGTCAAGACTACTAAAGTAATATCCCAATTTATTGGCAAAAGTTCTTGTTCTTCATCCCTGAATGCATTAATTTTCAGTCCATTTGATGACTCATTTCATTTTTATTGCATAATCCCCTGGACCATTCATTTCTTCATTTATAACACTTTTTTTTTTTTTTTAACTATATACGTGATGCTTGTCCTAAGAAAATTTTAAGAACATAGCTTCAGTTTTTGTACCAACATTCATAACTCATTCTTAAGGACAATTAAGTCATTACTTTATAGATAAACTGGTGGAGATGTCTGTAATTTCTGATTTCTTACTGGCAATATAACTAACAAAGGTAGAACCTTCTCCATAAAATAGCAGTAAAGCTTTTATTATACTATTATCCTTTTAATTCAGTTATACAGGGGCTGATCCAAAATTAATGTCTTCTATTTCATTATGTTGGCCCAAAACATCAGATGTGGATGTTGGGGGTATGGCAGTAGAGGCTGAACCTTTCCACCAATATTTCATTACATTTTGTTGCCATGAAACAGATAGCAGCAATGGACCCGTCTGACAAAATGGTGCCTGGCATGGAAGGCCGTATGAAGCTATTGCACTGACATTTGTTGACACTTGCTGAATGTTTATGGAGCCAAAACAGTGGGTGTGAGCACAGTGATGTGATGGATGGTGTGTTTCAACAGTGGCCACAGCAACGTGAAAGACAAGTAACATTCTGGACAGCCATGCAGACTTTCACAAATGCAGCATGCAGGCTTTTGTTCATCACTGGTGAAAATACATAGCACATGGTTTTCAACTGTATTGCAAAAGAGTGTTTTGTAGCTAAGAATTTGTTCTATCAAATAGTGTTATTATGCTCTATCTGTTGTAGTTTCCACAGAAATAAATAGGAAGCATTACCTCCAGAGCAATTTACATATCTGTATTGTCATATAGCAGCAGAGATTGAGCTGGTGAAGATATGGCTCTGAAAGTTGTCATGATACCAATATACTGACTTCTCTAACATAACTGTGATACCGATGGGCTCCTGTCCCCTGTGTAACTACTGGCCCTGCTTTTGTTGTGTGAATTGTATATCTGAGAGGGGAATAAGCAGGAACACGATCTCCTTAATGATCTCTGTCAACTGCAGTACAATTAGACCCAAAGCAGTAATGCTAACATTCAAGTGGATAGATCAGGATGGCTGTGGATCAGGAACAGATATCCACAAAAATCTGAAGATGGTCCGTACAGCTATTAGTTTAGGCCTAGAGTTAAAGCATTTTTCAGAAGCTGCACAGTTGCTTAGAATGCTGGTTATCTATGCACCACCTTATCTCTGCATAAATTCATCTCACTTTTCAGGTAGACTAAAATGGCTTTCATTTGGGCATTAAAATGACAAAGAATTGTAATTAAAACATTACTTAAGGATGTTAAGCATGAAATGAATTAAACTGAATATGCAGGAACATAAAACCCTAAGGCAGTCTAACCTTATTTCAGTCTGAATGGGCCTTAAAGAAATGTAAAGAAAGTTTTTTCAGATTATTGACAGTGCATTTGCATAAAGTTTGGAGACAAAAATTTTTCCTCTAACAACACTGAAGAAAGGCATATAATCTTAAGTCAAGCAAAAGTTCTGGCTGTGTCCTTTAAAGCATGTGTGTCCAACCTTTTGGGTTGCCTGGGCTGCACTGAGTGAAGAGGAATTGTCTTGGGCTGAATATAAAAATATATAACATAGTTTTGTTCCTTATATACATTAATTTCTTTTATTTTTATTTTTTAAATTAAAGCAGACAGCATCAAAAACATATGATTAGTGGATTGGACACATGTTTTAAAAGAGTCAAGAAACCTAAGATCTTGAAAGCTGACATCAGGAAAGAGTAACAGTGGTACTTTGATGATTTTATGTTTTTGGCTGAGATCAAGATTACATGTTGTCAGGTGCTGAGAAGGAGGAAAATAATTCTACTGTAAAAAAGGGGAATCCTTCATTTACTGGTATTGGTTCAGGCATAGTGTTGAATTTTTTTTCTTAGTGAAATCTAAATTCCTTGTGATAGCACACTGATCTGATTCCTTGTATTATTAATGTAATAACTACATTATTTGTAAACAAGCCATATCAATAATCCTTGATTACGATTATATAGAAGGATCTGGTGACTTTGAGTTAAATCAGTATTTGGGGGCCTGCAGCTCATGGGCCAGCAGTCCTATTCAAACAGCGATCCCTTATAGACGATAAGAAACCATAAACATGAAATAGGACATAAAACCTACAAAGCCAGGTGTACATGGAAGCTCTGAAGCTCCTGTAAGTCAGGGCCTGTCTGCCTTTACTACTGATGCCACTTACCTGATCCTGGAACTGGTATTTATGATTCTCACTTTGTCCAAGAAGAAATCAAGTGGCAAAACGCAAATGGACCACAAAAGGCTACATTCTTCTTGATTCTGCTCTTACAAATAAGATATCTTTCGTTTTGTGTTGCCTTCAGAGAAGTTTTGAGTCACCTAGATCACCAAAAAGACCAGCTGCTTCTGTTGTAATCTGAAACTACTACTGAGAGCTCACAAGGGATAGTTTTTGCAACACATAGGTATATGAGAGCTAGCAAAATTTAGGCTCACGTCAGATCTGAAAGACCCAAGTTTGCCTTTCTTTTTGTCTACTTTTCATTGTCCTATGTTAGCTCCCCTTTAATTCCTTACCATAGTTGCTATAGTTGTTCATGCTTATCATCATTTCTTTGGGATAATCCATTTTCAGATAACAATATGACATATTCTGCTTACTTACTTTTTTTTTTTTTTTTTAATGTGTGGGGAAAAAAACCTGATTCTTCAGATCTTATTCAATTTCTACGGAGCCTGAGGTACAACTTCCATAAATTCACCACAGCTGATATAAAATCATAGAATCACCAGGATTAGAGAAGACCTCCAAGATCATCCAGTCTAACCAAACACCTACCACCAATATTTCCCCCACTAAACCTCACCCCTCAGTACAACATCTGAACATTTCTTGAACACCTCCAGGGAAAATGACTCAATCACTTCCCCGGACAGACCATTCCAGCGCCTGACCACGCTTCCAGAGAATAAATTGTTTGTAACATCTAACCTGAAAATATGTAATCCAGACTTAGATGATTGTACTTGCAAATCTGTGAAAAAGACGGGCAAAAGCAGTAGAAAACACAGGTTTCTCTACTAGATAGAAGTAAATGAATATTAGGTTGCTTCTTATATGGGAAGCAATATAAAATCATAAGTGAAGAAGTAGAATGAATTGAGATCTAACCTAGGAAAAAGATAGAAGGAGACAGAGAACAATAGCTATGAAAATACAGGGAAAAGAATGATGATAATGATTGCATAGGAAAATGAATGATACATACAGCACTTCAAAGACCCAGGACAGGAGGAATTATGCCAACTTAGTTTAATACAGTATAAGACTATAAAGAGAAAATAATCCCATTATGGACAATTAGGGACAGAACTATGGAGTTCCTCCAGCTGTTTCTCACCATCCCTCTGATGTAAAGCAGATGGACCTTCATTTGTAGCAGCTGGCTTTGACAGGTTTAGAGCACCTTTGTGTCACTGATGCAGATCAACTTCTGGCTTTTACTTTCTCCTAATTACCTTTTGGGATGACATAAATGATCCATGCATTGATGTCACAGTTCTTGATGGGACCAAAAATAAAAAGATTATAACATAGTAATGCCTGAGTATCTTTTTTTTTTTTTTAATTTTGTTTCATTTTTTAACAGTCTTCCACTGGGTGACCACAGACCTTTAGTGAGAAAGGAGAAGGGAAAAGGTAACAACTAAAAAATGATTGAAGACATGTTACTCTATAAAATAATCAAGCAAAGGGCAACTTTAGGCAAGGTTTTGTCTGCAAAATGATCGACTGTATGCATGCAGCGTGGAGCACTTTGAAGGAACCAATTCAAATAGTTGTTCTTTAGAAATAACCTGGTTTTGTTGTTTTATTGAGTAACTGATGCAAACATCCTAGCTTAAATGTTTGTCACTTATTTAAACGTATTTATTTTAAACTTCTGCTCTAGAATCAGTTGCTCAAGCCAAGGTCATTTTGAGGCAAGTTCCATGTGAGGAAGTCCTGAGTTAACTCTAAATGTCAAACAGAATTACAATGTTGAGAGACTGGACAAGCAAATGCAACTTTGGAAAATGTTTTCCTAGGCAATTAAATGAGAAACCACCATGGAAAGATCTTGTCTTGTCAAGTATCCCTGACCCCATCTTTTCTTTCCAGATGCTGTGTCATTTTTTTCTCTGATAGTGTCTGCACTACAAAACGCAAGAGGGCCAGGAAGAGAGTTCAAGAACTTTACCCCATTATGCATCTGTTAGGCTGCACCTCGTTCTGCACCAAACAAGACAAATGTTTTCAAATTTCCAAGACAGATCTGTTCTGCCAGAGACGGCTCCAAGGGACTGGGATGTGCGTCAATTGATGTCACTGAGGATGAGAGCAAGGAACTGGTCTCTGAGGGTTATTTACTTAGCAGCATTGTTATAGCCAAGGGGATCAAAATTCACTCTGGGAATAATGATGAATATAAATTAATCATAACAGAATGGTGATGCAGATCTTTTATTGTATCATCTACTACACAAAAGGTAAACCGAAGGTAATACATCTTACAACTTTCTTGCTTAAGACTCCTCTAGTTTAAGCCCTTTCACCACTAGCCGGGATGATAATATTCTTTTGAGGGGAGAGAGAGAGAGAGGAGTCCATGTACTTTGTCAGTGAGGTAATGGAGGCTAAAAAAAAAAAAAATGGGAAGAAGTCATTTTCCAAAAATCAGAGGGGTTTTTTTGGCCTTGATCCAATTAACAAACAGCAGTTTCCCTTCTGTTTTGCTTTTAATTCTCAAAGTGAAGTAATAGAAGCAGGAAAGGCTTTGGGACTCTTAGAGGGATCATAGGATTCAATTCACCTGTGAATTTGTCCTGTTAGAAACTTAAGCCATTTGAGTCTCATACAGTCCAGTAGCCAGAGCGCCTGGTTAATGGCAGCTACTGTGGCAAATTTCTTCACTTTCTCAGTTGTTTTTTCTTGTTTTTTTTTTTTTTTTGGGGGGGGGGGGGTGTTGGGTTTTATGTTTTTCGCTTAAATCTACATAATTCATCTAACTCCTCGTGAAACCACAAATGAAAACGCTTAAATGGCTAACATTTGGCTTCATCTTCTGGACAAATACACCAGCCAAGTTCTCAGTTCCCTGCTTCAGAGGGGATTGGTGGATATAAGATGCATTTCTGTGTTCTTTCTTCTCTAAACTTTCAGCAGTTATCATGATCATTTGCATAACATTTAACCACTGTTTGCGTGGCTATTGTGTCCCTGAGGGTTGCCTTATGTAAACACAATCTGTGTCACAGTCTTGGAATGGAGAAGAGAAAAACAGCTTTTTCCCTTCATGCAGATAGCCGTCTCCATAGTAGCTCTGCAGCTGCCTGGAGTATCTGTTGCGGTCGGCAGCAACTGGTACTACTATTAGCTAAGGAGTAAAATTGTAAATCTATAGGATGCAGTTATATGAGACAAGCTGAGCCTGTGTAACAGCTTACGGCTGGTGAGAGGAACGGTCTTATTTCCTCCTCAACAGCTTTTTAACTTGTTTCTTATTCTCATATGCTCTCCTTCCTTCCTATTTCTCTCCCAGGCACTTCAGACTTTTGGCATTTCAGACTATATATTTTCTAGTAAATTATATTTGCCTGGACCATATTCTGGCCAAGATACAACTCCCTTCCCGTTTGTCACTCTCTGGAACCTTCTAGCATTTGGTGGCCACATGCAAGCTGCCTGCGGGGAATGGTTTGGTGATTTTGCAGCTGCATCTGGGAGTTGTTGGAGGAGGGGCAGTTAACCTGGACCAGAACCACATCGGGGTCTTTATAACAATTTACTGTGGACAGTGTGAACAATTTGATTTCAGAGCCTGGGAGTGTTTCTTGGTACTGTTTAATATATTAATAACTGCTATAACGCTGTGAGCTCATTCCTCTCAGTGAAGTAGTGGGAAGCCAACTTGGCCATAGAGGAAGAAGAAAATGCATTTTGACAGGCTAGAGAGTTACATGAGCTCTTCATGGATCACAGAAATGGTGAGGGCAAAAGTACATATCCAAGAGCAGAGAGGGAGAGGTGGAAAAGAAAGCAAAGTCTTGACTTCTTCAGTACCAGTTCTGGTTGCTTTGTCTAATGGCTCTCTCCTTAATGGTATAATTATACATATAAAGGTACCTACGGATGGATTCCATATCTTGCAGGGAGGTTGACTAAAGAGATCTGCAGCCTAGAGCCAACATCTCGCTGCCATTTTTCTGGAGATCAGACCTGCCAACCACTTTGATTTTCCAAGAAATTCCTAACTCTTTTCAGTCAAAATAAGCCCTACCATTAATGGCTGTAAGCTAATCTAGTGTGTTTTGCCTCAAATGGATGAGTGAGTGCTCACGCAAACACTTCAACTGGCAGATGGAAGAGGTGATAGCATTCGGTAAGATGAGCAGAATGAGATGACCCTTCTTTAACCTTTTCATGTGACATATCTACCACTGAAAGAGAGTGGTGTGTACACATCCTTCAGAAGAGTCTGTACTCTGCTCTTCACCCTGAGTCAACAGTTACGCATTCAGCTGCAGCACCACTTTCATTAGCATAGGCAGCTCCCTGCTCTGGGACACAGATGTTCAGCTGGACTGAGGAACTGCTGAAAAACAAGCTTACATTCCTGCATAAAAACAGGTATTTTTTCAGCATCTTCAGTTTTTCAGTCTGTGTCACCATTCGATCACATAAGAATAAAGGGCTTAAGTCAGAGGTTTTTGAAAGTACATTGTTCGTGGGGCTGCGGGCTGAGAAAGCCTTTGTTGTGCTGCAAGGTGACCCAAACACTTGTAACATGTTCTCAATAATACCTTTTTCCATGTTGTTTAAAATAAACTTACATGCAAATATAATTTGTATGGTGTCAATAATAGAAAAAAAAATTGAAGTTTTCGGTATTCTGGAGAAGTATTTCTTAGGGATTATTTTTCACAGTGCACTGTTTAAAATCCCTTACCAGTTTATTTATAGCAAAAACTATATAGTCTTTGTAATTCACAGTTATTTTTACAATTGGTGTCGAAGATTTCATTTAACTTTTGTGACTAATGAGATCCTTATTCTTAACCAATACAAAGATTCTCATTCCATTTATATTCTCCGTTTTTTCCATGTTCTTCATTTTTTTTCCCCCTTACCCTGCAGATTATAGGTCAATGCACTCATTTATGGAATTCGGGAATATGAAGGCCTGGAGATTTAGTCAGTTTGGAATGAACCTGTGAACAGTATTTTGCTCTGTGAAGTAAGTCACTCAAGTCTTAACGGAATTAAAAATGTCTTCCAAGCACACATGCTCATTAAAGCAGCATCCTCGTTTCTTTTTAAAGCAGTTTTTCGTTTCCATTTGAAAGACCTGACTGTTCTGTCCTTATGTAAACTGCTTTAGTTCAAAGTTTACTAGTAATTGATATTGCAATTAGAAGTTCTTCTGACTTGCAAATTTCCGTGAATTGTTTCGTGTTGTGGCTTTACAGTTGCAAAACGGCAGGAAACTTCTTTTATGTGCATATTCAAAAGATGAAGGATAATTTTTCCATTGTGCAAATGATCAAACAACTAAAAGAGATGTTCAATATTCATCTCATTTTCTATTATAACTAGCAGAATCTCTTTTAGGTTTGTGTTCTGCTGTTTTGACAAAATATTAAATGAGAATTCTATTAATAGGTCTGATGATATTTCTTATTTCTTATGAATCAATGGCAGACTAGTGCTTAAATGAAATAATCTTCAGTGATTGCCTCTGACTTCAATCTCAGAACTCATTTTTGTAGACATCCATACAGATTTGCAGATCTTGCACTTTGAGAGCATTTGTTTTCAGTGGCTTCAGTAATAACATAATAAGTGTATGTTTTATGTATATCTGTTAGAAAATGACACGGTAGAAGCATTATGTTGTTTGATGCAGTTTGGGTAATGCCTTCCTAACTTTCACAGATCCATCGTCTTCCTTCCTCTGTTGTCTCCTGTTACTTCTGTCCTTTTTGCTGTTTTCAGTATTACTATTTGTTGCCTGAGCATACATGTAAGAAAATACTAAGCAGCAGGATCTATATGGATGAGTTTAGCCCAGCAGTGAGCAGTCTGAATGGAAAGTGATATTTCAGGTGCTTTGAGTGTGCAGTCACCGAAGTACACTGCTAAATCTTCCAGGGTCTCTGTCTTGGCTCATAGTGCAGCCACAGGCAAATATGAGTGAATTGTGAGGGACTTTGTAGAGTCCCGAGGAAACAAAGAGACATAATGAGAAAGTAGTGGGGAATGTCAGCATTCCTCGAGTCTGATGTCTCCTCTCCAAGGAACTTAAACACAAGTTTAATGCAGTACTACTTTGGAATGAGAGGATTTTAGATGTGCCTGGGAGATGTGTTAGAAAAGATTAACTGCAGAGCTAATGGTAAAAAAAAAAAAAAAAAAAAATTTCCATTTCAGAAAAAAAGAAATGTAGACACTTTGAATGAAAAAGTGAGAAGAAAATCATCACTCTTCCCCAGTCAGATTACGAAGTCACTGATGTATTTCCAGATATACTTTACAAAACGATTTGAAATAGTGGTGTTAAAACATTTTTACCTCATCAAAGTTTTAGCAGTTTTAAAGGCATCTTCCTTATGAAAATATAAGGAATGTAAAATGATTTTATGAAAAAATATTGTCCTGACAAAAACGTTTTTAAAGTACCCCTTCAGAGGGCACAAATTCCACCCTGCTGTTTCTAGGTCTACAGCTAAAACAAGCTGTTAATATTCCTTTCCTTCTGCTCTGTTAGTAAAACATCTGTTGCATAGAAGGTTCCATGCAAAATAAAATACTGTTGCCTCGGAGTCTGATCCGACAATCACTGTTTTCCTGATAAATTTGGATAATAAAGCTCTTAATGTTAAGTGGTTAGCTTCCCAAATTAGCAAAGATGCTTAGACATCGGTATGCAAAGCAACATCAGCAGAACTCTTCGAATTGTTTGGCTTCATGAGCAGAAGCTGAGGGTCGTTAGTTTAATGAGTAATTTCTGTGGATTGGCAGCAAAAAAAGAGAGGAGAAAATAGAAGTTAATGGCATGGGAAGCCTGGATCCAGGGAGTCCCTCTCCGCAAAAGGCAAGGGAAAATAATCATCCCAATCTGAAGAGAAGATGTTTAACAGACAAAGCTTTGAGGAACGAAGTATTCAGTCACCTATGAAAGGAACAGGTAAAGTAATCACTGGCAGATTATGCAGTGTTAGCGTGTGGTTTAAGGAACTAAGGCTGGAGGAAACAGAGGAAATGGAAGATGAATTTACGAGCATGTAAGAGATGTACATATTTATGAAGGTCTGGCTTTGTTATGATGATACAAAGAGAGAACGTTTTATTAGCATACTACGATTTCTCAAAGAGAATCCAAGTTCCTGTTTATATTCAAAATGCAGAATCGAATCTAACTTTATTTCCATATTTGGAACGTTTCACACTTCTTAAAAATGTATGAATTACACATGAAGTACCCAAGTCTATTTCTCTGCGGGGAGCACCGTGCAAGTGTATCCCACCATGACTAAAAACATCTTCAAGACTGATCATCTACCTTGTAAACATCTGCTCGGAAAGAATTACACATCAGGGAAGACTGTTGCCATCATAGACTTTTCAAAAGAAGCAGGCGGACAGCTTTAATAACTGGCCCCTCACGTGTTGAAAAAGTCAGGCCAAATTTCTAATGAAGCACATGTTTTAGGTAAAACCCATTAAGAATTTGATTCTGTACTCTAAGGAAGCAGAAATTGATAATCACAACTAAGCTCTGTTCTGGTTTTCTACTCACTGCCCAAACAGAATCTAGGGACATGAAAATCAGAATCTAACTAGAATCAGGAGAAAAACTTACGTAGGCTCTTCTAATCACAATTCCAACCAAGAAATTTCCTAACTATTTCAAACAAAATAGGAAATCTGAAACAATTGCATTCTCAGCATTTATTTTTGAATTTATACATCTTACAACCGCGTAATATAGGCATAAGTTTATGAATATATACAGGTTAATAAGATAACCTACCAATTTTGAAATCAAATGGTGTTTGTTTCCTCGTTCCCTCACCCAGTGTCAAGAATATTTCTATTATTTGTGGTTAGGTTTTTGTCAGATAAGACAGTTTTACTGGAATTTGATTCCATCATTGGGAGATTGACAGTATGTGTTAATTTAAATAACCCTAAACAGCCATGGAGTTTTAGGTATTTGGTCAATCCTCAGATTCTCGTTGGAAAAACAACGTTCTTTCAGAAATAACTGTAGAGTTCAACAACCACTGGGACATGCTTCATTTCAGTGAAAGATTCTCTTTGCTATCTCATCTTTTCGCATAAACTAATGCTGAAATTCTAGGAGAGGCAGTATCTTTAGCAAAAATGAAGCTTAATTCCTGTGTTACATGACACAGCACAGAACCTAAGGAGATCCAATTAAAATGCTGATTATTACTTAAAGGGCTTTAACTTAAATGCAACAGAGTTTGCTTGTTTATCTGTATCTCAGACAAAAAAAAAAAAAAAATCTGTAGTGGAACAAATTGTCATAACTTCCTTTACAGTCTCACTGGGTTTTACACAACTCTTCTGTATCAACAATCATATTAAAATTTCCACAGACTTCTGAGGACAAGAATGGGGAAAGGTAATCAGATGGTTCATAAGGAGCAAAGGACAAATTCAGAGCTTTTAGTTGTGTTAATCTCCTCTGTTCCTGGCCTGACAATGAAAATGAGGACAATTTATTGAAGTTTGTCATCTAAGTTGTGGGTTTGCACAGGGAGAACTAGAAGGAGGGTTATTGTAGTCATTAAATTAACTGAAGTGATAAGAATAGATAAAAGGAGGAACGATTATTGGAGAGAGGTTACATTTTAGCTCCATGTTTGTGCTCTCCTAACAATGTATTTTCTAATTCAGGATTAAATACGGGGACAGGATTTACCTAGGTTTTTGGTTAATCACCTTCTTTCCTCTTAGACCAAGATCTTGTTTTGACTCTGTGACAGAGTAACTGAGGCAAAAAGGATGCTTTCCACTATCACTCAGATGTCCTTGATGGGAGCCTGAATAAAGTTTTTGTCAATTTAGAAATCACAAAAAGTATGGCCAAATGCATATTGTACCATGAAGTTTTATTATCCAGCAGTCTAGACCTGAGAATGAAGTAGAGGAAAGAACTTTCAGGTCTCTGGAAGATGGCATCTGTGAATCCCGATTACCGGGTAATGAGCTTTTCTACAAGAACAGCAACTAAACAACAGGCAGTGTTTGGTGACAGATATCTGTCACAGAACATCACCAGCTTGTCATGAGCAAAAGGATTCCTGGATGCTAGAAATGATTTGGAACTAAGCTGGAAAAGAGAAGGGGCAGGGCAACTATGGTGAACAATCACAGAATTAGTAGTGATTGTCTCTAATATGCTGCCCAGTATTTCTAAATGGATTAAGGATATTGCAGATTACTGAAGTGATGATTTGTTCATGTTGTCTTTCTTCATGCCTGTCTGAGACAACAGGCTTCCTGCAGTGCGTCCATAGAGAGACTGTGTGTGGGACACTGGAAAGCAGTGAGGAATGACGTGCTATTCATTTGTTTTCTAAATAACATGCTTAATTACCAGTGTTTGGGCTGAAGCACTGACAGTGACTTAATTTGGTTAATGAGAGAAAGGTCTTGGCCCTTGCTCTGTTCAATCACCTTTTATAATCAAGCTTCCCAAAATAAGACTAAAAGTGTCTCAAGCTGTGCATGGGCATTGTCTGAACAAATAAGGCTACATCACTAAAATATAACCTTTGATGGTTTGTATTTGATTATAGTCTGTGATTCTGAAATGACATACAAAAATAGCTATTTTTCTCCAAGAACTTTTACATTTTAAACTACATTATCAGTTCTTCTTTTTTCCTGAAAATAATAACACCCAATAAAATGTCCCCACTTTTAGTGAGTCATTGCATGCATTGTCATCTCATTCACTTTTTTTTTCCTCCACCGTTTTCTGAAACAGCTTTGGCTGATGAGGAATGGAGGGCCTTTCATTTCCAGTGTGAACTTCACAATAGTAGGCTGCATTCATGAAACCAAAGACTAATCTGTCATTCGGTGGATGACATGGTGAAATACCTCATTGTTGCTCAGGGCTAAAGGTGTTGCAGAGCCCAACAGTGTGTTGCCTCATTAAATTGTTCCTAAGGCACCCACTATGGCAGTGCTCTGTGTTGAACAGCTTTTAGTAGCTATCTAATGGGTAGCTATGACACAGAATCACAGAATCACAGAGTTTGGAAGGGACCTCAAGAGATCATTGAGTCCAACCCCCCTGCCAAAGCAGGTACCCTATGGTAGGTCTCACAGGTAGGCATCCAAGAATGTGTTTTTCCTATAAAATCAACATAGTCAAATTCAAACACATACAGAAAAAGTTCATGTTTTTCTAAATTTTCTAACTTCATACGTGGTCAAGAGAGGTTACTGCATCTTAAAAAAACCCTCCAGCTTTGATGTGTAGACTTCATTCCCCAAAGTTCAGAATTATAAACCTCGAAAATGAGTAGCAGGCCCTTCCTCTCTCTTTTCCTCCTTGACAAAATAGCTTCATTTGTGAGAAATTCTTCATTTTCTTCTCTATTTATGTAATCTGTGGTGTTTTTAAGGCCTCAGATCTACATCAGAGTTCATGACATGCAAAACAAAATTGTAGAAAGCTTATTTGCTGCATTCTATGACAGTATGCTGCACTGGCTGTTCAAATTTATCTATTTAATCTGTGTTAATTCCTTTCGTTTTCTAGAGTTTAAGAAACTCTGACCTTAACCCTAATCTTAACTGGAAGCTCTAATTCCTTGAGTTTAGAAAGGGATCTTTATACATTTTAAATTTGGTTTCTGATCTCTTTCTGAAATTATGCTTGGTTCAAAATGATCCAAATTTACCATTTTAACTAAATGAACTAACCAAATTAAAAACAAAATAAGCCTTTAAAGAAGTACCCAGAAAACTTCTGTCCCATATTGGTGTTATGGCTTATGCATTTAATATTTCTATTTTTATTGTTCCTTTTTTTTTTTTTTTAATCCCTTTCTGAGTTTAATTTCAAATTTCTAAACAAGCTAACTACACAGTGAGACATATCTTGTCAAAACAGTTATCAACAAATGCTGCTCTGAAAGTAATGCCTCCTGTTTCATTTTGTTGGCCCATAACGTCAGAGGCGGGTGTTGATGGTAAGACAGTAGAGGCTGAACCTTCCCACCAATATTCTGTTACATTTTGCTGCCATGTGACAGATAGCAGTGGAGGGGCAGTCTGACAAAAAAATGTCTGACACGGAGGTATGTATAAAGCAAAGGTGTGTCACTGAATTCCTTTATGCAGAAAAAATTGTGGCCATTGACATTCACTGACTCTTGCTGAATGTTTATGGAGACCAAACAGTGGATGTGAGCACAGTGAGGTGATAGGTGGTGCATTTCAGCAGTGGCAACAGTGATGTGAAAGACAAGCCATGTTCCAGATGCCTTGCACAGCTGTCACACCTTGAAACGAAGAGTGCCTTTATCAGCTCATCTATGTGAATAGGTGGATTCCAAACTGGGAACTGTGTATGGAGCTGAATATTGGTGTCAGTACATGGGAAATAATGGTGGCAGTGTTGGAATATTTCAAAGTTTGTGCCAGGTGGGTCCCACAGCTGCTCACATGGGAACAGAAAGAAAACTTTATGCAAGTTTGTCAGGACCTACTGAAGCAAAACTGGCTGAAGGTGACAGTTTCCTGGATTGCATCATTACCAGTGATGAGACAGGGTGTCACTTCTATGAACTGGAGTCAAAACAACAGCCTGTGGACTGATAGCACGTGAATTCCCCATCAAAGCTCAACAGGTGAAGTGATGTGCACTGTCTTTTGGGATGGGAAAAGTGGGATCCTTCTGAATTTTGTGGAGCCCAAATAAACCATCAGCTGTGACCACTACATTGTGATGCTGACTAAACTAAAGGCTCCAGCTTCCAGAGTGAGGCCAGAGAAAAAGATAATCTTTCTCTTCCAACACGATAATGTCTGGCCCCATACCAGATTAAAGACTGTGGAGCAAACTGCCAGTCTTGACTGGACTGTCCTACCATACCCACTGTATAATCTGCATTTAGCACTTAGTAATTCCTGTCTGTTCAGGCCAATGAAAGATGGATTGCGTGAGCAACATTTTCTTAACAACAGTGCTGTCAATAGCAGCTATGAAGCAGTGGATCACCTCCACTGGTGCAGATTTTTATGACTGTAGCATGCAGGCTCTTGTTTGTTGCCAGTGAAAATGCGGAGCTAATGGTGGTGACTGTGCTGAAAAAGAGTGTTTTGTAGCTGAGAATTTTCTCTATCAGATAGATAGCATTATGTGCTCTTTGTGTCTGTAGTTTCCATGGAAATAAATAGGAGGCATTACTTTCAGAGTGCTCTACGTATTTAAAAGGGTTCAAAATCTTTGCTCATTACCATGAGGCAATTCTTCAATTGGATTTTTTCTTTCATCTGATTTAATGGTTTTCACAAAGGAATGAGAAATATGACATTACAGAAAGATTTTCAGATGGAGATAAATTGTCATACGCAGAGACAGGAAAAGTAAGCAAAAAGTTCTAATGAGGTACTTATGCTCCTCATCAGTGTTACTCAGGGTTTTATCAGTCTTCAGTCCTCAGATCTGTAAGCTGAATCAACTGACGTGCATAATTCTAGTTGCTGGTATGCATACATTTAAAGACAGTAAATTAATTAAGAAGATGAGTAATGTCTGTGAGTGAGTAACATTTCCTACTAGCTATACTACAATCATTTGACAAGATAAGAGTACGGATAAAATCTGTCATCCAAATAAAAATCCTCTCCTTATCTCTGAAAAAGCACACACAATAACATAGTAGAGGTCATATTCTTCCTTGTAGGCTTATTTTGTACTTTGTAATCTTTTCTTATTTCAATCAGTTTGCTTCCCCCCCCCCCCCCCCCCCCTTTTTTTTTTTTTGTTTAATTCAAAGAGATGTAGTGACATATTTAAGTACTTTTGGGATCTGTTTGTTTATTTTCTTTTTCTTTTTTTTCCTTTAATATTGGAAAATAGTAGACATTATCTTCCACGAAACAAATGTGCTGCTTTATCTTGGTTTAAAAGTCTCATTTGCTGAAATAGATGAGGGTAAGAGCTACTCAGCTGGCTACAGCTTCTTCTATCAATCTGTATAGTGAGGACTGAAAACCAAGCAGGAAATTTGAGGGGAATTCCAGTAACCTGCACTGTCACAACTGAAAACTATGAGTGAAACTATAAAAATAGCCTTCTAAAATGATACTTGTTATTAAGCTTTTAATATTTCTTGCTTTGGAGAAAAATGCCGTGACTTTACATGAAATATCAGAAAGTGCTACTTAGCAAATTTGAAGTTAATCTCTCTCTCTTTTTTTTTTTTGTTAACATGTTAAGGTTTTGAATAGCACTTCAAAGAGGAAAGTGATTACCCTCTCTACTCACAGCTCAAGTGACAGCATCCATACTATTGCATCCATATTGGTGTCCTGCAGTACAGGGAAGTTATTAGTAAACTGTGGTGAGCACAGTGAAGGGACAAGAGATGGTTGAGGATGGAGCACTTTGGAGATTATGCTGTCTCTGTCCTTGGAGGTTTTCAAAATCTGCCTGAACACAGCCCTGAGCAACATGGCCCGATCACAGAGTTGCCCCTGCTTTGAGTAAGCAGTTGGAACAAGGTCTCTACTATCCAGAATTCTCCTGTGAACCTTTTGTGATCCTATATCATTATAGAATTTTTGGTTTCATTTCAAAATTCCAGATTAGTCCATTTTGACTACTCCACTTTGACAAACAAACAAACAAACAAAAAATCTTTAGCTGTTGAATATCATGTGATGCAACAACCAGATCAGTTTGCCCCGGGCCCCATTCAACCTGGCCTTGAATAGCTCCAGGAATGGGGCATCCACAGCTTCTCCAGGCAGCTTGTGCCAGTGCTTCACTGCTCTCATAGTGAAGCATTTCTTCCTAATATCGCTGAAGGCTACTCCAAAAATAATGCCTCCCATTTTATTAACTTGGCCTTCAATGTCACAGGCAGATATTGAAGCAGAATAGGCTGAACCTTCCCACCGAGGTGTGTAATTGAATTCCTCCATATGGAAAAAAAGACACCCACTTTCTTTCATCAACACTTGCTAAAACTTATGGAGACTGAACAGTGGATGTAAGCATCATGAGGCAGTGCTGGTGTATTTCAGCAGTGGCAACAACAACAGTGGGTCTCCTTCCTGCTGCAGATTTTTATGAGCATAGCATGCAGTCTCTTATTCATTGCTGGTGAAAATGTCCTGCTAATGGTGGTCACTGTGTCAAAACAGAGTGTTTCGTAGCTGAGAATTAGGTCTATCAAATAGTATTATATCAATAGTGCTCTTTGTATCTGTTGTAGATTCCCTGGAAATAAATGTATAAATAAATATAGCCCTCCACTGGATCCACTCCAACAGCTCCATGTCTTTATATCTGTGAATAGCTACATTATCAGAGTCCACTGTGCCTTTATTCCAAACATCAAGGATGATCAGACCTGGAAAATTTGCAGTCTGTGCAGAACCATGGAAAAAGAGAACGAGACAACTATAGCAGAGCATTTCTAAGGAATATGTGAACCAGAAGCATTATTTAATTGATTTCAGCGAAGCAATTAGGGTAATGAAATATCTGAAGGGTCATGCCCTGACAGTTCAAATGTAATTCTAGTGGACTAATTAGAAAATAACTGGATTCTAGAAGCATGACTGGTTTAGAGCTTTGCTAATTACTCTAACAGAAATCAGAAATTAGAAATAAATTGTCTTTGACAGAGTGGAAGGTGTGGAATTCATGAGACAATAATTTTTTCACAAAAGACATTCTTACCTTATGTGAAGAAGATGTTCTGATGGGATCTTCGGGATGCTAGGCTGTTCTGAGGCTAATTACTTCAGTGAAATATTGATAAAGATGCCAATTATGTTGTTAATGTCACATGATGAAAATATAAACAACTGTATTTAAACAGTGAGAAGGAAGTAGCCCAGTAGACTGTGGGACTTACGACCATATCAGGCTTAAAAGAAAATGCAAGTTAGATATTTTAAATTATAACAAGGAGGGTCTGCAGAATGCTTTTTAGACCATTCTCAAAGATAAGACACTGACATCAACAAGTGTCTATATCCTTTCAAGAGTTGTTATGTGCAAAAGGATAATAGCTGATAGAGTTCTGTTTGGTAAGAACACACAACTTTAAGTCTGGCAATAAAACGTGACAACTCTTCACTTTTGATTTTTGCTTGGGTCAAACTTTGACTTCCTGGAATACTTTTAGAATGACTGATCAGAACCAAATTTAGTGTAAGTAGAAAATTCTAATTAGAATCAATATATTTTGACAATGAAATGATAAATTAGACAGGAGAACAGAATTTTCACACAGCTTACTACGCAAAATTATTTGGGTAGCCAACAGCAACCCAAACTCTTTTTTTCTTCTTAGCAACTTATTTCAATGCTTCTTGACTTCTCTAGCCGAGCTAGTCTTTTTTTATGTTTTTATATGAGGGGATTGTTGTTATGAGATATCCTTGTACTATTTAGGTGTAAATGTATATTTTGGGTTATGATTATGTTTAGACTGTGATTTAACAAGTTATCACCTATTAATCAATTTTCATTGTTGCTGTAATATTACAAGATGATAAGCATGTAATGAGATTTACACTGCTGGCAGAAACTATTAAAGGATTTACAAACCACATCAACTTCCTATTTATTGATAAAATTGGTTATTAACTGTTGTTCTTTATTGGTTACCTCAACCAAAGATACTTTGGCTATGTCTTCTGGCAGCCAAACTGCTGCAGCCATGTCTTACTGACTGAATCACATTGTTAACTGTTCCTGTGGGATCCAGTGGTCCTGATTTCATTTATCCTAGAAGTTTCTGCATGTTCACAACTTAGAAGAAAAGAGTGAGAAGTAGATTTTTTTTGTATTATTTATTTTTTCTCTTTTGCTTGTCTTGTGAGATTGCAAGTTGCAAAAGCATTGTTCTGTCAGAACATTAAACAGAGTATTAAGAAACTTTCCATTTGCATCAGAAACATGAGATCATATAGTATTAGGGTATTTAGGGAGATTTGAGATTCTGCCCTAACTTTAGTTCAGGGAAATTGTATTCTAAGTTTGTGATGAACTTAGCATTTTTTGGTGCTATACTGTCAGTTCTGTTTCTCACTGGATTATATTTCATGGACTTAGAAGTGAGCTAAGCTACAGTTTAGCCTAAGATGTATGCATCCAACACTTACAGCTTCATTCCCTTGCCAAGCTGCAGTCAACAGCTGCCGTGGGATATCTCCTAAGTGCTAGAGTTATCACCATGAAGCTGGCAGACAAAACGTGAAGGTTATGAGAACACGTGCTTTTCTCTGGAGTCAGATGAGGGCCATGTGGGATCTCTGATGGGTCAGGATGACTATATGTGAGAATCAGTCCTGTATTCAGCCTGGTGATACTATCTCCATGCTTAAAAATAATTTGTGCATGGGTACTATATTAATAGGAAACTTGTGCGTGTAGCTTTCACCTTTAGTATTCATACAGTATTAATGTAGCTTACAGCAAAGAAAAAGCTAAATATAAATAAAGATAAGACTGGTCTACATCCTTACCAAATCTTTTAATTATGGTATTTTTCAAAGCTTATAAGATGCTTGACATTCCAGAATTTGGATTAATCTTGCATTCTCTCTCAATTAAAAAAAAAAAAATCAAAACCCTATCTATTTTATGTTTTAGTGACTTTATATATTTCCTTTTAAACTTCTGTAGCTACTGCAGACAAATTCTGCATAAGAAAGGCCACAACATAGCATTGCCTGGTTAATCAGCTGTTCTTTAAAAATAAATCTATTTTCAGTTTTGTAAATGGCCACACTGAAAGAACGCAAAAGTTTTTTGTGTATGTATCTTCAGTTAGGTTAAATTTAGCCACAGCTGCCTGTGGCTATTACCTAGTTGAATGGCCCAAACCAGAAACTTACTACTGTTTGCTTTCTGTGGAAGTAGCATACATTCCATGTATTATACGTTGTTGGGAATTCCTAACAAGCTTGTTGAATAATAAACACAGAGATTGTGTTAAGAGATTAAAAATAATCAGTGCTAGATTCTCCTTTTTAATCAACCTTTAGTAAGGTTGAGAATTTCAACTTTCTAATGAATCAACAGCAACAACATTATTATTTTCAGAACAGATGTGTTCATTTTAATTGCTAAGATGGAAAAATTGCTATAGATACATGAGAAACTGTTGAGTAAAATTGCACAGCTTATTCCTTGCTGGTCTTGTCCCAAATAAACTAAGAAAAAATCAGCTTAGTAGTATCTGGCTGTGTTATCGGCTTACTTTATTAGAGAATGTTTAAGAGATATTTCTATGCAAAAAAAATGTATTCGGTATCTTACATATTTTCAGTATCTTGATTCATCTGCAAATTGTTTGGAGACAGTTTATCTTTAGTCTTAAGTGTATACACAGAGTTTAGCATGGAACAGGTTCCAATTTGCAGATGGAGTTCTGAGAAACTATATCTATTTGTACTGTGAAATCTTCTAGATCTTCATAGAATCATAGAATCATTGAAGTTGGAAGAGACCTCCAAGATCATCTAGTCCAGCTGTCCACCTACCACCAATACTGCCCACTAAAACATGTACTAAAGTACCACATCTAGATGTTTCTTGAACACTTACAGGGATGGGAACTCCATCACTTCCCTGGACAACCTGTTCCAGTACCTGACCACTGTTTTGGAGAAGTTCTTCCTAATATACAACCTGAACCTCCTCTGATGCAATTTGAGGCTATTCCCTCTAGTTCTATCACTGTTACGTAGGAGAGGAGGCCGACCCCCACCCTGCCACAACCTTTCAGATAGTTATAGTGAGTGATAAGGTCTCCCCTCTTTGACTGTCTGAGCAATCCTGGTTCCTTCATAAGTTCTGTGCTCCAGACCCATCAGCAGCTTCATTGTCCTTCTCTGAACTCGCTCCAGGGCCTCAATGTCTTTCTTGTAGTGAGGGGCCCAAAACTGACCACAGTACTCAGGATGCGGCCTCACCAGAGCTGAGTATAGGGGGGTGATCACTTCCCTGCTCCTGCTGGTGGCACTATTTCTGATACAAGTCAGGATGCCACTGTCCTTCTTGGTCACCTGGACACACTGCTGACTCATGTTCAGCCGAGGTTCACCCAACACCCCCAGAACATTTTCCACTGAGGGTAAAAAAAAAAAAAAAAAGGTTGCTCTTTCTTTCAAAATTTTGAAATACTGCAAATAAGAATCACTGATTGTTTCTGTGTGCCTTTTCCTTCTACTCTTTGTAACTGAAAAGTCTTAAAATGTGAAAGAAGTCATTTTTAATGAGTTTACTATATATATTAATTACATATTTAATGAGAGTAACTATATATATGTAGGTATCTTAGTATATATGTATCTTAATATATGTATCTTATATATATGTATATTAATATATATATTTATTCTCTCGTATATTTATATGGAGTTTCCTGGTTTGCAAAGCAAGGCCAAAACCTTCTCAAGCTAGCAAATCTAGCATAAACTGGAACGACATAAGGAAGAAAAAAAATAAGTCTTTGTATTTCAACAGATTTCTTAATCTGAAACTGGGAAAATTCCAAAGCAGTATGATTTTTGTTCTTGCTTTTGAGGGAATCTATTTTAAAATAATTTTAAAAAATTTAAGTGTCCTCAATGATAATGTCACTGCCCTCACAAGTTTTTGAGATTATTACAGATAAAAATTGGCCCTCTCTCTCTCTGAAATAATTTCTGGCTGGCAGAAATATTTGGATAACTCAGTAGTGTTTCATGCCACTTGCCCAATCTTTCTTGCAAGCTAGCCAATCTTCTGGCTGGGTATATGGATGTTGTTAGCTATGTTGTTAGTATCAGCTGTGCAGGAGATGCCTTTCTTCTCCAAATAACCCTCCAGAGTCCTTCTTTTCACACCAGTTGACCACATCCTGAGCACCAAACAATATTTGCATTCTTCTGAAAGGATTATGTTTTTCCTCGATGCAATTCCTTGACACAGGGAAATCACAATCTTAATTTTGCTAACCAGGAGATTGAGTGCAGATGTCCTACATGAAGCCTGTATCAGAACAAGGGTACGTAGTACAGAAGTTGCCATAGTTTGAAGGTTATTTGCAGGGTGATTACTTTCTTAAGGGTTTATACAAGTGAGTTAGGTCAGAGTTTGAGCTGATAAAAGCATGAAGCACCCTGGCCCATATATTACCCATTTCAAGGAGACTCTTCCTGTAAGTGCTTGAGCGATTATTCTGAACAATGTTCTACCATCCATTACTCTCCTTATCTCTGATAGTGCTTCTCCTAAAGCTGAGTCACCTATTGTATCTGAAGTGCTTGTACAAAGTGTTCCATACTTTATATCTATGTGATACTATTGGACCATTTTCTATAACCTTTTGTTGGAGTTTCCTGGATTGCAAAGCAAGGCCAAAACCTTCTCAAGCTGGCAAATCTAGCATAAACTGGAATGACATAAGGAAGAAAAAAAAAAATGCCTTTGTATTTCAACAGATTTCTTAATCTGAAATTGGGAAAATTCCAAAGCAGTATGATTTTTGTTGCTTTTGAGGGAATCTATTTTAAAGTAATTTAAAAAAAAATTAAGTGTCCTCAATGATAATGCAAGTTGGATCCATGCATTATTTCTAATGTGGTCAAACCATTTATCTATTTTGACCAATCTACATTCCGATTGTATTTTCTAATTACAGGAAAATACCATAATTGGGTTAATGTTTCACATGTTTGAAAAGAATCATAGATAGCAATTTGAAAAACATTTTTTCTTACATTTTCCTCACATATTTTATTGTTGGCACCAGACTAAATTTTCCTCCTTGGAACAATACCATATCAATTTTGTAAACAAACCATTTTTCAAGAGCCTTGATACAATGGCTCAGGCTTTATTTGGGATGTAATTGAATTGTATACTAATTTGAATTCTGTTTAAAGTTTTCTTCCTATAATCATTTCCCTTGAAATAGTTTTGATTCTTCTGTAATCTGGGTAGCAGTAATGTTAAAGGTTTGCTGCTTCGGAGCTGTCCTGGACTGAACAGCAGCGACTGATTGCGAGGTACAGAGGGGTTTCAGTCGCTTCCTTCACCCAGGGAACCCTGAGATAACAGAGCAGCCCGGCAGCTCTCACGAGAGCAGCTGATGTGAAGTGGGCATTGCCAGGGCAACGGCTCTGCATCCACGCCCCCTTGCTTTGAAAAAGCCTTGGGGACGGAGAGGAGGAGTCAGGGTGTGTGAATCACATGGGCCATTCAAAAGCAGAGAAACTATAAGCCACCCATTCATGGGACTACACAGTTGCTCTCACTGTGAAGCGAGTGATAAGTGCGGGGGCACCTGTTAACAGCCTGGTAATGGGGCAAGGGCAGTGCCGGCACTACCAGCAGCAGGGCAGAGCTGATCAATCACACTCCATTAAGGCTACTGTAATAGTGCTAGTGAGTCTGCAGGTTTGCCATGGCTGCGCCCCGGCGGAAGGATACTGCCAGAAAAAATGTGGAGATCCAGACAGAGGTTCCCACATGAACATACGAAAGGATGGCTGCTGCCAAGAACAATATGAAGACTCAGACTGGGGTCCCAAAACAAGATGGTAGTGTGCAGGTCTCTGGCTGTAGTGAGTGCCAGAGCCTGGCCTTTGCAGTGCTAGGTGAGGGAGACAGCAGTCATGTAAGATGTGACCAGCTAAATGACTTACTCAGCCTTGTGGTTGACCTGAAGGAGGAGGTGGAGAGGCTGAGGAGCATAAAGGAATGTGAGAGGGAGATTTAGTGGTGGTGCCAAACCCTATTGGCCCCGAGATCTTGGCAGTCAGCTGAGGCTCCACATGGAGAACATCACCCCCTGCCACCTTGTAAACAGGTGACAGAGGGGAAGCAGCAAGCAGATGATGTTCCTACTGCATTAACCCCCCTGTCCTCTCCTCCCTCTAGGAACAACGGTGAAGAATTGAGGAGTGTGGGGCAGTGGCAAAAGACCCCTGCTCGGTGATGCAGGCGTGCCCTCCCAGAGATTCCCCTGCCTCCTCAGCTGCCCCTGTGGAACGGGTACAGTGCTCTGCAGGGACAACTGGACAGTGGCGGTGATGATGGCTCTCCCCAGTTGGTGGTGTTACCAAAGTCTAACCAGTCCTCACTTAGCATTAAAACCTCATTGGCAAAGAAAAATGATGGGTCATTGTCATTGGTGACTCTCTGCTGAAGGGAACAGAAGGGCCAATATGTAGACCTCTATACAGGGAGGTCTGCTGCCTCCCAGGAACCTGGGTTAAAGACTTGAGGAAGAAACTTCCTTCCCTCAGATTACTATCCCCTGTTGTTGTTTCAGGTATGCAGTGATGATATAGGAAGAACTTCGCTAAAGACTTTGAAAAAGGACTTCAGAGCCTTGGGGCGACAGGTAAAGGGCCTGGCCCTTTACAAGTTGTGTTCTTCTCTATTCCTCCAGTTATAGGGAATAATGAGGGGCTAAATATGATGGGCCAACGGATTAATACCTGGCTCCGAGCCTGGTGTGCCCGGCAGGGGTTTGAGTTTTTTGACCTCTGCTCTCTTGGCATGAGACCAGGCCTGCTGGCAACCGATAGGAGTAGCTTCTCCCACCAGTAGAAAGGGGTCTTAAGAAAGGAGTTGGGAAGGTTCATTGATAGAGCTTTAAACTAGGTATGAAGGAGGGTTGGGGTGTAACTGGGGTCAGTAGAATGGAGCCTGTATGTAACGTCCCAGTGCTTGTAGGAGAGGGATGTGCTAGTAAGATCCCACAATCTTGTCTTGGTGAAGGAGGAGGATGACTCACCCTTCTGTAGGAAGAACACAAGGGTTGGTGTGAGGTTGGTGGCTGTGAAACACCTGAGTATGGTCATGAGGGTATTAGGGCTGCTGCCACTTACAAGGAGGCCCACCTCAGGTGCCTTTACACTAATGCACACAGCATGGGTAATAAACAGGAGGAGCTGGAGGCCATTGTGCGGTCAGAAAGCTATGATATAGTCGCCATCACGGAAACATGGTGGAATGACACGCACAGCTGGAGTGCTGAGATGGATGGCTACCGACATTTCAAAAGAGACAGGCAAGGCAGGAAAGGTGATGATGTAGCCCTCTATATTAAGAAAGAATGTGAATGTATGGAAATTAATGATGGTGGTGATAGGGTTGAGAGCTTATGGGTCAGAATAAAAACAAAGGCCAGTAAGAATGATATTATCATGGGAGTCTGCTACAGGCCACCCAACCAGGATGAAGAGGTGGACAAGACACTTTGTAGACAGTTGGTTGGGGTCCCAAGGTCACTCCCTCTTGTTCTTGTGGGGAACTTCAACTTCCCAGACATTGCTGGATTTATAATACAGCGGATAGGGAACAGTCCCGGAGGTTCCTAGAGTGTGTGGGAAAAACTTCCTGACACAACTGGTGAGGGAGCCAATGAGGGGAAGCAAAATCCTGGACCTGCTGTTTGTTAACAGAGAAGGTCTTGCAGGGGATGTAAAGGTCGGAGGCTGTCTGGGGCATAGTGATCATGAGATGCTAGATTTCTCGATCCTTGTTGAACCATGGAGGGGGGTCAGCAGAACTGCCACCTTGGACTTCCGGAGGTCAGACTTTAACCTCCTTAGGACCATGGTTGAGAGGGTGCCTTGGGAGGTAGTTTTGGAGAGTGTGGGAGCCCAGGAAGGCTGGGAATACTTTAAGGACGTAGTTTTAAAGATGCAGGAGCTGACCATCCCCAAGTCATGGAAGAAAAGCTGACGGGCAAGGAGGCCAGACTAGCTGAACAGAGACCTTTGGCTGGACCTCAAGAACAAAAGGAAAGTTCATGGTCTCTGGAAGAGTGGGCAAGCTACTTATGATGATTACAGATATGTAGTGAAGCTGTGCAGAGAGAAAGTTAGAAAAGCCAAAGCACAGCTAGAACTGAACTTGGCCACTAAGGTGAAGGAAAACAATAAATATTTCTATAAATACATCCACAGCAAGAGGAGGGCTAGGGAAAATCATCCCTTGTTGGATGCCAAGGGCAACTTGGTGACCAAGGATCAGGATAAGGCTGAGGTACTTAATGTCTTCTTTGCCTCAGTCTTTAATAGTGAGACTTGTTACTCCCTGGGAACACAGCCCCCTGCACTGGTAGATAAAGACAGGGAACAGAATAAGCCCTGCATGATCCATGACCAGATAGTTTTGGACCTGCTCTGAAAGCTGGATGATCACAAGTTCATGGGGCCGGATGGATTGCACCCTAGAGTGTTGAGGGAGTTGCCAGATGTAGTTGCCATGCCACTCTCCATCATTCTTTGGCAGTCCTGGCTAACTGGAGATGTCCTGGCAGACTGGAGACTGCCAAATATGACACCAATCTTCAAAAAGAGCTGGAAAGATGATCCTGGTAGCTGTCGACCTATCAGTCTCACCTTGGTGCTGGGGAAGGTGATGGAATGGATAATCTTGGGATCCATCATGGAACAGTTAAAGGCCAACCAGGGGATCAGGCCCAGTCAGAATGGGCTTACGAATGGTAGATCCTGTCTGACAAACCTGATTTCATTCTATGACATGGTGACCTGCTTAATGGAGGAGGGTAAGGCAGTCGATGTGATTTACCTGGACTTCAGTAAGGCCTTTGACACTGTCCCCCACGACATTCTCATGGAGAAGCTGGCTGCCCATGGTTTGGATGGGTGTACACTGGCTGGATGGCCAGGCCCAAAGAGTTGTGGTCAATGGAGTTAAATCCAGTTGGCGGCCAGTCATAAGCAGTGTCCTCCAGGGCTCAGTACTGGGGCCACTTCTATTTAACATCTTTATTAATGATCTTGATGAGGGGATTGAGTGTACCCTCAGTAAGTTTGCATATGACACCAACTTGTGAGGAAGTGTTGATCTGCCTGAGGGGAGAAGGGCACTACAGAGGGACCTGGATGGACTGGATCGATGGGCCAAGGTTAACTGTTTGAGTATTGGAACTCATGAGGGCCAAGTGTTGGATCCTGCATTTTGGTCACAACAACCCCAGGCAACCCTACAGACTTGGGGAGGAGTGGCTGGAAAGCTGCCTGATGGAAAGGGACCTTGGTGTACTGATGGACAGTCAGCTGAATATGTGCCAGCAGTGTGCCCAGGTGGACAAGAAGGCCAATGGCATCCTGGCTTGTATCAGGAATGGTGTAGTGAGCAGGACTAGGGAAGCAATCCTTCTCCTGTATTCAGCCTTGGTGAAACCTCACCTTGAGTAAGTACTGTGTTCATTTTTGGGCACCTCAGAAAGGAAATTGAGGTATTGGAGCAGGTCCAAAGAAGGGCAACACGGCTTGTGAAGGGCTTGGAGAATATGCCCCATGAGGAGAGACTGAAGAAACTGGGGCTGTTTAGTCTGGGGAAGAGGAGGCTGAGGGGAGACCTTATTGCTCTCTTCCACTATCTGAAAGGTGCTTACAGCTAGAGTGGGGTTGGTCTCTTCTCATTGGTGACAGGGGACAGAAGGAAGGGAAATGGCCTCAAGTTGCGCCTGGGTAAGTTTAGGTTGGCTATCAGGAAACACTTCTTTACAGAAAGGGTTGTTAAGCACTGGAATAGGCTCCCCAGGGAGGTGGTTGAGTCACCTCCCCTGAATGTGTTTAAAAACCATTTGGATGTGGTGCTCAGGGACATGATTTAGTGGAGGGTTGTTAGAGTTAGGGTAGTATGGTTAGTTCATGGTTGGACTTGATGATCTTTATGGTCTTTTCCAACCTGAGTGATTCTACTGTATTCTATGAATAAAAACTGCACTTTTCTAATTAGCAGTGCAGCATTTTCTCAGCAGAAATGGCTGTTTGCACAACTTCCCACATATAGCTAATCCACTGAATTTCTGAAGGAAGTGAGTGGCAGTGAGAACATTCTTTGTTTTCTCTAATACGGTTTTCAAGAAAGAGGGGTGGGAGTTTTAGAGCTATAGAGCTTGTCTGAGTCCTGGAAATTCTCAATATATATTTATAAAGGATCATCACTTCCCCTGAAGTACACTGAAATCCATATCCTACTGCAAAATCCACTATAAACAACCTGCAAATGTGCATTGTGTGGTAACAGTGATACATATCTCAACGTTAAACTCAGGAACAAGCATTCCAATTACTGTAAATGCAGGAGATGAAAAGTAAGAATAGGCCTGGCTGAGTTTCAGAGCACCCAGGACATTTTGTGTTCAGTTGTGTCATTGTTAATGGTTGCTGCTTGTTAAATGATTATTTCCTTCAGAAGACTTTTTGATCTCAGGTTTTGAAACCTGCATCAGTGTTCAGCTTCTTTTCTACTCTTCCACACTTGTGAGCAAGCTGTTGCCTTCTAGAAGAGAAGAAAAAAAAAAAAAGGTACGCAAGTGAGCAGAAATATAACAACTAATGATGTTACTAAAAGCCTCAATGCCTATGAAATAGAAAAAATATTTTGCTGCTGTCCCATATTGGTGCTATTTGATGTTGAAAATGATGGGGAAACTGACTTCTAACATCAGACCGAAGCATTGTTCTTGTTTCTTATTGTCAAACACTTAGTACAAAATTAGAAGAAACAATTCAGATGTATGGCTAATGGTGCACTAAGTGTTTCATTTGGTTGGTTTTGAATTAAAACACCTATGCTGCACATATCTAGAAAAGGTGAAAGACTTATACAACCTGATGAGAAACTGCAACACTCAGTGACTCTGTGGGTGGTCTCTGCTCTCATCTCTGATGGACCTCAGTGCTGTTGGTGAGAGAGAGACATGGGCATTTCACTTAAGCTTTCAGAATTATTCTTATTTTTCTTCATTAGCAGTTTCTAGAGATTGTGCCTAGTGTAAATCTTCTGAAGCACTCTGCAGCCCCGGGGAGTCTAGGCTACCCTAGCTATTCTACTAAGCACTGCAGTGCCTAAGCAGAAGACATAGAGAAGGTATGAGCGCTTCTGAAATCACACCAGAAGTGCAGATATGGTGAGTAGGATGAGGACAGAGAACCTGTTAGGCAACAGGAGACCAGTGAGATGTGTTTCTTTTTACTTAACAGAATGAGAGTTGTGAGGAGATAATATTTCTGATAGTAAATATGAGGTAGAAGGAAGAAATATTTACACGCCTGGAATACAAATTTAATAAATGAATATAAAGTGGCAGTGAGTAAGTTAGGACTAGAAATTAGAAGCTTTTCCTCTGAGTAAGGAATAGATTATTTGGGTGGGAAAAAATAAAAAAATGGAGGGTGCTATCATTTATAGAAAATAAATTAAAGTCTTGCTTCTCATGGTAGGAGAGGAAAAGACTTCATGATCAAGGAATACTTTTCACCGCCATGTTCCCATCACTGTTTTTCAAGATCCTTTTTAATGTTTCAATTTCACTCAAGAATTCACTGGCCTGGCAAATCACGGAAGTGAAGTATGCATGAACTTACTCATCATCCATTGTATTCCACTATCTGACTAGGTTTCTGTACTTACGTTGTACAGTAAAAATACAATTACCACTTTATTGTCCATAGGTAAGTAATAACCTGTGATATTTTGTTATTGTAATCTGTCTTTGCTGCTTTCATTTTCTTCACATGAAGGAAGCTCAGAATAATAAATCATTTCAGCTCTACACACAAAGTCCTGGTTCGACTGCAGACAATGTAATTTAATTCAATTTATTTAAATGAGACCAAGTTTCATCAAATGCTTTAGAAGTGAACCCCCACTGAAGAGAAAATAATTCACTGAATTTCAGTGTTACATGTGTAGCTTAGAATCAGTAATGCAAGGTATTTTTGTACTGCTTTGTGTTTTGTTATTACTGCTGTACTGGAGATGAAAACCAATCACATTTGTGAATAAAATTCTTACTTGGCTAATTTATAAATGCAGAAGTTTTCTGGAAAGCTGATAAAACCCGTATCTGCTTACTTAGGGTGAGGGACCTTCCTCAAAGACTTCTGTCATGTCAAAAGAGCTGTTTCTTCCTCTTAAAGATTTTCATATCAACAGAGGCCACTAACCTCTAGATCATTTTGTGATTGAAAGGATGTTTGTTTTAGGAAAATTGTACTGCCAGCCTCTGCTGTTCTGGTTTCATGATGTTCAGGTTCCTGTTTTTTCAGATTGTGGTGCCCCAGAGTCACTCTCTGCCTTTTCTCTTGATGAAATATGGTGAGAAATAGAAGAGATGCACATATCTAGCAACATGTGAAAGGGAAAAATGAAACAAAACAAAAAAAAAACCCTACTTGAAGCATTTGTGGCATACGTTTTTCAAGAAGGGTACTGAAAGGCATCACCATGTGGAAAGCAGATGTAGCTTTCTCTTCACTATACTTATTGCTGAAAGAAGATACAAGATTAGTAATAGGTTTTCTAAGTTCATGTATAACCTTTTCTGCATTTATATAGTAAGAGGCATATTAAGATATACATCTATATACATGCAGACATGTTGTGTAAGAGCATAAAAATATAAGAGATAACAATTAAGAATTGTTCAGAAAGACATATTTAAAAGCAACTTTATTCCTTATAAAACTCAGAAGCCCAGCTTTCTTCTGCTGAAAGCAGAGAGAAGCGTCTAGGCATGAACTGAAGGAGAAGAAATTGCTAAGTTCTGAGTTAGGCTAACTAGCTTCAATGTAGTGGTGGCATACAATGCTTCAATCCTGAAGACTCCAAAACTTTTTGTCATAATGTATAACCATTTTATTGTCAGTGAACTCTACTAGTAAGAGGAAATCGGTCCTGCCTTGTAAGGCACCTCTGGGAATTCTGGTCTTGGTTCAAGTAGTTTTGACTGACTTTGTGGCACAAAACTTCTCACTTCTTTGAGTGGGAGACAGATGAAAACATGAGATTAAGTTTTCTAAGCGTTTAGCAAATTTGGTTGCCTGCTAGTCCAATGAGGGCTGGAATTAGTACAAAGTAAGGACAGAGAGGTGAAGTCAGGAGATGTTAGTGGAATAAGTAGAGGTTTTAATTTTCTTTGTTTATTTTGATAATCAAATGTTCAATCTTATGAAATTGTATTTTACAGCTTCAGATGGAAGAAAATACACTCACTAAACCCTTGTGCCCAAACTATTCTTGTTCTATATGTCTCATGGCTTCTAGACATATCTTCTATTACAGCTCTGGGCAGTAATCATTATTTTTCTTTCCAGTCCATAGCATTGAGCTTGTGGTGATTACGTACTTAAACTACCACCAATTCACCCATATTTCAGAGTATATGCTTCACCTGCAGCTCCATTGGCCTCCAATAGCATGAATTATGCTAATGTATCATTTCAAGTATATTTCCACATTTGTGTTTCTGTCATCTAAATGTAGTTTCTTTATCATAGCCATTTTACAGAAAGAACACATACTTTCAGAATATTTTTATAATGCTCAGTTACACTTACTGATAGCACATGCTGGGTAAGTGCTAGATTGTCTGAAATGTTATTAGTACCTACCAGGAGATAGCATTACACAGCAAAGTTTATTTTTCCTTAATCTTGGCAGTGATAAGAAGGATGGTTCAAGTTTAAGTGATGAGTGAACAGAGGAAAGTAACACCCCTCCTTTTCATAGCCACCCACTTTCATTTTCCTGTCTTTTGAATTTTCCCCAAGAGGTTAAAAGAGACCTTTATACTCTTTACTATGTACACTGGCGCGTTGAAAGACCAGAAAGTACATTCATGATCTATCAAGCCTAACCTTCATGCAATTAGTGTGTTATGGTGTGGGCTTCGTAGTTCTGCTTTGAAAGCAGAATGATTTCATCACTATCTCAGGGAGATGAAAGGCAGCCAGAAGATGTAATTACTGTGTGTTCGTTTATGAGTCAGTCACAACACAAATATATCACAAAAAGACAACAACAGACACCTGCTCAGAGTGTGGTATTACCAAGAGGTTCTTAAACATCTTTCTACACTGTTATTGCTATGATGTGAGTGAAAAATAATTTTCAGGACCCTGAAGTACTGTGCAAAAGTTATTGGGAAAAAAAAGGCAAAAGAAGTGATATTTTATGCATAAACAACAGGACAAACTGAGGAAACAAAGAATTGTGTTGAACATATTCTGTAGTAATATCGTTTACGTTCACGTTTGCCTTCAGTCACTGGGATGCAGCAGTTTGAAGCATTTAACAGCTCCCTTTGGTGGTGATAAGTAGGAACTGCAATTTGTGTGATCTCTAGTTTTATTGCAGAATCAGGTTTTACTTAGCTTGGCAGACAGCATGTACTAATTCCTGGTTTCTACTAAGATTTGGCAGATATTCCCAATAATTCACCAACCTCAAGAATAAGTATAGATAGAGTATAAGAAAACAACAAGAAAACAAATAAATCAAGCATAAATAGACTAAAAGAAATGAGTAAGATCCAAAATACAGCTTGATATAAACTTTTATTAGGAATATATAACAAATAGAAAAAAAAAAGATTCTGTATAAAATGGCCAACATAAGACTGACTGAGAAAGGCAGTTTTTCTAACAAGTACAACAGCTTCCTAACTCAAAAAGCTAGCTCATAATGTAACTGCTTATCAGGAACCTTAAGCAGACCCTGAACCCTAACCTGAAGCCTTTCCCTAATCCCAAAAGCTAACCGATAAACTTCATAAGTGAGACCTCAACACCCAAACCTAGCCTGAATGTATACCCCTTCGCAGAAATCCTGATGAGATGCCAGATGCCACAACCTTAACCCAATGCCATCACTCCCTTGCTCTAAGCCTCGGGTGCTAGAGCCCTCTCCTAACCTCAGCTTGCATGTGTCAGGCTTCCAGGAGTTTGAAGAAGGGCAGAGATTGTGAGGTTGAAGAGTTAAAGCCTGAGGAGATGAGTGTCACAGGCATGAAAAACAGTTTTGTGTTAGGGAATTTCAATTAATGCAATTCTATGCTAATTAAAAAAAAACCTACCAACCAAAAGCAAACAAACAAAACAAAAACCAACGACCCACAGCCCTTTTACTTTCTGATGTTGTTGTCAGAAGCGAACTAACAAACAAAAACCCAGACACGTTGGGAAAACACCTCAGTTTCCTTCTAGGTGTACTCCTCCCTTACACTCTGTCCCTCCCGGGATGCAATGGGTGGTGTAGGAGATTAAGATCAGGCTCCTTTGCAATTCCTTCTTACTGTTCCACTGTGGTTTCCTCCACCAGCTGCAGTCCCTTTAGAGTTGTACCTCCTCCCAAGTCTCCTCTCTGTTCATGCCCACATACCTAACACAGGTCCAGCCCCTGATCAGGCTGCAGTTCTTTGTTTTTTTTCCTGCTTTGCTTGCCCACCCTCTTCAGGCATTATCACTTGTCTGTGCTTCCCTAGAATCGTCTCTTTCCTTCTCCTTGTCTCAGCATTTATAATCTAGCATGGTTTTGCCGAAGCTCCAGACACTCCTCTGTCTGCTGAGCTTCTGTTATTCCACAGCAGAGCTGCCATAGGTTGACTGGCATGGAGCAGTTCATGTCCCCTTCCCACACAGCCTGCAGCCCTTCAGTACCAAAGCACTGCCAACGGGTGAGGGGAGGGATTGTCCTGCTCTGCTCTGTGTTGTGTGGTGTCATCTCCAGCACTGGGGGCGGGACTGGGTGCCACAATATAAGAGGGCCATAAAGCTATTAGAGAGTGTCCAAAGGAGGGCTGTGAAGAAGGGTCTAGGGGGCAAGACTTACAGGATGCAGCTGAGGTCCCTGAGCTCTGTGGAGTTAAGGAGGCCTGAAGAGATGGTAATATGTCTGGAACAAAGATCAACTGATCACCTTTGCTATCCCCTTTATGTTCATGCACAATCTTTCAGCACTACCAAACCTTCAATCCTATCCCTAATCTTCACTTCAGTGCCCTTTTGTAATCCATAACCTTAAAGCACAAGTCCAAATCCTGAAACCCTTACATCTTATTTCTTCACCTTGTGTGAATCTTAGAAGGCAGACAAATCAAAGCCTTGTGTGTGATTCCGTTCAAGCTGTTTTAGACCAGGAAGTCATATAGATGTATAGAAGCACCAGAGCAGTGAAAAGTTATGCTTATCCAGCCATATCAAGTTCTATGATTACAGAGCACTCATCTGTTCACCGGCTGTTGTTTTACAAGTAGGTGGAGTTGACTTTGTGGTGGGAGTTCTGTCTCCCAAGTTCTGCTGTTACATCAGGTGGCACCTCTTCATTGTGTTCTTCATGGAAGAGAAATCCAGAAGTTGAAACACATACCCGTGTTTCAAGAAAGTTCAAATTAACACAACTTTGGAAAGTGTCTGAGTATTATGGGAAAATACTGTTGCTTCCTCCTTAACTCTTAGCTATATTTCCACTCGTTTTTCTTCTGCTGGAGACAGGATGCTAGTCTAGCAGGATCTTTGATATGAACTATTGCAAACATTTATGCAATATGTATTGCATAAATGCAACATATATTGCAAACTTTTCTACTGTTCTTTTGAACTGAACGTATAAAGGCTTTTATAGTTCTTAATTCTACCAGCTTCCAAGCAGTTTGTGATATCCTTAGCACATTCTCTACCTACAGACTTCCTTTCAGGGCTGATAAAAATCTTTCAGAATCAGATTATGGTTAGCAAATAAGTCTGACAGACTTGAAGTACAAAGTGCTGTGTAATCATTAATTTATAATAAGCTTTATTAGCTGTCATTCAAAATTACATGATGCACATGGAATCAAGCTAAGAAACAGATTTTGGAATAGTGTCTAAATACTGTGGCTTCTATCCTTTCCCCATTTTTAAGTGACATCAAACTTTTCCTTACTGAGCTAAACTTAGACTCTTCATTCTTTCCACCTTCCAACAAAACCACAAATAACCAGGCTTTTTAAAAATAATTATTTAATTTTTTAGGTCCCCTCTGTCTATTTTCTTAACATTTACTTTCCCTGCTGGCTAAAGTTTGCATCATTTAATGTTTTTATACAGTTTGCTTTTTATAGCTCTCCCAACATGAATGCATTGTCTACTCTTTGTATGCATAGCACAGCCCATTCTTCATTGTGTACTTGTCTGATTCACTGTTAAATGCTTAGTTTGGAACAGAATGAACTGCTTGAAACTTCAGCAGGGAGAGGATTTAGCTCCAGACACTACATGCCTCTGGCCTGAACACACACATCCACAGTCATCTGAGATACTGTTTGGTATGCCCTTCCAGAAGAGTGCAGGTCTACAGTGGACTGTAATATGTCTCAGACTCACTTGGAGATCTCAAAGGTCGCAAGAGACCTGTTTAGGCAGCCACATCAACCAGCTGGTAAGAAGAACCCCTGTTAATAATACAGACTTTGGATTAATGGATTGGGAAACAGCTCTACGGAAAGAGTCCTAGGAGGTCTGGGAAACTGCATGCTGAATTTGAGTCAGCAGTGTGTCCTGGCAGCAAGGACGGACAGCTGAGTCCAGGGCTGAATTAACAGGAACACATCCAGCAGGTTGAGGTGAAGGGATTAACACCACTATACTCAATGCTCTCTGGACCATGTTAATAATAATGTATTCAGTTTTGGACTACCTGGTACAGGAAATACATCTATAAGCTAGGGCAAGCTCAAGGAGGACCACCAGGATGGCAGGGCCTGAAGCAGAAATCTATGAGGAAGTCAATAGAAGCCAAAGTCAGGCTCTTTGTAGTGGCACATAGAGGGAGAATGAGAGGGAAGTGGAAAGCTTGGAAGAGGAGAGTTTCAAACTAAATGTAAGAATAAACTTTTCCCTCATGAGGACAGTCAGGCATTGGAACAGTTTACTCCAAGAGGTTGTGTTGTCTCCACCATTGGACATCTTGAAGAGTTGTCTCAAGCTCTGATCAGCCTCATATGTTCCTTTGCTTTAAGCAGAAGGTTGGGTGAAGGACCTCCTGAGGTCCTTTTCCACCTCTTTTGTGATCCTATGGTTTTGCTTGCAATTGGGATAGAATTTAGATTTAATTATTTTCATCTGCAGTAGCTCTCATTGGAGCCTCAAACTACCTGAACTGTTTTGGGGTGTCTGACCAAGATTTCAGCTTCTTGTTCAGAAGGAAGGTCTCCAACTACTCTTGGGTCAGATCTACTAGCTCCATGTGGTTGTTTTAGATACAGCAGGCATCTAAAGTGACACTATGTTCTCTTTGTAAGTGAATCAAGTCCCTGGCCACCCATTATAATACTGGGAGCTTAGACGTTAGCCTACATGTGAACATGAGTAGGTGGAACACGTTAGCCTACATGTGAACATCTGGCTTCAGGTGCCAAAACCACAAACTGTACTCCAGATGCAGATTTTAAACCTAAATGCATGTAGTTGTTTAAGACCAGTGGACAACTAAGCACCACCATGCTACTCTCACATTTCTTCTGAAGGACAAAGGGAGAAAGTATGACGAAAAAAAGCTCCTGGGTTGAGATAAGAATAAGGAGATTGGTCACACATTGCCAGTATGTAACAGAGATCTGTGTAATTTATTTGCCTATTGGTAACAGACTAAAGCAGTGAGAACTAAAAGGAATATATAAACTCTTTCCCCATACCCATTCTCTTCTACCTCTTTCCACTAAGCAGTGCAAGGGAATGGAGAGCGGGGGATGCAGTCAGTCCACAGTGCTTCATCTCTGCAACTCCTTCATGGTCACTCTGCCCTTGCTCCATGTGGAGTCCCTCCTATGGGATACCATCCTTCCTGAACTGATCCTACATGTTCTTCCCACAAGCTGCAGCTCTCCAGGCACTGCTCCACTATGGCTCTGTATCACAGGACCTACCCTTCAGGCACTGCTCCACACAGGCCCCATGGGCAGTAGTTCTCCCAGCCCTCTTGTCCTATTGCAGGCTCCTCTCCATGGGCTGCAGCTTTGGCCTGGAGTGCTGCTGTGGGGACTGTACCTCCTTCAGGACTCATCCACTGCTCCTCCAGGGCTGCAAGTGAAGATCACTTCATGTGGCACTCATGGGTGCAGGGGGACAGCCTGATACTCTATGGGCCTCTCCTGGGCTGCAGGGAGCTTCTGCTCTGTGCCTGGAGTACCTCCTGCCCTCCTCTGCACTGACCCTGATGACTTCAGTGCTCTTTCTGTCCACATTTTCTCACTCCTTTCTTTCAGCTGTTGTTGCACAGCAGATGTTTCCATTCTTAAATCTGCTCTCAGAAAGGTGCAGTCAGCATTGCTCTTGACTCCGCTCTGGCCAATGGCATATTCCTTTTGGAGCCACTGCAGCCCTACCAACAACCAAACCCTGGCCACATAAACCCAATACAGTGCAGCACATGAGCTATGCCTTTAAAATCCCATCGTACTAATTTGCCTAAATATATTTGCACAGTGCCTTTATGGCATGATATGAGAGATATTTCTATTGGGCTATCAGGGCCCTGTGGCTCCTGATAGGCTATTTGGAAGAGCCTGGTATTTCTGGAGTCAAACGAGAAAGTGAGAATAATTCAGGATGTCCAGGTGGCACTGAATGAAACATCCCCAGATGCCTATATCTGGAGTATTTAGCATATTGTTTTCACAGCACTGGTATGTCCCATCTGTGAGTTTTCTCAGTACTTCTGTATTCTGATAGTTTCTTGCACTCGCAGCCACATATTTGGAGCATACACTTCTCGTCAAACTGAGCTCCAATTCCTTGTGTGCTATTGCTAAGACTACATTATTGTTAACCAGTTTCTAAATTACAGCATATATCATGGAGTTTTTCCTTATTTTCAAAGATAGTTTCAGAATTGATCTTTATGCCACTAGATGGCAATATGAAGTAAATTACTACTGTATTTCTTCCAAAAATTGTTTCTTAACTGCACATCTATATCAAGACAAAAGGACATATGTCTCAAGAGAAATATTGTACAAGGGTGCTCCAAAAGTGAAGCCTCCTATTTTATTATATTGGTCCATGACATCAGAGGTGTATGTTGGTGGTCTGGCAGTAGAAGCTGAGCCTTCCCACCAGTACTCCACTACATGTTGTTGCTGTGTGACAGATGTCTGTAGAGGAGCAGTCTGACCAAATGGCATCTGACATAGAAGTGTGTATGAAGCAAAAGTGTGTCACTGAATTCCTCCATTTTCATTCATCACTGTTTGCTGAATGCTTATAGGTGTGGGTGTGAGCACAGTGAGGTGGTGACTGGTGTGTTTCAGCAGTGGTGACAGTGGTGTGGTGAAAAGCCACAAACCACATGTAAATTTTTATGAGCACAGCATACAGGCTCTCTCATTCATTGCTGGCAAAAATACATAGCTAGTGGTGGTTTTCAACTGTATTGCAAAAGAGCATTTTGTAGCTGAGAATTGACACTATCAAATAGTGATCTTGTGCTCTTTGAATCTGTTGGAAGATAGAAAAATAAATAAATAGGAATAAATAGAAGGCATTACATTTGGAGCGACCTATGTATTTCTACACATCATATATAACTGGAGATCATGTCATGTCACATGGCAAAGGTTAAGCATATGATATTTCAGTCATGGAGTAGATTTTCATGTGATGTTTTATTGAATACAAATTATTTTTCTGTGTTTTGATAGTTTTTCTTTTTTTAAAATTCATTTTCAGTTATGTTTTGCAACTCTTTCTGACTTCTTCATCTATGGAAGGTCTTGTATTCAAATTTCTGGTTTTCTGTTTATTCTGGTTTTGATTGCTAATTCTATTTCATACGTGACTTAAAAGCTACTGCTATTAATTGATCATGATGATCCAACAGTTGTTGCTTCAGGGAAGGTTGTCTATGGTATGATACAAAAAGCCTTTGCTAGAGCTCTGTCAGTGTTGACCTGCAGGAAGTATTTCAGTGGTGTTCATCTTATTTTAGCTGGCATTTCTTTAATTTGGTTTGAAATCTTACGGTTTGACATGACTTATCAGTGAGGAGGTTTCATTCTTTGTTTTATTTTTACTCCTTCCCTCTTCTTGATATAGTTTTTGTAGAAATATGTGTTACTTTTCTTTTCTTTTTTGACACAAATTACATTTTCCAGCTGACTGTCCTGCATGTATGTCCTTTCTCGTGGACTTCTGTGCCAGAAACTTCAGCTTCTGAATACTAACCAACTTACTAAGAATCCCCTCAGGCTATCCATCTCTTTATAGCCATCTTCTATTTGTAAATACACAAATAGGCTGAAGGCAAAAGACCGGATCTGGCTGTAAGTGTGCCACCCTTTTTCAAATAGAAAAATTTGAAATTCCCATTTCTGTCATCTTTTGGAAAGAAGCAGAGAGACAACTCTGTGAAGAAAGGAAGGAAATCTACAGAAGTACACTTGAAAGAGTGTGCGCTTGAGCTGGCAGTAGTTGGGGGTCATTTAAGAGGGCTCGGGAGCCATTGGTAAGTAATGAAATGACCTCAGGATGAATCACAGCATGTTACCAGCCCTCGGGGGAGCGTTTGGGAGGTCAACAAAGATTGAGAGCACATCAAAGAGGACAATAAAGTGAAGGGAAGAAGGAGAGATGCAGAGGACTTACTGAGAAAGTAGGTCTAAGTTAGCTAGGATGTTGTGAAGCCAGTCAAGACCCCTACTCTGGTGAAGTATCCATCTGTACCTCTGTGATGCTTGTAAAATCAGTGAGGGCAGTGTGAAAACTGAAAGTTTATTTATGCAAGAACGAGAAAAGCTGTACTCTGGAGTGTCAAAAAAGAGACTCATGCATGAGAGAAATCAGAATGCACTCAAGCTAGGTGTTACACATAAAAGGAAAATCGTGTCTTCTGTATAGTATATCGACTCTTATGACTCTGCCACTGAAATACTTTGTGTTCATCCTCCTTTTAAATCTTTACCCATTCATCCTTTCTTATGCTTTCTACCTTGAAAATATATAACTAATGAATTCTTATGGGCCATGTGTTCTCAGTGTAACAGGATCCTTATCTTACACGTGGAAACACAGGATGACAATTCTAAAGAGTACAGACTAAATGAATCTCTTCCCCTCGCATTTTTTTTTCAATAGTGTCAGTATCTTTTCCTCTGCTATTGTTCAGATATTTCATTTCAATAAAGATAAATTATTTCAGCTTCATCATTTACTTGACCTTGAAATTATTATTCTATTATGCACTGTTCTAATATAGCAAACATTAATGTATTCTCTTCTTTTCAATTATTCCATAGGTCTACCTTGAATTTAAGCCCTCTGTGAATGTCACTTATATAACATGAGATGATTACCAGCCCAGGTAAGAAAGGAAAATGTCAGTTGTGGATAGGACTGAAATTAGGCAGTGGACTGATGGTGGTGGAAAGGTTGAGGCAAATCACTCTTAGCCTACTAGACTAAATAGTTCACTGTTGAAATCAGGTGTAATTCCACATCATAAATTACCAGAGCACATACAGAGTGTGAGTTCACCTATTGTATAGTATAAAACTCTTTCTTTGAGAGATGTTCTTTTCAAACTGAATTATAGCTAGATTTACTGCTAGATTTGCACAAAATAATCAACTTTGTCACAAGGTGGAAGGATTAGAGAAGTTCAGTGCAAGGTGGGAAACAAACATTGACCCTGGGAACCTTGGTTTTGCCATTGCCAAACATTAATGGGGACCTGGACCCTGTGAGGAATAATTCTGCAAGGTTTTCCACTGTGCTATTTCTACATTAATTGTAAACCACTGTAATCACCACAGTTACAGATTTGGAATAATATACAAAGCACAAATAAATCTTTGGATATTCAGGTTATTGTTTCTCTAATCTCTCAGTCTAGTACAATCACCTATTGTTGCATTTTCTCTCTTTTCTGTTATTTTATTTCATAAGCACTGGTTAAACAAAGGACTGAATCCTTCAATCACTTGTAATTAGGAATATACATTAATTGCCATTTTCTTCAGCAGTGTCATTCAAAGACCAAGAGCACAGGAGTTGTAACATTTCAGCAAAGGGTGAAAACGTAACGAGTACATCATAAATTAAGACAGATGTTATCATATCAGGAATATATTCAATGACTTAACTAGTTCAGGAAAGTTAAATTTTTAAAGTTTTGCCCAGTGAAGTATAATGATAACGTTTGGGGTCAACTTTTTATGTATGTAAAAAGCACACTGAGAGACTGCATGTGTTGAATATGTCACATGGCAGAATTAATGAAAATCCTGATAAATAAAAAGGGAAATATTGTTTTTCTGTTTTTTGCTAAAGACCTGTCTTTTACTCATTATTTCCTTAGCTCAGCTCTTGGCATGTAGGTTTTTCAAGAAACTACATGTCTGAACTCTATTTTGAACAGAGACAAGCACAATTCTTGATTCTGCAGCAGCATAATTCTCTCAGGAGCTGCACAAGAAATACAAATGTTATCGGCGTTCTTTAGATTTCTGTGTCCAAGAGTTTTGGTGTCACTATTTAAAAACAGCTGTTCAGTTTCTGCTTGTCCTGTACATTTGCTTCACCTTCACGTGTGGACAGTGCATCCAGTGAGCTCAGACTGTCCATTTGCTTTGCCCATCTCCAGATCCACCTACCAACAGCCACAATGTAGTATTTCTCTTTTTACATATTTTATATTGCTCTTGTGGAGATTTCCATGTCTTTTGGGTGGCCTTTGATTTGAGAAACTGTGTTGGGCTATTACATTAGGATACCCAAAGTGCTATTACCTCTGCCAGATTCTGCTGCTTCTGTAATTACTGGTATTTTATTACAGCAGTCGTCCATAAACATGAATGAGGGTGAAAAAGTTTACTTCATTACCCACTTGTTTGCCTCCCCTTGAATTAAGATGGCAAATAATTCTCTATTTGCTCTATTCTAATTTTTATTTCAGTAGAATATCTATCACTGATTTTTAAAAATTATTTATCATAAGAGTTCGATGAAACCAACTACAACCAATTACACAAACACAGAAATTTTTATTATTTTATTTTATTTTTTGTAGGGGGGATTGGGGAGGTGAACAATTCAAGCAGAAATAAAATTTTGTTTAAGATTTATTTTTGTCTCCCAATTAAAAAGAAAAAAAAAACCAAAAAACAGCAAAAAAGGTTTTCTTGGTTTTCTTGGCTCATTCTCAGGAAAATTCCTATGTGAACAGACTTCCTCTCTTTCCAGTAGACTTATGCCTGTCCTTCACCATCATTATGCAATTGTAAAAAGAGAGGTTGTAGGAAGGGGAGGATGGTGTTTGCAGCAATACAAACACACTTTATTATTGCTCTTCCACCAGTATGTCACGTTCTGACTGCAAGCAGCCCATTAACTAAGACGCTTGTTGTGCTTACAATGAAAATAAATCATGATGTGAAGCAAATATATGTATAAAAATATGTATATGAAAAAAATATAAAAAAGGGGGATAGTCAAGTGTGTTTCATATGGTTTCTATGTGAGTAGAAATAATCACTTCCTTTTTTTTTCCATGTGTATTTTTTTAATCAGCCTGAGACACAGTGGGAGGTACTGCTTCAGCTTTCCAATAAGGAAGGGGCCAGGATTAAGGGGAGGTCTGCCTTCAAAGCTGTGCTGTGTCCAGAGGGAGTCTTCTCCTGGGGTTTTGGTGTTGGAAGGTCTTTGAAGTTTTTTGGATTTTTACTTACCAGGTGGTCTGAACTCACACCAGTGTCTCTGCTGAGCAGCAGTTGTGCAGCACAGCAGGGAATATACCTGCTCCACTTTCTGGAGTAAAGAAGCCACAGGAAAAAAATGAGACTTTTTCAGGATGGTTATATCTCTTATAGGAGCACAACAACCCCCACTTCAGAAACTGAGCCAGAAAAGAAATATCTGCTGGATAGCACAAGTCTAATGTAGTTGCAAGCAAGCATTTAGCACCAATGGGAAGAGCTGTCTGAATCTAGCCATTAGATGGCAGAATTGATCAAGCAATAGGCTGATTTTAGAGCGGTGTAGTGCATGCCCCCAAACAGATGGTTTAAAGAATAGATATCAAGTAGCAGCTGGTGCTTGTATATATTCCCAAAATACTGTACCTGGCCTACCTGCAGGCACTTTGAACTAACAGAGACCACAGTATTTGTATATCATTTCCAGAAGCAGCACTTCGGGGACTGGGGATCAGAGCATCAATCAATGAGTATTGTTAGATCTTTTCCAGGCGTGTGCCTTTGAAGACCTGTACCTGTGCAAATATTGACCATCCTGATGCTGTCTGGCTATACACTTTTGGCAACAGCACAGGTACAATCCACTTGAGTGTTTCCCCTAAATATCATTGCTCTGAGAGATATCTGTTCTGAAGTGGATCAGCTCAGCCAATTTTTAACTGCAGTTTGTTTGTTTGGCCATCATGCAGCAACATCAAATCACTCACTGTTAGCATCTCAGTAATATCAGTTGAATTCTGTGGGAAGTGATTTCTAAAATTTTAACCATTCCTCCCTGTAACTTCAATATCTTCAGATAAAGAAGCAGAATACTGAATCAAACAGCATCCTAATGCACATCATTTTATTGCTCCTCTCTCTCTCTCTCTTTTATTTTATTTGCTTTTTTTTGTGAGAATAAAGGAAAGTAACTTTTTTGACCTCCATAAGTTTTTTATCATTGTCCTTCTGAAGGTATTCCTCTTCTCAGTACGATTTCCCACAGGATAATGACCAATCCCAAACTATATACATCCATGTATCCAGATTAAGATATTTCATATTCTTTCTTAGTTCCTGACAAAAGTGTTTCATCTTGGCTAGCTCACTAAGGAGAACTAGAGAAAGGAACTTGGTATTTAGATCATTTACTTGTAGAATTATTCAGTTGGTTTATTTGGGGGGGGGGGGGGGGTCAATAATATTGACATGTATGTCTTCAATTGGTGTACATCCAGATAGATGTACACGTATTTCATTTCCATATGCATGATTGCCTCCAATAGAAACTTAAAGGATTTCAGTTTTTTTTTTCTCACAGAATTCAAACTAGCATACTCATTCTTTTATCTTTTATTTAAGAATATTAAGTCATGTGTTCGCTCTTTATTCTTTTTTTTTCTTTTCTTTTTTCTTTCTTTCCCTCTTTTGTTCCCATCTGCACACACATACAAATTCTCACTTCTTCACTTTATTTCTTCTTTACAAGGATATTGGAATTCATACCTTCTAATGTTAAGTATCTACTTCTTATCTTGCCACCTGAGATCCCTTTATAGTCAGTGGGAAGCTATAGTCACTTCTAGAGGTAATTCATCCCATCTATTTTAGATGTCTGCTTTAGGATATGTCTGTTCTAGAAGTGACAATTTCTCTCCAGTGGCTATAAAAGGAGCTTAGGGGGACATAGATGAGATACACATTACCAGTCTGTGCATTCAATCAGGTGAATCCCGTATGGAATCCGAAGTCTTGCAATCGAGATTTCAATATTTCATCACTTGTTTAGACAAGAAATGGATGCCACCTGTATCTGTTATTACCAGAAGTAGATTACAAAGATACAATCCACCAGTAATGTATTTGTAAAGGTGACAAAAACACTTACACTTTTAGTGTATACAGTAATGAACTGTACAAGAAAGAATAAGCACTGCAGCAAATAAATGTGACAGAATACTTAGAATGGATCTGCTTTTTATTCCATTATATAGTGATCTCATTTCACTGAATAAATGATTTGATCAAATACTCTAGATCTAAATTTTAAACTGAAAGAGGCAATATGACATATAGGTAGAAAGCCACTTGTTTAACCAGCTTTGATATATTTGAAGGAGCCATCTCTCACTTGCTGTCTAGTTTGGTGTGAATGGCAGTAACACTATCACTTTAACTATTATAAGAGCATACAGATTCCATTACCACTTTAAGCTTTTTTTTCACAGCTCTCATTCCCAGTAGTTTTGAGCAACTCAGGAGTGGACCTATTTGTCCTTTTTCTTTGCTTCTGCGTGTTTTGGTTTTATAACCACGAGGAAGTGTCTTGCGATAAAGAAGATACAAATTGATTTTTAAAGCTTGTTTTGACAGTATTCCTTCTGATATTATTTGGTACATATTGTGAGTCAGCACACAGTGTGCAAGACGAATTTCTAAAGATATTCTAAATTGTCAAAACTTCCTTGATATTTGGAATCTTAGTCTATTGCTTAATTATATTTCCTGCTACTTCTGTAATCAATCAACAGCTGCCAGAAATGTGCATCCATTGTACAATACCTTGCACATCTTACAAACCCGCTACTCTGATGCAACAGGCAGGCTATAAGGCATGAGTGTTATAACCAGTTTCAAAAGATCATCAAAAGTACTTTTGATTGTCACTGTGAACGTACAATAATAGACCATAGCTTCTATTTTAAAGGGAACAGGGAGTATCCAAGTGATTCTCACACAATACAGTCTGAAAATTACTCCAGTAGGTGTTTGTATCATTGGTTAAAAATAAACAAAAATACATTTCTTTCTTGCTGTATGCCATTCTTATATACAAAACAGAAATGAGTTAATATTAACTTCAATATTTCTGAGTTGTACAGAGTAGGTGATCTGGAGGGCTTTATCCAATTTCTCTTTTAAGTCTCGACTACTCTATTCTCAGTACTCTTATTAATTTCTGCTTCTTTTCTGCTCCATCGAAGGTTACAAGTGTCAGTAATTTATTTCTTGTTGAAATAATTAGAGAAATACTTTCTGTTCTCAATATTTTGCAGCCTAAGGACAGCATAAGACCAGCCAGTTTAGTTCATTGCTTCGGGTAGCTGATAAGTGAAATTAAAAAAGTGAGCCTTGTTGATTGGACTCACATGGATATTTCTTTCTCTGGGCTGATGAACTGAGCTGAACTTTTTAGAATCACTGTTGGGATGAGAAGTTATAGTTTCAAATTCAAAGTATCCTGAAAGGTGTCCATTTAAAGTATATTATTGATATTAAAAATGTTTCAAAAGTTTGTGAAAGTAGGGCTCTGTAAAGAACAAATAGTTGTTTAAGTATCCACCTTCTTGTAAACTGTATATCCACACTTTATCTTGTCTTAATATTCAAAGTGTTTTCATAGTTATTTGTGCTTTAAGATTCAAGCAGATATTTTGTAATAATTTTTGTACATTAAATCTAGTTATTCAAATTATAACAAGCCATGCTATTGAAGGTGCAGAGACAGTGACCTTCAATAAGAAATGCATCTAGATAAGCATTGGTTCTGGGAAAATAATACCTCTATCTGATTTTGGGCTGCTGAAAATTACTGTGCGTTTTATGGAATGTTTCATTCTTGAGACATTAAGATTAATGAGCTATGCAGGTAGACATTATATTTATTCCTTTTTTTTTTCTCCCCCCCCCCAGATACAGGAGCGTAATATTTCTCTGTTTAAGATTTTTTATTACTGGTACAAATTTTGAGAAACTTCATTGATTTTATTGGGATTTACTCTGCAGTTCTGTGTGTATGTATGTATCCAGAATTTGTTTGTACTTTTAGAATCTACTTGCTGTGAATAGGTAAAGGTCCCCAATATATGGAATTATATTTCTACAAAGCAAGCAATTATGTTCAACACACTAGTAGTATTCAAAGAAGATTGCTATATAATGCTTCTTCTGTATGATGCAAAGAGATACAGCAGTTTTATGGCACTTGCTCGTATTTATGTCTCTAAATCTCTCCCCTTACAAAATGTGGACCAAGTCCAATCCTTTGCACAACAGCTCTTTATCAAAAACATTAGAAAGTATGACCAAATGAATATCATCCAAGGTAGCAAATCTTTTGACATATGTCTCCTATTACCAAACCTAGCATATATTCATGCCATAAATGTGCTAATTGTTCTCTTGGGGATGCTGGGTGACAGCAAGCTGTAGCAGTGATAATTGTGATAGCTAAGCTACCTGAAAGATAGACTGACAACATGTTTATCTATAGAATTGTGAATACTGTGCTTTAGTATTCAGGTTAATAGTAGAATCATTTCATTTAAGATGGTTTCTGAATGAGTCTTTTGTCCAGTACTGAATAAGATTCTTCTTTATATTACTATGCTGCTTGTTTTCATGATTGATTATAACCATATAACACATATCTAGCAAACTTAAGCAAATATTATCAGTTACCACCTTTCTTGTGCATTCCATAATGCTACTCTTAGGCATTTGAGCCAATCTTTGCAGTTACACACAATCTGTTGTCCCATGGGATTTCTGGGGTAGTCTTATATCTACTTAGGACATCAAAGACTGTGATTTTGTAAGGTCTGGATACACAATAATACTGATTTACACTCACATTTTTGATGTTGCTATTCTGTTGTGATCCTTAGTACAAAAAGCAATTCACAGTCAATTGTTGTTGGTATCCCTTGGGGATTAATGGGTGAATCAAATACTGTTTAATGTCTTTATTAATGATCTGATGATGGAATTGTGAGCATTCACAGTCATTTCTCAGATTACTCCAAGTTGGTGGAGAAAACAGTTGATACTGTGGTGCACAGTGCTCTGTTCACAGGTACATCAGCGGGCTGGAGAAATGGGTAACAGAAACTTCATGAAGTCCAGCAAAGGCAAATATGAAGTCTTACACCCATTGATGTTCACTTGATGCTTGCTGAACATTTATGGAGACCAAACAGTGTATGCGAGCACAGTGAAGTGGCAGGTGTTGTGCTTCAGCAGTGCCGACAGCAACACAAAAGACAAGCCATGTTCTGGATAAGCCATGCAGATTTTGATAAGTGCAGTATGCAGGCTTTTGCTCATTGCTGGTGAAAATGCACGGCTAATGGTGGTGATTATGTTGGGAAAAAAAAAAAAAAAAAAGTTTTATAGCTGAGAATTTGCTCTACCAAGTAGTGTCGTTGTGCTCTTTGTATCTGTTGTTGTTTCCATGGAAATAAATGAGAGGCATTATTTTAAAAGCAACCTATGTACTATAGGTAGTGCCCTTTATGTATGATGGATATTATTTCTTTGTTCTCCTTGATAACTCCTAAAACCAATTTTACACAGCTCCAGGTCAACATTTCTTAGGTTAAAAGTGATGAGCTGTTTATAACCACCAGACCTCCAGTGCTAAGTCTGTGCCATTTTTAATTACCTTTCACCTTTACTACTTTACATCATAATCTGTCTCCTTATCTTTCAAAGCCTCTGCTATTATACAGACCTTGTATTTCTTTATGAAACATCATTATGTTAGGCATCATAAATGTTTCACTCTGCAAAGAATAACTACTTGTTATGACTGTCTATTCAAAAACTATTGTTGTACCATACGATGATAAGCAAAAGTAAGACAAATTATTCACTGAGACCTAGCTGGAAGAAAATCAGTTGTCACAACTAAACCAAATAAAATCAAAGCTTCAGAGAAGTCAAAACAAATTAATACCAAAAGTCCTAAGGCACTGCAAACTTTGTTGGTCTGATACTAGCAGTGGCAGTATGTTATTGTATGTTATTTTGTCAGGCTACAGGGTAAAAAACTCTAGCATAGGCCAAGTTTCTGACTGTTGATTACACCTTTTACTATATTCATAATCTTGACATCTCCAAGGAAAAAATGGGAATGAGGAAACATCCTTCTTTTCACAAGACAAGTGGGCTGCTTGCAGAGGTCCTCCTCAATGGCCTAAGTAGCTGTAGCTTATGGACTATCATGCACCGGAAGGTTTCATAGAATCGTGGAATCTCAGAATCATCTGGGTTGGAAAAGACCTTCAAAATCACTGAGTCTGACCAATAAGCTAATCAACTGAGTCCCATCACTAAACCATGCCCCTTAGTGCCACAAATGATGTCTCTTGGCATCATTTCTTGTTCTGCTTGGCATGGTCATCATTTTTAACGTCAACTTCATTTTCAAAAGACTTTAGAACAATTTCAGTATCATAGAAGCAGGACATTTAATCTTGGTTTTGTCTAGATTACATTTTTAGAACCTCAGTGATTCTGATGAAAAGCATGAGACTATAGTTTTGAAAGCTTTTAAATTTGTAGTTGTGCTTTATGATTAAAAACTGTGTTTGTGATTGCAGAGACAGTATGCTTGCTTTGTTTCCTGTATTTTTAAGCTGTAGTATATCTAGAATTTTGGCTACAATGCTTATTTCTGAACAACTGAATAAATAAAACCACAGCTTAGTTAATCAAAGTATCCTCCTTTATAATGATTACTATGTCAGTATTTTCAAACCTGACCTAATGTGTAAGTGTCTAAAACATACATTGGTTGTCAAAGTTTTTGAGCTGCTTTGAGTTGTAGCCTTACAGGACTTCTGAAGTCCAGTAAGTTCTGTATTTTAAATGTGGTTGTCTAATTTCAAGCATTAGCATACAGCACTCTTTACTATCGTGTTAATTGTCTAAACAAAATGAGTAGCAGTCAGCATTCATATTTGAATATGAAAGTCAGGGAATTGTTGTTCTTGGAAAGAGAAGCTATTAGATGATTCTTTCATGTGTATATTCTGAAGGGATTTTACACCTTTTACACCTTGGATGGAAAAAAAGAGGTGGTGATTTAGGATTTGACAAAAGCCTGATTTACACACTGAAGTGATTGGTTTCCTTCTGTGATGTCTTAGTAAAGATATTTCTGATTATCTTCTCTTTTCAAAGAGGTAAGATATCTCTGCCCTGCAAGAAGAAATCTACAGTGGTATAAAACAGTGCAATTCTTGAATAAAACTTAAAAAAAAAAGTGAAGAACTTCTCTGTGTGAGATGAAGACCTGACTCCTTGTGGATAGCTACAAAATGAGAATACAAATCAGAGAATGTTGCTTGACTGCAGTGTGGTCTTCTGGGAGATCACAGGTTATCTTTACGTACTGCTTCTTCATCAATAACAGATGAGCTACTATTTCTTCTTACATGTCATTACCCTTTCCTCAAAAACAAAAAGATGAAGTAGAGTACTGAGGGGAGAAAAAGGTGAGGGAGGCATTCATGAGAGGGAATAATTGGATTAGTTTTTTAAACTACACTTATATCAACAAAGTTCGTGAGTTAGCTATGTCTAGTTTTTTCTGATGTTAGATGACTATATGAATAAATTCTCTGACTGGAAAGATCCTTGGCTAAATTCACTGGCTAGAAAATTTTAAATTCAAAAGTTTTAAGTTCTAGAATCATTAAATATAAGGAAAACCTACTAATAATTATAGATAAAGATTATTTTGGCCAGTTCTATGTAATAATTGTTCACTTTCCACAGTATATTCTGTTAAAAAAGACTATCAGTAGTTGTGCCCAAAATACACTATGTAAGTGATTATAAATGAATTTTGAATCTACCGAGCCGAAAGGATACCATTTTCTTCTATCTGCTATCCATACAAGAACTTAGAGGACAGAGAAAGTAATTTTTGGTTAGGTGCTTAGATCATACGGTTTTCAATGGTGGTTGTTCTGTCAGTTCCAAAGATGGGTTTCCTGGAGAAACACTGTACATTTGATGTGACAGTAGAACGAATATTCATAAGATGCTTGGCCCGATTTCATTGTATGGACAGATACTTTTGATATTCAAGTCCACAGTTTTTTAATGCACACACTAGTCTAACTAACTGAAATATGTAAAGAACATTAGACATCAATTTAATGATGTTTAACATCATTAAATTCTAACATCCACTTACAGCATTTGGAACAGAAAGATTTATAGGTGGACTTCCCCCTAAATTATATACCCATGTGGAAAAGGAGGAGATATTAACATACTGGTTTCCATGTCACAAGCATTTTGAGTAGAACACCTCTCCTTTAACACTGAAGGCCTCTACATTTGAGGTACTCAGTCTGTACTGCCTTTGAACTAATGAAGTGAAGTAGACCTCACAGGGATTATTAGAAATGGTTTACTTTAGCCATGAGATTAAATCCATGCCCTCTGTATAACTTCTTTTATCTTTCTGTAAGCCATAAGGGAACCCTAAATGATTAGTTCAGATGTAGAAATTAATTACTTGATTCACTTACCTACATATGAATTTCAAGGACCATTTGAAAGTTCTAGTGGAGATATGACATAAGACCCATGGGAGACATACACGCTTGTGGACCAGCAGCTCTAAACTAACCAGGAAGCCAGGAGTGTCAGATCATATGGTGTCTAAGGAGATATTAGGTTTCTGTCGTATTTGATTTCTATTCAATTGCTTGTTCTTATCATTACACTTCATTCATTTGCCTATGTGTAGTCCAAGACATTCAGAATGATCTGATCCATGAGAAGAAACGAATGTTTTTTGGAGTTACTGATTTAGGTCAAGTCAAATGGCAATAACAGTCTCCTGACATACATTTCTGATTTCCTCGACTATGTGGAAGTCTTGACAGCTGGCACACATGTGAACACTCACATGTAGATATCCAGCTCTAGATGTCTACTGAATATAGCTGGGAAACTTCAGGTCTCAGTAGTTTTGTTCCTTGATCCATCTACAAAGCCTATGTCTTGGAAATCTTAGGATGAAATGCAATAGGCCAGTCAGGCTTAGGCAACTGAGTCTTGACCTCAGTTCTGACCCTAAGATCCTCGCCTAGGCTCATAATCAATACTAAGTGTGTAACCCTCCTGCCTGGCCCTGCAGTTAAAATACAGGCCCACGGTGAACCAGTTCTATCCAAGTTCTTTATTACTGGCAAGAAGAAGATGCTTTTAAAGGCACAAAGAAAATTATTTGCATCTGTGTTTTCCCTGATTAAAGAGTGCCCTTTTCATCCATGAAGAAACATTTTCCACGATATATCACTAGGTATAATTTATTATTCTATTCAAATTTATCCTATGTGGGAGATAAGACCATATGGAAAACAGCTAAAGACCTTTTTAAAAGCTAAGGAAGGGGAACCATAAATCTTGAAGTATGCTGTGCTGGATGTTGCACTGAATAGTCTCAGCAGAACAGTCGGAGAGCTTATAGGTATTTAAAATAGAAAAGAAAATAAAAGAACAATTTACACTATGATCCAGTGCTTTCATTTAAGAAAAATTTGGCTCACATTCTTTCTTAATTGTCTCCATGTCACTGCAGTATAGAAAGAAAAATATTTGAAATGTGACTGTACATCTCTTTGTATGATCTACAGAAACGCCTGCATCGGAAAAAAAACTGAAGCAATAACTTTGGGTGATAGTTGTGCAAGCTGAAGTACTTGGCTTTCTTTTACCAAACTGATGCTTGTGTAGTCATTGTATACATGCTGTAGTAAACAAACGAATAATCAGAATAATCTATGTTGGCTTGCCTCTATGACAGCTACAAATCTGCATTTTTTTGAATATCAAAATCTGTCTTCTAGTCATTTAAGTGATGATATGGCAGCTATCATTACCAGAGGAAATGCTGAATATCAGCATGCCAGTTTGAAATAAAGGAGGTAGGGGAATGGCATCACAGGCCTGTGGCTGAGTTATCAGATGACTAAGATGCGTGTTCTGCAGGATCAGCCTTTTACTGTGGGCTGTGGTCAGGTAAGATATTCATTTGCAGATTAGGAGAATATAGTTTGTCATGCCCAGACATCTGGAAAGAGGATTATTTTTGGATTATGTGTGATACTTTGAATATCTGACTATTGAGTGCATTTATAATTCAGTGTGAAGGCAAGAAAAAAAAGTATTTCTCTGGTGTCTGATTTTAGGTATTTATGGTATGCCTATTCCAGCAAATTAAACAGTGTCAAGAGACTCTACCAGGTGCTAAGCTTGATCATCCATACTGTTAAATATTTGGAATAGTCCCAGAGTAGTTCTCTCTTGGGCCACTTAGCATTTTCTCCAAACAGTTCTCACCTTGACAGATAATGTGGTTAAGAAACCATTCCTAGCAGGCAGGTTGAGCACAGTCACACTCTTTTGTGTGGCGAGAGGGTTTATGTATATGTACACAGGCAGCTCTGTGTCATCTGAACAATTCCAGGCACCTTCTGTAGTACGGGCATTGTCTTGGGTTACACGATCAATCATTTTGCTCTATTCTGTATATTCAACATACATTATATATTATTCGCCTGTTCATGGTGCACATAACAGCTCCTTATCAAATGTCAACTATTTAAAATATAAGGTTTTTTGGCTCCTAAAAAGGGAAATATGAATTTGGTTTCCTTCTTTTCGAATATTTTCAGTATGGGAACACAGTCACCCAGTTCATGTTTAAGACTCTGTGACACTCAACCAAAAGAGTAAGGGCATGTCCCATGTTGCCATAAAGCAGTAGAAATATATGGGTTCTTGTTATGCACCCTATCAGAAATCCTCAAACTGGATTGTTGATGACAGGCTCAGACTTTAAAACCTAAAGTACCTTGCCTAACTATATCAGTTTTCTGCCCTTTATGCGGTGTCTTAAATAAAGATCTCTGATTTTTCTAAAGGAGGAAGGAGGATGACCAACATTTCTGAAAATTGGTGGTTTTTCAGCTTAGAAAAAGAATGAGGAGAACAGTAAGTTTTAAAAAAGCCATGAAGTCTTATTACACATTTGGAAAGAATGGATGTGTAGGTCTAACAAGGCCTTCATGGCCATTGGTGTTCCTGGTGGTTTGTGATTATAAGGATAAAAAGAATCTGTTTGTTCTAAGGACACTATGAAGAAGGAAAAAATACGCAATGAAGCCCACAGAATATCATGAAATTTGGGTATCAAAATAGCAGCAGTAGCATTGACTGCTGTCCTAAAACATTCTTTAATCCAATTGCTATTTAAAAGAAGCTTCAAAGGCTTTTTCTTTATAAATGGAATTTCCGAATTTCTTTCTACATCATCCTGATGCATTTTTGGATGCTGTTCAGAGATAGAAATAGAGCACATATCAGCTTTGTCTTAATCCTTAACCTTACACATGACAGTGAAGAGCAAGCCTCTCTGATGTTCTGCATCATATATTTAATTTCTAAGAACTTTAAATCTCCTGGAAACGACAAAAGTAACCGACACATCTATAAAATAGGACATCAATCAGATTCTCTGTGCTTTTGAATCACGGTAATAAAGGGAATATTTTCAAATAGGAAACTGTCTCTCTTATTTATGGATATTCAGCTGGAAATAAGGGATCAGTAAAATGTTTCCTCCATATCTTTTTCACTGTATGAAAACAGGGTTACAGATCAATTGATTTACCATCACAATCGATTAGGTGACTCTCATGCTATCTCTATTGTGACAGTAGACAAGCGCTCATATAGATCTTTCATTAGAGGGAGTCACTGAAAACCAAAGGTTCATTGCATGCCTAAATGGCTTGTAGCTGACTCATTAGGCCATTAACTAACCATTAATATTGTTTAACCTCAAACCTTACAGATAAAATAAATTATAGTCACGTTATCCAAACAAAATAACCTTAACCTCCTTAACAAGTATATAATTATGTGAATTTATTACCATCTGGTCCCACTGAACTGAGGGGTTCATTTTCAGAGCTATGAAGGGGTAGATGAGAATACATCACCTTCAAGATAAGTGCTACTGGGAGGCATGTGCGTCAGTCACCGATAGGCTTTGTAAGACACAAACCCATGGGGTATGGACTTGTTACTGCCCAAATGAAATTACCTTACACACAAAATGTTTTCCCCTTACACAGTACCAAATCTCTTTTTATTTCTTTTTAAGTGTTTCTGCATTTCCGAAATTAGTTGCATGTATAAAGTGGCCTTCTCTGTCTCACTATGGTACCAAGGCTTCACACAGACAAACAGAATGTAACAACAATAAGCATTAATTGAATGAGAAGGCATTGGAAATTTTACTCTTATCATAATCTTTTCAGACTCACAAATTCTATGTACGTAGTGCAATGATCTGCTGAAACTGTACTGAAGTAGAAGTATAAAAAAACAACACAGCATATGTTCTGAGAGATAAAATAAACTTATGTCAGTGTGCTTCCCTTGGAACAAAGCCAGCTGAATCCTGGTTATTATCAATAATATAAACAAAATATGTTACAAGCTTTATACAGAGCTTAAAATAAGCAAAAATCCTGCATTAGCACATTGCTGATATCCCAGCAGGTCAGCTATAATGAATGCACCAGTACTCACACATAATTTTGTATAAGATAACTTGCTTGAAAGTAAAGCAGTCAATAGGCTCATTTGCAGGCACACTTCTCCCCAGAAAAAAAAAAAATCATAATGTAATATCAGTTGCTCCTTTTGAGTGTACAAAAAAGTGACTGTTGAGAGAGGGAAAAAATAACAGTAACACATAAATTCAGTGGCAGATGTGCAAAAAGGAATGAGAACTGGAGTAGTACTGGTAATTGGAACAGAAAATAAAATGTACTGTTCTTACAGAAGAGCATTTACAAAATTACAAAGTGGAATACCGTTGATACTTTAGTAAATGAAAATTACTGTTTCTAATCAAAATGAGAAGGGAAAAACCCACTTACTGTGCAAGTTTACTGGACCAAAAGTTTGCCACAGAATCCTACCTCAGCCAAACCAGATATGAGAATAATATCAGATTTCTATATTTTTAGAACGTTACCGTGCCATATGTTGTGTCATTTCAGTTGAAAGTTAAAATGTTTGTCTCAGACAAATTAAGAGATTGATTCTGTAAAATATCTGCTTATTTAAAAGCTTATGAAAATATCTGCTTATTAAGAAATGTCTAGCTAGCACAGCTTAAAAGTGCAGATAAGAGCTTCTCTTTGTGGAGATCATTATCACTTCTGCTCACTATCTTTCCAACAGGGTGGTCTGGGAAAGAAGAAATTTTACATTTTGCAGCAAGATGCATGTTATAGAATTGGAGCTAATGCCCAGGGCCAGATCTCCCAAATGCATTTTAATTATTTTCAGTACACTGTCAGAACTTTGATACACGCTTATGGAATCATGCAAATACCTCTGTGTAAAATATATGTCTTATTCCCTAGGGCACTGAGTAGATTGAAATACACTTTGGCAAAGTTAGGTGTCACATACAGTAATAAGAATATATCACCATATTGCACAATTAGAAATCTACATGTAAATCTACTGGTTAGCATGGATTTGTTTTGTATTTATGAAAGAGAAAATGTTCTGTTTGTTTTTTTTTTTTGTTTTTTTTTTTTCCCCACGAACTCTTATTTGCAGGACAATGAAAAATGGGATGCAATTAGAATTGATAAAACAAGTTCATTTAGTTTTGTGTTTAGTCACTGATATCTAGAATATTCCCATTCAGTGTCATAAGATATCTGCAGAATATTTATTCAGTTCCATGTCCATAATTTGAGGTGAGAACACCTTCATCCAGTGAACTAGATTAGAAAGAAATAATTTCCAGTAGTTAATCTGACTTCTAAACCTAGATGTTTCTTATGTTTGATGCTTTGACAGAACAACAAAATGAAAAGATACTTAAGGCTGTACATGAATTTATTTATTTACTATTAATTTATTAATTAACTTCTGTAAAGTCTTTAACATGGTCCCACATGACATTCTCCCTACACGGGAGAGGTATGGATTTGATGGATGGATTATTCAGTGGATAATGAATTGGTTGGATGGTCACAGCCAGAGAAGTTTTGGTCCAGGCGGAGGCTGGTGACAAGTGGTTTCCCTCAGGAGTCCATCTTGGAAACAGTGCTCTTCACCATTTTTACCAAGGACCTATATGGTGGGATTGGGTGTACTCTCAGCAAGTTTGCGGATCACACTAAACTGAGTGGGACAGATGATACAACAGAAGGAAGAAATGCCATCCAAATGGATCTGGACAAGCTTGAAAAATGGGACCATGTGAACATAATAAGGTTCAACAAGGCCAAGTGCAAGGTGCTGCAGCTTGGTCAAAGCAATCTTAGGCTTGAGTACAGCCTAGGAAAGAAACTCCTTGAGAGCAGCCCTGCTGAGGAAGACTTGGGCATTTTGGTTGACAAAAAACTTGTCCTGATCCAGCAGTGTGTGCTTGCAGGCTAGAAGGTCAACAGTATTCTGAGTTGCATGAAAAGAGGCGTGGTGATCAGGGAGAGGAAGGTGATTGTCAAAATAATGTACCAGTAGAAACCCTTCTTGTTTTTCACATCTCTCACCAGGTTCAGTTCCATCTGTGCTTTGTCTTTCCTGATCTCCTTTCTGTGTATTAATCTGTCTTAGCAGCATGCAAAATCGGTCCAACCTCTATAAACAATGAAGTATCATCATTCCCAACGTATTCTCCTTTGTCTTTTCATACTGTCTTATTCTTTCTTGAAAATATGGCAAAATATGTTTACTAAACACTGATAAAACACTGTCTCTCTGCTTCATCTTGTGTGCTAACATACCTCCATATTACAAGAAATTTGAGGTAGTATGATGGCAACACTACAAAAGTTTCGGTAAGTTTATGTAAGAAAGTATATAAGTACATATAGGAGAGTTCATATGACTGCTCACACTGTCCTTAAATTGCGATTGCCTGCTTAGGAAATTTCTCTGAATATGTGAAATGATACTGACTTTTTTTTTTTTTTTTTTGAGAAACATGTTTCCAAATTTTAAAAGTCTACCTTTTGAGCATTATTATTTTCCTTTTCCAAACACAAATGCCTTCAGGTATTTTAACTTACACTTGGCTGTGTGTTCAGTATGCCAAATAAGGCAAAGATTAGTCCAGAGACATTTAGTTAATGGATCTGCAAATCAAATATATATGTCAAAAACAAAATCCAGAGGAAGCTGGAAATTAATATCTGCTTCATCTGATCTCTTATGAAAGGTGGCATACTCAGAGAAAGGATAATTAAATGAGACTCATCTAGACTTTGACACACAACTTTTTGAATTTTAAAATAAATCCTTGAAGTATAGTGATGATAGGTTTGTCCAACTGGCAATAGTTTTCAAAGAAACTGTCATACAAGAATTCTCTTCATTTCACTTTTATTTTATGTAGTCATCTCCCAATAATTTTGATTCAGTATGATTTCGACATTCATTCAAATACAGAATGTCAACCACCACGTGCACATATCCCATACAAATCTCACCATAGTCTTTCAATATCTTCCTCTGACTTTTCTAATGGGAAAATGTGATACCAATACTTAAATGTCAGCTTTTGTATCTAAGTTCTGACTAAAATAGGTACTTGAAATTGGACTGGTAACTGATTATTTAAAGATTATTACAATATCATTTCGATCTTTTGTTTTCCTGAGCAAGGTGGCTGCAGTTGGTAATGCAGTAACGTCTGTGGTCTCCAAGTCTGGTTGTAAAACTATATCTCGTCTGAAGACTCAGCATAAATGGAAGCTAGTTATTGTTAAATATCTGAGAAGGTTCAGGAAATTAATTTACATATTCTAATGTTTTATATTTTGGAAATAAACATTCAAACCAGAAATGGGTTATCTGCCAGAATTTTTCACTGCTCTTTTTATTTCTTTGTCACTTCTTCTGCCATGCACTCAAGAAATGCTTCTGCTTGTATGGCAGGATAACAAATACATTAAAGACTTCAATTAGGAGTCATATTGTAGCCATGGTTGTTTGTTGTTGTTGTTGTTGTTGTTTTCAAATATGTAAGAAGTGGAGTGGAAATTATAAAAGTGGAAAATGAAAGGCAAAGGCATAGCAATTTTAGCAACCAAATAAGGTTTAGTCAAACATGATCATGTTCAGCCAAAGAAGAACTACTAACAAACAAATATAAATCAGTATGTAAGAAACAGAATATATTTACTTATTTATAAAAAGGGAAGTTTTTGTTTGCTTGTTTGTTTGTCTGAGAATTCTTTATCAGCTCCAACAGAAGTATAGCATGTTTATTCTACTGCATTCATACCGTCTCTTCTTGTCTTCAGTATCTTGAAGAATTCACCTCTCCATTATTTGTGCCTGTCACTTTATTGTCTTTGCTTTAATACTCCATAAACACTAGTCTTAAGGTATATGAATTATGCATTCTCTTCATTAATTGTCTTCCTGGATCTCTGGTTCTTCTCTCAAGACAATGGTTAAGAAAATATGTACTGTCTTTCACAAACTTCAGAGACTGTGACATAAAATGCAGTATGGGCACAGAATTTTCTGATGCAACACTTTCTATAAAAATGCTAAGACATTAATTCTATTATCAATGACAATCAAAAAATACTCAACTGTGATATTTTAGTGAACTATAACGTTTCTTGGGGCATGCTACATGAAACTTTCTCCACCTTCCACTGAACAGAATTTACTGAAGGCATTCTGTTGCAGTGCAAATTATTTGTCACACTGAATTACTCATACCTTCTTAAAATAAACTTGTACTGTCTGTGTATTTACAGTTCTATATTAGTAGATATTTCAAAAGTGACACTGAAAAATACTGAATATAATAATACAGTGAAGTTTGTTTCAAAATGCTGGGGTTTTCTGTAGCGCCTTAAACACTGGGGACTTCCCTCCTCTCGCTGGAAGTAAATTGCCTTCTTGATGTGACATCTGAAAGCCAGAAGCCAATAAATAAATAAATAAAAAATAATAATAAAAAAAATAAAAATAAAAAAAAGAGCTCTTTCCCAAAGGCCCAGAAATTTGGGACATTCATAAGAAAGTACATTTAAATATCTACATATAAGAAATCTCTACGGTAGGTATCTGTCTCAGCTGTCTGTAGAGAGCACTTCACTTGCCACACAAAACTCTAGCCAAAAAAAAGAGAATTCCTACCATGTCTCTATCAAGGGCCATGCTCTCGGAAGCCAAACAAAGGCAGCCCAGGGAGGCTGACCACATGTGCTCAGTGATAGAGGTTGCTACGCAACCTCCTGGGTGAGTTTGTTAGTAACAGACGGACTTTTTGCATAGAATTATAAAGGGTCCCTTTAATTCATATTGTAAATACAACTAGAGTGGAAAGCCTGATAAAATCTCCTAGGTACCTTTGAAATGAATAATGTACGTGATATTGGTGTCAGTATTGTTGTCTTTCTGTGCTAAAACACAGGTATTATTTTATTTGCAGTACATGAAAACAATGTCAGATGGGATGTTTCCCTTCCCCTCCCTCCTATGCACTTTCTTTGATTATTAACTGTTCTTGTCCAGTAGCTGAAGCTTTACACTGCTGGCCTTGTGCCACTGAAATCCAGCAGAGCAGCATCATGCCCTGAAGCAGGTATGGGTTTATTCAGTTAGTTCCCTCTGCTCTTATCTTCACGTTTTACAAGATCTTTCCTTCCAGATGCACCCTTTCAATTTCAGATGCACAGGTGTGTCATTTCCTTGTCAGAAAAAGAACACCTGAGTTTTTGGACATGTTCTAGGTGGTCTTGTCTTTTATATCACACTGATACAGAAAACATAACACAGAATGAACGTTTCATATGTCTATGCAGGATTATTTTACAAATACACATCTGACTGTTCTCAAACAGTAGAGAAATATCTTCTCAAAGCTGAAAAAAAATCCTCTGAGGAAGATTCACCTACGTTTGGATATTTTGGATGAATACTTAAGTGTTCCAGTTACTTCACTGTCAAAATAAATCAGTGTAAGACCATAATTAGTCATTTAAAATTACAACCAAATGGAGGCAACGTTCTCAATTTAGACACGTAGATTAACTAAGAACATTATCCTCTGGACTGATTATTTCAGTTTTAGAGGCACAATCTCTCACGTACGTCTACATAAATTTTTATTGCTAATTGTTAATTCTTAATCATGACTAGCCATGTACGTACTGTATTACTGACTAAAAGGAGATGCTAACTGCTGTGTTTTTTCAGTGTTGTGTAATGATTTATGAACCAAGTATTACCTTGTGAGGTCACTGTAGTATGCTGAAGAATTTTCATGCGTACTGACTTCTTGATTCATTCGGTATGGATTATATTTAGATAGAAATTCAGTTAGTTTCTGAGTATCAGAGGCATCCACATAGTGCTAGCAATAACATTTAGGATTCACACTGCTGGAATCAGGGGTGAAATCAAATGAGAAGGTCTAGGGTTTGTTTCAGATTCATAGCTAACTACAAATATTTTAGGCAACTGGCTTGATTCCAGGTATCTTAGAATTCAAATGTGAATCCTTGTCAGAACTAGTCAGAATGGGTTCCCTTTATAGGAAAGTAACAGGAGGGAAAGAAACACAAGCAAGTGACAATTTCTATGACACAAGTAATCTATCCCAGAATTAACTGTTATCTAGAGATACTCTATAATCATAGAATCATAGAATGGCCTGGGTTGAAAAGGACCTTAAAGATCACCTAGTTTCAGCCCTCCTACCATGGACAGGGCTGCCAACCACTAGACCAGGCTGCGCAGAGCCACATCCAGCCTGGTCTTGAATGCTTCCAGGGATGGGGCATCCACAACCTCCTTGGGCAACCTGTTCCAGTGCTTCACCACTCTCTGAGTGAAAAGCTTCCTCCCGAATATCTAACCTAAATCTCACCTGTATTAGTTTAAGACCATTTCCCCTTGTCCTATCACTATCCACCCTTGTAAACAGCCATTCCCCTTCTTGTTTATACGCTCCCTTCAAGTACTGGAAGGCTTCAATGAGGTCTCCCCAGAGCCTTCTCTTTTCCAAGCTAAACAAGCCCAGTTCCCTCAACCTTTCTTCACAGGAGAGGTGCTCCAGCCCACTGATCATCTTAGTGACCCTCCTCTGGACACATTCCAAGAGGTCTGCATCTTTCTTGTGCTGGGAGCCCTGGGCCACACTTCCCCTTGCTACAAAGAGGCAGTAGCTCAGATTTAGATGTCTCATAACTGAACAAGGACAGATGAAACTCATCGTGTGTAGACCTTTCATGACGTTATGTTTTTTGTCTTGTTGCTCATATCTTAGTGACCTCTACATTACACATGAATGAAGCTCTTATTTAGGGCTGCTGTTTCTCATTGGTTTCAGTTAGGATGTTGAGAGTACAGATTGGTCCAACCCTAGGTTGTCCTGCTGAGATAATCTGACTGAAAAAATGTTACAGCCTAATGATGTGATGGAGGAATGGGAGGAAATATATTGTCCCCCCTAGAAAAGGACAGCTCTGGCCTCTCATCTGACTGACAACAGAGATAATAGCAAATATCACCTCAGAATTGGGCAGTTATCTCAGTCGCTTCATAACATGAGCAGATATAAACATGGAGGCTTTTCTGTCTCTTCTCCCATTCTTTTCCCTTCTCTGTTATATCCTAGTACATTTTTCTTTAGGCTGACAAGGATATAGAAAGCCAAATAAGTGGATTTTTCACATTTTATTCTAGAATGACTGTATCTCATGGTTATTCTGAACCCTTTATGGGAGCATGCAAAAAACTACTGCTTCTATTTCTGAGGAGATGCTGCGTCCCGCTGCTGCTTGCTCAGTTTTCCAGACAAAACTGTTGTACTGCATATGAGCAATTCACAATTCTTTCTTGCAAAGGCTGAAATCCTGTAAAAGCAAATATCTTCACACCAGAAACACAGAAAGAACTTGACCTCTGCTATTAGAATACTTTTTTATTTATGCAGCTACATGCAGCTGTTCAGATACATACAGATAAAAGACAAGCTGAAACAAGGCTTTATGGTTTCAATACTAATAATGGATGTGGGATTAAGACAGTAGTCTAAAACATTCTTCTCTGTGCCACAAAAGGGAAGAGTAATTTGAACCAAGTTTTCCATGCAATTTCTCTTTTTACTTCTTGGAAGACTGTTTTGATGAACGCAGGATGTAAGATGAGTGATCAAAACCTGTCATACTTCAGTTTAAGTGGAAAAAAAAAAAAGAAAAAAGAAAACCCAACAAAACAAAACAGTAAGTTTTGAGGGGGAAAAAAGATAGTTTAACAATAACCCACAGAAACATTTATCTTTCCTGAGAGGCGCATGCAGGGATAAGCTGCTCACATTCCTTTTAACCTTGCTTGAAATTATACACTTCTAATCAGAAGGGTCAAAGCTTAGTAAAGAGGCAAAAGGTGTTCCACTATTATGCAAGGTCCTCCTATGCTAGTGCATTCCCCATATGTTATGATTAAATACAAAACAAAATCCAGATCTTTCGAATTTAATTTATTGGGCTTATACAAAGTAACTTCTTCATTTTTCCTAAGCACTGCTTGGTGTCATAACAGTCATTACTGTGCATTGACATGATGCATCTTGTCAAAGATCTGCTTAAGAACTCCGTATTATGCGCTGACATTATACATTTGAATAACTCCAAAAGAAGGTTTGATATGATGTAGCACATCAAATGAAAGGCTCAATATTATGCTTTGACATAGTACATTGTAGCAGCTGTGAAGGAAAGAAGCCATTAAGATGGATCACGTCAATGCATAGCATGGAGCCATTAACGCTAAGATTTTTGACATGATCTATCTTAATAGCTCCATATCTGCACTGAAAAACACATTTGATCATGTTAGAGATCCACATGTTAACAGCTCGAGGACCTCTATTGCAGTGCATGTTGTATTGCTCTGAATACATAAAGAGGAGTACACTGCACTCGTGTGAGCCTGGCTTGCTCTGCCTGCAATGAAAGGAAGACAGAGACCTTGCACTTCTCCCTGCTGCATTTTCCTTCTTCCCAATATCACGCATTCTTTCCTGAGGGAGGGTTCTGAGCAGAGCGCTCCAAGAGTAATTCACTCTCCTAAGAAGAATTGTAATTAGAGCTCCCACAGTAGTTAAGCAGCTGGTGTTCTCTGACTGCTGCTTTGTCAACTGTTCTTAATTGCTTCATTGTTCCCCTGTGCTCCCTTTCCAGCTGATGGCTTCTTTCACCTGTTGTCTCTCACTTTACTCTGAACGTGAGCTCTTTTGGACAAGTTATATTTGTACAAAGCATTCTGTGATAGCTCACAGACAGTCTTGTAATACAAGCTCCCCTTAAAAATGACGGTGATAATAATGCAAGGTGAATATTGTTGAAGCATACTTTTATTTTAGATAGCTTGCTGTAAGAGACAGCTGAGCTCGTGTTGCATCACAAAGGCAAATACAAAGCTTCAAGAAAGCCCATTCTGCCTTTGGCTATGAACCTGGGAGAAAATCATATACTGGGAGACTAAGTTAAAGTGTTGGCTGAAAGAGATTTAGAGTGGCAAGCAAGGAAACAGTTTCAGGTGATTTCTTCTGTGCTCTGTAAAACAGAACTTCTTATATGTCTAGAGAAATATAGCAAAGAAAACTGATCCCATCCCATCATTCATTTATTTTCCCTTCTGGAATAATGATATCACACTGAATTTTGGCTGGTCAGAAGGGCAGACAACACAGAAGATGGTTTTCAAAATAAAATGTGCAAATATTATGCCCGCATCTGTATGTGCTAGCTCTGTAACCAGCTGTTGTAAATAGCTGGTCTCTAAGCACCAGAATATCATCAACAATAGACATATTTAAGATCAATAGAAACAATGAAAGCTTATCCATTTCTGTTATAATAAAAAAGAAATTGTTGTTTTGTCCATTATGAAGCAATGTTGTAAAATTTAACAAAATAGAAGCTTTTTAATATGCTTTGTTTATCTCTTTGTTCAACACTAGGTATTTCATAATGCAGTTTAATAGCTCTGCTATGGAATACACAGAATTCTATGGTATTTTGCAGATTTCAAAAGTAATTTTGTGTAAGATTTTCCTTAATTTCATCAAATCCATGTTACTTCTGTGGAATCTTTCTTTAAGAGGAGAGACTTGATGAGTGATGAGAGTGGTGAAGTGTTGGAACAGGCTGCCCAGATGTTATGGATGCCCCATCCCTGGAGGTGTTCAAGGCCATGTTGCATGGGGACCTGGGCAGCCTGGTCTAGTATTAAATGTGGAGGTTGGTGGCCCTGCCTGCAGCTGGGGGGTTGGAGCTTGATGATCCTTGAGGTCCCTTCCAACCCAAGCCATTCTATGATTCTATGATGACTAAAAATCTTTTTTTCTGATTAATATTTGAAGTTAAAATATTCACAAAATCCCACCTACAAAATAAGATCAATGACATTATTCAAAAATAAGAGCAAAGCATTGCTACCTAATAAAGTGAGACTTCCATACTCTCCTTTCTGTGCCTAGAAATTCCTATAGCACCATATTACCACAGAGACCTGAGAATTGTAAGCAGGAATGCTGTGATATTTTTGTTAACATGTCTGTTTATGGTACTGGCAATGATTTCTGATGAATTGCATAGGAAGTTTGGGAACACTGGTAGTATCCTAGAGATCTATGTTGTAGAAAATATTTTTTCATGGAGGAACCACTCAAACATAGATGTTCAAAACCATATTAAAAACCATGTTTTAAAAAATAAAGGTTTTGTGTATCAGAAAATGTCAGTTCTTAGAACTAGCTGGCTTCTGAGGAAGTCTCCCAAGATTTTCTCCTTCTCTGGGAGGACTTACTCATCCTCCTATAGCTGAGAAGCATGCCTAGTGCAATACATTAGTGAGCAAAAGACTTACTTACATTTTCACAACTTCTGCTTTAGGAAAGGCAAAATGAAGTTCTGAAGCCATTTCCATAACTTTTCCACAATCTTTCTCACTCTGTTTTTCCCCAATATATTCTAAAGGTATACTTTTTATTTCAGGAGAAGGGAAAATAAAGTGGTGAAGCAGAGCAAATTCTTGTTTGATAGCCTGTCCTATTTAAGAGCCTACTGAGCCCATCTGCAGTTCAACTCCAGTACCATTCATGGAGGTATTCCAAGAATTAAGGTGGTGTTTTCCTCCACGTAAAGCCCTTTGTTACCCTTCCTAAGCTCATGCTATGCTTTCCTAACTGTGAGGAAAATCTCTTACTGAAAAAGATGTTTCTTTGGACTGATGTTAATAAACTCTTTGAAGCTTTACTTCTGTTAAACTTGCAGGAATCAATATAAAACCATGTATGAAAAGATTATGTTGGTGCTTTCAAAATCTGAGGTGGGCCCATCTTTGTCTGACTCACATTTAGTTTGATAGCTTTAACTGCAGGAGCTGTCTGTCAAAGGGTAGATTTCAGTTGTATCCCACTGCTGCCTTATTGTGTTTGAACTTTATTGGGCATTTTATTGGTGACTAAACAGAAGTAATTTAAACTCAGACAATGTGAATGTGAGATTCTATTAAGGTGCTAAATTCTCATTAGAAAATAACAAATGAACAACAAACAAAGGACCACAAATATTTATGATCATATTATCACAGGAAATCAGACTGATTTCCACTGTGGCTACACTGGCACACCCCAGAATTCCTCTGAATAACATATATAGATGCCAGAAGTCTCCCAGTTTCTGGGTCAAACCCGAGGCACACGGTAGCTCTTCACTGTACTTTCATGTTTGTGGACAGAAAAGCCAGTATTTGTTCTGGATAGGAGCCAGAATGCGTTCAAGCCACATCCTTGGAAAGTGGGGATACTAATATTTACTCAGATGCTACTTAGTGTGGAGGGAGCTCACTACCAAGGAGTGAGCCTGAGCACCAGATACCTGGTAACCTGTAAATGTTCCCTGTTAACTTCTGCCTTCTTCTGCTTCAGAGAAAACTGTTCAGAAGGGCCTATTCCTAAGAAGAGGAGATCCAAACCAATGCCTGCCATTTGGCCTTGGAGACCACTTACTTCTTTTCCCTAAACAATACATAGTTGAAGAGATTTGACAGTAGCACATAAACTGTTTGTTTTTTATTCTGTCACATCCTCACAGATTTTCGCTACAGACACATTTTCCTGCAAATTTGTATTTTTTTTTTTTTTGTATAAATGTGCTACATCCTTTTTGATTTTCAGAAAGAAAAAATAACACCAGGAAAACACTGATTCTTATCTGCCAAAATATAACTGCAAGCATATATTTTTAAGCTAGCATGACTGCTGAAACAGTACATTGCTGATACAGAACTTCAGAATTAGAAGTTCAAACAATGTACGCTCAAGCAAAAAGAAATTGAACTTCTGAAATGGGTTAAAATACTGACATTACAGTGAAACAACAGCACATGCCTATTCTGTTTGTGGTGACTATGAAAAAGAGTACTTCTCCTAAGACAGGCTGGGACAGCTGGGCTTGTTCAGAACATGTTTCTTCATTTTGCTTGTTTGTGTTGGTGGCATTGTCTGTTTTTTGTGTTCTATTGGATAGAGCTTACAGCTCTTGGAGGTATTGAGGACTGGCAGTTCTTTACAAGTTCATATGGAACAACGTACTCAGAGCTGATGAAAATTTGAGCTGTAAAACCATGTGATGTTTGTGGGCAGTTCTAAATAGTACATCATAGTTTTTCAGAAGTTACAATTAAAAGATTTCTACTCGTCCCTTCTAAATATCTTTCACCAGCTTGGTAGGGTGAAAAGAACTTTTTATTGCCAGAAGTAACACTACAGAGGCAGAAAATGATTTAAGGAGTTATTTTGGCCATTAACAGAGAACCTCTGGGGAAAATCAGACTGCCTGAGCCAAGGATGATTAGTGCAGAATTGGAGATGAGGGCTGCTACCTGAAGATGGGATCTGACTTATGATGTGAACTGCCATTGGAGGATCCTGTTTTTCCCCACTGACCATCAGGGAGCCTTGGTTGAGATAAACCTCTGCTTCTCTATGTTCCTAAGTTCATTTGAAGAAATGTGTGTCAGTGGGTCCCTCCTGGCACATCACACTCGATCACAGACTGGTGGAGATGCAAAGAAACAGATATTTCCTTCCTGAACCACCTGAGGCGTTGGAGTCAAGTATGAACAAAGAGCCCTGGGGTGTGACAGAGCTGCCCAGTGCCAGCACAAAGGGAAGAGAAGGGAGACACAGAGGAAGACAAATCTGTGTTGTAGAAAGGAGTGAACTATAAAATCTTTTTTTACAAGAGGTGAAAGAGAACTACTGATAGTCTGGTGAATACTCCCAATAACACCCTCATGTGAACATGCTCAAGGAAAACTTTATCTGACTTCCACTCTTTCATCTTCTCAGTATTGTATAATACTGTTCATGTGTATTTCTGTAGAAGACACAACAAAAAAGCTGTAAATGCCATTAGAAAAAAAAAAATTGGAGGTTTAATTTGAGCATGTTTTCTTCCCACATTTGTCCATGTTGTCTTCATGATCTGTGATGTTTTTATTCTGATACTTTCTTGTCTGATTCTAGGTAAAATCTCCCCTTCTAACAGCAGTCTTCTTCATATGTTATGCCTAATGCCAAAATGTTGCACTTAGATGCTCTGCGGTTCCCTGCAAACCACTTTCCTTTGTCTGGAAATCAAAAAGTTAGATCTGTAAGAACTGTTACCTGTTGTGCTCCCAGGTCACCTGGTCACCTACATGAAATCACTGTGTACAAAATCATCTGTATTTGCATTTGGTTTTATATCTGTTTTCAGATGTAAAAGTAGAATTATCCTTTTTTTTTTCTTTTTTTTTTTCAGTATCAGTTGCTTTTTGAGCTCTCAATCTTTTATTGTCTTAACTAATTGCCTTGAAATACTCTTCACTGTGTCACAACATGCAGTCAGCATGCAGATTATATTTTTTACATCCAAGAAATGAACTTTTTATTTTCCTTTTAAGTGCTCTGTTATTTGAACCAAGGTGAATCATCGGCTTTTATCTGTATCCTTGACTGCTGTTTAAGAGGATTAGTGGTACTGGTGAGCTTTGCAGTGGTAGTGATGAGTAGCAGGATCAATTGCAACTCATAGTCAGAAATCAATGAAATATGTCTCAGTAAATCTAGCTGATCCACAGATCACTATAGAGTGCATTATCTTGGCCTTATTCTGTTACAAAGACTAGACTCAAACATAATCATAAGTGAGAATCTTTCTACTCTTTTAAAACACTCTTTACAATCCTGCTGCCATTCTGTGGTAGAGAAACTTCAGACAGAGCAAGAGCAATACTACCATGCAAATAATGGAGGCTTTAGCCTTAAAGTTCTCTGCTGAGGGAGGCAGACAAAATATCATGCTAGCACTGTCTGCAAAGAAAAGATTGAAGAAAACTGGCAAACTTCGGAGCTGTGTCACCGTAGCTAGAAACAGAAAAGTACATGCAAGAGGAGAGAGGGATAAACCTCTGTATGGCAGAAGTCAGAGAATCTTCACACAATGTAACACAGTTACTTCACTTTACTCCCACTTGGGATCTCCCCATTGTGTTGCTGGGGGCTGTTTGTAGAAGCCCTTGTGTCTGATGAGACTCTGGCTTTGTTGTCGATAACCATAGGCTCTGAATACCCTTCAGAATACAAAGTAGAGGTAGAAAAATAACTATTATGGCTTGAATTTGCTGTGCAGTTTTTACAGTGAGGCTATATACCATTGAGCGCTACCCTGAATGGGAGGTGTATAGAGCAAAGCCCATACCTGCTGTGCGGTGCAAGCTAACCTGCTCCAAGTGGATAGTGCCTTCGGGGCAAGATGTGAATCCTATAAGTAAGTCTTCCCGATTTTGTAAGGGTGTGAGAAGCTGCTTTGCTCTGTCCGTGTAACAGTGCAGCAGTGCAGCCCATGCAAGTGGGCTGGTGTGCCTACAAAGTCACACAAACGCTATCCAAATGTAGTGGACAAAGGTGGGGAAAAGCCAGGAAGAAGATAAAAAGGAAATACAGGGTCATAAAATGGTATGGGATAACACCTTGATGAAAGCTGCGGCCCTGGAAGGCATGCGAAATTACTGGCAGGTGCGCTGGTGTAAAATGGCACAAAGAGTTTTTCTGAGAGGTGTGGTTCGAATTTCTCCAACCTCACTGCAATTTTAATGAGAAAAACTACCTCTGCCAGATACTCACCGCTGTCCGGAAAGTTGTATCTTTATTTTTGGAGAGCTGAGCTTCCACAAATCACTGAAGAAAATGAAAGCAGACAAGAAGGCAGGAATGTGGTTCTATTAGAAGCTGTTCTGCCTAGGAATGTAATATATATCTACATATATATTATACAAAGGACTAAGGCTGTCTGTGTTCATAAACAAGAATAAAGAGCATGTGGGTTTTTTTTAATTATTTTTTATTTGTTAAAGCTCCTCCCACTCCAGTATTGCCAGCACAGCTTAATAAACACATTAGTGTAATGAATGTAAATTACTGCTGGAATGACACATCCTTTGCTTAAAAAAAATAAAATAAACTAGAAATATTTTGATATCTAATATACAGAGATCCATAAAGGTAGCTATTATCTTTTAAATGAATGTAGAACATGGGGTTTATTAAATGAAGAAATGCAACAACATTACTTTTATGTACTGTGTATTCATTTCCATGGTTAAGGATTAGCACACACACTGTAATAAGAAGTACTCAATATGGAATCAGAGACTGCCAGCATGGGTGCAATAAACTTTTCAGAATGGTTCATAAGATTATACTAATTAGGGATAATCTAATTTGAACAATTTTTATCTTCTCAAAAAGTAATATGATGTCACTCTATGGGAAGAGTCACTACCCAGACTCCAGGGAAATACTAAAAAAACCACACACGTTATCTGTAATATTAAAAATTATGGTTGATCCATGAGACAGTCTTAGATCTACCCTTCTCCTCTCAAAAGATCCACCATGTAGACTGTTAAGCCCCCATAATTATCTCCCCTACTTGTGACAAGCGTGGGCTAATCAGTCTCTGAGGGAGTTTTCCTGCAGATCATTGAGAAGTGTGTATATGCTTCACATTGCTTATCAAGCTATTTTGTACGCAGTATCACATAAGAGCTAACAAAAGTTCATTATCCTCATCTGGACTAGAATAACTCCAAATTAAGGAAAAAGAGAAATGCTTTTTTTTTTCTTTTTTTTTCCTTTCTTTACTTTTTTTTTTAATAGAGAGACAAAAATATATATATATATCCAGCTTGCATTGCACAAAGATCTCAGCTAAGAAAAAAGCAAGCTAGGTTCTAGTTGACTTTAATCCCATATTAAAAGATTAGAAAAAACATCTGAAGAAATCAGAGATAGTCTAATTGAGGTTCTCGCCTTTAATCCTGTGAGTAGACTCCCCCTTGGATAGCAAGATCTGTCAGTGCATAGTCTTGGGAATTCTCTAAGGAAAAATAAACCACGAGAAATGGACATACAACATGCTTTCTCACATTTAAAAAGAGAGAATGAGAAAGAAAGAAAAATGTCTCGGAGATGGCATTATCAAAATATTATTTCCTAAGAAATAGAAAAAAAAAAGGTACAAAATAAAAGAAGAACGCTGTTATTTTGGAAGTTCTTTGATAATGCCTACAAATGCAATTTGAAAGCACTTCAACTGGTTTGCTTCTGCTTTCCCCACTTAGACTAAACTGCTATTTGTATGAGTGTGTTTTCTTTTTGCCAGTAATTGCCTTTCCATGAAGATGCCTGCGATGGAATTGTATTAGAGAGAATCTTGGAATTAGTCCTTTGGAATCATATTGAAAATGAATGATAGAATAACAGGTGCACACAGGAAAACCAGTTAATAGATATACATTTTTCATTCACATTTTTCTGAGAAATAAAGGCAAAAGAATGCATAAAAATAGATTCACACAAATTCATTCTAACTTGAAAGTCTTCTTTTCTCATATTAAAAAAAAAAAAAGAACTAAAAAGAAGCCAAAACAATTGGTCCTCATTAAAAAAAAAAAAAAAAAAGGAAAAAAAAAAAAAAGAAAGACTTATCAGAAGGTACTTCAGTATGAAAAATCAAGGTAACATTACAAGCAATAAACATAAAAGAAGTTCAGAACACTTATTTTTATTGCCTGGAAAATTACTGTGATTCATGCTTCTAAATTATGTAAAGATATATAGATAATGGAAATATGAACTGTACAAACATAAATGTGCTTGTATTCCATTCAACATATTCTGTACTAATATATGGACGGGTTGAATCACTGCATGTTCGGAAAGTTTTCTTTTATTTCCCCTATAAATTAATTCAAGACATGAGAATGTCATTCTGAAAATTTTAATACGCAATTTAATATTTTATTAACAATGTTTAAGAAAAAGATTCATATGTTTCAGTTATCTTGTTATAAGGCACTATAAAATGTGGTAGGAATCACTGTAAGGCAGAAAATTCCTATGGCTTGGCGTAAAGACTATGAACAAATTAAAAGAGTCTAATGCTCTTAGTATTTCAAAATTTATGTTGACGGTGGGGGAAAAAAAAAACAAAAACTAATCCTCTGGAAGTATCTGATCCAACATGGCTGGCAATGGAAGGCTTTGCTGCTTTAAAGGAGAGCTTTGTCTGTCTCTTTTCGTCTGCACAAGAACTGACACTGCACAGCACAAGAACAGCAGTGCCCCAACCCCAGGTCTCTGGGAACCTTGTAGATAGGCTGAGCACCTTAAACTGACAATGAATTAAACAAGAATGGAAGGTATTGAACATGCATTAAATTCAACAGTAGCTGAGTTTCTCAGCACTTTGACAGATCAAGACCCCAACTTTTATTTTGTCTTTCATAACAAACAATGCCCCAAGGCAAGTACATACAGGAAGAATTTTGCATAAAGTTAATTGTTCTCTATACATAAAAATAGCTTCTTAGTTTTAATGAGATCCAGGCACACACTGACCCAGTCATCTTATTCTCTGGTGCGGAATTCTTGGCAGTTATCAACAGTATGAACCGACTGGGAGTAAGATTTGTTTTCATCTCGTAGTAGTGGTGAGCTTGATGAGGACTAAGCCCGTGTGGGGCTGTTGAATTCTGCAAGATGATTGGGAAAGAATGTTGTGCCTTCCCAACTAAAGCTGATAATACGCATTTTACTCTAATTTCTCCCTTCTAGTTTTGTAAAAGGCAGACAGGCTTCCCGTCTTTTCGTACAGAAAAAGGAGCAAACAAGAGGTACAGTTGATTTGAAGCAGTAGGGCATTTAATTTGTTAGCACTTGATCAAAGAATTGCGTTTAACAGTTTTGCAAAATGTACAGTGCTAAAGTAATGGACATATTTAATCACATTACAGCATGCATATTCAGAAACATTTTGGCAAAGGTAATAGCAACATTTTTGAAAAACCTCTTACAGATAAGTACATAAAGCCAACACAGTCATAGTGAGCCCATCTTTTGTTTGGAAAATTTGATAGCCTTTTAGTACTGCTTGCTTCACCGTGGTCTGTTATCTGAAATGCTCCTTACCATGATACTTCAGATCAGTGACTTCAAATTAATATAAGTACTTAAGATAAAAACTCTCTGTGCACAGTATAATTCTAGTGAACGACGGAATAATTAAATAACACATGCAACAGACTCCAAAGGCAGAAGTTTATGCTGTAACGTAATACACAATAATATCAAATGCTACATTATAAGGAGAAAAGAGGAGCCTTGGCTCTAAGATGCCTGACTTTATTGCTTCTATTGAAATGTCATCTATCTGGGCACATAATTTAATCTCTGTGTAGCAGAAGCAGAACTCTTAAGTAAGCAGCTAGCACTGTGAACGTTCACTGTTGCTGAAAGGGAAAAAGATCTCACATTTTGTTAAAATGGTTAGCTCCATTCTGCACAGGAGCTGGTCCACTGAGTAGAAGGTATTATAACTATTTTTACCAAAGAACTCTTCTGTCAGGACTGCCTTTGTCTTTTCATATGATGGAGACATTTTTTTTGATTTGGAAGATGATTTCTGATAATGGGACCCGCTGAGATATAAGCATTATGTAAGTGATGTATCTAGGCAAGAGATTTCAAGAACTCATTCATTTCTGAAATGTGAAATTTTGCTTAACACACATGCAGGCCAATGCAGACAGAAAATAGACATGGTGACTTGAATGCATATCTGAGCTACTCACTTTGTTAGTTTTGGCATATATTGCATTTTTTTTATGTGGCTCTGAATGAGGAATATTTAATGTACTGTGATAAGAACTTGTGAAGGATATCAGTATCTCTTCTCCCATCAACAATATTTACATTAATAAAATTTCTATTTGCATATATATGTATGTGTGAGCAGATTCATTTACTTGTGAGCATGCAGTTTATGTTTCTTTTTAATATAATATTTTCTCCTAAACATATACCCACAAAGAAAAGATTAAGAAGTTCAAACTTCAAGCTTTTCCCTTCAAATGATATTTTCTTTCCTTTCATATGAACATCTGCTGCTAGAGAAGATTAACTGATTAACTTAGTCCATCCCCCTTTGCCATCTTCCTTTGCCTCTTAAATTAATTTTGAATATTATTCTTACTCATAGGCCTTTATGCATTCCAGGTACATATTGAGCCAGTTTTTAAAACATTCATGCATGTTAGAGGAGGAAATGAAATTCAGCTACTCACGTCTCCATCTACGTCTACCTTAAATGAGCCCTAGTTATTCTAAATTGCTTCCTGTGAGTGAAGTCCAGCCACAATGCTAATGAATTTTCAGCTGATCCCTGTTTGATTTCATGGATAAGATTTAAGTCTAGTGCAAAAAAATGACATAAGAATGCTTCAAAATGGTCCCCTTTATCAAGTGAGGAGTTCACGGTAGTCTTTTCTTGTCTTGCATGCCTGAAAGTCATTCTTTCATTCTGAAAACATTCTGAAAAAAAAAAAAAAAAAAAAAGATTCTGCTCTCTGTTGATGTGATTGGAGATCCTATATGCTCATTCTATTTGATTCGGGTCCTGTTTTTTTTTTTTTTTTAATGTTTTTCTATGTCAAGCAGTACATGGAAGTTTATGGTGTGAAAAAGTAAATAAATAAAGAAAACCTTGACACATACCTTTGTTAAATATTTTATAAAGATGTCAGTGTTATGCTCCCGCCTGTTTTCTTTCGTCTCCAAATTAATAAAATTAAGTGTGGATCTCTTAAACAGACACTTTCAGATGGAGGAAAAGTGTTAAAAATAGTATTTAACCACATGATTCTCACATATTTCAGAGATTTTGAGTGATGCCATTTCTAAAGCTCTCCACATATAGGACAAAATGGACCCTCGATTTTGAATTTGGGTTATTTCTACTGTGACCAGTATCACAAATACAACTTTATGCATTCTTGTCTGTTTGGTTTTAATTGATAGGGGCTAGGTATATCAAGGTTAGTTTTAATATTAATTTTACATTTTCTGCTTCAGAAGAGGAGTCCCTCCTCCAGGCACTGGCCCTGCTGACCTGCTGCAGCCACATCTGTGATTTGACTCTTACTATAAGCAACCACCAATTTATAAAGGGAATGGAATGTGAAGAAACAGGATTTAATTCTATGAATGCTTTCCAAGTGATATATCTCCACTGAAATTCCAGATTATTCCCAGCGAGGTGGCACACTTACACCAAAGCTCCAATGCAAGGGGTTAAGCCAAAAAAGCAGGACACTTATCAGTGCAGCCCCATGGCCAAAATCTTCTCTCAGTGAGGCAGCTGTGAACTATATTTTCTTTTAATTAGCTCTGTGGCCAGTTCACTCATAGCTGGGTGAGAATGTCTTTATTGCAGGGCACAGACATATCTAAACAAAAATGAGTGTGTACTGACTCAGAGAACTCTAATAAGATCATCCTCACCACCAAGTTTCTTCAAGGCTACGAAGTGAGGTGAATTAATAACAGAGAAAGCATGCTATGAGAGGATGGGCTGCTAGCAAGGACACACAAGATCTCTGAACATTGTGTGAACCAGCTGTTCCTAGGAGTTTCACCTGCTCATAGCTCATATTCCAGATTTTGCAAGCATGGGCATAGCCCCTGAATGAGAGAGCTCAGCAGATGAGGATCAGTAGAAATGCAGCTTCTCTTTTTTCTCTGAAGAAAAATCAATATTACCTTTTTTTTTTTTTTCCCTCCTTTGGCTTTAGTGCCTTGGTTCAGTGTTAGAAGCACTAATTCATACACTTCAAAATGTTCTGAAGTTCTCTTCACACACTTTCCCAAAAGATGAACTTTTACCTAATGCTCTGCTGACTGAAATCATTCCTTATTCCACTGAAATGTCAAAGTGCATCCAGAAAACTTTTAGAGAAAAAGCAAGTGAAAATATATAGGCTGTTAAAGAGAGGAGGGGGATGAGTTTAGCTAACACCTTACTTCACTTTTTTACAGCTTGTGTAGCCTTTCTATATCTGTTTGGCATCACAACATCTAAACTGTAATGCATATGCACATGCATTGTCCAAAACTCCATGTGTCCAGTGCGTTGCTCAGTACATTGTACAAAATATATCCTGCTGAATTTGCAGTTTTGGTCTTGCTTTTACAGAAAGTCAGGGGAATCATTTATTCTATATTGGTTCTATTCCTGTATTGTTGAAATATCTTTCTGGCCTTGAAGAACAAGTTCTAGATTCTTTTTTTTTTTTTTAATTGAGTTAGGAAAAAACAGGATCTTCTCTGAATGCTTATAACTTACATACCTAAACTAAACTTTCTTTGACATCATGACCAGACTGCTGACATTGCATTTTATTTAAGTGTGAGCACTGATATCTATTCCATACTTTCATTTTGTCCATTACATACTTACTGAAGGGTTTAATGCCTTTGCTATCCCAATTTTTACTCATTTAAATTTTATTGCTCTCATTTTAGCAGGATTTTGTTCTGTCGGAATGAGACAAATATACACTCTAGCAAATTTATGAATTTAATTGTTTAGATGATAGGTATTCTTTTCAGGAAATTATAGACATTAATAAAATTCAATGAAATAAAATGTGTCATGAAGCAAACAAGTTTGTTCCATTCTTTACACTATCAACATTTAGTATCTTATGAATATTCCTTTTGCTTGCATATTTGTAATTTTTCACATAAGTAAATGACTTGATAGCTGTAACCATATTACGTGCAAAATACTACATCATCTCAATACCATTTCAATTAACATAAAAATGATATTCCTCAGAAGATTACACAACAATTTGTTTCTACTGGCAATAAGCAGATACCCTCAAAGATTGAACAGGAATGGTGAATGTAATATGGTTCCATTTGCAATGTTGAGACAACATTACCTCTCTGATTTTAGGATGTATAGAGAATGCTATAAAGCTGAAGTTTACATTTATGGTTCATGCACATTGGAGGACATGAGAAGGAGTAGATGCACAGCTAAAAGGCTCACAGAAATGTCAGGGTAGCCTGTGAAATATTCAGTGTTCTCAAGAGTCTTTTTGCAGGGCTTCTGTGACTGATGCACTAAATACTCTAAAAATATTGCATCAGATTTCAGAAATGTTGGTTTGTAAGAAAAGTGTGTAACAGGTTGCTTCTATTACAGTATCTTTCACTTTTCTCTGTCCTCCTTACACACAAGGAATTTCTCTTTCAGTGTCAGAAAAAAATTATTACTTCCTGTATCATTCGATGTTTCTTTTCATCTGTCTTCTCCCAGTTTGTCATTCTGAAAGGACAAGTTCCTTTAACAAAGGCTGGTTTATTTATTCAGAATCTTCTGTTGTGCTTGCTTAGACAAGAATACTTCCACGATCAGTGGTTTGATTAAACTGCCCAATTACTTAGTGGCATGAGACTACATGCCAAATGGTTTGAAATTTTATAATGAAAACAGTGAACAGTAAGGTCAAAAGAGGAAAGCAACAAAAAATACTTGAACAACTTTTTCCTCCTTCTAGTTGAAGATCTCTCCTTTCCATCTCCTAAACCAGATCTTTTAATGAATACCATATTACAGCTAAGGGAAAGTTTGAAACTCAGGCCTTTGTAGCTTCTCACTGTATGCACATATACAAGGCACAGTATAACCAGGTTGCAGTGTTTCTTCATTCTATGCTTGTAAGTTTCTGCACCGTAGAGTTTCCACATTCATGGCACTCAAATGTAGTGTCTACAGGTCTTGTTTGTTCATACTTTGGTGAGCTTTTGCTCTTCTAATTCATTTGTTAGATCATCCTTTGCTTTCCTATCAAACTGAAGACTTTTGGGATCATCTTGATGGCTCTGAACATGGATCTGATTACCACACATGTCCCTTCTTCCTAACATGCTTCCTGCTCTCTACTTTGATGCCATAACTTTCCAACTTCCCTCCAGCTTTCTATTCATTTGAAATTCTTCTCTTGATAAAGCCTTTTTTTTCTTACTGTCCCCTTATATTTGCAACACTTCTGTCCTTGCATCTTTCCTTCTTTTAGGTCCATTCTCCAAACATTTTTCATCTCCACAAGAAAACTGAATGTGCAGCATCATGGGTTTAGAACTGCAGAGACCTGAGATGTACGTGATCTAAATTATCACCTTCCCTACACTGAGACTTTGGGTATGAACACCTCACCAGAAGGAGGCAACTATAATAATTCTGATTAATCACACGCTAGAAAAGCCTATTTCTCTGCAGTAGGTATAAAAGCCAGCCTAGTGGGATGAGACATACAGATGTTTCTTTTGTAGACACTAAATTTACAGAAGAGTTCACCATACATATGAACGTTTTAATTAAGCACTGTAATAAGGAAATAAACATTACTAAGTTTCATATCTTATATATAAGGGAATACTGACTTATACTGACATAACATTCAGATGTAAAACAGTGAAAATTAAAGTACAAAGAGGCAGAAGTTTATCTGTTCTCTCTATGCTTCGTTAGAGGGACCAGGCATTTCTTTTACTCCTGCAAATGAAAGACAGAGGTGAAGACAGTTAATCTGAGCAAGCCTGTTGTAAATAAGAGGTACATTATGTCCACATTCTTAATTTGACACTTAAAATAATTTCCTGAGTGGTGTAATCTAATAAATAATTGAATATGTTCAATAATCTTTATAGCCTTCTGTATTACTCTTATTAATATTTCTGGTTTAATGTCTGGGGGCACATCATGGACTAGCATTTCTTTGCATATTTTGCATCCTACTGAGCAACAAGGAAAAAAATTTGGACTCTGTAGAAAAAAATTAGAGTTTTAATATACAATTGGAAAGGACATCCAGTTGGTCATAGATTACAAGGAAATACAGCATTGTTTAGAAAGGGCAAATATTACAAATCTGTAAAGCTGGTTCCCTTTCAGCCAAAATTTTAGTTTGTATGGACTTCTGAAATGCATGATTTACGGACTAAACCTATATTCATAAAACAGTTTAATTGTTATTTAAAATAAAGTATTTTCTTAAGGAGTCTTATTAAATTGGTCAGTAAAGCTGTATCAAATCCTTTATACTTCAGGTTTAGCAGTTTGTGCCACTGAAGTTACAGGCTCAGTGTAACAAAAAATTATGCCCTAAAATTCATTAGTAATTTAGACTAACTTAGAGATGACAGAAATCTAAATTGAAAGTATTCTGAAAATGAATGTTTAGCTAACTGGATACAATGAAATTAACTGTGTATTAAATTGAAAACGTTAGAAACAGTTTTTACAACAACATTCTCAACTAATTAGTTGTAATTTACATTAGAATATCTATTTCAGAGACTAACATTTGATCAGTCTTAAAGCATTAAAATCACAGATCAGTCTCGGTCCCCAGCTGCTGCTTGGATGTCAGGCTTGCTGTGTTCAGCAGAGATGCAAGCCTTGAAGTCTCAAAACTATATCCTAAAATGGGATATGACACATTAGAGCTCAGTGCTGCATTGCCTAACCTTCAGTTGTCCACTCCTTAGATACAATTCAAACACCCATATGAGGACAATTTCTCTAAATAATACGTAGGAACAATATGTCACAATGGACTTTAAGATCACTAGTAAACTGTGAGAACTTGTCAGGAGTCTAACACTACCATAACCTCCAAGTCTGATCACTGAATTGACTTCTATATAATAACGTTGGGACTGGAAACCTGGTCTAATTACAGATCTCTCCTAGACAGCTTCTAGAAATGAAGGAATATTTTCCGTGTACACTTTGATATTAAGTTTCCCTAATCTCTTGATATCAATTAGTCCATTAGGGGCCAGAAATTTGCTTTTCTCTGTTGGATCAGAGGCACTATGCACCCAGGGATACATTCCCAGGGAATAGAGGGAAAATAAGGGGCAAACCTGTATCTCCCATTTAGAATATCCAGCCACTGAATACTAGATATCTGTCACTATTCTTGTAGTTTGGGATATAAAGAGTTTATTTTCATAATTGCTCCATATATAAGTTTGCAAGTATGCATACATGTATATAAAGCCCTACTAGTTATTGTCTGCCTTGACCATTCCATGTTAAATTTAGTTTAGGTGATCCTTGCAGTGTGGCCTAGAATTTTCATTGCCCTGTGAAACAAATAAAGCTCCTTTCAAACCAAACTGCAGGGTGGTCTGTTTCTGGAACTGGGAATTTTTCTTAAAAAAAATTTGTTTCACAGCCAGTTTAGTGCATAGCAGGAGTGTTGTAAACTCATCCCTGAAGCTTTGCTTCAATCTGCTTCAGTGATATACCAACTTCCCGCATGTAGTTCAGAAACTCTCCTGAGGAAGAGAGTGGGCTGAGAAACAGGACAAGGTTGTAGGTTATAACTGAGCTGTGTTTTAAGGTGGGTTTTATGGTCAGATGCAAATGCAAAGACATATCCTGTTCAAACAGAGTTCTGAAGATATAAGTTTGCTTTATCAAATTCCTCTAATCAGTCATTGATCTTTAACCACCATTACTGTTTTATTCATTGCTTTAAAACTCCAAAGGATGTGTGGAAATCTTTGACTTTTTATTTTACTCTGTTTATCCTTTGAGTGTGATTCTAATTTCAATTCAATTCCTTTTGCATATATAAAATTAATGATAACTGGAGCAATTCAAATATATGTAAGCAGACTGTATCCTTTAGTACAAAATTGTTAAAATATTTCATTGACCTTTAGAATTGCAAATTGCAAATATCTGCCTGTGAATGGAGTCCAAAATTCACAATTAAAAGCCTAAATTCTGTGCTTTCCATAGGGAGACTTAAGCATCTCAGAAAAGTAATGTCAAAACCACACACACTGAATCAGAAGCTGTTTTCTTATAAAAAGTGCTGAGGAATAGGGTTTCTCTGTTAGCCTGACCATTTCCTGAGTTTATAATCTGTACCCAAACAACAGAGCAAGCGCTTCTGGACTCTGCAAAATCTTCTTCTAAATATGTTTCCTGCTTCTCTTGGACATGGCTTCCTCATTTCGAAGTACGGAGGTGGTATGCCTCATCTCCGCAGTTAATTCTTCATGCTGCAAAGGACGTACATTCTTTTTCTGATAACATCTCTCACTGACCACGAGCTCTTGGCTCTTATTGAATCTGGACAACCATAAAATGAGGTGTTCTAAGTTCACAAGGTCATGAGGGACACAGGCAAGGAGCCAATCTCTGTAACACAGTGTGTATGGTTTTCATAGGGCAGACAGAGTTACTCTGAAAATTACTGTCCCCAAGGAACAATAAATGGCTCCTCTTCTTCCTTCTCTCATGTTCTAAGAGAAATGTGTCTACATTTTCGGTGGAAATTCCAACCCTATCAGTTTGTGTTAAGTGGGATGGATTCTCTTTTAAGCAGCTTCTTAAATTTGGTCTTTACTATAACAAAGCAGATGCTTCTCATAGGAAGAGGTGACAGATATTTTGAAAGTACCAGTCCACTTTTTGAAATTATATTTCTGTACATGAGACTAGAAGTGATAAGCAGCAGGAGCAGCAGCATCATATTGTTTCTTTGTTGCTGTATATGGCAGCATTTTCCTCTGATCTTAGTGTGAAGATTGTTTATTAGCATTGATACTTGTGCCAATATTAAAAAAAAAGTATTTCTACTATGTCAGTCAAATAATTCCAAGCAATCTCTTAGCTGTGCTCCCTGTGGGTGTTATCTTGTTTTCACATCAATGTAATTACAGAGCTGGTTATTCATATATGTGGCAAGTTAACATTCATATATTAAGAGTCAGCCATTTATGACCACAGAAAGGCTTGGATCTAAAGTACTGGTACTCTTTGACCTTGTCCTCACTTTTCTCCATGAGTCAATCCACAGAAAGTTAATGAAATTATACCTTGTCTCTGGAAATATAATCATATCTTAGTCCAAATAAATGTTACCTTTCACAAGGGACCAGATATGAGGAAGCACCAAAATAAGTGATATCAGATGTTGAATGAGCAGGTGAATCATCAGTCTTACAGTAATGTTTTCTGAAGTGACATTCCCTGAGTGACAAGCATCACCTGTGGTGGTTTGTTGAATTTTTTTTTTCCTGGTAGATTTTTTATTTATTTTATTTATTTAATTCATTAATCTCTTAATTACTGTGCTTCAAAAGAAGAGAAGCTGATGACAAGCATTTGCATATGATCTCTGATTACAAGCAAGCATCTGAGAATGCTAAAAGCTGCACTTGCAGCTATGAGAACAGTTTATTTTATCATATTCCTTCTTATCACTTTGTGTCATTTTCTTATGAGTGACTTTTAGTTGTGCAAACTCCTCTGTGTGCCAGCCAATGAAGGAACAAAGACAATGAGAACCGAATTACCTTATGCATTTGCCATGTTCTTATTAGACGCTTAAGTAGCAGGATTTTCAGCTTCTGATCTCAGAAGGATCCAGGAGATCTGTCTGAATGGTATGGAAAGTCTGGTAGATATTTGCAGTGTTGTGATTTCACTGGCCCAGGTACACGCTGAGGTCTTCAAAATAAAAGAGACTGTCATTTGAGCAACTATTTTCTCTTGTACTGGAAACTTTTATGTGAATGAATTATAGTGCAATTATTTGCTGTAAGGTGTTTCCAGGTTGCTATCTGGCTCTGTTACCTGGATGCACATAAATTTGAAGGCTCTGTTACAGATATTAGTCGTATCAACTTCTGTCACATCTGATTGCTACAGCACTTAACCATCTTTCATCGAACAGATAACAGTAGGGAATCTGCAAACCAAAACTAAACTGAGATACAAATTGTCCTGTGTGATGACAGTGACGGTGGTGGAAATTGAAGTGAATAAATAAGAAATTCATAGCTCAACTGCCGTGAAATTATCATCTTCCTTAATTTCCTTATGCTTTCCTTGTTGCCTTCATGAGCTGATACTGAAATTCTTTATTTGTGTTGGTGTTAGTTAACACGGCCTTCTAAATAATCAACCTATTTTTGTTGAAATGAGCAGGTTGCACACAGAAAGAGATGTTGTATACAGGTGAGGACTAAGCAGAAAATGTTGTAGCAATTTGCTGAACACGGAGGCTTATTGAGGATGCAGTCCTGAATAATACACACTAGCTTTGCTCTTCCCCCTTTAGTGTGTGTAGAGAAGCTATGAATCATTCATGGTCTCCCAGCTGAGCGGGGCTTCAAAGGGGCTGGTTGTGATTGGGTGTCCTGGGTGAATTGCCGCGCTGCAGAAATGCCTGCACCCCCAGCACTGGAGGGGTGAGGAAGCACTTTCATCTGGGCCTCCAAAGTGTTTCGGGTCACAGTTCACCAGGAGATAACGATGTAGATGTACATTCAGAATTAGCTGCAGAGATACCTGTGTAGTGCGGTGTGGAAAAGTGAGCCAGTTAGATCCCCAGTGGATGCTGTGAATCAATTACTGTATTCTGAATACAAGGTTGGCTGCAGGGGATAAACAGATGTCAGAGAATTTTTCCCTAATAAGACCATAGTAATAGAAAAGCACTGTCAGCTTCGTTTTACATTAAAAAATCTCATTTCCTCTTTATATGACCAATTTTATTAGGCCTCTAAACAAAGATATTTTATGCAACTGATAGCTGTATAATGAGAATTGTATCATTAGATTTCTTTTGTTTTTCTTTTCTAACAAAGACTGAAAGAAAATGTAGAAATGAATCTAACTAAAGTTGAAAAGAAGGTGTGTAATTTAGAAAGCCAGATGAGCATTTCTTTTCCTTTCCAGTGAAAGAGAGTACTGAATGGCTTATAGCTGCCTTTTACGCTGAACCACAGAGCAAAATATTCTTAGAATAAAAGTTGATTATTAACTCACCCTGTTCTCTGCACTTTCTGCATATTTTATCAGATTCTGGTATACACAGCTGTGGTCAAAAACAGGAAATAGCTCAGATTTTAGTTAATGAAGCTTCGAACAGATCACTCACTGGCAGACAGCACCTTATACTCACTATTTCTCATAACCTCACAAGAATCAAAGTATCAAGATATAGGAGCACCGCATGAAACACTAGACTGGGGGGGCCCTTTGGATATACTGTGTTCATAAACTGTTCAAGTGAGGTGCATGCTTTTTTTCCTTTTTGAAGGTAAATAACAGCTGATGCTGAGATTTTTAAGCACATGCTATTGTCAAGAAGACAGAGCAGCTCCATGTGGAGCAAAAATTGCCTTTAAACACTGGCTTGCAATAAATGTGTTTCAGTATAGTGTTAAAACTCACGGGCATATCTCAAATGAAATCTTAATACCGAACACTTCACGATAAAGGAACCAGAAGAGAAATCTAGAGAACATTATTGACAGACAAGTCAAATTTCTGAAAACCTCTATGAAGTTGCATGTATACAGAGTACATACTCACTGAATTCAATTCATCAGAGTTTAGGTTTTGTTCACTGGACTTAATTTAAGAAACATAGGCAAAGACATGATATAAAACTCTGCTGTTGAGTTATCAAAAACTGGCTTTTGCTCTCTCCTCTGCTCTGACATACAATAAAAGAAAATAAAATTCAGAAGTGTGTCTCCTGAGATAGCCACATATTGATAATATGTCCCTGTGCAGGTGGTAACACAGCATTTGAGTCCGTAACCTCTCCACATCAAGACCTGATCTGTTCTGTAATTTCTGCATTCCTGGGATTTGTCTACATTGGAAACTTGGAAACAACAACAGCAACAATGGTATTAAAACTTCTTCTCCAAACTTGGCCGTCCCCAGGGTTTCTTTCCAAGACCAGTTGTGCCCTAACTCCTAATCACCGTGCTTTTGCTCCCCTGAGCATGAGGCTTGCGGCCCTCCAGAGCCATCGCTGCACTACACTCCCTATCATTCCTCTGACACAGCTCTGTTCACTGCAGTACAGATTCACAGGGAGCAGAGGGAATGTGGAAGGCAGAAACTTCTTTCAGTCACATCTCGTCCTTTTCCAATCTCTTTAAAGACAGGATATGCAGTATTAGTTACTTTAAGGCATTTACACATTATCTAACATTGCTCTAATTCTCTAAGTTACTATTTGCATGCTATGGTGCTGGGAAAGGAGTTAACCCCTGTCTTACTTCCCCAAACCATTCAATTAACATGTCTTTAAAGAAAAGATCTGTTGTTTCTCTCCAGCTGAGACAAGCAGGAGAGCTCTATGTTCACAGTCATGTTTTGCCTCTAAGAGGAGCCACGGTGTTTGTTGCTGAGGTGGCATAAACTCGGGCATCTAGTATAGTGGAGATATCCATGAAGTATGAAACTGCTGTGACTGAGATATTTCAAAAGAATTATCTAACACAGACACTTCAAAACTGTGGACAAGGAAATATGCTAAGTAGCTGCATACATTTGGTAGATAAAAAGGCTGATGGCTGCACAGTCACCAGTCTCTCCTGAATTTAAACTCCTGACTCTTCATGTATCCCAACCTCTAAAATATTCACAGGAATTTTATTATTAGAATTTCACTATGCTATAGAAATCCAAACTTAACACAAGATGCAGGGACTGTAGAATTTGCTGCTTTGTAATTTGTAATTAAAAAGCAGTAAGGTCCTATTGTATGCTAACCTTGAGTTTAGCTATATGTAAGCTTGTATAATTTCTCAATTTAAAAAAAAAAAAGATACCTAGATATTTTGCAGATCTGTGAAAATCTATGTAACATCTTTTACTTCAATGGCATTGTGCTGAACTATAACAGCCATGGCCTGAATACAAGGAAACACCAGCATTTCCAGTATTCAATAGTATTCAATAGTAAGGCCATGACTGTAGGAGTGTTGTCTCTCACTGGTAACAACTTGCCTGATAACATCATCAGCCCAAGGGTGTCCTATGTACTATAATGTTTTGAACAGATACATGAAAAAATCACAAAGGAAGCAAATAACCACAGTAATGCAGAAGCTTCAGGAGCACTCATATTCAAGGGAGGTTACTGGGAAGAAAGGTGTACATGTTTCTGAACAGTGCTTCCTGCAGTATTAAGCTCACTTGCCTTTAGTTCTTCAGTACTGCTTTGCTGAGAAGGTCCCTGTTCTTTTGGGACCTTTCAGGACTTGTGCAATACACAGATACTCCAAGCTGGTGAACTGGTTTTGTAAAAGTAGTAGAAAAGGTCATAATCTTTCCAATGCCGGAAATCCCTGTTGATGCAGCCTCAGATGAACACTGTCATGGTGTTTACAGGACAATGCACAAACCACATCCATGGTCATGTTCAACAATCTCACTCTTCCTCTCATCTTTATGGCATTATTTGGAGCCAGGAAAGCTATCAGTCTTTAATCTGCATAATATGAAACTTTCTAGATGATATGCTATGGTTTGATGAGTGTTGTGTTCTTAGACATCTCCATAGCAATGAGATTTTACATACCAGTGGCACTGTTAAAGGCAACATGTATGAATGTCATAGTCTATGCTCAGGTTATACAGCAACAAAATCACTAATGTTAAAACACACAGGTGCCTACAAGGAAGGTCTATGGATAAATTCTACTCAACTTGTGCTTGAAATCAGTCTTCCTAATTACAGTGTCTCCTGCAGTTGGTTCACTATAAATACTTCCCTCAAATTTTCTTACAGACTTTTTTCATGTTCTAGTAAACCAGGAAATGAATGGAAAAGGCAAAAGAAGGCAGCTATAAGAATCTAACAGACCCTGTTTGCATTATCGAATAATGAAAAGGTAAGAGCACAGTCTCCATAGGTGTGATATACGTGTTTGCACAGCATATCAGAAAATATCAGAAAAGCCACATGACACCAGCTTGAGAGAAAAGAATGAATAAATGAAATGATAATTAATTTTAAACATAAAAGCACAACACCATCAATTCTTAGATGTTATAGAAGCGTTGTTCACTTGAACAGTTCCCATCCTTCCAATATGCCAATTTAAATGGTAAATGAGATTATTAATATATTATTGATCTGTGTACATACTGCCATCAAGAAGATTTCCAACACACTTGTAAAGCTTAAGACAGTGTATGAAATCAGAATGGCAGTGAAAAATTCTCTCATTTGCTGGTCAGTTCCCTATTTCCACTAGAACCCTTTTCTGTAAGACCGAAACCTCTGACTCCAACAAATATTTTAGGGGGTAGGAGGGAAGGGTATGGGGAGAAGGGTGCAGAAGGAGAGTCACAGACTCCGTCGCTGGTGCAGAATGAAGACCTTTATTGTACATGCTTACAACTTTTTATACCCACACAACAACCCCTTGGTCACATGTACCAACCAGGAGCCATGTGCATGTTTACATCTGGCGCAAGTAGCTACCAAGCTTGTTTACTCGTCTGCCACCTCTTTTGTTCATAATGCCTTTCTCTGTCCCACAACTCCCCCTTCTTTATGAATTTGAACAAGCATTTGGTATTAATATAAAGAGTATATACCAACAAACACGCAAAAATAAAAAATCACATTAATCTGTATGATCCCAAACCCTGATATCACCCACCAAACTAAACCTATGAGTTTTCAACATGTAGCTTTTGCCAGAGCAATCAAAATTTTTTTTGAGGTAGTTGTCACATTGCTTGATGCTGAGATATTGGCTGTAGTATCCACTATCTGGTTGCCTCCATAGGTTTCCATACCCATAAAGTTGTCACAGATCTGAAGAAGCAGCAGGAGATATTGATAGCACAGTCAAGCAGGGCTTTATGACTTTGGCTGGAACCCATCGCAGTCCAGCGCCTGTGGAAACACAAGCATAACCTCTTCCCCAAGTTATTAATGGAAACAGACCCTTCCATTGACCAGAACCTAAGTTTTCAACCATCATGGGCACCCTCCCTGGAACGCTCACTCATTCACCATTCATTGAAGCAAAATGTCAAGCTATTGGTGGTTCACTCTCATCCTGCCAACGGTTCAAAAAATTTAATACACATGCTGCTTTGGCCAGTTTCTCAGCTGGGGATATACCACTTCATCCCCTTTTTTATTTTAGCAGCATGGCCTTCAGTGTGCTGTGGGTGTGTTCAATAACAGCTGTGGGTGACTGAAGATGTTTAATGCCCCAGGTCTGTAGGAAATCTGACCTGTGTTGAGAAATAGTAGGGTCAGGCCATTTGTGAAATACCCGCACCACCACAGTCAGCTCCACTATCTGTAGAGATCCCTCTACAATATAAATGCCAGACATCCACCATATAGTTAATAATCTGTGCCCTGGCGGATGCGCTGATATTGCTCCAGGGAAGCCTTCCATGGCCACCTGGAAAAGTAGTGAACTTTGAAACAACTACTGTCACATATTTACAGATACTGGCAAAAGAAGCACTGAAGGCTCCAACCCGCTCAGCAACAATAGCCTTTGCTGTCCCTTGATTATGAGGGTGGTGATCATTTCAGCCCTCGTAGTGATAGTTTTTGAGAATTGATGAGGTAGAAAGATCCATTCCAACATTAGGAGATAATCTTTTAATTTTGCAACTCATTGAAACAGGAGTGCGTATGGTTGAAAGTCCGGATTCACAATTAACATTTGAAAGGGGAGAGCTGGATCATATCGCTGAACCTGTCGTCCTGACATTGCTGTGGCAACCTCATTAATGGTGATTTGTACTTCCAGCATCAAACAGCCTTGAATTTAATGCCGTGTGCCTTTTAATAACTGGAATAACGGTTGCACTGTTTCGTTGGTTACGCCCAGATCATCCAGGGTGCAAACTTCCGTGCTTATCTTTAAGCACTGTAGGGCTATGTTCTGATTTGTAATATCCCAACCCAAATACTTCCAGGGTAATCTCCCCTGAACTTTCTCAGGAGTCACTTCTAATCTCTGACTTCTGATGCATTCAAGAACTATGGCCACTGCATGTTGTATCTCTTCCCCTAACTGGGTTGCCATAAGAATGTCATCCATATAATGATAAATAGTCGCATGAGGCAACTTTTCCCTCACAGGGGACAGAGCCCTTGCTATAAACCACTGACATATAATGGGACTATTTTTCATTTCCTGGGGTAACACTGTACAAAGATATCATTTAGCAAGTTCAGATGCATTAATGGAGGAAATGGAGAATGCAAATTTAGGCGTATCATGAGGATCCAGCGGAAAGGTAAAGAAGCAGTCCCTTAAATCAGTAAAAGTGAAACATCAGTCTTTTGGGATCACTGTAGCGGATGGTAGTCCAGGCTGCAATAGTTCCATTTCTTCCACAACAGCATTAATTTGCTGTAGGTCTTGTAACACATGCCATTCGCAATTCTTCTTCCAAATCATGAACACTGGAGAGTTCCGTGGGCTAGCAGGAGGGATTATGTGGCCAGCTGTTAACTGTTCCTGAACCAGCTTCCTGGTCCTGCTTCCTATTAGCAGGTATTGGGTCCAACTCCCCTTCAGCAGCCCTTGGCGCATGCTTCCACTCAGCACCCCTGATTCCTTCCACCATCTGTTGGATCACACTTCGGAGCGAAGGGTATGGGGAGTGAAGGGTACAGGGAGCGAAGATATTACTTCCATTTGATTAGTGTTTCTATCTCCACTAAACATGGTTGAACTGCAGGTCAGATAGTCACTTGACATACATCTGCAGTACTGCTTTAGACTTACAGACTGCATGTTTAGCCCTTCTGAAACCCTAAAACCATGCCCAATACAAAACAAATCAGAAGGGAAACCAAACTGTAATTTTACTGAGATCAAGGGGATGCTTCTGACTCATTTTTAGTGACTAAGTTAGTAATGCTTGCTGTAGGGAATAAAATACGTGGTTTTAATTATCAACAAGAAGCCTAAGGACACAATCAGATTAAATTTAAACATGCATGTGAGAAACAAAATAAATATAGATATAAGGAGATAGGAACAGATACAAATCAATCTCACGGGAGGTGAGAAGGAAAGGGATTAATAATTAAAATGGATATATTGCTTGTTTATTCATAGAAGCATTGAATGGCCTGGGTTGAAAAGGACCACAATGATCATCTAGTTTCAAACACGCTGCTACGGGCAGGTTCGCCAACCACTAGACCAGGCTGCCCAGAGCCACATCCAGCCTGGCCATCAATGCCTCCAGGGATGGGGCATCCACAACCTCCTTGGGCAACCTGTTCCAGTGCTTCACCACCCTTTGTGTGAAAAAATTTTCCTAATATCTAATCTAAACCTCTCCTGTCTCAGTTTAAGACCATTTCCCCTTGTCCTATCACTATCCACCCTTGTAAACAGCCATTCCCCTTCTTGTTTATATGCTCCCTTCAGGTAATGGAAGGCCGCAATGCGGTCTCCCTGGAGCCTTCTCTTCTCCAAGCTAAACAAGCCCAGTTCCTTCAACCTTTCCTCATAGGAGAGGTGCTCCAGCCCACTGATCATCTTAGTGGCCCTCCTCTGGACCCACTCCAAGACCTCCACGCCTTTTCTGTACCAAGCTCCCCAGGCCTGGATGCAGTACGCCAGTTGGGGCCTCACAAGAGCTGAGTAGAGGGGGACAATCACCTCCCTCTCTGCTGGCCACCTCTTTTTTTTTAATGCAGCCCAGAACACAGTTGGCTTTCTGGGCTGCAAGTGCACACTGCTGGCTCATGTCCAGCTTCTCGTCTACCAGAATCCCTAAGTCCTTCTCTGCAGGGCTACTCTCAAGGAGATCTTCCCCCAGTTTGTATAAGTACCTGGGATTGCCCTGACCCAAGTGCAGCACCCTGCACTTGGCCTTACTGAACCTCATTCGGTTTTCATGGGCCCACTTCTCCAGCCTGACTATGGCCCTCCGGATGGCTTCCCTTCCTTTCAATGTATCGACTGCACCGCTCATCTTGGTGTCATCCGCAAACTTGCTGAGAGTGCACTCGATGCCATCGTCTGTGTCACTAATGAAGATGTTGAAGAACACCAGTCTCAAGACCAACTCCTGAGGGACACCACTTCTGACCAGCCTCCACCCTGAAACAGAACCTCTGATCCCAACCCTTTGGCTGCATCCAGCCAGCCAATTCCTAATCCATCCAACAGTCTATCCTTCTGTAAGAGACTATTCTTTTATATCATTGACTCAAAGTTTGCTGAGGAACGAGTCCAGGCAAGTCCTGGGCAAAGGCAGAGAAATCTTTTGTCTTGAGGACACTGATGGACAAGTCCTGGCTAAGGATTGTGAAATCCTCTAAGGAGAACAGATGGACAAGGCCAGGGGCATCGAGAGAGAGATAAGCTGCCGCTAATGGCCGGGAAACGGTCTTTTTGTGTGGACTTATCTCAAGGAAAATGGCCATCTCAGGAGGTATGCACAGGACTCTTGCTCAAGCCCCCAGGAATGTCACGTAGGCAGCAGAAAATGGAGGATAAAAGAGGGTCTAATAACCACAACGGTGGAAGAAATAACCTCCTCTCCCTCCTATAAATTGGAGCGAGACACCTTCAAATCCACACTTCTCCATTTAGAGAGAAGGATGTGGTGATGGACCATGTCAAAGGCTTTGTAGAAGTCCAGGTAGATGACATCTATCTCCCTTCCCCCATCCACCGAAGCCATAGCTCTACCACAGAAGGCCACCAGATTGGTCAGGGAAGACCTGACCTTGGTGAAGCCATGCTGGCTGTCTCAAATCACCTCTTTATCTTGTATGTGCCTTAACTCAGCTTCTAGGAGGATCTGCTCCATGATCTTCCCAGGCACAGAGGAGAGCTCACTGGCCTGTAGTTCCCTGGGTCTTCCTTTCTCCCTTTCTTAAAAATGGGAGGAATGTTTCCCTTTTCCAGTCACCAGGGACTTCACCAGACAGCCATGAATTTTCAAATATGATGGAGAGTGGCTTGGCAACCACATCAGCCATCTCCCCCAGAACCCTAGGATGGATATCATCCGGCCCCATGGACTTCTACATGTTCAATATCATGAGGAGGACTCGGACTTGTTCCACTGTTACAGTGGGACAGAAACCACTCCCCACACCCTCACCTAGAGGATCATGTCTTGGCAGACACGGGAAGCCTGACCACCCATGAAGACTAAGGCAAAGCACTCACTGAGTACCTCAGCTTTTTCAATGTCTGGGGAAGCCAGCTCGCCATTACCTTTCATCAGATGGGGAACACTCTCCTTGGCCTGTCTCTTCCTGCCTATGTACCTGTAGACCCCTTCTTGTTATCTTTCACATCCCTTGCCAAGTTCAGCTCCATCTGCACCTTGGCTTTCCTAATCCTATCTCTACACACACAGACAACAGCCCTGTACTCCTCCCAGGCTACACAACCCTGTTTCCACTTTCTGTACATTTCCCTCTTTTCCTTCAGTTTAAGCTGCAGGTCCTTGCACAGCCACGATGGTCGCCTGCTTCTCTTGGGGCATGGAGAGCCACTGCACTCTCAGAAGGGTGTCCTTAAAGAGCTGCCAGCTTTGTTCTGTACCCATGCCCTTAAGGACAGTCTCCCAGGGGATCCCACTCAGCAGTTCCTTGAGCAGCCAGAAGTTTGCCCTCCGAAAGCACAGGGTCCTAGCTCTGCTTTTTACCAGGCCCACATTCTTCAAGATCACAAACTCCACCAAGTAACGGTCACTACAGGCCAGGCTGCCTCCAATCTTAACCTCTCTAATGCTCTCCTCCGCATTAGTGAGCACCAGGTCCAGTAAGGTTTCACTTTGCATTGGTCTACCTATTACCCAGACCAGGAAGTTGTCCTCAACAGATTCCAGGAATCTCCTGGATTGTTTGCCACCCACCATGCCACTACCCCAACAGATATCTGGGTGGTTGAAATACCCCCATCAGGACAAGAGCCCATGAGCGCAACACCTCCTGCAGCTGAAGCAAGAAGGCCTCGTCAACGGGCTTCCCCTGATCAGGTGGCCTGTAGCAGACCCCAACCACGAGATGCCCTTTACTGGACCAGTCCTTGATTTTTACCCACAAGCTCTCAACCTCATCATGGCTGTTGCTCAGACACAGCTCTTCACAATCTACCCACTTCCTAACATAGAGGGCAACACCTCCACCCCTCCTACCCTGTCTATCCCTTCTGAAAAGCCTGTAGTCCTCAAACAGGGTATTCCAATCGTGGGATTCATCCCACCATGTTTCCATGATAGCAATTTGGCCATACTTTCCCAGTTGTGTCACAGTTTCTAGCTCCTCCTGTTTATTTCCCATGCTGCGCTCATTGGTATAGAGGCACTTCAGCTTAGCTATTGGCCTTGTTGCCTTCTCAGAGGAGCCCTCCTTAATACCCCCAGGACAAGTCTGGGGTTTTCCATTACCGCCTCACAAGATGATAGCATTCCCACATGCTTCTCTGTCACCCAGTACACCCCATCGTATCTAGTTTAAAGCCCCGCTAACCAGCCCAGCCAGCTTGTTCCCAAGAATATTTGTGGCCCTTCTAGTCAGTTGGCTCCCATCCACCGTCAACATTCCCCCTTTCTCAAGGCTGCATCCCAAGCCATAGTACCCAAAGCCCTGAGTGTGACACCATTCACAAAGCCATTCATTCAGTATGTCCACTCTCCTCCTGTTCTGCGGATCCTAGTCACCAACTGAGAGGACAGAGGAGAACACAGCTTCTGCTCCTGATCCCTTCAGAAGTCTTCCCAGAGCTCTTAAGTCCCTTCTGATCAGCCAAGGACCTCTTTTGCCTACCTCTTCATTTCCAATGTGGAAAACTTCATTTCCAATGTGGAAAACCTCTTCATTTCCAATGGATAATAATCGGAGGGCTTAACCAGGCGAGTGATGTTCCTAGCAACATCTCTCACCAGGGAACAAAGCAGGCAACACACCTCCCTGTGGGATGGATCCAAGCAGCACATCAGGTCCTCAGTTGCCCTCAGAAGGGAGTCCCCTATAACGACAACCCTTCTTTTTTTCCTGACTGACATTGTAACAGAACGGGGAGCAGACTGACTAGCCTTGGGCAACCTCTCCTGCACGGATGGACTTTCACCAACATCCACAGCCCCCAGTCCCTCCAGCTTCAGAGCCTCATGTCCGTTATGTAAGGGCACCTGGGATGGTGGGACAGGCTGAGGGGCAGTCTGCTTGTTGCCCCAAACAGGGACTTGTTTCCATCCCTCTCTGTCTTTAAGGTCACTCCTTCCCACCTGACTGTGAGACAGCAGATGATCCCCCACTGCTTCAGGAGCATCTCCCCCACACCCTTCCTGTAGGGATGGCAGAGTGTGACTCCACCAATCAATCCCCTTCCCACAATCCCAGATGCTCATCAGCCTTTCTACTTCCTCCTTTAGCTCTACCACCAGGCTGAGCAGATCCTCCACCTGCTCACACCACACACAGGTGGTATCCCGGCTGCCCTCCTGTAGCAGTGACAGGGCCAGGCGTTCTCCACAGCTTGAGACCTGAGCTGTGGCATGGACATTCGTCCCTTTTAGCAGCAGCTCACCACCACATGGTGACCATGGTTGCACCTCAGTGTGTCCAAAGAGCGATGACCTCTAAGTGCTAAGTGGTAATCATTAAGCTCCCTCCTGTATGCCAAGGTGCCCTGCCCACTAACTGATCCGCTCAGAGTTTGCCCTGAAAATCACTCTCTTCACAGCGAGATAACCCTCCTCCCTGCGTAGTCCGTGAATGGGTGGCTTACTGTTTCACCTCGTCTGAACGGCCCACGTGATTCACACACCCTGACTCCTCTCTGTCCCCAAGGCTTTTTCTAGGCAGAGGGCGTGGATGCAGAGCCGTTGCCCCCGCAACGCCCACTTCACATCAGCTGCTCTCGCAAGAGCTGACGGGCTGCACTGTTATCTCAGGGTTCCCTGGGTAAAGGAACCGACCGAAGCCCCGCTGTAGCTCGCGGTCAGTCGCTGTGGTTCTGGCTGGGACAGCTCCAAAGCATTGAACCTCAGCGATCAAGCGAATAAATAAATAAATAAAAATTCTATGAGTTGTACCTGTGAGCATGACAAGTACAAATTCTTTGGACTTTATGATACTGTCCCAGAGTTTCATGAGGGATTGAAAAATAATTTGATAACTGACTCTATCAGCCACAGAAGTAGTAGCATATCTACATTTTGTGCTTATCATTACGCACAATCCTACTATCTCCCTTTTATATTTTCTGTACAAACACGTAATACTTTCCTTGAAAAAAAATCCCTCCTCACATTTAAGATTGCTTTGTTTTGGGTAAAACTTGTTGCAGAATTTTTAGATATATCTGCACAGCTAAATGCAAGAGAGGGAAAGGAGTCAAGCACTGAAATCTTGATTGCCCTCATTAGTAATTTTCACCTTACTCTCTAGCTCTTTTTAGGATAGCTTAAGTTAATTTTCTCCAACAAATCTTCTCCAGGAAGAGGTAGCCCTAAGCAATTTGGATGTGGTCCAGTCTGTGCCACATGGCCTTGAGGCCAAGGATCATTCTTTTACTTTCTTTTTCCAAGTAATGTTAGAAAGAGAATGAAAATCCACCTGTGAAATCAATATGAAAGACAATATGAATTATGGCTTCAATGAACTTACAATAAAATCAAATTTCAAGCCAGTGTGCACCACTTTTTAATGTGCAGTTTTGGAAATGCCTATAGAGTGTGACAACTGTAATAGATACTTTTTTTTTTCTTTTCAAGTATCTCTTTTTTTCTTGCCTTTATATGTATACTTGGCATTACAACTTGAAAGTGTATTTACAAATAGTTTAGGATTTTTGTGGATCTAACACAACACCAAACTGATTTCAGTGTGTGGCACAAAACTCAATTATGCTCAAATACTTTATTTTTCTTTAGCTTCTTCTCCTTTTGGATGCTGTGGATTTTCCATCCAATCCCTCCAATTTTCCTTATTTTCTTGCCTTCATTACTTGCCTCTCTTGATAATGTAATGTCACTGTCTCAATGAGATGTGCATCTGCCCTAAGGAATCCTGAAAGCTTGATTACATTTCACTTGTTTTCATCATCTTATTAATACTATTATCTTTTGGATGCTTTCTGCTATAATGTTAACTGCTTTCTGCGTGGCCTGTCTTACATCAGAAATCTATCATGAAGGTGAACATTAGCTTTAGGGTCTTCAATGGCTCTGATGATTCTAATCTCTTTCAGTATCTCTATTTCCCACATATCATGAAGTTATCAGTTAGAGCATGAAATCTTGTCATAATTGCAACAAATGAAAAGATAAGGCACAATAAGCAGAAGTTGCTAAAAGAAAACAACAACAACAACAACAAAAAACAGATGATAACAGATAACTGGTAACCTCTGGGAAGGAAAGAGGAGCATAGTTTATAGAAGGAATTTGATGCTATATAAATATTGATTCTGAGATTCTGGGGTTCTGAGATACAGTATATTAAGTTCAATGAAAATTTAGAATTCAGCTACGCTAGAATCTGGCCAAGACAACATGTCCTGTCTTCTTCAAAAGATACTGAGGGATTTTCATCTTGTATTGCTATGACTTCAGGTAACGCATAAGAGAGAGCACCCTGTACATAATGCATAAAATCTATGTCAGCAAAAGTATAATCAGACTCAGAGAACCTCTACAAATAAGTTGTGAAGAACTGACTGCTTAACCACTCAAAGAAAAACAAATAACAAGACAAAATGAAAACAGAATCCTTTTCATTTTTATCTCATTATATGTAGGTACATCTGTATTAGATATATATATAAAAGCCAGATTCAGTTAGCTTTCAACTTTAAATATATATTACTCAACTAATTTAATTTAGATTACAACCTGCTCCTGTTTTTATTTATATACATTCTTAACTCTTTTAGTGCAACATGGCCTAAATCTCTATGAGGCTGTACTGAAACTGTCGGTTGTGATTCCTTTTTACTCTGATTCTGGCCTCAGATGCATGTATAAGTGATTGCTTACTTTCAGTTTTACTGTGCATGCATAAATGAGCCTGGGATTTGGTTTGTTTAATTTCAAGATTATGTAACACTAAGAAATATGTGTATGTGTGATATTTGATAAATCAGTACATATGAACTATGCAAAACTGGAAAAGCATTTTTTGCAACTGTAAGATTGCAAGAAAACCTTCTATTTTATTTTTACAAATCCTAACACTTGAGATATCTCCCCAGAGGATTTGTGTTTTTCTCCTTCTGAATATATACATTTTTATATTTGTTTGGTTACTAAGACTGAGGCTTCAGACCAAGGAATTGGAAGTTGCAGCCTTTCGACAGCCATTGCTTTATTCTTCTATCATAAAAAGGATCCTAAGTAAAGAACACCAGCAGTGACTTGCATTGCTTCTGGGCATTTTTTTGTTCTTGTGATCTAAAGTCCACTTACTGTGTTTTCTGTTATTTGGAGGTCACAAAACTTTGATCACTAGGGGGTAGTGTGGGGCTTTTCCTTGATCTAAGATACCACACTCTTCAGCCTGATGTTTTTTGAATTCGTATGTGAAAATTTTGCACTAAATGTCCTATATCTATGCACACAGCTCTACAGTGTTCAGAATTTCCTGGATTCTAAAATCACATCGTGCTATCTGTAGAGACTAATGCGTGTCATTCTCTTTACTTTTTGTGAATTTCCCCATATTCCCCAGCATGAGTCAGTTACAGCGTTAATCCTCTTCTTTTTCTCTCTTCTCTCACTACACATAAACATAAAAGCATCCATGCAAATACTTACATTTTGAACCCACTGACAATACACTAACAGATTTAGAATATTGCAAAAAGTGTGACCCTGTACCCTGTATTAATATTTAATCAAGTGCTCACTATACATTGCAAGTTATTCTGAAGAAATTAATTAGCCCAAAAGATACTTGTCCTTTAAAGGCACTGTAATCCCTTTTGAAAATGTAAATGAGATAATCCTTCAGTGAGTGCAAGCAACTGCTCATTTCATTCAAAGTGTGAGGTTTTCAAGATGTCGATAGAAAGCTGTCCTACGTCATCTGAATGTATTGGTTATAAATTCACCCTCTAAAGGATTTCATTAAAAAAAGTGGAAGAACTTGCTCCTCCTTCTTTCAGATCACTTCTTCCCTTGCATAAATCTGAGCATGACCCATTGGGGACCCTCCCTTTTCCATTTTTCTTAATTAATTCCCTTGTTATCCAGAGACTGAAAGGCATTCTTGAGATCAAGAAAGGTCTAACATTATTTGAACATACTGCCAAGAAGACAGTTCATGAAAAGCTGGATTTCAAATGTATAGATAACGGTATTTATGCCACTACTACCTATGACTCACTTTCTAGCTCATAAATCAAGATTGCCTCAATTTCAAACTATTATAGATTAGATATTCCAGTTTGTCAGAAATTTAAAGTTAGAAATATTCACTCTTTTGGTTACTGTGAAGTGTTTTTTGCTATCAACTCAGAGAATTACTTATTGAGATATTGCCTTACTTTTGGTTTTGAAATCCTGAGGCTTTCTGATTAACCTAACTTCTACCTAACCATTCTCTTAAGTGCAGGAGTCAGCTATGCGTTTTGTCACCTGAGCAGGCATGGAATAGATTTATTTATTTTTTAGCTGCTGGTAGTTATTCTAATAGATTGTTTTCTCTCTTAAAAAGTGGTATAAGCTTGTTCTGTAAATGCTTCTCTATATTTCCTACTGGATGTGAAAGACGTAGACTGCAACTAGTCCTGTGCAAAACTAGACTCCCCATGGAGGGCTCTTCTAAGATTTTTCCCAAATCTTGTCCTTTTTCTTCTTCTTCTTCTTTTTTTTTTTTTTTCTCAACAACAGATGGACTTAGTTCCAAAGCACTTTAATAATGCATTCCCACAAACCTCCCTGAAGACTGAATATTTTTACTCACGTAAGCATCTCCACCAAAGTAAGGGCTAATAATAAGATATAAAGACTTAGGCACTTCTATTCAGCAGTGTTTGGATGGTTTCTTCAATATTTGAATGTGCTCTAATTTTCAGAAGCAAAGCTATTGAGGTGAGTCAGTATCTGTAAAATGATGTCCACATAGCAGTTCCACAGATGATTCTGTGTGTTTGCTATAAGGAGAAACAAATGTGATCATTTTTTTTTACTTTTAAGAGCAAGGGACTTTACTCTGTGCTCTTCTCTCTTAATTGACTATGTAAACAAAAACTTATGTGAGATTCTGTAGCAAATTTCTCCTACTACTTTAACAAATGTATGAAGAATTTCGCATCAGAGTTCCTATTACATTCCTTGAACATAATTCCCTTCTTTTGTCAATAGGTGTAAGAACAGAACTTCCTTAAAAACTGTGAAATGAGAGATGTTTGTCTCTTAATTTTATTCCATTTTGGAAGTGTAATGAAGAAGACTGTTAAAGAAAGTTAATTTAGGGCAAAAGTAAGAGCTGGTGAGAAAATAAGGATTTCTTACTTTCTGTTCCTCCTTCTCATCTGTTCCATCATATACTCAAGCCCTTCCCTATTGTTCTGGATAATTTATTCTGTGCCAGTACCTTTCAAGCCCTTCTATTCACTGACTGTCAAGTTTACAAGATTATGTACGGAGGTTTTGTGTGGTGGACTTTTGTCCACCAGCAACTCAATGAGCTGAAAATGTCAACTTGGACCTAAACCAATCGCCTAAAGCTGCAAGGTAAGTATGATTTCATCTGAGCCACAAAACATTTACAAGTGTCGTCTTCATTAAATGGAACTGTGTTTTCAAAATACAGGAGCATTAGCTGCCTTTCACAGCATTCAACTTCATGTTTGGCAATAGGGATCCCCCTACCCCCAGTACACTCAGATACAGTGAGAAATTCAGGTTGTGCTACTTTTAGTGGTTTGTTATGCTCCCCAGCCCGCTTTCTGAACCTGGAGAGGCTCTCACTAAAAGGCAGTGAATCTGACACTGTCATATCAGTATTCTCCCCAAGGAGTTTAAACACCGGTATAAAATCACTGAAAGGCAATCACCATGTAGCCAAGTTACAGCTTTAGACAATCAGTGTGGAAATCCATAGAGCAATTTCAGTTACTTACACCCTTTTCCCCCCACCTTTTTTGACCTGCTTCCCCTTGTGCTGTGAACAGAAGTGAATTTTTTTGCTGTTCGACTTCTGTGAACTGAGTTGCATGGGAAGTGCTGTGAGGTCACAGGATGAGAGGTTCACCTCCACGTAACTCCATGCAATCTGATGTGACACATAAATTTAAAAATCACTTCCAGGGATATTTTCAGCCAGAAGAAATACGTGGGTAGCACGAAACCCAGGTGGCTAATGCTGAATATCTAAATCATCTGTGAGAATATTGGAATGTACTCATTCCTGACAAAGAATAGTGAAAACAAATCTTACTTTTTAATGTTTGCCAGATTTTATCCTGCCTTAATGCTCTTGTTTTCCATGGGATTGTATGAAATTCTTTTTGCTTATTGTCTTTTGCTTCAATTTCAGTGATATCACCCAGATTGCTCGTTCGCTCCATAATGTATCAGTATACCTGAAAAGGTACTCTTTCAAATAATGACAAAAAAAGTGAGAAAAAGGTAAGATTTTGAAGCAAGAACAAAGAGAGGTGAATAGGCATCCTTGGGACATTATTTCAAGTAAGCTATCATGGTTTTAAAGGCTTCTGTGGCACACTTTCTCAGAGCTTTGTCAGGAATGGACCTGCCATATCTTACACCATGCATAGGTTCGCACCCCACAAAACTGTTGTATCTCAGACCTAAAAGTTTGACATGGGTTGTAATACCTTGCCTTATTAGCAACAACAGAAGCTATCCAGTTCCTTGACCCTGGTAGATCTTATCAGATTCCATGCATGTGCCAGCTCATTTCTATTTTGCCAGCACAATTCTTCATAAGACTGCTTTATACACTGCTTTAGCAGATAACCCAAACTGACGTAGCCTTCCAGAAAGGAGCTGGAATTAAAGGGGGCTATGCAGTATTCTGTGTCATCAATGCTTACCAAATTTTTGAACTCCTGACTGTGTACTGGTATTTATTTGTTATTTGGCACTCTTGTTCATTCTTCAAGGTCTCATAAGCACGACATTAGGAAACATATCATGCAAAAAACCAATGCTATGTAAACTGCCTATTTTGATTCCAAATTCCCTTGCTTTCAAGAAAATATATAAATAAATAAACAAAAAAACCCCAAACCAAACCAAACCAAACAAACAAAAAACCCAAAAACCAAAAACAAGTTTCTAGCAAATCATCTCCCCTAAGAATCAGAAGATTTTTAACAATGGATGTTTTCCAGCTGCTATGACTCTTACAGAAGAACAAGGGTTTTTTTTTGTGACTTACACAACCAAATGTTATCTGCTCTCAACTGGGATCAGTTATAGTTCTGATATTGAAGCTACTAGCTGCAGAGTGAACAGAGTGCTTGTTAACAGGTACTTTATGTTCCACAGCCTTACAATATGTTCCTTTGAAAATTAACTTCCCATGGGCAATCTAACCTCCATTATTTTCAATCAATTTTGCAGTCAAACTCTCCAGTTTCATTTTCAAGTGGCTGAACCTTGGTTCTGTAAAATTTTAAGTACTTCTAAGAAATATCTGCTCATTTTCCCAGTTGTCAAACCAAAAATTATCTGTTAAAAGTTGATTGTTCTGCTCCTATCTTTGATAATAGTGAGAAACTGTAGTTGTGGCACCAGTTTAATTTGCACTGAAGGTCCACATTTGTTCATCAGATCTTGAACAACAATTGCAGAAGACAGACAGGAAGAGATGTTACTGTTCTAATGGAAAAAGAAAACAAAAACCAACAGTAATTTGAATACAATCATACACCCAGCAAATGAACTACTGGAATTTGCTCATGGTGTTTGGTGGAAATGTGTACAGATAGATGATGCCAGCAACTCAGTTTTTGCAGTCTATCAAAGGCATACTAAAAACCCGGTGTTATGGGACATTTTGTTTGTCTTGGTTCCTAGCAGTGTTGCATGCACTCAGCTGCAGGGGAGATGCATCTGTATGCTCTATGCACAGTTCTACCCTTCCAAATCACGCATACAGTGGCCCATTCAGGGTGCATTTCACATTTTTTTTGTATATAATTTAGAATCATAGAATCATAGAATCATAGAATCATAGTCATTTAGACCCATTATGAGCATAAACTGTATGATGAATACATGAAGATGCCTGTATAATTCATGCCACATCTTTTTACATGTTTCCCACAGTAGATAAAGTGTAATTTAGTGCAAGAAAACAAGATCACTCTTACAGGTAGACAGTGTCTTAAGATATCTCAGTTTACCTTTAGTTCTTCCAGCGCAATCTACATTTAAAAATATATCTTAGCTGTCATCAGTTTACTAATAGCACAGTAATAGCTTAGAATACAAACATACAACTGACAAAGCAATTGAGAATAAGGTTCTTGTCATTGTATGGGGTGCAGGTGTGAAGATTTGGCACTGGGGAACTGCAGAGGCTGACTGTGAGGAGAGGGGCTGCCCATACAAGCATCAGCCAACTCCAGCTGGCTCCAGTGGGCCCACTGCAGGGCAGGGATGGGCTCAGAAGACACGATGGCATTCTATTCTAAATACTTTGGGAGAGTTGTAGATATTAGAGGCTATTTTAAAAGTGATCTGTTTATATGGCGTTACTATATACATTTCATTTCGGTTGTAGTTCATATGGCTCTGGAATGACTTACACTACCAGTTATCTTCTACATATATCCATGTGCTTGTGACATTTTTGTCTGACAAGAGACCTGTGTTAAAAGTGGCAGTACCCAAAAGGAAAACTTCCTACAAGAAACAAGTGATCTGCAAGTGTAAACCTTAGTGAAACTATCCTTTTTTTTTTGTTGTTGATATATGGCTCCATATCTCATTTTCTCAGACTTATGCTCCCACACATTATGACTTAAGACAACAGGTATATGTTAACAAAGTAAACTAGAGTAGTGTCCTCAAATATATACATATATTTAAGTTAATGGATCACATAAGTTATCTAAACTAATTCGAAAGCACTCATTTTGTCTAAATTGGCTTTTACATCTGTTTTCTAAATGAATTGTCAGGTGAGCTCAACTTAGCGTGCTTTGATTCTCACCACCTCAGTGCTCAGTGCTTAAGCTGGGTTTAACTTTCATGAAACAGTACAGGGGGGTTGACAGAAACTACTATGATATATAACCCGTAGAATTCACCTAATATGACAAGGGCTTCACTCTACACATCTTCCTAACCTGTACCACTCGATCTGCTTGTGTGACTGGACCACACTTCTTGTGCTAGAGCTTATTTCTTGCTAGAAGTATCTTTGCTGAGTAAAGGCAGAGAGGTTCATCTGACTAAATGGCGATGTCTTTAAGAGCTACTTCTAAGATAGTCACCATGCTTCCACTCTTGACAATGAAGACAAACATGTCCTTCCCTGAATATTTTAGATCAACTGCCTAAAATTGCCTTAAAAATGACTATTTCCCTGTGCAGAGTAGGATGATTGGCTCAGTTGTGGATATATATATCTAATGCTAGGTGAGACAATTCTGATAAATGGAGAAATGCTAGGCACAGCTTAGGCATACACAGCACAAAATAGTATGACTGAAAAAAGGGACTCTTCACAGATTACTGCAGATGTAAGTGCCCCCCAACTAGCCTCCAGGTGGCTTCAGCCATTTATTTCCTCAAACAAAACAACTGATTTAATGGTTAAGAAGGCTGGCCTCAAATGCTGTTGGCATAAAAAGCATGTAGCCTCGTAACTGCTAAGGATTTATTGCAAGTAAGCAGAGCCAAACTCTGTCATTCTCAGCCCATTAGTTGTCCTTAGGGGAATCATAAAGCTCACTACCTTTATACCTGTAGTTGAGAACTGAAATAGAAGCTGAAGTATAGTTTGAAAATACAGCTGAGCCCACTTAATGCCTTTTTCATGCTCCTTCCTTCACTACTTACTCCAGGTCTTTTTCTGTGAAAAAGAAGAAAAAGAATTTCTGTTAGACAACTTCATATGCTGGAGCCAGCACAACTCTGGCTACTAGACTTCTGCTAAAAGGGGGCCTACAAGAAAGCTGGAGAGGGACTCTTAATCAGGGAGTATAGTGATAGTGGCTTTAAACTAACAGAGGGTAGGTTTCAATTAGAGGTATAAGAAGGAAATTCTTAACTTTGATAGTTCTGAGGCACAGGAACAGCTTGCCCAGCAAAGCTGAAGATGCCCCATCCCTGGAGGTGTTCAAAATCAGGTTGGATGAGGCTCTGGGTGACGTAATCTAGTGGGTGGCAGCCCTGTCCACGTTAGTGTGATTGGAAGTAGATGGTCTTTAATATTCCTTCCAATCCAAATCATTCTATGATTCTTTGACTTCCTAACTGGAAGCAGCTCAGCTGTACCATTGACCTATATCCCAGGATGACAATAACATTTTCTGACTTTGGCAGTCTCGTAAGTCAGCAATATAAATAGAGAAAATATCTTGCAGAACTATCCCTTGGACTTTCCAGTGTACGGACTGCTAGTGATGATTTTCCAAAGTTGTTTCTTTTATGTAATGATTCAGATATGTTCTTAGTCAGATCTTGAGAACCGATATTTGTCAAAGAGGTGTGAATTTAAATTAAACCAATAAATCATTCATTTCTCAATGCCTTGATCTGAAGTGGAGAAGTGCGTTCTTGTTAGTGCATGCCCAAACTGGGATGAGCAGCATTTCTCTCACTTTTTGTATGCTAGCAAATGAATTAATAATTGCTTTTACTGAGGGAAGAATTGGGCTGAATACTTAGAATGGTTTTGAATTTTTTTTACCTGCTTTACCAAATGGCTGCACAAACACTTACAAGACATGGTGAGATATGGGAAAGAACATGCTCCAAGAGTAAAATTTTCTCAGCCCAATTATTAACACTGGGCACAATCTGAATTCAAAAGCAAGAACTGCTTGCCCAAGTTGTCTACACAACACTGGAAGAGTCAATGAAACACAGAAAGCAGTAAAATGAGTAAGGAATTGTCTCATAACAGGTCTAAGCAAAGAATCCTCTTAGCTTCAACAGAACTTTGCCTTAACAGGATCCTGTTGAGCTGGAGATTTAAAGCAAGTTCTTCAAGATGGGAAACTAAGAGATGAGTGGAAAGAAAAGAAGACAACACAATTCTAGCAATAGGATAATGATCACAATGTGATGAAGTTGGGATATAAACCACCACACTCAATGTGGTTATTATCAGGTTTTTCCTGTATCAAGTGGCCTTGTGGCCAAGATGTCCAGTGGTATCCTGCAGTGCATTAAAAAGAGTGTGGTCAGCAGATCAAGGGAGGTGATCCTCCCCCTCTACTCTACTCTGGTGAGGTGAGACCAGATTTAGACTACTATATCCAGTTCTGGGCTTCCCAGTTCAAAAAAGACAGGGATCTCCTAGAAGGAGTCCAGCAGAAGATGGTGAGGGGCCTAGAGTATCTTCTGCATGAGGAAAGGCTGAGTAACCTGGGTCTGTTCAGCCTGGAGAAAGGAAGACCGAGAGGGGATCTGATTAATGTTTATAAATATCTTCAGGAAGGTGGGAGGCAAATGGATGAGGCTAGGGTCTTTTTAGTGGTGCATAGCAATAAGACAAGGAGTAATGGCCATAAACGTGAACATAAGAAATTCCACGCGAACATAAGAAATTCCACGCTAACATGCAGACGAATGTCTTTGCAGTAAAGACTAATGTCTTTACAGTAAGGGTGATAGAGCACCGGAACAGGTTGTCCAGAGGTCCCTCCCAACCCCTGTGATTCTGTGATTCTGTGATCTTCTGAAGAGTAATTTACTGATTGCACTTAGGAAGGGTGCACAGCCACATTCTAGAGGCAGAATAATAGGGAGGATGATTCAGAGGCAACTGATGAACCATAACAAAGCTCTACATAGTTCAGTGTTCTCAAGTCTTTGGGGTGCTTGCACATGCTACTGAGTATTCCTTCAGTGTTCACACAGTCAAGCAGCAACGAATCCTAGGAGTGTAGTGGCACTTGAAGCGTCTGTTAGATACTGAGCTTCATGGTGATGAATGTATATATCTACATTCAAAGTAGTAGGTTCCTAAATTTCCCCACTTCTCTTCACTGACCATGAAGACTACACTGTCTCAGGTGTAGAAATCTATGGTGTAGGCAGCTAAAGTCAGAGGCAAGAAATTCTACCTTTAAATTCTCTGTGGTTGATCTGAATATAAAACCTCATTTTGATATAAAAATTTGCAACACGTTTAAACTTCCCTTCCTGTTATGTAAATTCCTTATATCTCCCCTTTCTTGGAAAGTGTTTACTCATAGGTTGTGGCCTGTATAGTCAACACATCAGGATCGTTAATAACAGATACTGGCATTATATGAAACAGCAAAGGTTAATTATGTTTTTAAAGGACATGTGAATGTATCCATCAAAGTCTAGTATTCTAACACAGTTAAATTTTTTCTTAGACTTTGGCTGGTTGACTTTGGTTGACTGCCAGCTTCCTGCTCAGACAAAGACTCCTAAATAAGATGAAAAATCTTGTGGGTTGAGTTAAAGACAGGGAGACAACTTAGAAATTACTATTAGAGGCAAAATGTACTTGGCTTGGGGAAAATTAATTTAATTTATTAACAATTAAAAATAGATTTGGATAGTGAGAAACCAAAACAAAAATAACCTTTTTCAGACTCAGCTCAGTTTCAATCCTTCTTTCTTTTTACATAGACATCACTATCTTGGCTGATGGGCTCTTCTCTGTCCTGTGGTGGGACCATTTCGGGACCAGATGGAAGGGTATGTATAATCTGTTCTGAGAACTGGGTCTATGCAAAGTTTGGAAGACACAAAGGTGGAGTCATCCAAAGCAGATCAGAAAATGAACCTAGCAGTTGAGCAACACAGAGGATCAAGTATAAAGTCTACACATATGTGAGTCAAGAACCTTTTGTTACTCTTCCATGGATGTTATTTTTTCTTGTGCACATTCGCTAATTAAATTTCATTGGAAGGATTGTAGCTTGTTTTATACCTGGCTGATCAATGTAAGGCTTTTCCACTCCTGTTAATACTTAAAAAGATATAACATGACTGGAAGAGATTTATTTATTTTTTGAGTTCTAATGTAGTTCTAGGGGTTAAGAAAGAAAAACATACCTTTTTGACATTCGATTCTCTGGAATTCTCTTGCTTGATTTTGACTGCTTTCAACTCTGCTGTCAGAAATAGATTAGCTGTAGTAAATCTACCCATCAAGAATTTGTCCAGTTATACAGTAAACTTTCTTTTGTTATCACTGATATTTTCACCATACTCCAGCTTGGACTTTCAGCTAATAACAAAAGTGCTCTTTTGTAAAATCTTTTATCTGTTAGTTTCCATGTAACTTTTAATGTGCAAATAATCTTGCTGAGAGGGCAGTGGCTGCTGTCACCTTTACATAACCAAAGATGTCATTTATTCTATTTCAGGATATTATGAATTTCAATCATAAATGTCACTGTCTGATATCCCACTATTTGTATCCTCTTGATGACAACTTGGTGATGATAATGAGCCTTTCTGCTCTAGTGGTGAGGATGCTGCCATCCATCTTCTTTGTTATGGCCCTTCACACTTCTAAATTTGTGCATTATGCATTAGGAAGACAGAGCTCTCTAGTCCAGGTCAGCTAATAGGAATGCTTTCATTTTGCAGAAGAGTTGCACTTCAAACCTCATATAAATATTTTTTTTTGGAACAAGCTAACTTCCTTGTAGAAAACAGATTTGCTTGCAGCTCAGTTACCATGTTGCAAAGTATTTCCTACTTTTGCAAAAGGTCATGACTCAACATTGCAACTGAATGAAATTTTGTATTGAATTATTAAATATGCTTTAAATATTAATTAATAAACAGTAGGTAGTAATAGATTTATGAAAAAGTTCTATGATTTTGCAATTATGCTTTGACATATACTTGTTAATGAAATGAACATTACGCGCTTTCATGCATAGTCAGTAGATGGAGATTGAAATTAATCTCTGCAAGGTTTTGCCATTTACAAGTTAGGCATCTAGTCATATAAAATCTGACAGGTATGAAGCAGAAAGACAATCAATTCCAGAAGCTACTTAATACAGAAAAATTGCACTTAGCAGATTACTTACTTTCTGGAGTTGCCTTTCTTCAGTAACAATGGAGATAACGTAGAGAATTGGTATTCAGGTGGCAGAAATCGAGTGAAGTTAATTACACCCCTTGTGCCAAGAATGAGCTATGGTAAGGATTTTTAGGTACTACGAAGTGTCCAAATGAAGCTGTAGCTGGAACACCATCATAAAAACTGAGATCATTCAGGTACATAACTTAGATGTAAAAAAAAATTAATAATAAAAATGTTATGTAATTCCATTATGGAATATAATGAAATAGAACGGACAAGGTTCTCTTGGGATTTCTTCTGTTTATTTGCTTTCTTATGTCTGTTATCTTACAGCAACCTGACTACCACAGAAGATACCTCACAGTTATCCCATCCATCAGGAGAATATCAAGACTAGAAGACACACTACAACAGATTGTTAACTCAAAGCTGAATTTTTCTATTACTGGATTGTAAGTTTAAATAGATTTTTTGTTTTGTTTTGTTGTTTTGTTGTTTTTTTTTTTTCCTGGCAATAAAACATTGAAATTTATTCTCATGGGTTTGGCAAGGAGAAAAATATTTTACAGTTTCAGATAAAATGTCGCAATTACAGTAAGGTGGAGTCCTTTGAGATAAGGATTTGTAGCTAGTAGATTACCATGAAAGTAAGGGTGTTCCAACAAAGCCCCTTCCCCTCCACACTCCGTCATTTTCCATTACTGACAATCCATTGGCATGGTATATGTGGACAAAATTCCCTGCACACTGAGAGCTTGGGGATCTCATATCTGTTTGTTAAAGTAACAGTAGCATTTAATCAAAAGAAAAATCCATTCTCCATTAATAAATAATGTATACATCTAACATTATAGTCAAGCAAGAAAATAGAAATGGTTCCAGTAATTTGAGTGTGATGTTTTCCCTTTGTAAAAGTTTAGAAATACTGCTGACTGATAAGGACATCATGTTCATGAAGTTACATTTAAGGCTGCATTGAGTCTTGGGCTTCCATTATGGATCCATATATAATTCCAAGATACAGAATGTCCCTGGAGCTTTAACTTGTCATACAGGGCTTCAGCCAGGCAGTGGTATGTTTAACAATTGCACTATGTTAAGCATTATACACAACTTCATAAGAATGAATGTGTGGGTGGAAAGTAGGGGGAGGATTTTTTGGAGGATGCTTATTTCTTAAGGATTTATATGACCCATTAGGTCATCTCTATTTCTAGAGAAACTTGTCACGTCTCCTACAACAACAACAACAAAAAGGATGAAAAATGTACTAGCATTTAAAACGTTTTGAATGGAATTCTATCCTAAACTACTGAAATTTATAAGCCAATGTGTTTACATTGTAGTTTAACTGAGAAGGAGTCTAATCTATTGACTTTTTTCTAGATCTTGACTTTTTGTAACAGCTTTGGGAGTTTTTAATAGATGCCTAAGGATACAGATAACAACTACTGAATTTTTCAAAATCAGCAGTAACATCTCTTGATGTCAGTAGTAGTTGGGTATTCAAGGAGACTTAAAAATCCTTTCTACATTTTACAGTACTTAAATAACATCCTTCTAAAATATAGCCCCTTTTCATTAAATATGTCCTTGTTTCACTTGGGGAAGAGTTGATGTTTCTTTCGTAGTGTCTGGTATGATGTTCGGTTTTGGCTTTAGGAGAAAATGATGTTGATAACACATTGATGTTTTAATTGTTGCTGAGTAGTGCTGTACAAAGCCAAGGACATTTCAGCTTCTTATAGTGCCCTGCTAGTGAGGGTGGCTGGGGACCACAAGGAATTGGAAGGGGACAGAACCAGGACAGTTGACCTAAACTGTTCAAAGGGACAATCCATACCATATGACATCATGCAAAAAACCTTGAAAAACAGTGGGGAGTTGGAACTAGGGCAGCCACATTGGGACTGGCTAGGTAGTGGTCAGTAGGTGGTGGAGCAATTGCTTTGTGCATCACTTGTTTTGAATTTATATATATGTACATATAAATATCATTACTATTATCATTTTTCTTTTTTCCTTCCTTCTTTTCTGTCTTAGATTTTATGATTTTATCACAGACTGAGAGTTCTATTTTGTTTTGTTCTTTTTCAGTGCTCTCCCACATCTCACTGGGAGGGGCTGGGAGAGTGAGCAAACAGCTGTGTGGTGCTTAGCTACCTGCTGAGTTAAACCACAACTAAATTAATTCAACGTATCTTTGAGCACCATTGAAATTATTGGAAATAGAGCAAATGGTTTAAGTGGAGCTGGACTTTTTTAATGCAAGGGGAAAAATAAGAGAAATGTCAGAGTTTATTTACTTGTTCACCTGAAGACAAATACTGATACATGAGATTGCCTGGACCACCCAGGGTATTCCTATGGGGCTGACAGACATGACTATAGAAACCCACTGACAACTTGGAAGTTAATCACATTGTCCTAGCATGTTTCCAAAGATGCATATGGGCAACCACATTAGTTTCTCAGAGTGCTAATCTTAGGAGAACTCACCTAAATTTATGTGAACCTACCTACTCATCTCAGCCTAAATTAGATACCCAAATCTCGTCATCTAAATATCTAAAGTAGTTCACATATATGACAGACAGATGTGTTAGATACATGTCTGCGCTGTATGAATCAAATATACAACCTAGCTCGATCCCATTCCCTGAATATGCTATGATAAACAGATGAATAATGTCATTTTAGGTGCTGTAGCCTGCAAGGACTACTTCAGAAGGTGCAGGTCAATGGTGTCTTCCAGCCCTATCCAGACATCTGCAGGACAGCTTTTAGTGCATTTAAACAAATAAATTCTTTGTCTTTAGAAATTATGTATGCCACAATGTTTATAGCAGCAATTTTTCCACCTCTACGTTCTTCAGGCCATAATTTTGCTCTTACTGTGCCCTGAATACTGCCATTACATTTGCTCAAACTGATGCAGGAAGGAATCTCTCCTTGCCGACAATGAAGTTACAAAATTTGTCTTTTTTTTTTTTTTTTTTTTTTTGTCTCCAGCAACTGTCAAAAGGTTACCTCAGTCCACCAGCTAACATAATAAGCAATGATAGCATTAACATTAAAAGAATGGTGAATACCATTTAGTTAAATCTAAGACCTGATTAAATTACATGTGCCTGAAACTGCTCCAATATTTCTGAAACCTGTTTGACATTCACAGTGAAAGCATAGTCCCAGAAGAAATGCTGGTACTTATAAAACTGTAATTGGTCAAATTCTATCTACAGAGGCATCACTCTAAATATAACATTTGATTAGTAGTCAGACATTTTGAAATTAATACATACAATTTCACCTCCTAAATATTCAGATTTCTTTAGTAATTCTTGATAGCAGAACAATTAAGTAAAGTAAATGTGTAAATATAAATCTTGTCTCAAGGTGTAAACACTAGCAAAAGCTCACCAATTTATTAACAAGATGCTATAAAAAGTATATTATTTCTTGGTTCTATAGCTCAAATATTAAATGTGTAAATGTGAAAGAAAAATCCAATATAACATTTGATTAGTAGTCAGACATTTTGAAATTAATACATACAATTTCACCTCCTAAATATTCAGATTTCTTTAGTAATTCTTGATAGCAGAACAATTAAGTAAAGTAAATGTGTAAATATAAATCTTGTCTCAAGGTGTAAACACTAGCAAAAGCTCACCAATTTATTAACAAGATGCTATAAAAAGTATATTATTTCTTGGTTCTATAGCTCAAATATTAAATGTGTAAATGTGAAAGAAAAATCCTTTTTATCTGTAGCCCATTGAACCCAAGAACGGATTTACTGGGATTAAAAAACTGGCTGATGGGATGAATATGAAGCTTTCCCCTTTTACATTTACCAAGAACTCCATGATATTTGAAGAACATTTGTTCTGAAAATATCTGAATATCTGTACTGTATTTCAGAGTTTTTCTAGTCTGTTTGTTCTATCTGTGCTATATATGTACATTCTTTCCCCCTGTACTCAGCACTGGTGAAGCCACACCTTGAGTACTGTGTCCAGTTTTGGGCCCCTCACTGTAAGAAAGACATCGAGGCCCTGGAGCGTGTCCAGAGGAGGGCAACAAAGCTGGTGAGGGGTCTGGAGCACAGGCCTTATGAACAGCAGCTGAAGGAGCTGTGATTGTTCAATCTAGAGAAGAGGAGGCTCAGGAGACCTTATTGCTCTCTATAACTACCTGAAGGGAGGCTGTAGTGAGCTTGGGGTCAGCCTCTTCTCTCGGGTGACTAGGGATAGGACTAGAGGGAATGGCTTCAAGCTGCGTCAGGGAAGATTCAGGCTGGACGTTAGGAAATACTACTTCTCTGAAAGGGTGGTCAGGCACTGGAATGGGCTGCCCAGAGAGGTGGTGGAGTCACTGAGCCTGGTGGTGTTCAAAGAGCGTTTGGTTTAGCGAGAACCATTGGTGAAGGGCGAATGGTTGGACTGGATGATCCTGTGGGTCTTTTCCAAACTTAGCATTTCTATGATTCTTATCTTCACTAGTCTATGTGATGTGATAAACTATACCTCAGCACTCAGTGGAGACAAGTGAAAGCAGTGTTATTATTGTGTAGGTGTTTTAATGCAGTATGCTAAGAATATTTCATTGTATATTTTGAGTAAGAACATTCCTTAGCCATTATTATTATTATTACTACTTTACTACTACTGCAGAATTTAGGGATACAAAATTCAAAACAGTCTTCTTGTCTTGTGATTCAGAATGGCAATTCTAGCTGGGAAGATGTAAATATATATATATATTGCCATTTTCATTATGAAAGTGGGAAAAATCTATATACAGCTTTCCTGCCCTCCTTTTCATTGAATTGTACATCTGACACTGTACTAGATCTTGTTTTCTGTTCTACTACTGTGGTAATTAAATAAAGACTCTTCCTGACTAATTGGTATCCAAAGGATTCCTGTTTCTGAAGACACCGGATCTATGTATACTGACTGATACATTGTGAATAGTCACAATGACTTCAGTAACAAAGAGATCAAACTTACAGAGTTAGGCATCTAAATTTTAAATGTCCTGGTCTTTCTAGAGTATCAAGACTGGAGCTTTGGAAGCCTGATGAGGGAAGATCTGTCCAACAAAGACTAGGAACATTAATCAGGCAAATGTGGAATATGTGCACCGCATCCAGTATTTACAAAATTAGGAATTTATGCCTTTGTATCCTCTTACCTGTCTGGGTTTCTTACAAAAATCTCTGAATTTTCCCCTCACAACACTGATTTAACTTACAGAGAGGGACCTGTACCTGGGGACAAAGAAAATCTTTTGTACATAAAGTCTACAGATTCACAGTCAGAAGTCTTAGAAATTACTTTGAAAATTGTAATATAAGGATGTAATTAGCCCTATATGGGACAAAGGCTATGCATCTATTATGTTGACTGAAATCTCTGTTTCCCTCTGCCTGTTTGAACATCCCCATGATCATTCATTATGTGCAAGATTATTTCAGTACTTTCCCCTGTAGTAACAGTAAGTGACAGCACTCTGTGTACTTCAGTATTGAAGCACTGTTATGCCGTTCAGTTCTAAGAAATGTAAAGCAGCCCCTATGTACATAAAAAAAATATTTCAATTAAGCATTGTGTCCCATTTTTCAGCACAAGTATTACCTTCCAGCAATAAGGAATAAATCTCTTTATAGCTATGAAAATGCCCAAGGTAATTCAAGTCATTCATACTGTTGTGATCTTTGTCCCTGTGCTATGAAATGCACTGGCTCTGCAGTTATTCTATATTGCTGATAAAAGATAAAGGATTTTCCTTTACAACATTTCTAATATTTATGAAGATACATCCTGGGTTTATTCAAGTCTCTTTTTTTTTCTAATCTAACAAAGAGTCCACTGTGAATTTGGAGGAGAATTGTCAATTTAATACATGCGAGTTAGTCATGGGGTAGAGGTATGGGTCATCCTAGTGTGAGTCAAAACAAAATGTAATTTCCTTCCTATCTATGGAGTTTCAGTTGCAGATGCATTTAGTATGAATATAAGTTGATAGGATGTAATCAACGCCCAAATCCCATTAATGCAGTAGGAGGATAAAAATTAATGTGATCAGCCCCAACTGATTTAGGAAGAAGAGCTGACTAAGTCCCATAGTAACAACTGTCCACCAAAATCTCATAGTTTCTTACTGGGGGTAAAGTCAAAGTGCACTTCAGGAAGAGGACAGTCAATTAGTCACTGTCTAAATACAAGTTAGGAGACAGGAGAATGTGAGGATGCCTTGAAGTAGATTGTGAAAGCTACAGTAAGGGCTGAATGATGTGGATATCAAAAAAATAAATAAATAAATAGTGAGAAGTTGAATGTGAGATACAAAAAACATATGAAAGGAATATTGAGACTTGGATACATTCCAATTTGTAGCAAGGAAGTCAGGCACATCAGAGAGGGAAAACAGTCAGGAGAAACCTCTGAGGTAAAAGAAATGGAAATATAGGGATTAAGAAACACCAGATCTTCAAGAATAATTAGAAGTAAATGGCATTAGAAGAGATGTCTGATGATCCACCCAAAAAAATAAATGGAAAGGTACTCCATGTATTTAAGATACAGTAGAATGGTACCATTTTTCTTCATTCAACCAGTTGAGTGGTTACACTGCATATGCATACACATACTTGTAAAAATATATATGTATATATATTTGATTATTCTAGAATTGAATCTGTATATTAATAGCTATATAATAAAAGGTTCTTGCTTTCAAGATCCTTCAGTTGACAGGGCATAAATTTGCAATACTAAGGGAAGACAATGAAGTCAAGAGAATAAAGTTCAGAAGTACGATGAATTTTTTTTTTATGTCATCATTTAATATAAATGTCGTGACAGATTTCTGAAGGTCTAACTCCCGATGCCTGAATATTTCAGAGAGCAACAGTACAAACATGAAGACCAGATGATGGGATGATGGATAGCTATGTCATAAAACTGGCACTACGTGGCTGCATGACAGCTTTCCACAATTTCAAACTTAACACTTGCATTTATTTCCCTCAGCCAGAAATACAGTTTTGAATAAATATATGAATGGTAAAGAATCAGAATCACACTTTCACCCCATTGGCCTACAGATTTATAAAGTTTGTAAAGTTTACTCTACAAGCCCAATCTGAGTGCTGTTTATTACTGAGTGAAGATTACTTGTGACGCTACATGTCCAGTCAAGACACAGGAAGAGACCACAGGATATTTGTTAGGATTAGATTAAAAGCAGTCTCTGTTGATTTCAATGAAATTTGGCCCATTTTTAATCCATCTTATGTAATAGCATTAGAATATGAAGCATAGTATTATTCAAATATCCATGTAGACAAAAATCATTAGTGACCAAACTGATAAAGGAATTTCCATTGTAGATATATGTCACATAAACGTTACCCAAAATAAGACAAATAACACTTGATAGTCACGATTAGTACAAAAACTAATAAGAGAATCCTCTCAATAGAATGAAAAGACCAGTGATTGAAATGAGGATATTTGAAGAATTGTTATACACCCTAAAGAAATTTAAACAATTTTTGTAATGGTTATAGCACACCAGTGATATTTTTCTGATTTGGAAAAATGATTGTAACTTGCTGGAAAGGTTTATTATGGAGCTGAATAATTTATACCTCACCATTATGTTTGATGGAAAGCAGAGTTAGAAAATTGTTAGCTCTCTTGATGTAAGTCAGACACTGATTTGATCCCAGTGATAGCAGAGAATATTTTGGTTTTATGCAGATGGGATAGAAATAGTTACTGGAAAAAAAAAATTAAAGTCCTTCAAATATTAAGTAACATAATAGTTTAATTCAAGATACAATCATAATCCTCAAAGGAGTTCTTGATCTGTAGTATCTCAGTGAAATCACCCTTACCCTAGCATTATAGAAAAATGTATGTGGAATAACATGACCAGCAAAAGCAGATTATTTTGGCATCACAGGGATTTTATAAACTCATTCCATTGGGTGTGTACCTGTTTTCAGGGAACCAGAGTGCCCAAACCTGAAAGATGATCTGGAAGAGATATTTAGTACAACAAGTAGGTGTGCCAGTTCTGTACACCCCTTCGGCTGAATATTGTCTTCTTGTGTTCTTGCTACAAATTTTCTACCTTTATATAGCATTCCCAAAGAAGTCATTATTACAGTCTTCCCTCTAGGTGGGAGATCCCAGTTTGATCTGGATGATCACTGGCAACTTGACCCTCATTGGACCGTTGTGGGGCAAATCTGCTACACTGTTCAGTGAACAAGAGACAAAATCATCTAACTCATAAGAAATTTGCTGACAGAAGAAAGCAATTTGTTAGACATTGTCACTTTTATTATCACCTGTTAATGGGGCTTAGACTTTATACTGGCATATTTCAAGCCTAACTGCTTAATCCAAAAAATAGTTTTTGCTGTAAGGCCAGTAGTTGCTTTCAAAAGGAATAACATACTAAAGATCTCTTGGTACATGTTAATGATGCTAAATATATCAATAAAAATCATTTCCTAGGTAATCCTGTTCTAAAGTGCTTTCTTCTCCTAACCACAAATTGTTTATAATATGACATTTAGACAAAATTCACTTATCCACTCCCTAAATGTAGTCTTCAGAGATATCCCCAGCTTAGTGGTTGTTACATAGTTATTTAAATGTTCCTTTGTTATGGTTTATGCTGGCAAGAAAGCTATGTCTGCAGAAATCTGAATTCTTGAGCATGACAGTTAACGCCAAGGGAGCAAAAACTGGACTCTGTTGAAGAGTATGTTGTCCTCAATTTTCTTTTGTTTCATTCCTGGAAGTGCTATTTTTTTTACTATCTCTCTCAACATTTTCCAGACGTTGCCACTTACAACTGCCATTTAGCAAATGAAATCCCACATGGATACGGTGCAGATCATAGAATCACAGAATGGCTTGGGTTGGAAGGGACTTTAAATAAGTAACTTCAACCCCTTGACATGGTTGTTTATAAGCTGCAGTGTGAGCCACCAAAACTCTTTTGAAGAACATGAGCAGTGGTGACACATCTGGAAAGGCTGTTTGAATATTCATAAAGGCCGACAAAAGTTACTAGCTCTGTAATCAAAATTTTCTGCTCAGTAGGGTTCCATCCCAACAGTTCTGAAGTTCATTTTGATCTTCTCTATTGGAAATTATATTTTCCTGTTATTTAATGAGAGGCTTCTGAAATGATTGCTCATCTGTCCTTCACTAAAAATGATAGAAATTCATTTATTCCACAAATATGACCAACGGCCAGTTTCTGTATATTCTGTAATAGTTTATTGAGGTCTCTGGAGTTGTTTGGGCTTTAAATTACTGAATCATGAGGCACAAAATCTCTATAAAGTAACAGAAAATCAGACATGGGTGAGTTCCACAGAATCATAGAATCATAAAATGACTTGGGTTGGAAGGGATCTTAAAGAGCATCAAGCTTCAACCCCCATGCCATGGGTAGATTGCCAGCCACATCAGGCTGCCTGTGTCCCCATACAACCAGGCACTGAACACATCACTGTCCGGTGTCATGAGATCCCAAGTTCATTTGCTACATAACAGTTGGGGGTCCTTTGGATCTACTGAATCACATCCACGTTATCGTGCATTTGAGCCTAGATGCTTCATACCAGAAGAAATTTTTTAGGTTGAAGAACACAAGTGGAGACAAATTACTCCCAAATACCCTGAGCCCTGGAGATAACCTTGTTTGACGTCTTTCTTCCTTTAGCTAACTTGACAGCAATCCCTCCCAGCAAAGAGATTTACCTAGCACAAGCTCAAAGCAACTTTTATTCTGGATCCTGTCTGAAGATCTCCCAGTATACCTAATTCTCGTTGTGTACTGCATAGGACACCTGTGTATTGTAGTAGGCATTTTGTGGGGATACGGGATGTATGGGACAGGCTTCTCCCTAAGCATAGTGAGACGGTGCTATCGTGCTCTAACAAACTGACCTTGCTGCCGAGAAAACAAGAAAGAGGAAGGATGTGAAGGAATGAGGAAGCAACTAAATAAGGCACAATGTTATCCAGTGCAAACCAATCAGGGCAGAACATGACGGCACAGTTGCTTAAGTTAAAATATATAAGCTGTGCATAGTAGTGAATAAACACCATTTTACTGCTCATCATATTGGTGTACATTTGCAGTCATTTGGCCCTGACCAGGTAGTTGGCCAGTACGTGCTAGGGCTAACACAGGAAGCTAACATCACAGTTGCTGAAGGCAACAAATGGTGCCCTGTGTGAGGCACACTGTGTTTTGATACTCTCTGCGCAACCACGAGACCTGGGGTGATGCCACAGCCCAAGTAACTTACAGTGAGGGGGAGCCTGCAGACGATTGGGGTGATGCCCTGCAGAAGATCATGATGTTGACGATAGTGCTGGCCGGCAAGTAGAACCTGTGTTGCGGTGGGGTCTGGGGGGGACGACAGGACGCCCATGGAGACCCATGCTGATGGCGGTGTTGATTGTGAATCTGAGGTGACGGCAACGGGCTGACCATGGAACATGTTCTTAAGGTATTGCTTCAGTTTTGTAAAGACTACTGCAGGAAGAACGCTCCTTCTAAGGAGGACATCCATGCAGTTATTTCCCAGTTAGAACGGGAGGGGGAGATTAAAGCCCCCCCAAGAGATCTTTTATCACCGGAGATGGGATGATCTCACCTCCGTACTTGTGCAGCATGTTATGAGTGCTCAGAAGGGTGGGTCGGAGCTAAAAACTTGGGGACTGATACTAGGGGTGCTGAAAGCTGCAAGGGAGGAAAGAAAGGTATGGGAGGATGCCCGGCGGCTTTGGGGTCTTGACCAAGTGAACCCCGGAGGGGATTCGCAGGGGGTTAACTTGGACTCGAAATGCAGGTGCCAGCCGGGAGTTAGCCTCTCTTGCAGGAATCCAGATAAGGAGCGATCGATAAAGATGGTGCCGGGTGATCCGACCACACCCATACAAACAACGGGGGACAAACAACAAGCTGGTGGGCTTCAGCCATCGTCACCCTTATCGGGTGAAGACACCTTATCGCAAGAACTGGAATCCCCGCCTCCGTATCCCTGGCAGCAGCTGTGTCCTTCATTGCGAAACTTTACTTTGCCCATAGGGGCGGAGAAAGGGGTGGAGGAAAACAGGGGCAGTACACTTGCTCCCTCGCAGGGGGTGGAGAGTAGAGATTACACCCCTCCGGAGGGGGCGGGAGGTAGGCGTGGTACTGATTAGCAGAAAATTAAGGAAGTGGCAGAAGAAAAGGGCTTAGTCACCGCGTTTCCTGTAGTGATTGGGGAAGAAGGGCTAGAGTGGGCTCCACTGGACCCAAAAGAAGTCACACGTTTAATAGAGGCAGTAGAGAAGAAAGCATTGAGACCACCCCTGACTCTGAATGCGTTAGAAGCTCTAACAGAATCAGGCCCTATGCTCCCTTATGACACAGAGAACCTTATGCATATGGTACTCAAACCCGTACAGTACACACTCTGGAAAGAGGAATGGTTAACTGAGCTTAAACAGGTGGTAGCAGCCGCACAAGACAATCCAGGGCACCCTGTGCATGGCACAAATATGCTGAGGCTTACGGGATCTGCAGCAGGAATGTCCACCTCCCGTGTTCACCTTGCCCAGTTGCACCCAGGGGAATTGTTAGCGACTACTGATGCGGCTATAGGAGCTTTCAGGAATTTTGCCCGTAGCACAGAGCCTTCCACTCATTGGTTGGGAATAGCCCAAGGTCCAATTGAATCTTTTCAAGAGTTTGCCGATAGGCTAATTAAGGCGGTTGAGGGGTCAGACTTACCCAGAGCTGTCCATGGCCCTGTAATCGTGGACTGCCTTAAACAAAGGTCCCTTGAGGATATCAAAACTCTGCTTCGCGCGGCTCCTGGGAAAATCTCTACACCAGGGGAGGTTATTAGGTATGTGCTGGATAAACAGAAATCTACCCCGCTGACTAATGAGGGCCTGGCGGCCGCTATCACTAATGTGATGGCTGTGACATCGAGGCCACTGCGAGCTGCAGAATCCTCCAGAGGTCCCTGCTGTCGGTGTGGCCGATTCGGTCACACTAAAGCCCAGTGCACTGTTCCGATGGACAACGAGAAGGGCGGTCCTTGCGTCCGGTGTGGCCAGTTTGGCCACATTAAAGTCCAGTGCTGAGCTGCGAGGTACGGGGAGAGGGGTAGAGTTACATGCCAACTGTGCGGCAAGGGAGGGCATAATGCCCGGCAGTGTAGAAGCGTTAGAGTTCAGCCGCAGGGAAATGATTGGTGGAAGGTGCCTCAGAACCAGGGCCCCTCCCACAGCCTACAGGATGGGCCGTTGATGATACCCACGCCCAGCCTGCCAGCCATGCAGGCTCTCACCTTGAAGTTCATAACACACCCACCGTGGCATTAGCTTTAGACTGCCAAAACTGCCCATTTGTTAAGGCATTCATGTCATATATTGGCCTGCCGCCTGACTCTTCGGGTCATCGCTCTGTCCCGATCACGGTGCTTATTGACTCGGGGGCGGATGTCACGGTGATATCTGATGAGGACTGGCCTAAGGAGTGGCCTGTAGGGACCTTTCAGGTGATCAGAGGGGTGGGAGGGACTATATCTACTAGACGATCCTCGACAGAGGTAGAAATTGTCATAGTCAACAGAGACTGTTCGTTGGAGTGACCTGCCTTGCTTGTCCCACTTATTGCCAAAGCACCAGGCACACTACTGGGACGGGATTTCCTAAACAGTGTGGGTGCATGCATTACAAATTTATAATAAGGGCCACTGTGTGCCTGCTGTCCACTGCATACGTGATTCCATTGCAGTGGAAACGGGCCGCGCGACCCGTTTGGGTGGATCAGTGGCCTCTTCCCCTTCACAGGAATTTCAGTTGGGTCATATAGAACTCTCTCTTAGTCAGTGGAATACCCCAATTTTTGTTATACAGAAGCGCTCTGGCGCCTTCTGCCTGCTGCACGACTCGCGTGCGGTCAATGCCCAACTTGTGCCCTTTGGGGCAGTGCAGCAGAGCGGACCAGTACTGTCAGCCATACCCAAGGAATGGCCGTTGGTGGTCATAGATCTTAAAGACTGCTTTTTCTCCATTCCCCTTGTGGAAGAAGATCAGGAGGCGTCTGCCTTTACGGTACTGATGCTCAATAACTTAGGCCCCACTGAAAGATTTCAGTGGCGTGTCCTCCCACAAGGAATGGCGTGCTCCCCTACTATTTGTCAGCTAGTGGTAGGTAGAGTATTGGAACCAGTTAGGAGAGACTTCCCTCGATACACACTCGCACATTATATGGATGTCCTTTTGCTTGCCGCCCCTACTGCGTTAGGGTTACAAACGCTTGAGTCGCGAGTGATGTCTACTCTAACTGCCGCTGGGTTCACTATTTCAGAGCAAAAGATACAGAGAGGCCTGGGAGTCGAGTACCTGGGGTATAGGTTTGGTCCCGAGACGGTCCAGCCAGTGGGTCTTATTATTCAACTGCACGTCAAAACGTTGTGGGATGTACAGAAACTGGTAGGAGCCCTCCAGTGGGTCCGAGGTGCATTGGGGATACCCCCTCGATTGATGAAGCCCTTTTATGATCAGCTGAAGGGATCTGATCTGAAGGAGCCCCGGGACCTGACTCATGAAATGGCCACGGCTTGGCAAGAGATCTTACAAAATTGTATGGAACATTTGCTCACGCGGTGGGATCCCACTGAGGCCCTTGAAGCAGCTGTTTGCAGATGCGAGGCAGGAGCTGCCGCTGTTCTAGGCCACTCTCTCGATGCCAAGCCACAGCCACTGTGGTGGCTGTTCTCAGTACAACCTATGCGCGCCTATGCCTCCTGAATTGAGATATTGGTGATGTTACTCAGGAAAACCCAATTGCTCTCAGTGCGGCTTTAGGGAGAGAACCTGATGTGATACATTTACAGAGTTCATTCTGTGATGTACAGCTGCTCCCTGAGATCCTTCTCACAGTGCTAAGAGATTTTGGAGGACTGATAAGGTATTCAGACTCTCTGCCCATTTTTGACGTGGCTAAGCCACTTGCTGTCTCCTTATGGGTGCGGGTTCAAACCTCTCCGCTCGAAGGGCCCACGTTATTCACAGACGCATCCTCGAGGACCGGTCAAGGGGCAGTGGTTTGGCAAGATTCAAGTAATAGTTGGCAGACTGCTATTTTCACAAACCGAACAGTTAGCATGCAGATGCTCGAGGTGATGGCCGTAACCGTTGCGGTGCACCTTTGGCGTGAAGTACCTTGTAACATTGTTACGGACTCTGCTTTTGCAGCCAAACTAGTAGCCCGGATGGGCTACTATAGGAGGGCCTACTGAGCACAGAAGCTGCTGGCATGCTGGAGGAGACTTTAGCCTCCCGTACAGCCCCTGTTGCTATTTTGCATGTGCACAGTCACTCTGAGGTGCCAGGCTTTTTTACAGCGGGTAATGCGGTGGCAGATAAAGCCGCCAGTACGCAGGTTTTTACAGTCCAAGAAGCCCATGATCTCCACTCTGTTCTTCACATAGGGGTTCATGCACTCTCTAGAGCTTGTTCCATTCCACTATCTGTTGCGTGTGATGTTGTTCAGGCGTGTCCTCATTGTAACTCGGCGCCTGTCATAGGGGGCCGGGGTTAACCCCCGCGGCCTTGGACCATTGCAGGTATGGCAAACAGATTGCACCTGGGAGCCACATCTATCCCCCCGTCCATGGCTAGCGGTTACAGTAGATACCTCCTCTACCATCATTGTAGCCACCCAACATGCTAAGTCTAATTCAACGTCAGTACAGAATCACTGGGTGACCGCTATCGCCATACTTGGCCTGCCTAGTCAGATTAAGACAGACAACGTGTTGTGTTTCATCTCATGCTCAGCTCAGGGATGGCTGGCGGTGTGGGGTATCTCCCACATTATGGGCATCCCTGGTTATTCCCAGGGCCAGGCAATAGTGGAATGCGCCAACCGACTTCTCAAGGATAAGATACATGTCCTTGGGGAGGGGGAAGGATATAGGGATAGGATACCTGTCAGTAGACAGGCTGAGCTCCTGGTGAAAGTCCTCTAGGCATTGAATCATTTTGAGCGTGGTGACAGTAAGCAAATGCCAGTGAGAAGCATTGGCAGCCAAAGGTCTTGGGTGAAGGGCCTCCAGTCAGAGTAAAGACAGATAGTGGACAATGGGAAGAAGGATGGAGGATATTGGTATGGGGTAGGGGATATGCCGCAGTAAAACATGCGGAGACAGGGAAAATTGTATGGACTCCATCACAGAAGGTTAAACCGGATCTCAGAAAGGACAACTAAGATTATAACCTGTTCCGTATTTGTGTAATAAGCAAGACAAGAGTCCCCTTTTGCAGAAGCTGCTGGTGGGAAAACCGAAGCCAACTCCAGAGCAACCGAGGGACAGACGAGGGGACCGAGAACCACTCATCAAGAGGAGCACCACACCTGCAATGCCGATACTTCTGATACTGCTGATGTTTATGGTAATGGAGGGGAGGGAGTACACCTTATACAACAGCCACGTAATGTTTGGGTCACGTGGGCGAATCTCACAGGACAGATAGACTTCTGTCTTAGCCTTCAGTCCGCTACCTCTCCTTTCCGCACCTGTTTGGTGGATTTCCCGAGCTACCAATTGGAGGAGTTTAGAGGATATACGGTCAACCACAGTGGGTGTAGAAATGAAATGGACGCAGCTACACAAATGGCGTGTCTGATTCAATCATTAAATCATAACCTCCCTTGGAACCCCCAAGAATTGGATATTTTAGGGTCTCAAATGATCAGGAATGGAACAACACGTACGTGTGTCACCTTTGGTTCAATGTGCTATACAGAGAACAATCATAACAGAGTCTGTCACAATTTTGATGGGAATTTGATGGGGCTGGTGGGGTGGAAGCAGAACTGTGTGACCTCATAGCAAGATGGAGTAATGATGACCCTCATATAAGACCCTATGCTAACCGATCATGGACGGTGGTGAGTCCAATGAACATGGAGAGTTTTTCGATAGCTGGTGCATATTGTGGATTCACAAACAAGGAAACTCGTTATTATAAAGGGAGCTTTTCTTATTGGTGTGGGTCAAAAGGAGGAAAGTGGTGGGAGGGACACAGGAATGGGACAACATGCTCTGGGTGCGGTGGTAATTGCACAGCGGAGTGGAACAATTATGCGTATGGGTTCACCTTCAGGAGGAGTGTGTCAGAAATATTGTGGAATAATGGGACTGCTAAGGCACTGCCCCCAGGTATCTTCCTGATTTGTGCCGATAGGGCATGGCAAGGTGTACCAGCTAATCCTCTAGGAGGTCCATGTTACTTGGGGAAGTTAACGATGTTTGCTCCAAATCATACGGGTTGGCTTAATATATCTCGTTTTCTACATCCTCGTAGGTGTCACCGCGATGTGAGTCCGGGACCTGAGTGTAACGATGATGTTAAGTTGTGGAGTGTCACAGCACATATCTTCGCGTCGATTTTTGCGCCAGGAGTCTCAGCAGCGGCGGCTTTGACCCAAATAGAAAGATTGGCATGTTGGTCTGCAAAACAGGCCAATACAACCACGCTTGTGTTAAATGCTATGCTTGAAGATCTTAATAGTGTCCGCCATGCACTGCTACAGAATAGAGCAGCTATTGACTTCTTGCTGTTGGCTCAAGGACATGGGTGTGAGGATGTCGAAGGAATGTGCTGCTTTAACCTCAGTGGTCACAGGATGTCGATTCATAAACAACTACGATGGATGCAAGAACATACACAGAAGATTAAAGAAGAGAGTGATCCCTTTGGGAATTGGCTGAACAGACTGTTTAGGGGAGTGGGTTCATGGTTAAAGCAATTGCTTAAGGTTTTTGTGATAGGGCTTGCAATCTTTGTATGTATTCTGATCTGTCTTCCATGCTTTGTAGGATGCTTGCAGAACTCCTTGCAATGAATGATGGAAAAGACTTTTGACCATCGGATTGAGTATCACAGACTGTGTGAAAGGTTGTAGAAGGGTGTAGGTTGTTGCGTTCGTGCTGCAACGGGGCAAGGCTTGGCCGAGCGCGGGGAGTCAGGTTATGAGGGCAAAGGACTCCCTGTTGCTCTGATGTTTTCTTAAAGGATTGCAGTAAAAGAGTAGTAGAAATAGTTTGCTGAAATGTATTTAGGATTAGATGCTTTGCATTGCTTCGCGATGTACGGGTTAGACGTATGTAAGTAGTATTTAGCTTAGGGAGGGGGAGATGTTGTAGTAGGCGTTTTGCGGGGTTACGGGATGTACAGGACAGGCTTCTCCCTAAGCATAGTGAGACGGTGCTATTGTGCTCTAACAGACTGACCTTGCTGCCGAGAAAACAAGAAAGAGGAAGGATGTGAAGGAATGAGGAAGCAACTAAATAAGGCACGATGTTATCCAGTGCGAACCAATCAGGGCAGAACATGACGGCACAGTTGCTTAAGTTAAAATATATAAGCTGTGCATAGTAGTGAATAAATACCATTTTACTGCTCATCATATTGGTGTACGTTTGCAGTCATTTGGCCCTGACCAGGTAGTTGGCCAGTACGTGCTAGGGCTAACACAGGATGCTAACATCACAGTTGCTGAAGGCAACACCTGTGTACCTCAGGCATTAATGTAGGTTGCACTTTGAGGCCAGACCTTAAGAAATAATATTTTGCAACATCTAGAGGTGCGGTGCTCCCAGTCCCTCATCCAGAAAGCAAAAGTGGTTAATATCCATTCAAGCCTGTTTAGTTCCTTTCTTTTGAAGCATATTTTTAATATAATGAAGCTTCTCATTCTGCAGAGCAGGTAGGGAGTGATTCAATATATAAATTCTTTTGAGACCTAAATTGCTTTATTGACAAATACCAATGGCCAATTGAAATGTCCTTGGGGATCTCTACCATTTTCTCTTGTATGTTATGAGGATTTAGGATTTTGTTTGTGTGTTCTCACCCCAAGTGGAATAGTAGAATGCACAACAAAGTGAGCTCGACAGGGGCAGCTACCCCATGAGGAACATATGACTATTCCTTAAACAGACAGCACCCTATTAGATATTTATTTTACAGTTTTTCTTTACAGTGACAGTGGAGTACTTCTCCCCAGTACATAATTTTCATGTCATCTATTTGATATGTAATACAGTTTCTCGGGATTGCTAATATTCAGTTGATTAATTAAAGAGATATCACTGAAAAGAACCTTCTTTTCTCTATGACCTGGCAACTGACTGCTAGAAGGAAAGAAATGTGTGGCTTGAATGTGAAAATTACCAACTGAAAAGTTTTATGCAATTGCCTTGACAGAATTATATGAAGGTAATCCCTCAAGCAAGTGTTACTTTTCTTGCTGTTCCCCAATCTTATCTATTACTCTTTTAAAAAATTGTTTTTTCTATTTTTTTATTCTTTTTTACTGTTGCACCCAGAGGCTGCACCAAGATTGAAGGCTGTTGCATTAACAAGGCGAAAACAAATCCTACAATGTCCAAATCAGACAGGCTATTTTGATGAACAATTGCATTTCTCATTTGAAATAGAACAGAGTAGGCCAGACAAAGATCTTACCACTTCTTCTCCTTATTTTCTTTAAAATTTCTTCCTCACAGTTATTAATTAGAAGCAATTTCAAAGCTTGAGATGGAGTGTCTATTATTTTTATTTTTCACTTCCAACCAGCTTAAATAGAAAAGTTCAAATAAAAGTTTATAAGCTGCTTGTTAAGACTTGGCCTGTAGTGCTTACAGTGCCAGATG